>NC_088204.1:50798518-51998518 GCF_037126465.1 Ornithodoros turicata
TTCTTGCACGTGGTTTTTGGAATGCGCTTTAGGGCAAATGTTTCCATGCAGGATTGTCGCTTTTCAGCTGACGTAAAAAATAACGTAGCTGATGCTGTCATATTTTACTTTCTTCATTCCGTACACGCTGCGGCGGCGCCACAATAAACCCACTATTCGACACTTTGCGCCCTCCTGTATTTCCCTCTAGATCGGATATATGGGAGTTTCGTTCTTGCACGTGGTTTTTGGAATGCGCTTTAGGGCAAATGTTTCCATGCAGGATTGTCGCTTTTCAGCTGACGTAAAAAATAACGTAGCTGATGCTGTCATATTTTACTTTCTTCATTCCGTACACGCTGCGGCGGCGCCACAATAAACCCACTATTCGACACTTTGCGCCCTCCTGTATTTCCCTCTAGATCGGATATATGGGAGTTTCGTTCTTGCACGTGGTTTTTGGAATGCGCTTTAGGGCAAATGTTTCCATGCAGGATTGTCGCTTTTCAGCTGACGTAAAAAATAACGTAGCTGATGCTGTCATATTTTACTTTCTTCATTCCGTACACGCTGCGGCGGCGCCACAATAAACCCACTATTCGACACTTTGCGCCCTCCTGTATTTCCCTCTAGATCGGATATATGGGAGTTTCGTTCTTGCACGTGGTTTTTGGAATGCGCTTTAGGGCAAATGTTTCCATGCAGGATTGTCGCTTTTCAGCTGACGTAAAAAATAACGTAGCTGATGCTGTCATATTTTACTTTCTTCATTCCGTACACGCTGCGGCGGCGCCACAATAAACCCACTATTCGACACTTTGCGCCCTCCTGTATTTCCCTCTAGATCGGATATATGGGAGTTTCGTTCTTGCACGTGGTTTTTGGAATGCGCTTTAGGGCAAATGTTTCCATGCAGGATTGTCGCTTTTCAGCTGACGTAAAAAATAACGTAGCTGATGCTGTCATATTTTACTTTCTTCATTCCGTACACGCTGCGGCGGCGCCACAATAAACCCACTATTCGACACTTTGCGCCCTCCTGTATTTCCCTCTAGATCGGATATATGGGAGTTTCGTTCTTGCACGTGGTTTTTGAATGCGCTTTAGGGCAAATGTTTCCATGCAGGATTGTCGCTTTTCAGCTGACGTAAAAAATAACGTAGCTGATGCTGTCATATTTTACTTTCTTCATTCCGTACACGCTGCGGCGGCGCCACAATAAACCCACTATTCGACACTTTGCGCCCTCCTGTATTTCCCTCTAGATCGGATATATGGGAGTTTCGTTCTTGCACGTGGTTTTTGGAATGCGCTTTAGGGCAAATGTTTCCATGCAGGATTGTCGCTTTTCAGCTGACGTAAAAAATGACGTAGCTGATGCTGTCATATTTTACTTTCTTCATTCCGTACACGCTGCGGCGGCGCCACAATAAACCCACTATTCGACACTTTGCGCCCTCCTGTATTTCCCTCTAGATCGGATATATGGGAGTTTCGTTCTTGCACGTGGTTTTTGGAATGCGCTTTAGGGCAAATGTTTCCATGCAGGATTGTCGCTTTTCAGCTGACGTAAAAAATAACGTAGCTGATGCTGTCATATTTTACTTTCTTCATTCCGTACACGCTGCGGCGGCGCCACAATAAACCCACTATTCGACACTTTGCGCCCTCCTGTATTTCCCTCTAGATCGGATATATGGGAGTTTCGTTCTTGCACGTGGTTTTTGGAATGCGCTTTAGGGCAAATGTTTCCATGCAGGATTGTCGCTTTTCAGCTGACGTAAAAAATAACGTAGCTGATGCTGTCATATTTTACTTTCTTCATTCCGTACACGCTGCGGCGGCGCCACAATAAACCCACTATTCGACACTTTGCGCCCTCTGTATTTCCCTCTAGATCGGATATATGGGAGTTTCGTTCTTGCACGTGGTTTTTGGAATGCGCTTTAGGGCAAATGTTTCCATGCAGGATTGTCGCTTTTCAGCTGACGTAAAAAATACGTAGCTGATGCTGTCATATTTTACTTTCTTCATTCCGTACACGCTGCGGCGGCGCCACAATAAACCCACTATTCGACACTTTGCGCCCTCCTGTATTTCCCTCTAGATCGGATATATGGGAGTTTCGTTCTTGCACGTGGTTTTTGGAATGCGCTTTAGGGCAAATGTTTCCATGCAGGATTGTCGCTTTTCAGCTGACGTAAAAAATAACGTAGCTGATGCTGTCATATTTTACTTTCTTCATTCCGTACACGCTGCGGCGGCGCCACAATAAACCCACTATTCGACACTTTGCGCCCTCCTGTATTTCCCTCTAGATCGGATATATGGGAGTTTCGTTCTTGCACGTGGTTTTTGGAATGCGCTTTAGGGCAAATGTTTCCATGCAGGATTGTCGCTTTTCAGCTGACGTAAAAAATAACGTAGCTGATGCTGTCATATTTTACTTTCTTCATTCCGTACACGCTGCGGCGGCGCCACAATAAACCCACTATTCGACACTTTGCGTCCTCCTCTTTTTCCCTCTAGATCAGATATATGGGAGTTTCGTTCTTGCACGTGGTTTTTGAAATGCGCTTTAGAGCAAATGTTTCCATGCAGGATTGTCGCTTTTCAGCTGACGTAAAAAATAGCGTAGCTGATGCTGTCATATTTTACTTTCTTCATTCCGTACACGCTGCGGCGGCGCCACAATAAACCCACTATTCGACACTTTGCGCCCTCCTGCATTTCCCTCTAGATCGGATATATGGGAGTTTCGTTCTTGCACGTGGTTTTTGGAATGCGCTTCAGGGCAAATGTTTCCATGCAGGATTGTCGCTTTTCAGCTGACGTAAAAAATAACGTAGCTGATGCTGTCATATTTTACTTTCTTCATTCCGTACACGCTGCGGCGGCGCCACAATAAACCCACTATTCGACACTTTGCGCCCTCCTGCATTTCCCTCTAGATCGGATATATGGGAGTTTCGTTCTTGCACGTGGTTTTTGGAATGCGCTTCAGGGCAAATGTTTCCATGCAGGATGGTCGCTTTTCAGCTGACGTAAAAAATAACATAGCTGATGCTGTCGTATTTTACTTTCTTCATTCCGTACACGCTGCGGCGGCGCCACAATAAACCCACTATTCGACATATTTCGTCCTCCTCTTTTTCGCTCTAGATCAGATATATGGGAGTTTCGTTCTTGCACGTGGTTTTTGAAATGCGCTTTAGAGCAAATGTTTCCATGCAGGATTGTCGCTTTTCAGCTGACGTAAAAAATAGCGTAGCTGATGCTGTCATATTTTACTTTCTTCATTCCGTACACGCTGCGGCGGCGCCACAATAAACCCACTATTCGACACTTTGCGCCCTCCTGCATTTCCCTCTAGATCGGATATATGGGAGTTTCGTTCTTGCACGTGGTTTTTGGAATGCGCTTCAGGGCAAATGTTTCCATGCAGGATTGTCGCTTTTCAGCTGACGTAAAAAATAACGTAGCTGATGCTGTCATATTTTACTTTCTTCATTCCGTACACGCTGCGGCGGCGCCACAATAAACCCACTATTCGACACTTTGCGCCCTCCTGCATTTCCCTCTAGATCGGATATATGGGAGTTTCGTTCTTGCACGTGGTTTTTGGAATGCGCTTCAGGGCAAATGTTTCCATGCAGGATTGTCGCTTTTCAGCTGACGTAAAAAATGGCGTAGTTGATGTTGTCATATTTTACCACTGATCTCTATGTATAAAGGCTGGATCGCGCATGGGAGAGGGGCTCGTGGGGGAGAGGCGTGCCTTCGGGCCGCCATGTTGGGGTGCCCTAAAGTGCTGTGTGTGCCCATAGAAAACAATGGGAGGCAACAGAGATTGTGAGTATTTATTGCGCTGCTAGCATTGATCGTTGTTTGTCATCACACAATTTTGTAAGGTACCAGTATACTGATGTATCCTAACAGTGTTTCACAGGTGTCCTGCCGTTCGATTCGTAATTACGTTATGTTTTGCATTCCGAAACTAGACCGTCACTGCAGTGCAGCGCTGGGGATTGTACTACAGCACGTTTCCCAGCCAATATTTCGATAAGAAACGACTTGAGGTTAACAACAACCATGTATATAATATCCCGTACTGCGTTCTGGACAAAAATTGTTCCATAAAGAACGGTCCGGGAAAAGATATACTCGCATGGCAGAAAGAGGTCGTTCTGTAGAATCACAGCCGTTGTTTTAGCCGTGTATGCGTTTAGTATGATTTATATCAAGCATCGCCTTAGAAAGAGTCTTTTAGTAAACGACAGCGGTGCTTTGCCTCGCAAATATGGGCACACCGAAGCAGCCCAAATAATTACTTCACGCAATTAGATCACACTCGTTAGGACAGTTAATCAGGTAGTGATGTAAACTTAATCAATTAAGTTACTTAGAAAGTGGTAACACCTCCTTGAGACACAGGACTTATCTCTTTTTGAAGTACAGCCCTTCTATGTTTGTTTGCTTCTTCCTTTATTTGTTCTGATTATTTGCAGGCGTGGTTGTGCCAAACTGAATGTCCTTGTCCAGCGCTCACATGCTTTTGTTGGATACAACTGCAGCGTGAGAAAAGCTGCTTGGGGACGGGGTCCTGCTATCCAGTGCTGACTTTGTCATGCTTGTTATGTGGAGCATGTTCCGAACAATGCAGCTCCACGTATGGTCTTCAAATTGCAACAGGACTATTTGGAGGTTGAAACAGTTGTGATTTTGTCATTTTGGTCCTCGTGTACCCAGTCTGTGAAACGCAAACAAAAAAGTCTAACACGATATGCTTTTGTAATGAAGATCACTGATGATGAGTAAAGAGAATATACGAGTTCAAGTTTATTCAATATTTTATATCATTCATTATATTATTCAACATTTTATGTCAAGTTTATACAACATCAAGTATATTCAAGTTCAAGATTTATTTCTTGCACTTATGCGTTTCAGGATACAATGAATGTGCAGGGAGGTCGCAAAAGGCTACATTTATTGTTTTGTGACCTTGCTACAATGGAAATATATATTTTAGGAATGACAATGGTCAGGTACGCTCTCTAAATTTGTAGCACTCAATTTTAGGTTGGAATGAGCAATGAATAGCAACTTCCCCACTGATATTTTCTCATATATGCTAAATTTTACATTTAATGTGATCGAATATGTGATAATATAATAATAATATATAAGAATATAATATGTGATAAATGAATGTGATCAACAGTAGATGTAAACAACATGAGTAGCCAGAGAAGTGCATTCTCAATAAATAATTTTCTTCCTATAGCGTATATGTGCATGCCTATTAACTGAAACAATTATCACAGTTCCCTGACAAGTTTTAATTTCTGAGAGTGTACTGTAGAAGCTGCTTAGATCTACAACAGTTCATACAAGGTATTATATACTGTGAATGCCTTTAAAAATCCCATGTGACACATATCCCTTTACTTTCTGGAGGTGCCGTGGTAGTCAAAGTTTGTGGGCATTACGCAGGTTCTGCACCCATTTCTTGAGTATGTCGAGGCAGCTGTGAAGTAACCTACATTGATGATGATTATTCCAATTTTTATGGTGCATCGACAACAAAGGAAATAATACATCAGAACATTGGTTTGGGTGCAACCAGTTAAAAATGAATATGTTGTTTAATAAATGCATTGGACAAATGTTAAAACATCAGTTTAAAACATGGTTTACAATCCTGTATCTTCTAATAATTAAAAAGATTAAAAACTATTCTAAAAAGAATATGGGGAACTCTTCTAAAAAGAATTATAATCTCTAATTATTATATTGCTGGGTGAACGAGCCTAAAGTGTAAGGTGTGTTTCTGATGTGAACATGTAAGAAAATATGCAAAACTGAGAGAGGCTAACCACAGTGCGTGCACTGAGGTTGTTCCTTCCTGTAAAGTAGAAACCAGTGGATGAGGAACGTGATACTTACCTGTAACCCAGCCGTATCACACTGCACAGATTATTCACTGGGCAGCCCTCATGACGAAACCTGTATTGAGAGACCACTTTTGCCTTAAAACTGCTACAAATAGCCCGACACGCTACAAATTATTACTATCGTAACAAGCTGACGATACAGCTCAGACACAAAGGCGTTATTCAAGTCGCGCCACACCACCGTTACGTAGGATTCTTTGTCACAAATCAAACCAAGGCACAAAACAATACCAATACATGAAAAAATGTGACAATCGTGGTCTTATTATGACGTAATACCGAACTTGTGCGCGAAGGTAATTCAAAGAAATGAAAGTGGCACTTGCTTCCGCAGAGAACACCGTGTACCATGCTAGCAATGCGTGCAAAAAAGCGCTCGAGTGCTCGCACATGTATTGATGACAACACTACCTGTGTAGTGTAACGTGTTCTTTCAAGCATATTATGCACTCAAACTGTATTTGCCGCCGGGTAAAATGCAAGTGTGCTCGATTGAACGTCGGAAGAGCGATCAAGCAACCTGCATCCAGTGCTCGTTTTGGGCAAAAAAACACTTCATAATGGTCAAATAAATGTACAGAATGGACGCCTATTTATTCCTTGATGAAGAGCGACTCACCTGTGTAAGTTTAGGCCCTGTAACCTTGCCAGTACGGTTGGTACGACCGTAATTGCAAGAAGTTGCCATGATCGCTGCGGCGGCTGTTGTGGGCACCGTAAGATGGCGGCCGGTTTCTTCACGCTCGCGCTCCCTATCCACGATCCAGCCTTTTACAATCGAGATCAGTGCTATTAGACACATTTCGTCCTCCTCTTTTTCGCTCTAGATCAGATATATGGGAGTTTCGTTCTTGCACGTGGTTTTTGAAATGCGCTTTAGAGCAAATGCTTCCATGCAGGATTGTCGCTTTTCAGCTGACGTAAAAAATGACGTATAGCTGATGCTGTCATAGTTTACTTTCTTCATTCCGTACACGCTGCGGCGGCGCCACAATAAACCCACTATTCGACACTTTGCGCCCTCCTGCATTTCCCTCTAGATCGGATATATGGGAGTTTCGTTCTTGCACGTGGTTTTTGGAATGCGCTTTAGGGCAAATGTTTCCATGCAGGGTTGTCGCTTTTCAGCTGACGTAAAAAATGGCGTAGCTGATGCTATCATATTTTACTTTCTTCATTCCATACACGCTGCGACGGCGCCACAATAAACCCACTATTCGACACATTGCGCCATCCTGTATTTCCCTCTAGATCGGATATATGAGAGTTTCGTACTTGCACGTAGTTTTCGGAAGGCGCTTTACTGCAAATGTTTCCATCCAGGATTGTCGCTTTTCAGCTGACATAAAAAATGGCGTAGCTGATGCTGTCATATTTTACTTTCTTCGTTCCGTACAATCTGTGGCGGCGCCACAATAAACCCACTATTCGACACATTGCGCCCTCCTGTTTGCACACATCACGTGCTTACATCACGTCATTATACCTGCTTGTATTGCAAACTGCAAGATGGGACATGCGCAATGCTTGCCCACATCACGCTTCAAAAATAGCACTTCCCTCACCCCAAAAACGAACAGCAGGCACTTACTGCTTCGACTTCCTCCCCCGCGAACATGAAAGAAGGCGGACGTGAAGGGTGACAGCAACAGTTGTTTAAACTTTATTGAAAATGCTGTGCAATCACCCGAACAGCCCTGTCCATTTCGCCACACAAGCGGGCTGACGCACGTTACTGTAAATCTACTACTGATAATTAGTCCTGCCCATTATCCAAATGTGCCATTACTTCGTCTAAACTTCCCTTACATCACGTCATTATACCTGCTTGTATTGGAAACTGTAGGATGGGACAAGCGCAATGCTTGCCCACATCACGCTTCAAAAATGGTACAGCCCTCGCCTCAAAAACGAACAGCCCGGCACTTATTGCTTCGTCTTCCTCCCTCGCGAACATGAAAGAAGGCGGACGTGAAGGGAGACAGCAACAGTTGTTTCAACTTTATTGAAAATGCTATGCAATCACCTGAACAGTCCTGTCCATTTCGCCACACAAGTAGACTGACGCACGTTACATGTAAATCTACTACTGATTATTAGTCCTGCCCATTATCCAAATGTGCCATTACTTCGTCTAAACTTCCCTTACATCACGTCATTATACCTGCTTGTATTGCAAACTGCAAGATGAGACAAGCGCAATGCTTGCCCACATCCCGCTTCAAAAATAGCACTGCCCTTGCCCCAAAAACGAACAGCCCGGCACTTACTGCTTCGTCTTCCTCCCTCGCGAACATGAAAGAAGGCGGACGTGAAGGGTGACAGCAACAGTTGTTTCAACTTTATTGAAAATGCTGTGCAATCACCCGAACAGTCCTGTCCATTTGGCCACACAAGCGAGCTGACGCACGTTACATGTAAATCTTGTGGAAACCTCAGTTCCCACAACCCCGGGGCGTCAGCCCATCCGTTCCGCGCGCGAAGGAACAAGCAGCACAACAGAGATTCAAACTAACAACATGAGGGGTTTATTCACATTTCTAGCCCGCGCAGCGGAACCCAACAACACAAACAGACCTTCAGGGGCGTTGCGCTCCTTTTTAAACCATCGTCCCGGTTACGTTATCCGTTATCCCCACTCTGACAACCGGTACGTCTCTCTGATACTCCCTCTGCCGTAGGGAAGTGGCACCGGTGCCACATTTCCCCCCCTCCTACAGAGTCGCTGAGGTCGAGGATGGCTGCGGTTGAGGGAACTGGTCGAGGAATGGGTGGTGGCCTAGGGGATAGTGACTGCCAAAAGTTCAGGGCGAAGACGGCGTAATGTGGACAGGGCAGAGGTGACGTCCGACGTTATTCGGACTGCATCCAGGCGAGACTGATGCAGGGAGCCCCTGCGGTGGGTGGCCCGGTGCACCTCAGGGAGCTGGCACGTCGGGCACAGGATCCGCTTCTCTTCAGTGGTCAAAGGCTGGAGTGGATCCGAAGGGTGCCTGTCGGCTAGTGTTAGACCCCTGAACGGGGCGGGGACCTGGGACGGGTCTTCTCCACGAAGAGGCCGTGGCTGACAGCTCCAACGTGAGCGTGAGGTCCTCAAAACTGGCAAGCCGTTGGTCACCACTGTCCAGGTGGCCACCGAATGAGATTGGGGACGGGGAGAGCGACCAGCCTGGTCCCTACGTCCAGAGACCCGAGGTAGACCTCCGCGTGAGCGGGAACAGGAGAACAGGCGGCCAGAGCGACTGTGGGGTCCAGATGCCTCCCAGGTTCAACGGGAAGGAGATGATGCCTGGTGCCGATGCATCTGCGAAGAGGAGAAAAGGGAAACGGTAAGGGGGATACCCCAAGTCGTGAGTGCCTGTAAAGACACTCCCCAAAAGAGACATTGCTGAAAACTGTGGAGCAGAAATCACACTAATAAAACACAAAATCACAAGCACTATGCTTTGCGATGGAGATAGTGGCAGCTAGGTGCGTCGCCTGCAGGGACGCAAACTGTAGCGACTGGAAGGTCCGGGAACGGGATCCTGGTCCAGGTCTTGAGGAGGAAGCTGATCGTCTGCTTCTTCGCCCTCGGGGTCTTGGGGGTGGTAAGACTTCAGGTCCGAGATGTGTACTGGCCCAGTCTCTTCGCCGGTGCCGCAGCGACGAGGCCTGTAAGTGAGGCCGGAGGAGCACGCACTTACACCCGAAGGGGCCATCCCACCTGTCTGCAAGTTTCGGTAGGATGCTGGTGAGCCCTTCGCCTGGGGCACCACCAAAGTCTTTGACAGAGGAGGATTGGCGACTCCCTCGCCCGGTGGTGTCCCAAAGTTACTACTCCCCTTTGTTGATGTCGTTTTTATTTCCCCATTAATTTTTTTACAATTATTATTATTATTTTCTTCTTTTTCTATTTTTTCTTTTTCTTTACTTGGTGTCCTGGTTGAGTGAGTGGGCGGTCCCCTGGGCGGCATGAAACGCACTAGAAACTAGTAATAGAGCTGTGCGATGCACGGGTGCGGCTCGTGCGGCCATGGGGATTGGCCTGTTTTCACTCACTGTGGGAAAAGAGTTATTACCCTGACTATGGTGGCGGCTCTGACAATTATAGGCCTGTAGGCATGCTAAAGGTGGTTGGGGGCTGCTCTGGGTACAGATGACAATTTCAATAGTGCTGCGTGTTGTAGGGATGGGAAGCTGCACTTCGTCACTTTGTCGGCGGCGTAATTGACCAGGGCGGTGTTCTGTGCGTCACCTGGTGTGTCCTATCGGGTGTCTGAGGTGTGCAGATTGAGGGGCCGTGGGTCAGGCTAGGTCTGGGTTTCTGATATGGGGGGTCCCTGCGGGGCGGGTGGCGTGTCGGGCCTATGGGTGGTTACGCGTAAGCTACAGCCCTTGGGCTGGCGCGTTACCCGCCTCGCTTGGATGGAATCGGGATGTGGGGTTATTTTTTGTGATTGGATGGTTTGGGCGTTGAGTCAGTGAACTTTCCGACAGGTTGTTTTTCTTTTTTGCGATGGGTTGGTCCGGCGTTATGTCTGCTTTGTCGGGGCATATGGCCCTTTGAGTTACGGGTTATTGCTTACTCGGTTGTCTATTGCTTGCGAGCTGCGGATCGTGCCCGGCTAGGGTTTTTTTTGTAAATTTAATATGCATCTTGTATAGTTTTTTATGTATCTTGTATTATTATGTTTTGTGGAATGTTTCCACTATTTATTTTTGTTCCCGCTATTTTGGGACATCGCTCTGGCTGTCTGCCTAGTTGGTGTTGGTGGACTGGTGGTGTTGGGTTGCGTGACGTGGTGTGCTCGCTTCTGGGGTGTTTTAGGTAGCCTTTTGGGGGTCCAGGGATGTAGTGCGTGTGCCTGGTTGGTGGGCAGATAGGACAGCATGTTTGTCAGTTGAAGTGTTTATCTTATCCCCCCCCCTTTTTTTTTTTTTTGCTCTCTTTCTCACTTTTTATATTACGGTGTGGTATGTTAACTTGTTTTTTTTTCCGGCTTTTGTCTTCTTGCAGGGTTTTACCTGGAGTGACTTGGGGGTTGTATATTGTTGTTGGTGTGCGTTTTGTATGGTTTTTGTTTAAGTTTTCGTTTTAGGTTGCCATGAGGTGACTTGAGATTCCCACCTGTGTGGAACTGGTCAGCAGTAGAGGACGGAGTCCGGTACCGGTAGATGGCTCCCCACATCGGGTGTTAGGAGAGTTGGGAACTCTGGAGGAGTCCGGCTGAAGACAAGCGTCATCGGTTATGGTCGGGACGCGGGCCATTTTTGTATTGTGTGTTTTTGGTTTTCATTGGTGTTGTATTAAAGACTGTTGATTTGTTGGGCCCGTTGTCTTGGATGTGGTTTCGCTGGGTATCTATAACTCTATTATTTTCCTGTTTCCTTTTTCGGTGTTCTTGCTCGGGGGGTTCTGTCTGTCTCTCTTTATCATTTCTTCTCTGTTGCTATCACTTTTTCTTTCTGCTCTTTTTATTTTTGTCTCTTTTAGCTGCCTCCTCTGCGATACCTTGTGTGGTGCGGAGGGGGTAGTTCTCCTTTTTTTCTTTCTTTTCTCTCTTTTCTGATCTTCATGTCTGCAAGTGAAGCTGCAAAGCCTCGTGACGCATCACTTAGCGGGTGGGTCCGTCGAAGGACGAGGTCACGAACGCTGTACGTGAGGTTCCGACGTCCACGGTTGTACTGGCTAGCCTGGTCTAACCTTGCTACGTCCAGATTCTCCCGAGCCGTCCGGGCTGCATCGTCCAGTCGACTCCGGAGGTCCTCAGCAAACCTTGAATAAGGAGGCCGGGTAGCACCATCCCAGAGGCCCAGAGCATTCTCCACTGGAAAAGGAGCCTCTCGTCCCAAGTTCAGGAACGCCGGGGTGAAGCCTGTAGATCTGTTGACTGTCGTCCGTGTAGCGAACGCTAGCTCAGCCAGGCGAAGATCCCAATCACGGTGGTGCTGACTAGTAAAAGCAACGAACATCATTTTCGAGTTCCGATTAACACGTTCGTAATGTTAGCCTGAGGGTGATCCGGGGAGGTCTACTTGTGCTGTATGCCTAAGACAGCGCAATAATTTGAGGACACCTTACTTGTAAAGTAGGTAGCGTTATCTGTGATGAGCTGAGCAGGAAACCCGAACCGGCAAAAGGTGTCAAGTAGCCTTTCCCACACTCTCTGGGAATTCAGTGTCCTGAGAGGAAACAGCTCAACCCATTTCGTGAAATGATCAGTAACCACGAACAAATACTGGTTACCTCTAGGACTACGAGGAAAAGGTCCCATCACATCACAAGCAACTATTTGCCAGGGCCTATTGCTCTGAACAGGCTGTAGCGCCCAGGGGGTAAACCACAACGAGGTTTTGCTCTCTGGCATACGGGACAAGTGCGAACATACTTAGCTACGTCCTGCCTCATTCTTGGCCATGTCGCAACACGACATAAGTGTTCATAAGTTTTCCTGCCACTGCTGTGACCTGCCAAGGCCGAATCATGAAAGTAACGTATGAATTAAAGACGCAACTTCCGCGGCACCACGACTCTGAATGGGGATGAGCCGTCGTCCTCATCCGCCTGGGGTATGTATCTGAACAGGATGCCATCCTCGCCTAGCAGATCCCAGCAGACCACCAACGGCACACAGACGTGCATAAGACGTCGCAACATGGATATTTGGATATCCAGTGGACTTTCGTGAGGGTCCAACTTACGTCCACTGGTTATCCATGGGAGCTGGACTTTACTCCTGTTTTCTGATCCCAGGAATCTCCAGACAATGTCTTTCATGGACATGTGGATATGAGGTCGATATTGTACGGTTCCACAATAAACCCTGTAATTCAGTAGTTTTTATACTGTGTGTAGTTTTATCAGTATAGTATATTTGGGCTATGATACTATAATGTACTATATACATATATAGGCTAGTTCCATCTCAAATCGAACAATCCGGTACGCTAGATGTCTCGCATGAACGGGAAAAAAAATAAATGTTGAAGTCATCGTTGAGTTAGGAGAAATAAACGCTTTCCGAATTCTCTGCGCTGCGCGGTTTCGGAAATAGGAGAGAAGGAAAATACTGCCTCTCGTTAGACGATGTCGTCGCGCGCAGGTTTGAGCGTTCCCTAGAAGACTATTTCTTGTCGCCTTGTAGTAATTTCTTGATCTGGCTTTAGACCACTTAAGGCACAATAGACTCCTGCGTTGGCAGTGCTGTGTCAGTTTTTGTTTGTCTGCAAAAAAATATCAAAGTGGACTCAAAGTGCCGAAAAGTACTATATTCACTGCAGCCTTGCGGATGATGTACAAAACGGATAAGATTGAGCTTTATGCCGTTTAATTTGTCATGCATAATTTGTTGCTCCACTCTGTTAGGAACGTAAGCGATACCTCCTTAAGTAGCACCATACCACCGAAAAATGACGAGTTTCGGAAGCCTTTATCTAAAAAACCCCACCAAAAACTTTCCTCGAAAATTTTATATGTTGTAGGTAGTTCCTTAGACTATGCACAGAAGGAAAATCAAAATTCGTACTTGATCGGTAGGCGCACCGTGAATTTTTTGCCGGTCCTATGTGCGTAGGTCATTCAAATGGTGGCACCGTGTCCTGCGTCTTGCAAAATCGAATTTTCCAAACAGACTTTCAACTTCTGTCTTCAGATGAAAAGTAATTGCTATCGTTTGAAGCCGGCCTGAGCGTTTATGTCCATAACAGTGTTGTAATCGCTGAATGTAGATTGTGGAGCAACCAGATGTGCCCGCATTTTTTTCGTAATGTCACACATGCATTGAAAGCGCTGGGAACCCTGGGAGTGCTGGGAGCATTGAAAGTGCTGGGAAAGTGCTGGGAATGGAAGAACAGAATGCTTTTACATTTTTGTAAGAGGTATATCTGTTCAGGCTGGTTATAAACAAGCATATTTACTGTACACATTATGTCAGGAGAGACGCAGTGGCAGCATTCTTCAAAACATTTCCTTTCCTACGGCCCCAAGACCTCGGACGGCGGAAATCGCACTGAGGAAAGTGTCGTTGTGCAGTGTCTTACGCACATACTCAATTATAATTCATGGTGCCTTTTGTGAACCTTGCAGAAACAGCCCGACTGACGCCGCTATCCAATATGTTCTTCGGTTCGACATGCTGCGACCATGGGAAGGTCCTAATCGGCTTAACTCCCGGAAGACACCTTACGCAAAGTTTCGCATCATCCTCGACTACAGAAATGCACGGCGTGCCCTTATACAGAGTGCGTGAAGACATCTGCATTACTGTACTGTATCACACCTTCCTCAATGGCCTCTTCGTTGTACAGCGCTGACCGTGTGTATTGCGCTGACTAGCGTCTCATACACAAGAAAAAAGTGCTTCGGACAAACGACTTTCGCTTTGCTTCGGAAATTGGCGTAGCTGCCATAGAGAACGTGGTTCCAGCGGATCAAGGCATAACAGAAATGACCCAGCTGTGCAGAAGCTGCTTCAAGTACTTCACAGCGAAGGTGGCTGAATCACGCACGCAGCAGTGTCGCCCACATTTGAAGGAAGCTTACAGGGTCAGCCGTTTGTGCACCAGCACGACGTGGTCGAAGAAATCAATGAGTATATATCATCTGAAGCCATTAACGTCACACCGCTTAAGCCAAGAAGGAAGTCGGTGGAAGCATATGCACAGCGGAAACCCTCCGAAATACGTGAAGAAAGGGGCAGAAAGACAGGCCGTAAACTGGAGGCCGCTTTGGGTGTTGCCTTGCCAGGAACATCCAGGACTAACTGCCAGGAGTGCAGCGAGTTAGCATGCAACGTGAGAAGAGTCTATCAAGAAAATCAGACAAGAACCTGCCACCAAAAGTATCATTAAGGAACAAGAACAACTTTATTTTTGGCTTTGGAGAGTGGGGAGGTTCATCGCCACAGGCGATACTCTACCCCATTGCTGGTGGGAATGTGGGGAATAAAATAACGAGCCCCCTTCACAATAACGATCGAAGTCCGATGGTGTCCAGAAATGTCAGAAGAGCTTTAAGCGCAGAGCGTTGCTGGGCTGGATTAGGCCAGGGACCAAGCAATTTCGATAGGGAGAAGGGGCGAGAGTCCAGCTGACGAAGAGACTCGGAGAGGGTGGTTCGGGAAGGTTGGTAGTGGGGGCAATGAAGAAGAATATGCTCCAGATCCTCAAGAACACTACAGTGGCAGCAGGTGGGAGAGTCAACTTGCCTCAAGCGGTAACGCCACTGAGCTGTAAAGGCCACATCGAGGCGCATTCGGTGGATTAATGCAGCATCTTGACGAGAGGTGTTTCGTGGCATGCGGAAAGCGAGCGTTAGATCAACTCTGCTCAACATAGAGGGGGGAAGAATGTCGGTTGTCCATTGGCGGGAAGCCAGGGCTGTCATTAGGCGTCGCAGGATTGAACGGCGGTCTCCTCTCAGCAGAACAATACTGGTCCGTTTCCGATACGAGAGTGCTGCTTCTGCGGCGCTGTCGGCCTGCTCGTTCCCCACGACACCACAATAGGCTGGATTCCACTGGAGAACTAGCCTGTGCCCTGCTGCGTAGATAGTGTGGTAAGCCATTAACACATCTGTGACGAGGGGTGCGGATGGGCCTCATATGCCGGAATTTTCAATTGCTTGAAGTGCAGATTTGGAGTCTGTGAAGACTGCCCATTCCCGCGGTGTAAAATCAGCGATGTGTTGTAGAAAGAAAAGGATGGCATAGAGTTTCGCAGCTGTGGAGGAGGTTGGATGTGAAAGGCGTCTACCGTGCACTACGCCTTCGGATGGTATGACGAATGCTGGAGCGGACTTGTTGTTTCGGGATGCCTCATCGGTATATGCCGCCGTAAACGTAGAAAACTTATCGTCTACCAGAGCATGGAAATGGGCGCGGAGGACTTGAGGGGGGACCTGATCTCTTCTTTCCAGAAGGTTATCATTAAGGAAAGTGGCTCCTACAACAGCCTAAAGCAGTTCATGACACGAGCACTCTTCTTCTTCTTCGTCCCGCGGAGAATGGCCATTAGCCCCAAGGGAGATCGGCCAGGGCTATGAGGATGTCCCACGGTACTATGACTTGACGGTGACAATTTGGGTGGGGAATGTGAAGGTTGGTGGAGAATGTAATGGTTGAAGTGGTGGACGTGCTGAAGTTCTTGTTTTGGCTCCATGGCACAAGGGCAAGCATCGTGCATGTCGTGGTTATTTGCATAATTGACATGTAGGGGCATTGTAGAATTCATTAGCAGTAGACATTGTAGGAGAGTCATTGTGTGGTAGTCAGTGTAGATGCGTGGCTGTGTGCTTGGCCGTAGCCTTCTATTCCAGGTAAGTAAGAGCCCGCGGAGTTGGATACTCTACACTGAAAGTGTGGCACGAAGTTATACTTGGGGTAAACCAAAGCAATCAGATGCCATTGTAACCTTCGGCCACCCTTTTCAGACTTATGTTGCTTTGACTCGCTTCGTGCGAGGGAGCCACCGGAATTTCTCAGACCTAATGGGCTCCTTCGGCGTGCACGTAACACACGGCGTGGTAACACTCAATGGGTGATTGTGGGTGGGTGGGTGAATGGGTGGATGCAAAGGTGGGATGATGCAAAGGTGGGCTAGAAGCGGCGCGAGCGAGAAAGGAAATATGCACGCCCAGCCACTACCGACATATCCCAGCTGGAAGTGCTGGAGGCTCCAAACGAAAGGAGGGCTGCTAGGGACACGGGAACCCCCAGCAGACGGAGTGGAAGACTTATATAGGACTCTCGAAGCCTAGCGTAAAAGCTGCATTGCATGAGGAAGTGCTCTACCGTCTCGTCCTGGCCACAGTGGGGACACGCGGGGGATGAAGAGTGGCCGGCTCGGTGAAGATAGAAGTTGAGGGGGAGGGCGAGGCAGCGAGCGCGCGTCAGCGAGACCTCTGACTGCCGAGAAAGACAGGAATTCGGCTTCCACGGGAAGCACAGATGGGCGTACTTAGGGCGCAAAATGGGGCCAGAGGATAGCCGTGCAAAATGTTTGTATCTGGCGATACACACATGTGCAAGGGGAGGCAGCAGGCCAATAACCGCCCCAGAGAGGGACATTTTTGCGAGGCAGTCAGCGGTCTCGTTTACAGCAAGCCCAAAGTGGTCAGGGACCCACGTTATGATGATATCGCGTATGTGCGAGGGAGCGAGCGTAAGCAGAATGGAGAGCAAGTTCTGGGAAGGGGTCGCCAGAGCGGAAACGACTGAGAGTGAATCTGAAAGCAAGAGCACTCTTTCCCAGGTGGGCGGGACCCTTTTGAGAGCTAGAATCATGGCGAGGAACTCGCTATGAAATGGAGGGGTGAAATCTGGGAGCCGCACCGGGAACTGGAAGTCAAGCTGAGGGAAGAAAAGGCCGACCCCAGAGCGCTCCTCTGAGACAGAGGCGTCAGTTGCGACCACAAGATGTAGCGGAAATCGATGAAGATGGTTCGTCAGCACTGTCTGCAGAGTACGCAAAGGAGCATGACGAACACTCGTGGGGAAGATATCAATGACACTCACAGAAGGAGGGTCCAGCGGGGCCCCAAGTGGGAGGACATCCAAGAGCGAAACCTTCAATGGCAGAAGGAGTTGCTGGGCGAAAACTAATTGCGGAGTATTTCTACGGTGCCACTGCCGAGTTAGCCACAGCCGAGCATTCATGAGAGCCGCATTATTTGCCAGCGCAAGGGGGTTCTGGCGCTGAGACAGGAAGACGCTCACAGTAAGTAGCCGGAACCGAGCCTTGAGAGAAGGCGACCGGGCCTCAAGGAGAAGTGCATCATTAGCCGAATACCGGGGAAGGCCCAAGTAGAGGCGGAGTGCCCGCCGCTCCAAAATGTACAGTTTGGTTAGTCGCCAGTCAGGCAGGGAGGAAAAAAAGACTGCTCCAAACTCCAAAATGGGTCGCACGTAAGAACGGTACACGTAGAGCAGGGCATCTCTACGTATGCCGACACGGGGGCTAGAGCACCGGTGGAGGACGCCGATTGCCTTCGTTGCCTTTAGACACAAGTGATCTATGTGGTGACGCCAGGTCAGCGAGTCGTCGTACCACATCCCCAAGTACTTGAACTGCTTAACTTGACGGACCGATTGCAGGCCAACTTGCAGGTCGATGGTGACTGGAGTGTTCAGCGGGAATACGAGCACGGCCGACTTGTCCACATTCAAAGAAAGGTGCATTGAGCTCATCCAGGCTGCCACGGTGTCCAGGTAGGCTTGAAGCTTGGCGTACAACTCAGACAATGAGGGCGCCGAAGCAAAGAAAGCAATGTCGTCCGCATACGTAAAAGTTGTAATGCTCGGGTCACATGGGAGGGAGCTCATCAAAACATTGAATAATATGGGAGAGAGCACCGATCCTTGGGGGACGCCCCTACTCTGGGGGTAAGATGAAGAAACTAGAGAACCAGCAGAAGAGAAGAACGAGCGATCACAAAGGAAGGCCATGACCCAAGGAATCAGGTAAGGGGGAGTGTTAGCGTTCACTAACTCCTGGAGGAGCACCGAATGCTCTACGCTGTCATAGGCTTTAGCAACATCTAGAGCCACCAGCCCAGAGAGAAATCCCCTCTCGCGGGCGAGGCGGATCTGGCACTCGAGGCTGGTGTGGGCCAACCAAATGGAGCAATGCTCGCGAAAACCTATTTGTGTTTTGTTGAGAACACCAGAGGACTCTACAAACGCCGATAGCCGGCGGTGAATGATACGCTCGACAGTCTTACAAAGGACTGACGTCAGTGCAATTGGCCTAATATTGTCGAGAGAGAGGCCCCTGGAGGGCACCTTCTGAACGACGACAATTCGAGACCGCCTCCAGACCTGGGGGATCCATGCGTGCTCCAAGGACGAATTCACAATATTCAGCAGTACTGATCGATGGTTCGTCCAAAGGTGCTTAACCACCGCTGCACTGACCCCGTCAGGACCAGGAGCACTGTTAGGAAGAGCCCCCACAGCACAATCCAGCTCCGCGGGGGAGACAGCATGAAACCCAGAGGATGGAGCTGGAAGGACAGGTAATACGACGGCTACCGCATTCGAGAACCGCTGAGCAAGCCCCCTCGCGACTCCTTCGAGGCGCGAGCTAGAGTCGGCATCGGAAAGGACGGTTAGAGCGGGGGGTGCAGTGGAGAAAGATCTGCGGACAAAAGCAATGTGTCTGTGGTGCGCTTTCCTGCAGTTCGGAGCTGAGAGGAATGAGTTGCGACCTGAATAAACGTCACGCTTTGCGGCAGCAATAGTGCGTTTATAAAGAGCCTTGAGACGCTGGAAATGTGTCCAGTTCGCGTAGCATGTGTTAGCAAGCACTTGTTTCCAGGCTGCCTTGCGGCGCCTGAAGGCTCTCGTGCAGTCACCGGTCCACCAAGGAGCACAGCTTGAGGAAGTACATTTCTCCACTCTAAAAGTGGACTGCTGCAGAGATTGAGAGAGAGAGGAAAGAGACGAGATTGCCTTGTCCAGAGGAGGGAGATCGTCGCCTCCCGCCAGCAATGAAGCAAGTTTCTTCTCTTGCAGGGAGCGGTTACAGTGGGACCGCACAGAGACAGTACGGAGGACAGGAGACAGGAGCTCGAAATAAATGGGTAGGTGATCGCTGTTAGTGGACGAATCGATGGCCCTCCACGAAGACAGCTTCATCCGGGGAGAGCACAAGGTCAAGTCGATCGCAGAGCGCGCAGTCCCTCGGAGAAACGTAGACGATCCATCATTAGGCACAGAAAGGTTTCGCTGGCAAATCCAAGCCCACAAGTCCCGGCCTCGCGAGTCGGTCTTATGGCCCAACTGGACATGGTGGGAGTTGAAACCCCGGCTACTAAAACATCACCAGTAGCCTTGGCCACGGCAGTATCCACGGGCCCGGCGGAGAGAAAGCCACCAGGACAATAGACGTTGATGATAGAGATATTCAGGGACGGCGAGGCAAGGCGAACGCCGAGCACTTCGCAGACCAGAGATGATTGCTCATAGAAAACAGAGGAAGAGTGAATGAGGGATGTGGAAACAAGTGTCAGCAGGCCACCACCGCAGCCAGCTGGACGGTCTAAACGGTACGCATGAAAACCGGAAAGAGAAAAGGACCGAAAAGCAGAAAGCCAAGTCTCTTGAAGTAAAATAACATCTAGAGGAAACTAGTGTGTTAAGGTCTGGGAGGCCGTTGAGTACAGAGTAGCAGTTCCATTGGAGTATGCGAAGGCTATCCATCAGCGAGTATGGACTCAGCAACGGCGGTGGCAAGGACGTCACTACTCACTTGCTGTTTACGACCTTTCTTATTGCGCTTGCCTTGAAGGGAGCCCGATCCTGAAGCAGCAGGGGAGGCACCGCGCTTGGGCAAGGAACGTATGGAATCTATGTCGGAATCCATTTCGGAATCCTGGCAGTCACCCGTGGGGCGAGCAAGAATGGGCGTACAACCTAGAGGCGGAGTTGCCTCGGCAGACACCGAGCCGCCAGGACCACGAGCCGCAGAAGCAACCCGCGCCACTGAGGACACAGTGTCCTGGAGGGCAGCAGTTAGAGAAGCTAGCAGGGAGAGAGAGCAAATGTCCTCTTTTAGCTTGGCGACAGCGGACTCCACAGCATCACTAATCATTTTCTCAGGTCTCTCCGGGGCAAGCCCGGAAGCCTGAGTCCCAGCGGCAAACGAATCACCACGACCCTTAAGCCCAGAAGCAGCTTCGACACGAGAGCAGTGACGTGAATCCATAAGATCCAAGAGAGCTATTTCCTGGTCGCGACAGGGACAAGCTGGGAAATCAGCGTTGTGATCGCCTCCACATAGACAGCACTTCAAAGAGGAGTCAGGGGAACAAGTAGATTCGTCATGGGAATCACCGCAGCGCCGGCAGCGCATCTCGGACTTACAGTGCTTAGTGACGTGGCGAAAGCGGTAGCAGCGCTTACACTGCAGCGGTCTACGTCTGAACAAGTCCACGCGAAATATCAGCGGCCACGATTTTATCTCCGAAGGACAGTTGTGCCCCGCGAAGGTCACTATGACTGACTCTGTAGCCACGCGACTGTCGTTACCGGGTGCGCTACACCGGTAAGCTTCAAGCACCCCGAGATGGAAAAAAAGGTCAAGGAGCTCATTGGCAGGCAACGAGACATCAACCCCCCTCACCCTCCTTTGACGCACGCTAAGTGATGGGGAATGTAGGACTTGACAGGAAGGCCTCCGAATGTAGAGGTTTGGAGCAAAGACCGAACCACATTCAGGTTAGAGGACCTACAAACGATGCCGTCTTTTCCGTACTGACGTACCTCATTAATATCCTTAAAATCGGGAGTTACGCCCTCTAGGCACTGAATAAGTATCTTAGGGTTTTTAGAGCGTATGGTAGACCCATTCGTAGGCATTAGAACAACAGGAATGGCAGAGAGCCCGGCCGCCCTACTCTCATCCACACGGAATGCTCTTCTTCTTCGTCCCACGGAGAATGGCCATTAGCCCCAAGGGAGATTGGCCAGGGCTATGAGGATGTCCAACTGTACTATGACTTGACGGTGACAATTTGGGTGGAGAATGTGAGGGTTGGGGGAGAATGTAATGGTTGAAGTGGTGGAGGTGCTGAAGTTCTTGTTTTGGCTCCATGGCACAAGGGCAAGCATCGTGCATGTCGTGGTTATTTGCATAATTGACATGTAGGGGCATTGTAGAATTCATTAGCAGTAGACATTGTAGGAGAGTCATTGTGTGGTAGTCAGTGTAGATGCGTGGCTGTGTGCTTGGCCGTAGCCTTCTATTCCAGGTAAGTAAGAGCCCGCGGAGTTGGATACTCTACACTGAAAGTGTGGCACGAAGTTATACTTGGGGTAAACCAAAGCAATCAGATGCCATTGTAACCTTCGGCCACCCTTTTCAGACTTATGTTGCTTTGACTCGCTTCGTGCGAGGGAGCCACCGGAATTTCTCAGACCTAATGGGCTCCTTCGGCGTGCACGTAACACACGGCGTGGTAACACTCAATGGGTGATTGTGGGTGGGTGGGTGAATGGGTGGATGCAAAGGTGGGATGATGCAAAGGTGGGCTAGAAGCGGCGCCAGCGAGAAAGGAAATATGCACGCCCAACCGCTACCGACCTATCCCAGCTGGAAGTGCTGGAGGTTCCAAACGAAAGGAGGGCTGCTAGGGACACGGGAACCCCCAGCAGACGGAGTGGAAGACTTATATAGGACTCTCGAAGCCTAGCGTAAAAGCTGCATTGCATGAGGAAGTGCTCTACCGTCTCGTCCTGGCCACAGTGGGGACACGCGGGGGATGAAGAGTGGCCGGCTCGGTGAAGATAGAAGTTGAGGGGGAGGGCGAGGCAGTGAGCGCGCGTCAGCGAGACCTCTGACTGCCGAGAAAGACAGGAATTCGGCTTCCACGGGAAGCACAGATGAGCGTACTTAGCGCGCAAAATGGGGACAGAGGATAGCCGTGCAAAATGTTTGTATCTGGCGACACACACATGTGCAAGGGGGGGGGGGGGGCAGCAGGCCAATAACCGCCCCAGAGAGGGACATTTTTGCGAGGCAGTCAGCGGTCTCGTTTACAGCAAGCCCACGGTGACCAGGAACCCACGTTATGATGATATCGCGTATGTGCGAGAGAGCGAGCGTAAGCAGAATGGAGAGCAAGTTCTGGGAAGGGGTCGCCAAAGCGGAAACGACTGAGAGTGAATCTGAAAGCAAGAGCACCCTTTCCCAGGTGAGCGGGACCCTTTTGAGAGCTAGAATCATGGCGAGGAACTCGCTATGAAATGGAGGGGTGAAATCTGGGAGCCGCACCGGGAACTGGAAGTCAAGCTGAGGGAAGAAAATGCCGACCCCACAGCGCTCCTCTGAGACAGAGGCGTCAGTTGCGACCACAAGATGTAGCGGAAATTGATGAAGATGGTTCGTTAGCACTGTCTGCAGAGTACGCAAAGGAGAATGACGAACACTCGTGGGGAAGATGTCAATGACACTCACAGAAAGAGGGTCCAGCGGGGCCCCAAGTGGGAGGACGTCCAAGAGCGAAACCTTTAATGGCAGAAGGAGTTGCTGGGCGAAAACTAATTGCGGAGTATTTCTACGGTGCCACTGCCGAGTTAACCACAGCCGAGCATCCATGAGAGCCGCATTATTTGACAGCGCAAGGGGGTTCTGGCGCTGAGACAGGAAGATGCTCACAGTAAGTAGCCGGAACCGAGCCTTGAGAAAAGGCAACCGGGCCTCAAGGAGAAGTGCATCATTAGCCGAATACCGGGGAAGGCCCAAGTAGAGGCGGAGTGCCCGCCGCTCCAAAATGTACAGTTTGGTTAGTCGCCAGTCAGGCAGGGAGGAAAAAAGGACTGCACCAAACTCCAAAATAGGTCGCACGTAAGAACGGTACACGTAGAGCAGGGCATCCCTACGCATGCCGACACGGGGGCTAGAGCACCGGTGGAGGACGCCGATTGCCTTCGTTGCCTTAGACACAAGTGATCTATGTGGTGACGCCAGCTCAGCGAGTCGTCGTACCACATTCCCAAGTACTTGAGCTGCTTAACTTGACGGACCGATTGCAGGCCAACTTGCAAGTCGATGGTGACTGGAATGTTCAGCGGGAACACGAGCATGGCCGACTTGTCCACATTCAGGGAAAGGTGCATAGAGCTCATCCAGGCTGCCAGGGTGTCCAGGTAGGCTTGAAGCTTAGCGTACAACTCAGACAATGCTCTGCATTACGTTACCTTCTTACCTTCGTTACCTTGTCTTCTTCGCTGTCAAGTTGTTTTTATTCTGTGTACAGTAAATGTGCTTCGATATGATCACCGTGGACAAATATGCCTCTTATAAAGACGCAAAAGCATTCTAAAGCATTCTGTTCTTCACGGGCTCACAGCACTTGGAATACATGTGTGTCATCCCGCAAAAAATGTGAGCACATCTGGTTGCCCCACAATCTACATTCAGCGATTACAACAACGGTTTCAAATGATTGCAATTACTTTTCATGTGAAGACAGAAGTTGAAAGTCCCTTTGGAAAATTTGATTTTGCCCCATGCGGGAGACGGTGCTGTTGGTTGCACGTTGTCACCCATGTACATAGTTTTGTTTTTTTCTCTTCTTCGTAAGCTGACTAATAAAAGGGAACTGCAGGAGCCGTTTTTTTTTTAGTTCCTGCGAGTCGACGAAGTTGTTGGGTTGTCAGCTTCTTGCGCGCGTTTTAGGTCACCTGCGACAATTCCATGTTCCTGGATCAACAATTGGTTATGGGCCCAGGGAACTTACCAGCCGACTGCAGTGTACCACAGTACTAGGATATTTGCTGGGAAACCAAGAAGGCATTCCACGAAAGTCTGAAGATGGCATCGGCTGGAGCTTCTGTCACATTACCGGGCGGCGCCATGGAAAACTTGGACGGGACCAATTACCCGACGTGGAGCTTCAAGATGACAACGTTCTTGAAGGCGCGGCAACTCTGGAAAGTCATCAATGAAGATCCTCCGACAACTCCAGAAGCGAGAGCTACATGGGACAAGGAGGATCTGGAGGCACTCAATGTGATCGTCCAAACGCTATCGGGTGGTCAAACCGCATATGTCATTAACCAGACTTCAGCAAGAGGAGTGTGGAAGAAGCTGGAAGAAGTGAGTCGAGGACGCAGTTTAGAGAGGAGGCTTAGCTTGAGGAGGAAACTCAACGCAACGAAATGGGAGAAAGGCGAGAATGCAACCCAGTACGTGTACAATATGTTGCTGAAGAGTTACGCACCTTGGGAGACTCTCTCGAAGACGCGGAGGTAGCATCGGTAGCGCTTCAGGGGTTGCCACGTCCGTATTATGGTGTTGCAAGAAGTTTTGACGCCTGTTCAACGGCAAACATCACTCCTGAGTTTGAAAATACGCGTGTATCCCCGATAGAGAACAACTGAGGAAGTGCATGTAATGACAAGAATTCAGTCCCCTTCCTTCTCGTCGTTTCTGTTTGAAAACACGCGTGTATCCCCGATAGAGAACAACTGAAGAAGTGCATTTAATGACAAGAATACAGTCCGGCAATGCGCCTGCGTTGAGCACTCCAATTTTTTCAAAGTAAATGCACCGACCACCCAAAGGCATCCAGTGAAGGACACCAGAGGATAGAAGGCATGATGTTCAGCCCGGGCTGTCGCATCGGTTAGATGCACCACCCGCCTGTCTGACAATGATTTTTCCACATCCTCAATATCGTTACGATTATACTCGCAGTAATGACTTTGTAGTGTCGTTACTTTTTCGTAGTAATTATAACGTAATTTCATTATATATAAGTTGCGGTAATGAGTAATGTAATTAAAATTACATTTTAGAAGTAATTTACCCAGGGACTGCGGCCCATCACGCTACACGATGACGGATCGTAGGCATACTATGCATTTACTTAGAAGCAATATTCCTGTGGTATGAAATGAACTTTTATCTGAAAGTGAATGAAAGTGAAATATTCTGAATGAAAGTGAAATATTCACTGCTACAAGAAGGACGTCAAACTACGTCAACGGATGAGGCGGCGTGCAAGGTTAGGATTTCTTTGGCAGACCAAGGGACAGCAAGAAAGTAAAGTGCTACCACTGTGGGAAACCTGGCCACTTCGCTCGAGACTGCTACTCCCGACAAGACAATAGAAAAGTCTCTGATGCTCATCCTTCGAAATCAGGACAGCAGGATACCAGACCCGAGAGACCAAGACAAGAGGCCCGAAGGGCCAAGTCTTCTAGGCACGAGTTTCACCAGGACGACGGCCAAGATCATCACTACGCTTTTGGCGCAGACGAATGTTGGACGGCAGAAAATCTACTGGAGTGGTCTATCGATTCTGGTGCCAGCAATCATATGACAGGCAGAAAGGAAGTTTTAACCAACTTGAAAGATGATGAGCGAAGAAAGGTGACTTTGGCGGACGGGAAGGTTATGAACGCCTGCGGAACTGGAACAGTCATGTTAAAAGTGAAAAACGGAGGTGTTGTCAACACATTGGCAGCAAAAGAAGTCCTGTATGTACCCGGAATGGCGGACAATTTGATCTCCGTTTCTAAACTAACCGACAGTGGTATCATCGTCACATTCAGCGGGGACGAATGTATTGCTTTCAAAGGAAACCGGTTCGTTTTCTCGGGGGCCAAAGAAGCCGGAATCTACAGAATGAATGGGGAAGTGACGTCATCCTCCCCAGAGGTTGCGAGAAGCGTAAAAAAGTATGACAGTAGCTATGGTGTGGCATCGGCGTATGTGTCATTTGAACTTCCATACATTGATACAGATGAGTCAACGACACGTTATCAGGGGTTTACCCACCATCCAACGCGAACATCCCCAATGTGAAGACTGCCTTACAGCGAAGCAGCCAAGGACTTCGTTCAAGTCCATAAACGCTAAACCAAGGGATTACGTACTGGAATTGCTGCATGCCGACCTTTGTGGTCCGTTTCCAGTATTATCGATTGGCGGAAGTAAATACGCCCTCATCATTGTGGATGACCACAGTAGAAAAGTCTTCGTCTACTTCCTCAAATACAAGGATGAAGCTGGGATGAAGCAGGGGACAAAATTATACATTTCGTACGCCAAGCAGAAGTACAAACAGGAAGAAAAGTCAAGCGGTTGCGAACAGACAACGGTGGGGAATTTCTCGGTGAACACCTCGAGTGTTTTTTTGGTGAACAAAGGAGTCATTCATGAGAAGACTGTTCCGCATTCACCACCTCAAAACTGAATCGCGGAGCGCATGAACCGCACCCTAGTAGAAATTGCAAGATCAATTGGCAGAGTCCAAGCTCCCGCCCGAATTTTGGGCTGAGGCCATGAACACTGCTGCGTATATCCGGAATAGATGCAGCAAAACCGTTCTAAATTGAAAAGTCCCCGAAGAAGTGTTTACAAAGAGACCTCGGACGGTGAAGTACTTCAAAACCTTCGAATGTCTTGCCTCCGATCCATTCCCGATAGGTACAGGACGAAGCTGGACAATCGAAGCAAGCCTGTCATATTCCTCGGCTACTGCATCGACAGGAAAGGTTACCGTTTCTACGACCCTCAAGAGAAGCGTGTAATTGTGAATCGGGACGTCACGTTTGTCGAACAGAAGAGAGGATCATACTTACTACAAGAGGCTCTCGTTCAGACACCACGACACGATGAAGTTCAATACATCGTTTTGTGGGGCACAAGCACTAACGACAACCAGACAGACCGGGAAGAAATTCACGAGCACGAAGCGGCTCACGAGCCAACCGCTGAAGAGAGCAACACTAGTGACGAGGAGGACGACAACGGGAACGAACAAGAGATTCGTGAGCATCCCATACCTCGAAGGTCAACGCGGACCTCTCGCCCTCCTCAACGCCTCCAGGTGGACCCAGCCAAACCAAGTCACTGTGATATGGCAGAAGTAGAACTGAAGGAGCCACACAGCTAGGACAAAGCTACAAGCTCACCCCAAAAGTGGAATGGACCAAGGCTATGGAGGACGAACTTCAATCACATCGTGAAATGGAAACATGGAGTCTTGTACCGAGGAAACCAGGAATGAAAGTTGTAAAGTCCAAGTGGGTGTATCGGGTCAAACGAGGGCCTACCGGAAAAATTGTCAAGTTCAAGGCAAGGGTCGTAGCGGTCGGCTGTTCTCGTGTCTATGGACACGACTCCTACGAAACTTTTTCGCCAGTTGTAAAACTCACGAGCCTTCGCACACTACTTGCTTTAGCGAATGAAGAAGCCATGGCCATGAGACAGCTGGATGTCAAAACTGCGTATCTGCATGGAATTCTCGAGGAAGAAGTATATATGGAACAACCACCAGGAAGCCCAAACACCACGTCCCATGTTTGTAAGCTGAAAAAGGCAATACATGGGCTAAAACAAGCCGGACCATAGCCTCCTGTATACTACATGCCTGCCCAATGAGGCTATAGGAGGCTATGGCCGGACGGACCTGGTACAGAACGCTAGATAAAATCCTGAGAGCAAGGCTATAGACGGCTAGAAGCAGACAACTGCGTGTACATCTTGGAGAACAAAGGTACCAAGGTTATTTTGGGAGTCTATGTTGACGATATTCTGCTTCTATAGCGACAACCAAACAGGCCCTGGAAAGTGCAATGAAAAACTTGGGTGAAAAGGTGGACCGAAAGGATCTAGGCGAACCAAAGTACATCCTGGGAATTGAGATCACATGGGACAAAGTCAATAAGAAGCTCACGCTTAGCCAGAAGAAGTACATAAGTGACATCTTGAAACGTTACAGCATGGAAAATTGCAAACCGATCGAAACTCCAATGGAAACAGGTCCAAATAACAACGTTGGTCAGACAACGGAAGGTAACGCTGAGTCAACGGTCCCTTATCAAAACTTGATCAGAAACTTCATGTACCTGGTGCAAGGAACGCGTCCAGGCATCGCATTTGCAGCTCACTACTTGAGTGAGTTTAACAACTGTTTCACGTCCACTCATTGGCAAATGGCAAAAAGTGTGCTACGCTACTTGCAAGGGACGAAAGAAGTGGGTATCACGTACACAGCTTGTGCGGAACCTGTCGTGGGGTATTGCGATGCAAGCTGGAACGAGTCAGGCAAAGGGAAGTCACGTAGTGCTTACATATTCAACGTGTCCAAAGGAGCCATCAGTTGGAAATCGACGAAGCAACAACTCGTCGCGCTGTCAACGTGTGAAGCGGAATACACCGCTATCACTGAAGCCATTAAAGAAGGTAAATGGGTAAAGACATTGTTTAAAGATTCTGCAAATACGGTACGGAGAACTTGGAAATCAAGAGTGACAATCAAGCGGCCATAAGACTAATCGAAAATCCAGTACAGCATCAAAGGTCCAAACATATCGCCCTCAAATATATATTCGCTAGACACGAAGTCGAAAGCGGTGGTTTTTTCATTTCCTACCTACGTACAGAAGATATGATAGCCGACAGCCTGACGAAGCCTGTAGGCAATATCAAGAACGTCATATGTGCAACTGGATGTGGACTTCAACTCCCACCAACCTAGATTCAGTCTACGAGACTTCGAAGGTTGTTCAACGTGAATGGGGGTATGTTGGTTGCACGTTGTCAACCATGTACATTACATAGTTTTGGTTTTTTCTCTTCTTCGTAAGCTGACTAAATAAAAGCGAACTGAAGGATCCGTTTTTTTTAGTTCCTGTGAGTCGACGAAGTTGTTGGGTTGTCAGCTTCTTGCGCGCGTCTTAGGTCTTCAAGGGTTTTCACCTGCGACAATTGCGCTCCACGTATAGGGCTCGTAAAAAATTCATAGTGCGCCTACCGATCAAGTCCGAATTTTGATTTTTCTTCTGTGCATAGTCTAATGAACTACCTACAACATATAAAATGTTCGAGGGAAGTTTTTAGTGGGGTTTTTTAGATAAAGGCTTCCGAAATTCATTTTTCGGTGGTATGTTGCTACTTAAAGAGGTATCGCTTACGTTCCTGACAGAGTAGAGGAACAAATTATACATCATTCGATAGCCCCACGAATGACAGATTAAACGGCATAAAGCTCAATCTTATCCGCTTTTTGCATCGTCCGCAACGTTGCAGTGAATATGGTGCTTTTCGGCGCTTTGAGTCAACTTCGATATTTTTTTGCGCCACACACACAGCGCTGCCAACACAGTAGCCTATTGTGCCCTAAGTGGTCTAAAGCTAGATCAACAAATTACTACAATGCGACAAGACTCAATGGACGGGAAGGGGTAAGTTACTGCGTTAAGTCGACGGTATAGTCGACGCATAACCTAGCCGTACCATCACGTTTCGGAGCCGGGCCTTGTAGGGAACGCTCAAACCTGCGCGCGACAACATCGTCTTCTGAGAGGCAGTATTTTCCTTCTCTCCTATTTCCGAAACCGCGCAGCGCAGAGAATGCGGAAAGCGTTTATTTCTCCTAACTCAGAGATGGCTTCAACAAATATTTTTTTCCCGTTCATGCGAGACATCAACTGTACTGGATTGTTCGATTTGAGATGGAACTAGCCTATATACATAGTATATTATAGTATCATAGCCCAAGGTTATTATTGGTAAAAATTCCCTCACCCTAAAAAAACGAAAAAAATCCAGCAGGCTCCCTTTTTGCCCCTTCCACCATGATCGCGGATTTGAAGGGAGACCAGAGCATTCGCAATGACCTCTCTTGGCAAAATGGCCCGAGGCCAGAGCAGACTGAAGTAGAAGTTGTGGGGCACGTTCATTATAAGTGTATTGGGCGTAAAACGTTTGTTACGGTGAGGGGGGGGGGGGGGTGTCTTTACAATTAGCTCACATATCCGCAGAGTCAAGGTATAATGAATAACGTTTCTAACATTCCTTCCTAACTAATACCATGTTTTTAATTCAGGCTATTGTCTATAATGTGCTTACCTGCTGAGTGGAGCTGTAAAAGTAATCGAATTAATCTCTTGCTTGACGAGTGGTACGCACAGCTAAATACTTTGCACGGATAGCAGCATACGAACGATAGAAATATATAATGATACTTGTTCCCAGATATCTAGTAAGGTTTACAGAAGTATTTGCTTGCTCTCAGCAGAAGAAAAACGTTGCCGTCGGAACATGTCTATAACATAACGTATTTATCCGTATATCTCCTGGTGACATCCTTGCGATATTCCTCTGACGTTCAATCAGTGCTCAAAATATAGTCTACCGGATCTTCCATGGATATCCCAGGGAAATGCAGGCTGCTTCCTTTCAAACATCCAAAGCGCGATATCCTCGCGAATGTCGTTCTGGAACATCCCACAGATATCGCATGGATGGCCAGATATTCAGGACGTTCACGACCTTGTATGGATGCCCTAGGTATATTAGTGGTTTATTGGGATAGGAGTCGTGCCGTTCGTCAGTCGTTCCGGTGCGCGCCGAGTCTTGCTCAGCTATCCACTGCGACACCCGCTGACAAAGGCCGTCCGCTCTCTGAGCGTCTAGGAGCTGCTCTCTGCTCACGACCGTGCCCCAAGATGAAGATACGTCTCGTGCCACCTGTGCTACTGCCAGAAGTTGAGAAGGCGCCTCGGTGCCTTCCTCTTCCCTCTCCGGTAGAGGCGCGCGGGACAGCGCGTCTGCTACCACGTTCGTTGGGCCCCACCTGTACCCCACGTTGAAGGAGTAGCCTTGTGGCGTCAGGGCCCACCTGGCAAGTCGTCCAGATGGGTTGCGGAGCCGCTGCAGCCAGGAAAGTGCCTGGTGGTCAGTCACGTGGTGGTCAGTCACGGTCAGTGAAAGCGGTGCCGTCCAGGTAGAGATCGAACTTCCCGAGAGCGAAGATGAGCGCCAAGCATTCCTTTTCCGTGACGGAATAATTCCGTTCTGGCGGATTCAGCGTGCGACTTGCAAAAGGCACTGGACAGAGAATAGCGTCATATGCTCCTGCAAGAGAACTGCGCCAACACCATAATCGCTAGCATCTGTTTGCACAACAAACGGTTTGTTCAGGTCAGCCAAATATAGCCTGGCTGTATTAGCGATTGCCTGGGAAAGAGCTCGAAAGGCGTTCCTGCTCTTCTCCCCAATTCCAGCGCGTGTCCTTGCGCAACAACTGGTTAAGCGGCTGCGCTAGCTCGACACAATTAGGAATGAATTGTCTGTAAAAACCAACCACACCTAAGAAACGCTGCAAGGCTTTTACTTACCGGGAACCGGATACTCCATGATCGCCTTTAGCTTGTCATCGCTAGGACTGATGGTTCCTCCGTCCACCATGAAGCCGAGAAGGCTGATCCTAGGCGATATGCCAGCTGCACCTTGCGGGGGTTGATCGTTATGCCCGCTTCGTTCATCCTTGTAAGGACGATTGACAGGTGTTCCAAGTGTTCCTGGAAATTTCTAGAAAACACTACGACATCATCCACGTATGCCATTGCGAAATTGTACTTCGCATCTCCCAACACTGTATCCATCAACCGCTGGAAACTAGCGGGTGAATTAGACAGACCGAAAGGCATTCTACAAATTCGAACAAACCTCTATGACACGTAAAGGCTGTTTTTGGAACATCCTCCGGGGCAACTTGGATTTTCCAAAATCCTCGACTACAATCAAGCGTTGAAAACACAGTTGCGTTGCTCAGGGAATACTAGATTGACTCAATGGACGGGAAGGGGTAAGAGTTTCTTAAAGTTTCTGCGTTAGGTCGACGCATAACCTAGCCGTACCATCACGTTTCGGAGCCAGGAATAGGAAATGCCCAGGGGCTCTGGGACCTTTGAACTGCACCGGTTTGGAGCATTTCGTCAAGAGCAGCGTCTAACAAAGCACGCTTATGCACACTCAGTGGTCTGGGATTACAACGCCAGGGCCTAGCGTTACCGGTGTCTATGGTACGCTGTAACACAGACGACTTACCCGGTTTTTCCGTAAAGATTCCGTCAAACTGCCGCAGTACTTGTTCAAGCTGACGCTGAAAGGCCAGGTTGACCGCGACTTCGGGGCGGGACAGGTCTGTCAAGGCTCGTTCCTGTGGGGATCGTACTCTGGTCATAGAGGAAAGGATCTAGGGCTCGGTGGGATGACTCCGCATTGTATGAATTACGGGGGTTGTTACCCAAACCTTTTGCTCGCAGGTGTTCGACCGAGGCGGCTCCTCCCGACCACGCGCAGCGCGATTCCAACGCTAGCTCGGGGGCGGAGGGGGCCGGTATTCGAGCTCTGCCAGGAGGTTGCCCTGTATTGAACGAGCCTCCTGGGCCAACGCCTCAAGGGTTTTAAAGCGATGGGCTCTTAAGTAGGGCCGGAAGCGCGGGTGGCTCTGACGGATAGCCCGTGCGACGCGCTGCTCTTGCGTAGCAGTGGGATCCGCTCTACTGTACAGATCTTGCAATGCCCGAACAAATTCAGATAAGCTTTCCTCAGGATATCGAGTTCGCTTATGCAATTCCTCTAGGACACGGTATTCGTAATCCGGGGGAAGAAATTCGTTTTTGAACCGCTTCCGAAAGTCCTGAAAGGACGTAAACTCCGATTACAACCGAAGCCAGCGGGCGGCGTCTCCGACCAAAGCAACCTGCAGGATGCGTTGGATTAGAACTTCGTCCGAAATTCCCATACCCGTCTGATAGGCGGTAAGGTCGTCTAGGAAATCCGTAGGCACCGGTAATTTGAGTCGTAGAGGCGCTTGTGCCTGCGGCGGCGAAACCGACCCGGCATCAAGCGTTGGACCACTAACGAACACACCTCCGTCATGCGTGACAGGAGCTCTGCCGTTGCAATGGCGTCTGACTGCGACGTGAGCACCTTCGCCTTGTCAGCCATCAGCTCCGAGGGCACGTCCACCGGGTGGGAGCTGAAAAACTTGAAGAAACAAACACAAAAACACACACGCAAGCACACACAAAAAAAGAAACAGCGATAAACTACTAGAAACTAACCTAAAAACTAGTACAAACTACGCAAGGCGCGTGCCGCGTGTTCCCCGCCACAGAACAGACGAGCTCGGACCCACAAACGTTGGGCACCAGCTGTGGAAACCTCAGTTCCCACAACCCCGGGGCGTCAGCTCGTCCGTTCCGCACGCGAAGGAACAAGCAGCACAACAGAGATTCAAACAAACAACATGAGGGGTTTATTCACCTGACGGAAGGAATCACGTGTTACGTGACCTTCTGACGCCATCCACTCAAACGTTGCCTGCCTGCGTACTGCTGATGATGGCCCAACAAGGCCGAAACAGCTGTCCAGTACTGGCATGGCGACGTTTGAGTTACAAACATATGCTATACGTGCAGCCAAAGAGCACCGGCTATTTTTTTCATTTTATACTTCACTGGCTTTGCACTGGGCTTTCAGTGAGTGAGTTATCTCACCCTGACGGGAGGAATCACGTGTTACGTGACCTTCTGACGCCATCCACTCAAACGTTGCCTGCCTGCGTACTGCTGATGATGGCCCAACAAGGCCGAAACAGCTGTCCAGTACTGGCATGGCGACGTTTGAGTTACAAACCTCTGACAACCGGTATGTCGCTCTGATGCTCCCTCTGCCGTAGGGAAGGTGCAGCGGTGCCACAATCTACTACTGATTATTAGTCCTGCCCATTATCCCAACGTGCCATTACTTCGTCTAAACTTCCCTTACATCACGTCATTATACCTGCTTGTATTGCAAACTGTAAGATGGGAGAAGCGCAATGCTTGCCCACATCCCGCTTTAAAAAAAATAGCACTGCCCTCGCCCCCAAAACGAACAGCAGGTACTTAGTGCTTCGTCTTCCTCCCCCGCGAACATGAAAGAACGCGGATATGAAGGGAGACAGCAACAGTTCTTTCTACTTTATTGAAAATGCTGTGCAATCACCCGAAAAGCCCTGTCCATTTCGCCACACAAGTGGGCTGACGCACGTTACATGTAAATCTACTACTGATTATTAGTCCTGCCCATTATCCAAATGTGCCATTACTTCGTCTAAACTTCCCTTACATTACGTGTGGAAACCCGTGTTTCCACAACCTCGGGGCGTGAGCCCGTCCGCCGTTCCCGCCGGGAAGACACAGCAACCACAATGAGTGAAAACAAGAAACAAGTTTATTTACCTAGCTCGGTTGACAAACCTCTCGCAACCAACACCAGCAACGCTCCCGCTACAATACAATAGGTACAGCTCCCGCCCATGCCCATGCAAGGCCACATTCCCGACTTCCCGCAGCTTTCGTCCGTTTATATGTTTCTGTATCAGATACGCCCCTCTCAAGCAAGTCGGGCACAACAGTCTCTTCTCTTCCTCGGAAAGAGGCAACGGAGGATCGGGTGAGTGTCGAGACTCCAAGGTCAGTCCGCGAAAGGGCGGCGGCCTCTGCTCTGGGTTTGCTCCCTGTAGAGGCCTTGGCTGCGAAGTCCACTTGGACCGGGACGCCCATGAAACTGGCCTGACCTCAGAGACCACTGTCCAGGTTGCTACGGAGTGGCGACGTCGGTTCCGGTCCGGACCCACTTCTGATGACGTTGCTGGCGGCTTGGGACGAAAGGCCGCTCCAACCCGTGACTTTTTCGGCCTTTGTGACATTTCTAAAAAAGTGAAAAGTGAAAAGGGAAAAAAGGTCAGGAGGAAACTCCTATCCATGGCAGCCTGAAAGGCCCTTCACAAAACTATCGTGGGAGACCGTGGGAACGAGAATCACACGAATAAGTACCACACTAAATTGCCAGCGCTATATTCTAGACACGCAGATAGAGGGGCTACGGGCGCCGCATGCGGGGACGCAAGTTGTAGCGACTGGAAGGTCCGGGAACAGGATGCTGGTCCAGGTCTTGAGGAAGAAGCTGATCGTCTGCTTCTTCGCCCTCGTGGTCTTGGAGGTGGTAAGTCTTCAGGTCCGAGATATGTACTGGCACAGTTTCTTCGCCCGTGTCACAGCGACGAAGCCTGTAAGTGAGGCCGGAGGAGCACGCACTTACCTCGAAGGGGCCATCCCACCTATCTGCGAGTGAAGCTGCAAAGCCGCGTGCGGTATCACTCAGCAGGTGAGTCCATCGAAGGACGAGGTCACCGACGCTGTAGGTGAGGTTCCGACGTCCACGGTTGTACTGGCGAGCCTGGTCCAACCGTGCGACGTCCAGATTCTCCCGAGCCGTCCGAGCTGCAACGTCCAGTCGACTCCGGAGGTCCTCAGCAAACCTTGAATAAGGAGGCTGGGTACTTCCATTCCGGAGGCGTAGAGCATTCTCCACAGGAAAGGGTGCCTCTCGTCCCAAGTTCAGGAACGCCGGGGTGAAGCCTCTAGATCTGTTTACTGTTGTCCGTGCAGCGAACGCCAGTTCAGCCAGGCGAAGATCCCAATCACGGTGGTGCTGGCTTGTGAAAGCAACCAACATTATTTTCAGGTTTCGATTAACACGTTCCGTAATGTTAGCATGAGGGTGATACCGGGAAGTCTTCTTGTGCTGAATGCCTAAGACAGCGCAAGAAGCTGAGAACACCTTACATGTAAAGTAGGTTGCGTTGTCGGTGATCAGCTGTGCGGGAAACCCGAACCGGCAAAAGGTGTCGAGTTGAGGGACAGAAGGTATAGAGAAGTTCCCACATACGTTATTATCTTTGTTTCTATTGAAAACTGTAGGATGGGACAAGCGCAATTGCTTGCACACATCACGCTTCAAAAATAGTACTGCCCTCGCCCCCAAAACGAACAGCAGGCACTTATTGCTTCATCTTCCTCCCCCGCGAACATGAAAGAACGCGGATGTGAAGGGAGACAGCAACAGTTGTTTCTTCTTTACTGAAAATGTTGTGCAATCACCCGAACAGTCCTGTCCATTTCGCCACACAAGTAGACTGACGCACGATACATGTAAATCTACTACTGATTATTAGTCCTGCCCATTATCCAACTGTCCCATTACTTCGTCTAAGCTTCTCTTACATTACGTTATTATATCTGTTTGTATTACAAACTGTAGGATGGGACAAGCGCAATGCTTGCCCACATCACGCTGCAAAAATAACACTGCCCTCGTACCAAAAACGAACAGTGGGCACCCTACTCCCCCGCGAACATTTTCCCAGAATTGCGGGACAACCCCCTCTTAAAGTTGGCTTGGCTTCGTACTCCCTGCCCCCCATTGAATCATTGCATTCCACCTAGTTTTGTTAGAATATCCGTTGACCCCGAGCTTTAGAAAGAAGTGTCCACACTTAGGTGTTTCTATGAGATGTCCCTCGATAGTGTACAAATGGAATGGAGGCGCAAGAGCGTCACAGTTTTTTCCCTGGGAAACTTATTTTCGCCGTGTTGGCTTCATGGCAGAATGCATTGGTGTGCCTGTTTGTATGCATTTGTGCCTTGTATTTCGCGAAAACAATGGGTTCCACAGAAAGTGTCCATGTCAGGCATGAAAGCTGAACCTGTCTTCTACACTTTACAACTTTGTGCTCAACTGCAAAATGCTCCGTTTTTTCTTTTTTTTTTTTTTTTCACGACGAAAGAAATGAGGGCGGGTTCAGCGTGGCTTCCAAAGCATTTGCGTCTTGATCCCTCAAGATGATAATGTTGTTGGCTCAGTGGTGTAGATGTCGGTATTAGCTTTCGCGTTCGCTGGTTCGATCCGCGGACGTTTTCGTATTACCTCTTTTTCTTTTACAAAGAGAGCTCCGAGAATAACAGCAGACGACAGCGTCGCAGTTTTCTTCTTGGAGGGCTCATTAATACCGTACTGGCACTATGGCATAATTCGATTCCTGTTCTGTTTTGCTTTAATTGTTGTAATGCTGACCTCTCGCCTGTACGCTTAGCGTGTGAAAAGTAGACCACTTTCCACTGCATGCCGACCTACTTCGCCCCCTTCCCATGTACTTGGCAAAGGAACAATAATAGAGAAAGAATCTTTAATCGCTAGCCATACAAGGGGAAGGTTGGGTCGAAATTCCTGTTTCTCTTTTTTAATTTTACTCGTTCATCCTCAACACTGTGTTCTTGTTCGGACCTGCAGGCCTTCCGACGCAGTTTGAATCCAAATGTCATAACAAGTAATGCACGTGCCACAGAGGCAGCTTTGCACTTATACACAGCTAAAAAATGTACGAGCGGTTGTCCGTTAAAACTGACGGACGCTCGACCGCTTCGTACGAGCGGTGCATAACGTTCGTTTCCACTGGAACACTGCGAAAAGCAGTTTTTTGACGGTGTAATCATCGGTATCTTTATTCCACGTTCGTCCGTATACTTCAGAAACGGGTAGAACATCCGTATTCGCCCAGTGCTCTTGGCGTTACAGAGAGGGGTATTATCTTCGAAATCCTCCCACTGGAGGACACCACGGCGCTTTTGGAAAGAAAGATCCATCGGGACGAACATCCAACGGGGTCACGAGACAGAGGGAAAAAAGATCCAAACTAGAGTCACTAAATAGCTTAGTGACTCTAATCCAAACGAGAAAGAAGATCCATAGGGAAAGGGAATCCAAGCTAGGAAGTGCGTGCGTGTGTATATCTGGTAGAAAAGAATGCTTAAGCGGACCATCGTATCGTACTGTCAGTTTGTATTCATTTAATAGTAATATAATAATTTGCGAGTTTTGGGGGCACTGGAAATTTTCGCTAAAGAGATCACGGATGAATACCGTGGCGTGAATAATTCATAGGGAATATGCAGTCTGACTCTGACCGAGGGATTACGCGCGATATTTACCCCCACCCCACACCCCATTCAAATAAGCAAAAACAATGTTTAGCCCGATATTTCCACGAAAACCGCTGAACAAGGGCGATCAGATTAATCGCAGCTGTCACAGAACTTGTGGGAATCTGCCCCCTCCCCCCCCCCTTCCTAAACCCCGCACGGGTGCAGAATGCGACCTGTCTAACACACCAAACCGCCACGCCAAACAGAGACCCTGCTGTCCTTTAGATGTATAGGTAAGTACTGTAAAATTCGTTGGCTTCGCGTGGAACATATTTTCGCGTTTTGATGGAGGCTTTAGTTGAGAAACAATTATCAGGAACTTACATTCGCGGAAAACACCGCCTTGGTGATATCTCAGAGTGTGTGCAATTGTTTTCTGTCGGAATCACCACCGCCACTAATCATCATCACCATCCACCTCCTCTTCACTGGCATCATCATTCCAAGAGTTTTCCACCAAAGTAACTGGTGCAAGTGATGTGGAGTTGCGGGCCTTACACTAGTGAAGCCAAAGTCTCCATTTTATTTTTTCTTAAAATCGAACCAAATCAGGTCAGCCCATTGAAACTACATTGAAACAAATACCAAACCTTTTGCGATAATAATGCAATCCCTTTCCGAGAAATTAACTTGTTTAGTCATCGGCGGGGTTAGCAAAAGCGGGTACCCTTTGCTAGGAGATTATCCACGTCGCATGGAAGAACCCGGCATGCGTAGTCTCGTACAAAACACATTTAGAAACCTTGCGTGAGGCTATGAACTCTTCAACCTGCCACGTCACAATGCCCAGCTGTCACGTTATTTGAAACGTGCCGGGCCCGATCTTGAGCTCTGACGGCAAGCGTTGTCCTAATACTGAAAGCTCACGCGCTCCAAAGCCGCTTTCATAGGTTCGTGCAAGAGCTCGTGGCGAACCACGGGGCGCCCTTTCACCACCTGCACCACCACGGGGCGAAATGGTGCATTTAACGCACGTTATGGGATAACGACAAGTTGAAGGTCGGGCTTCGCAGAGTCCCCGCTCAGATTCCACGTCAAGAGATCCAACGGGTCAAGAGATCCATGGAGTCAAGAGATCCACCGATGGATCTCATGACCCGGTTGGATCTCTTGGTTTGGTTTGGTTTTATATGGGTCGTCTGAGGGTTCGCAAGGCTTGGATCTTTTGACCCCTTTGTGTTACGTCGTTAACTCTAACATCGCTAAGCAGAAATTACTCGTATCGAAATACGAGGGACTCCTTTTACGTGCGGTATAAATAGAATACAAATGCAGGTGGCAAATCAACACCTCATTTTTATTGCCTTGCTTACTTGCTTTGTAACACATAGCGCAGTCCAAGAAGCCGACAGTTCTATTATGTCATTTCTGTTAAAAACAGGTGGTTGCATTGTAAGATCAACCTGTTTGTAACACGGAAGTTATAGAAGTGCTGTCTTATTTCTTTTTTTTTTTAACAGCGCTTCGTGTTAGAGATTATTTCTACAGTTAGCGTGGGCTACGCACACTCACTTTGGGTGGGCCGGCCGCTGTTTCAAACACGTTGATTATTCAAACACTTCTCGTATCACAGCAGGCTCGTAGTCGAAGAGCCAAGTCGTCAATGAAGCCAAGTCTTTGAGGTCAATGAACGTGACACGTCAATGTTGATTGGAAAACACAGTCAGACAGTATTTTCCCGCACGGTCAGTAAGAGAATAGAGTAACGTTATAAGGTGGGGGCCAATGAGAAGAACGCGACAAGGATAAGTTTTAAGCCCTGCGGCCTACGATTCTTTGTAAGTTGAGCTCAATATTCTTGGTAACAAGCATCCGTTCTGGCTAGGGACAATGGACATAAACGTGCAAAGGCGAAAGGGGGACTCGCCGCCGTAACCTACAGCACAACCTCAGGATTTTCTCGCTTACTTTTTTTGTGCGTGTGTAGTAAGAAGAGAGAAAACACCGAAAAATCTTCACTGTTACCGGGCATATTAACTTAATACTACGTACAGAGCAATCGTTCTGCAATTAACACGGTATGGGATAGACTTTCTTTTTTTTGTCGGGAATCCTGACCAGTATATGACGCTTTGAGTGGTTGGATCTCTTGACCCGCCTGTCACGTGACCGGTTGGATCTCCTGACTCGATGGATCTCTTGACTCGTTGGATCTCTTGACCGGGTTGGAACTCTTGACGCTTTGGATCTTTTGACTCGCCTGTCACGTGACCGGTTGGATCTCCTGACTCGATGGATCTTTTAACTCGTTGGATCTCTTGACCGGAAGCGCCCCGCTCACAGGTGGACTGCCTGACCCGAAGATGTGAGAGGGAGATGCTGGTGCAAGTTTAGATTGTGTCAACCTGAATCAGTGAGAATCTCAACACCATGACTAAATGTATGTTGCATTCGGAAATTTCACATCCTGCTGGTGTTTGTTACATTGGTTACTTACATTACCCTGCGATTTTCATATTCGGAGCCAGCGTATGTACTTTGCAGAAAAAGAAAAGAAGAAGAAGCTCTCAGTCTTTTTTCAGCTCCAGCCGACATTCGGCTTCGCTGATGTCGTTGTGTCACGTATTGCTGGTGACCGTCATCGCTTCGACTCACTGATGGATTGTCATTCGGACTGGGAACCAGCAGATGGCTTGTTGGCGGTATTAGCGACGGATTTTTTTATAAAATCTTCCTTGCAGTTTACATGCCAAGGATATTATTACTTATTATTATTTGCTCGTTCTAAAAATATTGATTGTTAAGAATCCATGAAATAAGCTGGGGCAAATGCAAACCATGCAGTGGGTGTGCTACTTTGCTTTTGACGAGGAAAAATGTTACGCAAGGAGCGCATTGCTGTGGAAACGTTGGGATGGGTATCTCAAGTCTCAATACATACTACAACCGTACAACATAAAAACTTCAAACGAGGTCACGTGACGGAAGGGAAAAAAATCCAAACACAGAAGATCCACACAGAAGAAACATCCATAGGGAACTTGGATCTGACCTGGCCTTAGTCCCTGCCATTACTGCACAGACATAGACAGACAAACATCTTTCGCCCCTTTTGTCCTGGCCAATCTCCCTTAGTGGCTCACGGCCATCATCTCACTGGTAGAAGAAGAAGAAGAATATCCATGCGGTAAAAAGATCCCTTGCGGATCGCGGCCATCTTCCTGGGGAGAAGAAGAAGAAGATCCATAGGGAAAGGAGATCCACTAGTGGATCTTTCTTTCCTATGGATCCCTTTTCCTTTTGGATCTTTTTTCCTGAAATCACACCACGGTTGTGCCGTTGACCTGTTTTCGTTTTCAAATTTCCAACGGCGGTGACAGCGACAGACGCGTATCGGACGTTTTTTTCTGCCAGGCCCTGGTACTTGGGCCTTTGAGCTTCTTCAGTGCTTGCGCCACCGAAGGTAAGTAACTGACCCTGTACACATCGTTGCTTGAATAGCACAGTGCTCACGAATGTCAATCGCAAAAACATACCGGCTAGAATCAACATAAGCACAGACTTCTTATTCCCCAGGCTGTGGTTCGTCCTCGTGCGCATTCTTGCACTCACAACTCGCTGCACTGTACGTATATTCAGAAGTTTGCGTATTTTCCTGTGGTATCCCAGTAAACAATATATGTCTCAGAAACGTCCACACGATATCCCACTTGGGATTTTGGGATATCCCAGGGACTAGGCTGAATAGCCCGTTGACGTCTCTGGGACAGACAGAGGACCCGTATTTCTTCCACATTTGCTGATCCAGGGAAGGTTCCAGGAATGTCTGTCAGGGATATTTGGACATATAGAGGACATATACAGGACGTATTATTATTATTGTATTTTGTAGCTTTTTTTGCAATTTTTACTTATTCTACGGAAAATACCACTCTGCAACAGAGAACATCGTACCAACGAACTCTTGTTTATTGAACACAAACCAAGTACAGTGATGTTACATGCACTGTAAGAAACGCTCTTTCTAATAGTACAAAATATGATATTACAACATAAATAGGCTAATTATTAACAATATAGGGTGACACGGATAAGACGCATAATAAGACAATAATGGTCATAATAATAATCACGTGATTGCTACGCCACTTCGCAACCGTCATCCCTGAAAGATAATCAATAACATAGTTAATTCCATCTATTGGGATAGCAGCTCAAACACTGCCATAAATAGGCGTAAAGAACAGACACTCTGCAAAAAGTGGGAACAAATGCAATACAGTGACTTACCGCAGTTTCTCATGCAGTATAGATGGTTACATGCGGAAGCAGCCTAATCACTGGCAGACCCAAGCGACGTCTTCCGGTTTATGCCTGGCTCTTCAGTGTTGTAGAGACACCAGTAACTTTACACATGTGTGAGGCTATCCATGGTTGTGTGTGGATACTGTAAAACAGTCATGTTTTATTAATCTAGAGTCACATCGCGTCCATGTGACATTTAAGAAAGATAAGCGGTCATGAAAAAACAAGGAACTTTGAAAAACAGTGCAGTCGAACGTGAAAACATAACTGTTATCCTTTATATGAAAGACAACTGTAGCTGAGCCAAGCTTATCTACTAGCAGGCTGCGCATAGTTAATAGAATTTGCTTCACCATTGCTTTCATCATTCCCAATCAAATCCTGAATCAAAGAGATGTGAAGAATTGGACTTGCACTTTGTAGCTGTACACACAATCTCACACAGTTCCGCCGTTCGCATGAGTTCGTCAGTGATACGCACCAGACTCTGCAGGTAAAGCAAACTACAGCTGTTTACTCAGATACAAAGCTGTCATTGCTCCACACATCTACAACATGTGATTGTTGAAAAAAAAGAACAACGCACAAATCTTAAGTGAGGCAAAAGGAAGAACGAACTCACCTTAACTGCAAAGCCGGAGAACAAAGGAACGCTAGCTCTCGCACACCACGGCAATCGCTGTTATGCACAACGTAGTTGTTCGACGTACTGGCCAGTACTGCCTCGATGCTCCCGAGATTCCAGTACAAAATACGCATGATGCTGAGGTTCCAAAGACCCTTCCGTGTAACATGTCATATCCTACCGAACCGCTACGACGACGCGCCTCGCCTGTTTGAAACGGCGGTTGGGGAATGTCGATGGCGATGAGGCAGACGTCGTTACGCTTCGGCTCGCGCTTGTTGGGAACTTCATTCTTGTTATATCCCTCAACATACGTGACCGATCATTATAATTCCCGTGGAAAAGGTAAAATATGTTTTTTTCTCTCTCTCTTTTGTTTATTGACTATGGTGCGATACGTGATGAGTCGTTACAAATATGATTAGAACAGGTATGGATATGAGGGTATAAAATCAATATTGTTATTATGAGGAAAGAGTGAGAAATTGCCACGTCTGAGAATGCTGGAAATGGCTGTTATCGACACAATAAATCCTTGCAAGGTAAAGAAATGTCATTGTTGTGATATTCGTAGTATATCCACAGAATATTCACTGGGGGATATTTGTGACGTCTCATGGTGGATATACAGCGGACGTTGTGAGGATACGCGTGACATCTGTGACGTGTGAGACCAATTTGGGAGGTCTGTGGGATATTGATGGTTTGCTGGGATCTAATCGACACAAAACGGAAGACCCAATGTAATAACTATTACGCCATACACAACTCGGCAGCATTAGTCAGCGTCTCATTTAGTGGGATGCTATCGCCTTACGGAAGTGTTCTTCTTCACAGCAATGCAAGATGCATGTCATTCTTGTAGTGCAACAAAGCTTTGTCTCTGCCTAAAATAATGATTGTTACTGTCTGATTGACGTGTAGAAGGCCGTGGACAACGACGAAGATGGCCACGCGCCTGGAGTACCTGCCTCAGTTCCACCGGCACGGCCATGGAGATAGGCCACTGTCATCACCTGTCCGTGGCATACCATCAGCGCCGGTCGGGACTCATGTAGAGGAACAACACCACCTCTGCAGACGTGACTTGTTTTTTCTAGAGGTTCCAGATCTAAAGTAGAACTCCTTTTCTATTTCATATTACTTGAGTCCTGGGGAATGTGCCACCGCTACCATTAAGCTCAGTTTCGTACATTGTCGTTTCATGTGGTGGCACTTTCATTCAGAGCTCTTTTTTTTCTTGCCGTGGAACGAGCGATACACTTCGGATGTTCATTGACGCTGCGACGCTTATCTTCTCTGCATACTTTGACGTGAACATGGAACACTCAGGATGCATGCGAGCTTCACTGGAATTCATTATTGAAAGGTACGTTCAAGGATAAATCTAATGCTTGTCCACTGATTGTACACCAACTTAGCGGCATGGTCTCTAACAATGTCCTACAAAGCCAGCGTGTGTATTCCGCTACTTATACGCATGATACACTATTTCATCAACGAAAAGCAACATGTGCAGGCCATGACTAGCTGATACCTGTCAACAGAATTCTGCACTGCGAGTGTAGTGAAAGTGTAAATCCTGTCAAGATTTAAACCTGCATGAAATCGAATCCCACTTTAAATCATCTTTATCAAATCCATCGCCAAATCCTGAAGGCTGGTAACATAAAAATATTTTCCTGGAAGAACAAGCCAGCTAGCCAATCTAAATCCTGATACCTCCACAGAAGTAGAAAGCAATCAAAGTTTGAATCCTATATTGCGTACATTACTCATTCTGAAGCGAAATTTGCTTGCTAGATAGTTCATATCTAAATTCATTGGATTCTTTTTCCATACTTGATTTTGATTTGATTTGCCGCGTCCTTTAAAATAAGCTTCAATTTGTTTGGTCAAATTCACATATCTGTGGCGGCCCGTGTGTGATGACGAAGACGTGCCTCTGCTGCCACGCGCTACGGCTCTGGCACGGCAGTTCTACCGGCACCGTCCTAGCGTGAGGCCACGACCATCTGCCAGCTGGGACATTCCATCGCCGGTCAGGACTCATGTAGAGGAACTCCACCTCCTCTACATATCTCATACATAGACTGGTATACATATTGTACTGTGAAGCCAACGTACATCTCATTGCTTAGTCGGCCACTTAAACTGCAATTTATTAACGGACGAACCTTTATCAGATTTACATACAACATGTGTCTCTTACTTACATGCTTAGTGTTTCTTCCTGTAGACATACCATGAACCCGCCAGAGGAGCGGGGCACAAAACAAGCAAGGGAAACACATTCAAGAAAGGCACTCAAGATGATTGAGCTGTTGCGTCAAAAGAAGTGAGCCTTCCAACAATACCAACTTGTTAAATAAATACTTTTATTAAGCATAATTCCTGCATCTGTTGTGTTGGTGACAAGTAATCGAGTAGCGAATGTTACATTGTGGATATATTCACCAAGTAGGTTATCTAGCCTAAAAGAGACGTATCATCACTCCAAAGCACAATTACATCGTACCGTATATCGGACAGAGGCTGCAATGCCCTTGTTCTATTTTTCTACACATCTTTGTTCCTGTGAAGCGGGAATTGGGTATGGATTGAATATCAGTACCTCGTCATAAGTGCCACTCGTATATGAGGAATGTGCGTCGTACAGGAACTATTCCAGACGCGTGGAGCTGTAGAAAAAAGCTGGTACACTTCATTGCAAAGGAACAATCACTAGTAAAAAAACGGTGCGCCTTAACATTTTATAACGGAACATGTGCGGTAAAGAAACAGTTCGCCGTACACCGTATAACGGACAAATCTCTGCAAGTACAGCATCGGTAAAAAAATCCGTTTTCCTACGGCGCTTTCGTACGTCTTGCAACGGAGCGTTTGTCTGTAAAAAAAACTGTGCTCCGTTGGTCAGAAAACGGACAAATGCATGGCAATATCATATCGAGTAAAATTCCAGTTTTTCTACGGATTTATTTTTAACACTGTAAGACGGGTGGGAAAACCTGTATTTTTTCCGTGCTGTGTGTACAAAGTGTACTCTTCATGTGGGCGTATACTAGGACTGTTGTTGCGGCCAAGTTGTAGTCTCTTATTTCGTGTTATCAATAGCAAGCCTATATTATGTTCACTGCATACGTAATCAAACGCATCAAGTGCCCGCAAAAATTAAAAAATGTCGATTTCCAGTAACGCACTCAGCCCAAGCCCGAAAAAATTATAGGTTACCTCTGCCCGGTCCAGTGTAGTCGGCTGTAAAAGATGACCGTGGCTCACTAATAGTGGGGTAACACATGCTTGAGCCCAACTTAGGCCCGGTAATGTACGGGCACGGGCCCACAAAAAGACTGCTATATCCGGCCCGGTCCCCGTGCAGTGCTCTAATTTCCAGTCCGTCTGTTAGAAACATCACAGGCGTTGTATGACTCCACTCTTGGCGCGATGAAACGAAACTTTGATATGACGTCCGTTGATCCCTACCACCTTATCACCAGCGTTTGCGATTACGTCTCTCTTCCTTTTGTCTTTGATTCTCGGGCTTATTTGAGCAGAGTTTACTAACCATCTTTTGCGCTAAAAACTATAAAATACCCCTGTGGAGGGGACACAAAGAAGAGACGAACACGAAGAGACTGGCAAACAAAAATTTTATTTCAGCCATTCGCGCAGCCCTTTTCTCTTTCTTGTCGTCCACGTAGAGACAAGGTACCACAACTACACGTCAGATCCACATGGCTTCGCCTTTTCACCATAGTGTTGCGGCCGTCTGCGAATGCCCCCTTATTGATGTATTCTCAGTGGACAGACGCTTTGTCACTTGCTTTCTCAAACTTTTTCTTTCTGTCATGCGCAGAGACATAGCGTATAAACCTCTACCCGAGAAACGGCATCATGACGTTGGTAGACACACCGAAACCAAAACAGATCGGAAGGGGAGAGCAGAGTTCCACGAATGGGCAATTGTTCGCTGCCTCCTATTGAAAGAAAAGTAGGACCGAAGGTCGCGTCCCTTTCAGAGACCATCTAATCCCCTCAAGAACGTGGCTTTCGAGCGCGACCTTGTTCGCCACTAGCATTGAACGTAGTTCAACTCTACCAAACTCGTGGCGCGGTCGAACATTAAAACGTCATTTGTTTACAAACAGGTAGAGGTCTATTGGAAGACAAGGTTTCCAACAAAACTCCGATCCTTCCTTATCACAAACCCGAAACCTGGGGTATTTTGTCGTTTTTAACGTGCACTACAAAGGGCCCGTAAATGTTCCCTAATCGCACGAAAATTCCCTGACAATTCCCTGTTTTCCAGGTTGCTAGACACCCTGAAATTTACAATAAAAGTCGGAGAAAGCAGACGACCGATGCGATCGTTGGGTGACGTTTCCAAGTTCCTCGTACCTTTATTCTTTGTTTCTTTCTTCTCAGCTCACGGGCTGCTAAAACCTGCTTGAGCTGCGCCGCTCTACGTCACGAGTCGCGTGCCTGGGGACCACGTTACGTCACGCCCCTTCTCTCGTTCTTCAATGCGCGCTCTTCACTAGCGGATCATTTTTTGGTGTGCGTAACAGAGGTCCGGCGTGCGCTATGTAGGTCACCTGCACATGTCGTGCTTTCACAAGAACTCATTTCATTCGTTGCAGAACAGGTTACGCCCCATTTCGTCAAACGTTTATTTCGTCCAAGTACTCACAACGTCCAAATATTTAATTCGTCCGAAAAAAATCGGACGTACTGAACACCTGGACGAAATGAACAGGCGAGGAGAAACTTGCCCAGCGCGTCCAATACCCGTACCGTCCAATAGCCCATTTCGTCCAAATGGGGGAATTCCCAAAGGCTCTGCTCCTTTCGGCAGGCGACTGCCTGGCTGCATTCATGAAAGCACAGGCCATTTTGACACTGGGTGAATGGCAGGTGACTGTATTCATGAAAGCAAATGGATTATCGATCAAACGGGAAATCACAGAAAACACAAACCCGTTCACAGGACGGCTGACCTACAGTGACCGTCCAGTTAGCGATATGTTGTTTTCTATAACTGTGCTCTCGCTAAGTACCGCGTTTCCCAATGTCAGTGATCTTTCTTGGAAACATCTAGGGATCTGAAAGGAAACTTGCGGTCCTTTGCCTTTACGTAGACTACTTCGAGCGGCAGTGGCTTACCAACGTTCATCTCTGGAATTAGTTTGCGGATAAGGACGATCTCCGCCAAAAAAATCACGCCGAAGGGTGGCATAATTCGCTGCGCATGAAATTCAAGAGCCAACCCCATATGACGTTTTCGAAGTTCCTCGTCGAATTTGAGTCAACCATACACAATGTAAGCACAACCAGTGAAAGATGAAAGTCACTGAAAAGGTTAGCCAGCTGTGACCGGCTTCGTTGTATCTGTCCCTTCTATGTTGTTCCAGCCTCAGAACATCAGTTTCTCTCTTGTTCAACAAGCACAACCAGGTAAGCAACAAATTCGCATAATCAGGGAACATCATCATGATAATTAATAGAAAATTGAATATATACTTCCTCGCTTGCTCTCATTGTATTCATGCTTCTTACCACCATTTGCAGGTATGTACGCATTCGGCTGCTGTTGAACGGGGCTTCGCCAAGCAGGAGACGATACAAGAGGCTCGCTCTTCCTTCTCATGGGCGTACGTAAAATACAGCTCAGGGGAAATGACGCTGGGAAACAAAGCACCCTTAACAGATGTAACAGAGCAGTTTGCTTATGTCATCAAGGCATGCCTGCAGCGCATGTCTCACTTGCTGGGCCATGCTAACTAATAAGTTAGTTGTTCAAAGGAAAAAAAAAAAAAAAAACTAAACGGAGCAGGCTGAGCATCTGTTTCTCGTTTTACTTGGTGTATAACATCTTTCAGTGGGAATGTTTAAATCTTACCTTCAACTAATAAGTCAGTTGTTGGAATGAAAAAAAAAGAAAGAAAGAAAAATAAATAAACAGAACAGGCTGAGCATGTTTTTCGTTTTACTTGATGTATGGCATGGTATCTTTCGGTGTGAATGTTTAAATCCGATTGTATCTCATTACGGCCGAAGTCTCATTACGGCCGATGTCTCAATACGGCCGAAAGTCTCAATGCGGCCGATAATCCTTTAATCCCCAAGTGTCTCATTACGGCCAAAGTCTCAATACGGCCGAAGGCAGTCTCATTACGGCCGAAGATGTCTCATAACGGCCAAATGTCAAAATGTGTATTGTAACCTGCATTGATATGCAATGTCGCAGCCAGGTATGGATATATATTCAGCAGGGTATAAGCCATGCACTGTGCCCTTAGGGCCCTTATCATATTTATATACACATATTGCGAGACAAACGGTATGTTATCATACCACAGCACAATGCAACATATTGTGTAATGTGTACTCCCACAAGCTAGTGTAGGCTGTGAAGCAGGCTACTATGTGGAGTTAGCTACTTGTAGAGAGCTAGATGAATATTGGATTTGTTGTGACGCTTTTGGAGCCATCCGACAGTCATTGGCCATGACAGAGCACCTATCTCAGTCGATGTCAGTTTATTTCCATTCGCCTTACAATGATACAATTCTTGCTTCTGGAATGAGTAAACCTGCAAGAAGCGATGAGCAACCATGAATAGGCTAGAATATTAAAAAAAACAACAACAAGCATTTGTCTCTACATGGCTCATTTTAATGTGCACAAGCTGCACACGTGTTGATACGTGTCTGCTATTTCATACAAGGTTAACATAAATATTCATTTAGACAAAAGAATGACAAGCCTTAAAAATGTGACTTCCCGGTAAACACAGAGCATGACCATGATATGAATATAGGTTCAGTAGTTCATTCCCTTAATGGAAACATGTGAATATCAAATAGTAATACATTACAATTCATGAAATGATGCATGCATAACTTTCCATTTCTGGTTTCTTTTTTATAAAAGTAGTGCACGAATTAACATTCGTGCACTACTACAAAATTTCTCACTTCACAACAGAACCTTATGATGATCTTAACAGCTCACCTCTTCGCCAGGACTCCCTGGGCAGCAACATCCTATTAGCCATGTTGTTGTTTTTCTTTTCCGGAATCCTTCGTGCAGCCACATACCATGCCTGGAATGGAAAACCAGCTATAAATAACAATGTATTTGAATGACTTCCTCTTGAAGTATTTATTCTAATCAGATATGCTTTGTGCCTACTATGGTGCGCGAAGGCACATAAGTACAACATTTGCAGACGTTCGACGTAAGCAGTTCTTGGAGATCAATTCAAGTACGCCGACTTGCGCTTTTATTTTTGAAGAAATACGACGACAAATTTTAACAAATGAAATATGGCTCACAATGATACGAGTAAATGCTGCTGTACGGTGATGCATTATCGGTATCTTATCGTCTTCGAATAAATTTGTTGTTCCTAAACGCGCAACCAACTAGAAACGGCGCAAACCTACGAACGGATACCGAGTTACATCTATTACAGGCACTTCAGCTGTTTTGATTAATTTAAATTACTCTTATGAGAATCCAACTATGTGTGGACAGCACACTACTAAGACAGGCAATCTACGAAAGCATTACTCACCAGAATTCCTGCTTGACTTGGTCTTGGTCAACACTGCGCGATATACGTTGGGGCTGTGGCGATTCATTCAACTCGATTTTTACCGGAACAACAGGCGCTGCTCGAAAGACAACGACGGAAAATAGAGAGCCGCTATAAAGTCCGCTAATTTGCACATTACAGCACTACAAAGCGATATATGAACACATCGTAAACAGCAACCACTCGCACACACACACAAGAAACGAGGTACCCAACGTTGCTAGACACCATCCGAACTCCGAAGTGAGAGTAGCAAAACAACAAGCTATCAAAACACGAAAGGAAGAGTATTGATCCCCCCTCCTTCTATAGCATGCGAAACGTGATTTGCGCTGAGATGAACATATATGTTCATGACGCGAGTAATTTTCACTTTTCACTGATCCAAAGGAGGTCACGTGGGATTGCTTGAAAATGGCGAAACGAAACTTGTGAATCGTGCATTTGCTCTTCTTGGTAGCTGCCAGAAAATCGAATCAAGCTTATGGGACACTGGATTACAGGTATGTTGGCATCTTTTTCATTCCTGCATATCATTTCACATTACACTATACGTGAATACATGGTGTCATGTCATGGGTGTCATGTCTCACGATGCTGGGGAAGTAATTGCATGGGGAAGAGTGCATGGTTGTAGACTTTTAATTTTTTATCGCGTAATCGAAATATCGGCACCTTTCGCATTGTGGCTTGCATGTGACCAACCAAGTGCTGTTCCCTTACTAGCGCTTCCTACAAACGACAAAACGAAACATGTGGGAATGTATATTTTTGATTACTCATATGTAACAAGAAAATGTATCGTTTTCAGGTTGCTGCCACTACTCCATGTGCCCGCAATTGTCTTGCGTGTATGATTACACTAACGGCGTCGCCCACCACGGCGGAAGTGTTTTGCGTACACGCGTTTCAGCATGAAGCCTGCAGGTAACATCTGATGTTTACCCTTCGGATATTCTGAATTTACATATTGTCGCTTAGAGGAATTCCGAATGCCCAGAGTGACACACACTTTTAACATTGTGACATCAGTGCAGTGGCATAAGCTCTAATGTAGTGCCCCACGAAAATGAACAAGGGGTAGTGGTTTATCCAGAATCCCAAGCACGAGAAGGGTGTTGGAAAAAATTGTTGGAATAGTTACGTCATTACAGCTTAACATATCATTACAGATGTATCTGGAGCTGAAATCGCAAGGGCACCCCCTGTAGGGGGTGCACAGGCAAAAAAGTTAGGGGGGATCTGGATAAAGCACTGACGAGGGGGACTCCTCCACCCCATGTCAAGCCTCATAAAACACCTCCTGAAATAGTTTCTGGCTATGCAGCTGCATTATTATGACGTAATTGTCATTGTTGTCCATAATTCTTGAATATGTTTTGAATATATGAAAAAAAAAAGTCTGCTTGACAGCATATGTCTTATAGTCATCATCAAACAAGAGCATATGTCATTTTGTTCAGTGGCTTATGTACTTTTTTGTAAATTTCAGGTGGACGTAAATTGTAGAAGGCAGCTAGTGGGGGAGAAGATCATGGTCATAGGTCATGTGACTCCTGGAGCTCCCAGTGGGCTCCCTTGTGGAGTACTTTTCAGAACACACACACATACAGTTTGCTCACAGAACCAACGAGTAGGATGTTGCTTGAATACTGAGAGAAAATGGCGTAACACATACAAATATCGTGTGACACATATGACAATAAAAACATTTTTCACGAGGGATGCATGAAACACTGTCGCAGTATTGTGTGCATGAACCATTGTGTGTGACACAAGCCGTGGGGGCACACCGCCTCGGACACATTTTGGGAAGCATAAAACACAGTATATACAGAGCTAGTATGGTGGATGCTTCTTTTTTCTTTTTGGCCGTTATGAGACATCTTCGGCCGTAATGAGACTACCTTCGGCCGTATTGAGACTTTGGCCGTAACGAGACACTTGGGGATTAAAGGATTTTCGGCCGTAATGAGACTTCGGCCGTAATGAGACTCGGGCCGTAATGAGATGTTACCTTTAAATCCTACCTTCAATCGTAAAAGAAACAATTGTTCACTTGCATTCGGAGATCCCCCTCCCTTTTCGGACGGAACAAGCGTTTGGACGTATACGGTTATTTGGACGGGTTGGTCAAGTTTTCCCCCCTTTGGTTCAGTTCGTCCAATGCCCACTATGTCAAATTTTTTTCGGACGTGCTGAGTACTTGGACGTTGTGAATACTTGGACGAAATAAACATTTGGACGAATCGGGGTGCTACCGCAGAACACGCCGCAGCGAAAAAACAAGGATGTCACCTCAGTGCGGTAGCACCCCGATTCGTCCAAATGTTTATTTCGTCTAAGTATTCACAACGTCCAAGTACTCAGCACGTCCGAAAAAAATTGGACATAGTGGGCATTGGACGAACTGAACCAAAGGGGGGAAAACTTGACCAACCCGTCCAAATAACCGTACCGTCCAAACGCTTGTTTCGTCCGAAAAGGGAGGGGGATCTCCGAATGCGAGTGAACAATTGCTTCGTTTACGATTGAAGGTAGGATTTAAACATTCACACCGAAAGATGCCGTGCCATACACCAAGTAAAACGAAAAACAAATGCTCAGCCTGCTCTGTTTATTTATTTTTCTTTCTTTCTTTTTTTTTCATTCCAACAACTGACTTATTAGTTGAAGGTAAGATTTAAACATTCCCACTGAAAGATGTCATGCCATACACCAAGTAAAACGAGAAACAAATGCTCAGCCTGCTCTGTTTATTTATTTTTCTTTCTTTCTTTCTTTTTCATTCCAACAACTGACTTATTAGTTGAAGGTAAGATTTAAACATTCCCACTGAAAGATGTTATACACCGAGTAAAACGAGAAACAAATGCTCAGCCTGCTCCGTTTAGCTTTTTTTTTTTTCCTTTGAACAACTAACTTATTAGTTACTATTAGTTTTACTATTAGTATTAACTAACTTATTAGTTAGCATGGCCCAGCAAGTGGGACATGCGCTGCAGGTATGCCTTGATGACATGAGCAAACTGCTCTGTTACGATGAAAGATCAGTTTATGCTCTGTTACGTCTGTGAAGGGTGCTTCGTTTCCCAGCATCGTTTCTCCTCAGCTGTATTTGGTATCATCTCATATGGCCCTAGTGTGCATAAGGCCCAAGTGATCAGAACGCCCAAATGTTCATAAGACCCGAAAAAATGTTGGGCCTTTTGAGCATTTGGGTCAAATGCGAAGGGCAGGGTAAGGTGTCCAGAAGGCCAAAATATTCATATGGCCCGAATGGTCATATGGCCCGAAAACCAGGAGGGAAGACTAGGAGTGACCTAGATACTGTATTTTCTTTGCACATATGCGCAATATTAATTAAATGCTGAATGCGACAGAGGAGAAAAAGGTAACTGAACTAAAAAAAATTAATAAAAGTAACTTAACTAAAAATATTAATAAAAGTACTGAAATGAAAAAAAATTTCAAGCAAATAAGATATGAATGTGACAAAAAGTAAAATACAAATAAATATTGAATCCATACGGCGTTCAATATTTCGCTCGGTACAGATTGGTAAGCTCTGTGCCTAATATATTTATTGAACAACTGATTCGCTTGCCGCATTAAAAGCTTTTCAACTTTCGCTTGAATACTGCTATGACGCACAATATGTAGCGCTTTTTCTGCGAAGGTATCCAAGCCGGGCACGGCAGTAGCGTAGCTAGAAAAAAATATTTCTGGAGGGGTTCAGGAGGAAATTTGCATAGGAGATAAGGGTTTACTCCTCGTTTCTCTCTTCCAGATGCGCTACCAAAGGTACGATTTCGGGAGGGGTCTGAACGTCGCAAACCTTCTGCAGCGCGCATCTCACGTGAACACAAACAATGCGCTTCTTCCGCCTTGTGAAATGTAGTCTCCAAAGAGCTCAGTTACAGAATAAATTCGAAGGTGTCCGCCTATTTCATAGAGCGCCATTTGGTCGAACGGCTCCGAAAAAATGGCCCCGGAAAATTTGGTAACGGAACAAATGGTCTCGGAAAAAATTGCACCGATGGGTTAGAGCGGAAAAAACGGTCCCATGCGTAGGCGTGGTTTGCGACGTCGAGACACCTCCCGAAATCGTACCTTTGGTAGCGCATCTGGAAGAGAGAAACGAGGAGTAAACCCTTCTCTCCTATGCAAATTTCCTCCTGAACCCCTCCAGAAATATTTTTTTCTGGCTACGCTACTGCCGTGCCCGGCTTGGATACCTTCGCAGAAAAAGCGCTGCATATTGTGCGTCATAGCAGTATTCAAGCGAAAGTTGAAAAGCTTTTAATGCGGCAAACGAATCAGTTGTTCAATAAATATATTAGGCACAGAGCTTACCAATCTGTACCGAGCGAAATACTGAACGCTGTAAGGATTCAATATTTATTTGTATTACTTTTTGTCACATTTATATCTTATTTGCTTGAAATTTTTTTTCTTCATTTCAGTACTTTTCTTAACCTTTTCAGTTACCAGTAACCTTCAGTTACCTTTTTCTCCTCTGTCGCATTCAGCATTTAATTAATATTGCGCATATATGCAAAGAAAATACAGTATCTATAGGTCACTCCTAGTCTTCCCTCCTGGTTTTCGGGCCATATGAATATTTTGGCCTTCTGGGCATTAGGGCCTTCTGGACACCTTATCCTGCCCTGCTCATTTGACCCAAATGCTCAAAAGGCCCAATTTAATTTCGGGTCTTATGAACATTTGGGCGTTCTGGTCACTTGGGCCTTATGCCGTCCGTAACGTCATGTGGGGTTGGCTCTTGAATTTCATGCGCAGCGAATTATGCCACCATTCGGCGTGATTGTTTGTGCGGAGATCGTCCTCATCCGCAAACTGATTGCAGAGATGAACGTTGGTAAGCCACTGCCGCTCGAAGTAGTCTACGTAAAGGCAAAGGACCGCAAGTTTCCTTTCAGATCCCTAGATGTTTCCAAGAAAGATCACTGACATTGGGAAACGCGGTACTTAGCGAGAACACAGTTATAGAAAACAACACATCGTTAACTGGACGGTCACTGTAGGTCAGCGGTCCTGTGAACGGGTTTGTGTTTTCTGTGATTCCCCGTTTGATCGATAATTCATTTGCTTTCATGAATACAGTCATCTGCCATTCACCCAGTGTCAAAATGGCCCGTGCTTTCATGAATGCAGCCAGGCAGTCGCCTGCCGAAAGATTTTGGGAATTCCCCCAGTTGGACGAAATGGGCTATTGGACGGTACGGGTATTGGACGCGCTGGGTAAGTTTCTCCCCGCCTGTTCATTTCGTCCAAGTGTTCAGTACGTCCGATTTTTTTGGACGAATTAAATATTTGGACGTTGTGAGTACTTGGACGAAATAAACGTTTGGACGAAATGGGGCGTAACCCGTCAGTGCTCCTTTAAGGTTCACGAGCTCCTAATAAGATAAAAAGCGATAAAAACCGGGCTGTTTGGTGGTACATCTAAAAGCGATAAAACCCCGGTGCAGGGGACACAAAGAGACAACACCTGACAAACAACTTTAATGGCAGGGGCACATCTTAAATATACCAACTGCACACCCGACCCCTAGTGGCAGCCAAGGCCGTCATGCTGTAATCACAAAGTTATCAAAAAGCTATCACGCAAACAAGGCACCAAGTAAACGCCCCCCGGAACAGAATTCGCGTTAGTTACCAATGAATTGCTGGATTGTATCCGTTACCAACACGGAAGGCACGCTAGTGCAACTATCTCCAGCCTGTTTTATCAACAAGGCTTCCTTATAAAGAAGAACACCTAACTTATGACTTTTAAACAACACTTTTGTGTTTTTGAACAGCGGCTCGCACCCGGAACAGGTTCTTAAGTGTTCCGCCAGCTTACCATACCCCTTTCCTCTCGAAGCTCTATGTTCCATCAGACGTACGTTAACACAACGCTTAGTTTGACCAATATACTGGCACCCACAAGACAAGGGAATTGAATAAACAACACCAACAGTGCAAGTCACAAAAGGATCTACGTGTATCTCCTAATCTGGATCTCCTAACGTGTATCTCCTAATAAGGCACGCGAAAATTTCGACCATGATCTGACACTTCGAAAACAATGCTGCAAAGGCGAGCTATATTTTCACAGTTGGTTGTGCGAGTAGCTAAAATAACCATCTGAATTGCTTTGACAAGCATTTGGAATTGTATGAAGTTCGGTAAGAGCAATATCGGGCTATCACAGAGTAAGAAAATCAAGCTACGAATTTTAGAATACACATTTCGCGGGATCTAGTGGCCGCGAATATCGTATGCGCGGTGTCTGACTCGTGAAATTAAAGGCCCCCCCCCCCCCCCCCCCCGATTGATTTGACCGTCGTCCACGGTGTTCAATGTCACTTTTATAAGGTACAGTTAACTAATGTTAAAGTTTCAACGTGGTCCTCCTCCAACGTTGACACACTTGGCCTAACAATGCTCCAGTGCTCGGATACCCCTGAGAAATAAAATGGAAGCATGGTCCTCCAAAAACCATGCAACGACTGACGGCATCACCACCGGGAATGTGGACATCAAAGAGTTGCTTTTTCATTTTGCACGAGTCCGACAGGGCGATATCTGGCGAGTATGGTGGATAGTTGACCACAGAAAAGCCGCAGGAGCAGATGGACCGCCATCGCCACAGCAGCAAAGGCTGGGGAGGCATTGTCATGATGGAAAAGGACCCTCTTCCGGAGCATGGTACGTCACCTTGCCTCGATGGCTTCCTGCAAGCGATGTGAGTTGTGTAGCAGTCCTCTGTGATAGTCTGCCGGATACGGTCTGTCTTCAGGTAATCGATTAGCAGCACGACCTCCGAATTCCAGAATCCCAAATAGAACAGACCAAGCAGCCATTATAATGTGGGGAGAAGCGGTGTTTTCATCGTGGACTGGGCTTTGCTCTTTGGCTTGGAAATAGTGGACACAGGTTACATTCACAGTCGCATTATTATACCGGACACAGAATTGTGTCCTGAGAAGCTGGAGACACCACTTCACCGTGCTATAGGATGGGGCATACCGCAATGTCCTGGCGGTTGCAGGCAAAAGGGTCTCCGTGCCTGGACAGAAGCACTGCAGTTCTGCTGACACCGATCTGAAGGTGATAACGATATCGCACCCTCGAGAAGCTTCCTTGATGTATGTTCCAAAGCACTTGCCCAGCAAGTTCGACGCGTTGCAAGTGAGTTAAAGAATAGCTTGAAGAGTCCCATTATGCACACCTTTATTACGTCTACAGGGTCTTTTTTTAGGCGATACAGATTTTTCATTAAAAAACTATAAAGGCTATAGACATGCTGTTTTCACTTCTATCATCTCTGGGCCGGCGGACGTTCTTGGCCATATGTTGCTAGACCGTCAAATGGCTAATTACTTAAAAATCGTTAATTAACCTTTTAATTATAAAAGTTACGAAGTTGTTCCAATGAGAACATCTGTTCCTTTCGATGACCCGATATCGTAGCAGTTTTCAGAACAAAAATCCGTTCGGTAGATCGTCCGCAAAAAAATCGTGAAGGAACACCTTTTTTTCTTTATTTTGTTCATTACGCATCTTCGGAGACGCATCTTTCCTTAATCCCCAATGTGATATGGTGAAGAGCCTCATGCGTCGAAGATGCCGCCAGAGTGCCGCCTCTATGCGTCGAAGCTGAGCTTTAATTTGCGGAAACAAAACAATTGTATGGGGTGACGCTATCGGAACTGACCTTATCTTGTGTTGCATTTTCTGTTAATCTTTTTTAAGGACGCGAGAGACGACAGTGTGCTCTTTCACCCTCTCCACATTGGGGGCAAAGGAAAGACGGGTCTCTGAAGATGCGCAATGAACAAAATAAAGAAAAAAATGGTGTTCCTTCACGAATTTTTTGCGGACGATCTACCGAACGGATTTTTGTTCTGAAAACGGCTACGATATCAGGTCATCGAAAGGAACAGATGTTCCCATTGGGACAACTTCGTAGCTTTTATAATTAAAAAGTTAATTAACGATTTTCAGGTAATTAGTCATTTGAGGGTCGAGCAACATATGGCCAAGAACGTCCGCCGGCCCAGAGATGATACAAGTGAAAACAGCATGTCAATAGCCCTTATAGTTTTTTAATGAAAAATCTGTATCGCCTAAAAAATACACCCTGTATATCAGTGGAGAACATTCCACACTTCACGTGAAGCGGATACGTTTCCTCGTGTCAGATGGCCGCAGTTGTGTTACGCCTGTCTCTGCGAACTCCACTTGCAAGCGTCGGGTCTCTTCATCCAGTCTATTCCTAAACTCGCGTCGCATTTTGTCCAACACCTGCAAAATCACCAGGGCATCAAGCACGGGTTTAAGTGACACCTGCAATCAGGTGTCACACAGACATTCCAACGACGTAAAAAGTTAAAGGGGTTGTGACACTTTGATAGATTCCGTTCATTACATCATGCACGCGTTGTACTGTACGCCAGAGAACTGAGAAAAAATAAAAAAATAAAACACGCTTTGAAGACACGCACACGTCACGCTCTGACATCAGAGGCGCGAGGGCTACGGCCGTCCCCATTGGTAGTCGTAAGCAGTGGCGTCACCAGGAAACATGCGTCACCCCCTCCCCCAATAATGGATCAGTTTTCATACCAGGCGATACACAATAAAGAACAGTATCATACCACGCGCAGCAAAAACGAACAAAAAAATAATAAACAAGTAAATCACTCGCTGGCAGAAGGCTCCTCATGTTTTTGGCGTCATCGCGGCACAGAGAAAGATAGAAAGCGGCGGTACTGGTGCCCCCTCTCCCCTTTTGAAGCCATTAGTCGTAAGTATGTGACCTCCCGCGCGCTGCCTCACTGGCGGAGACGCCTGCTGTGATAAGTTTCAGCATTTCAGGTCCCGGTTATCTATGTTATGCAGTCTTAGGAAGTAACGTTGACGTCACTAGTTATTGAAAAAGTACGTGTAACTAGTTCCTTTCAGCTGTAGCTAGTTACCTCTTTGGGAACTAGTTACTTTCAGAATCGTAAGATTTTTCAAATTTTGGAAAGCATTCGCATCTCCTTTCTGTACCCGTTGCTCCAAAGGAATTGAGATGTGAAAAGCTACTTATAACCATACTCGGAACAAAGCGCCTGCACTACGTTCAGAGGTGGCCCTCGACTCGAGGCTACCCGTGGTGGTGACATCGCACTATGCTAGGATAGCATAGAGCATAGCGAGATGTCACGACGGCAGTGTTGCCAAGTTTTTACTGCAGCAATCCAAAAGAGCGGCTCAGCGGTTCCGCTAGAATACGCTAAATGTTGTTGTGCATTTCGCTAAATTCGCCAGGTGCGCAAAGTAAAGTGCTCAAATTAAAGCCAATTTTGATGTTGCTACAATGTAAAACGTTATCATTATTCTGATGACAAGAAAATGGTTCTGTGGGCAGCGTCTTTTTAAGCGCAATATGGAAGAAGCGTTGGTACCGTCTAGTGCCCCAGTTGAGCGGCAGTTTAGCGTTCGTAGACTGCTTTAGAATAAAGTGGGGCAGGCTTACAGAGACAGACTTGGACCAGCAGCTCTTGCTCAAGTGAAACCTGCTCAAGTAGTTCACGTGGTATTAGCGAATAATTCAGAACAAAAGTTTTTGAACTGGAGTCCTCGCTGTTTATGCCGTTTTGGAAAGTAACTGCGAAATAACCGAGTTATATATACTGCAACTTAACTAGTTACTATTTGTGCAGAGTAACTGTATCTGTAACCTAGTTACTTTATTCGTGCAGTAACTGTAATTCTAACTCAGTTACTTCTGTAACTTTTCACAAGAAACACTTGGAATCCAGGTTCACGTGGACGCGACGCAGCCGTCTTTTACAATTATCTGGGATAACTTGGGACAAAGTGTCGCAACCCCTTTAAGTGGAAGGTAAGCAAACAATACTGCGTTGACTTGGTCTCGAACTTGAGACAAATCAATCCACCGGTAACCTATGCACCCTGCAAGCACAACTGCATAAGTTACTCAACAAATGCAAGTATGTTACATTTACGTGACTCCTGAAATAATCGAGGTGAGGGAAAAGTTAATGATGCTAAAATGTTACTACAGAAATGCAGAAAATGCACACCATAAAAAATTTAGTCTAGCAGACTGGAGCCACCTAGCAGCAGCACAATTTGAGAGCTGTCATCCGAAAGGTTTTGTGTCCACCACTTCATAACAAGTCGACAAAATGAAATGGATGGGAGAGTGTTTTCCAAATGCTGCACAACGTATATCGCACATGTACAGGAGTGCGGCCAGGATTTTTTCCAGGGGGGGGGGCAGAATGTTTTGGGTGGTGTTGCGCCAACTGCGCCTACACTGTCTTAGTTCAGAAACCCTACGTTTCTGGAACCCAGGACTTGTTGCCTGGCATGTAGCTGTGCCAACGCCCGTTGATTTTCTCTTTGCGATATCATCTCTCAATTCATTTGCTTGAACTCATTCACAGATTCGCAAACTCCCACATTGCAACTGCTACACACTATGCAAAAAGCATTCCAAAGTATGCTATTTCTCGACATAACAGCGAGAATGCTTTGCAGTTCCATCGCTGTCCTCCTAGAACCTGCTGTTGTCGCCTCAAACAATCGTACAACCAGACTCGTCACTAGCAACTGCTCATTTTACGCAAGTATATCTCTACAAAAAAAAGAAGACATTTACACAAAACAAACAACATATGGCTGTTTGCTCCCCTCTGCTGTGAAAGATTGCACGGATTTTTCTAGGGCTGCGCAAAAAAATGTCGAATCGAATATGAATCGAATGTCGACTTTAAGTAGCCCTGTTTACTGCAACGTGCACATACCACACACATCCACCAATGTTTTATAATCACAGAAATAGGTAGGGTAGCGCCAGCTACGAAAGGATGAGGAAAAGGTTGCCACAAGACATTTATTGACACTGCTACTGGTCCAGATGTACCCCACTGGAGGGGTACACCTGGAACTTCTGTGTAAATGAGCTCACTGTAAAGTTCCTCAAGGGCAGAGGATGTATTTGATGCCATGTGACTGTCCCAGAGCTAGGCTTTTGACATTATGAACCGACTCTAAGTCATGCGCAACATGCTTAGCAGCGACATCTTGAGTTCTATGGTGGATGTGAGAAGGTAGCAGGTCAGACACACAAGCTATGGTTTGCTCGCAACGTCCACGTATTACCCGCAATGCGCGCTAGTTCCGTCGGCTTAAACCTGCCCTCTTATGCCGTGGAAGGTGGCCCGACATCTCTCGAAGAGGACGCCCTTGTTGTCTAATTGTAATTGTAATCAAGCACTGCTGCACTCATTGGAGCCTTGACCCTCCACCTTCCGTGACTGGCTGAAAGGACGCACACTGAGTATCATTCCAGCTATCTTTCGGACTGCTTTAAAAAAACTCGCTCGAGATACTGGGGTGAAGTTCGCGCAGCGCAGGTGTGGTATTTTGCTGGCTTTTGGAGAATTTGATGGCAAGCATTTCCGGCGATTTGCACGTCAAGTGATCCCTCCCGTGCGCCAACTGGCAGTCTGGATGTTTACACGCTGCATAACGCACAAGCGGCCTTCAGCGTGCATGGCATTCGACTATCCTGACACCGATTCCTTGTTCAGGTGCAGCATTCCAATATCTCAATCTGACGAGGAGAAGCGACTTATGCGAGCACAAGGCGAACCCACGCACAAGAACGACGAAATAAAACCAACAACCCATAGCGCATGTCACCTGTGCGCGCTGCTCTTCTGTATCGTAAAAGTTTTATTCATGCGCCGATGCGTTCTATATGGATTTCTCGCGTACATTTTCAGCCATGTATCGCGTGCGTTTAACCAGAGGAGGTTCGTTCACGAGAGCGAACAACGCGCATCCTGCGGCTAGAGGTCGTTTGCGGCAGCTCTTGATGATTTTGCGCGACGCTGACGTCAGGAGCACGGAAAGCCCCAGTATTCCGAGGCCAAGAATATAAACTCGTCGAATCGAATAAAACTACCAATGATATTCGATTCATAATCGAAATGTCGAATATCCGTACGGCCCTAGATCTTTCCTACCCACTGGGCATTGTTGACCTACAATACCCATGAACCCGCTACACGTCATTCCTTTAAATATCACGCAAATGATGAGGATGGAGCCCAGACCTTCTCACACTTCTGCTAACCAATCATTATTTATCAGATCACACCCTGTCTCGATCATTCTTTCCTAAAACGTTCACCGACAGGAACAACCTCCCATCTAATATCTCGACCATTGCTGAACCCCCCCCCCCCAGTTTTTGCAATTCCATATCGAACATTATGATAGGTTTCCTTGTTACCGTGTGCTTCACTCCAGTTTTTATAGCTTTCTCATTGCATATGCTCGTTTACTTTTGTATTAGTGTCGCTCTTTCCTTTCTCATTCCTCAGATACTCTGATCCTTCCATATAAAGACTTCCCCAGGAACACTTGAGTAAATAAATTGATTGATTGTTTTATCCTGATTGGGTTACTCTTCAGTTGCAGCCATAGACGGAGAGTTTTCAATCTGACGTAGGGGGCCTGAGCACAACTCTTTTTTTTTTTTCATACACAGAGGTTGGGCAGGGTGTCAGGAATTCAATGTTGTGATGTTGTGAGGCAAATTTTTGCAGGAGTTTCAAGATCACTCACGTGAAACACGCGGTTTTTAGGACATTCCTCGAAACGTTATCGTGAGTGTCAGCTGGGTGGTAGACTTCCCCAAGGGGGCCTGCCCCCACGCCCGGGAAAGTTACGGGGGGCTCAGGCCCTTAAGCCCCCCCTGAAGCCGGTGCCTATGGTTGCAGCAGCTTCGCATAATGTCCTACACAGATTTCTATCTATTATTTCAAAGAAAAGCATCACGTGGCTTCTTTGTGCCAATATTGCTGCTCGAGTATGCTAGGCTGACAGGCAAAATAATAGCCAATTTCAAGTTTCATACAGACACACAACCATGTAAAAAAAAAACAGAAAAAAGGAAGAAACAACAATAGGGGGGTAAGGTCACAATTTGACTACAGGGTAATAATACTTCAGAACAGGTGGAGAAAAAATTTTCCAAGCAACAACTCAAGTTGGCAACAAATTTGCTTCTTGGCTATGTGTCAAATACCTCAGCAAATCTCACAAGTGCTCCAAAATTTCCCTTACAGTGCTTGTCTGTGAATTCAACCAACTAATCATTAAAACTGGGTGTACCTTGCTTTGCGCTTGTGCCCGTTGCTGGAACTCCATTTTTTCCTTTGCCAGTGCTTCAGAGAGTAGTGACAGCTGCATGTCATAGCTGCAGTGTGTGAGAGTGTCAAGGCTTCAAACAAATCTGCGATTAGTAAACTTATGTATGCCCATGCACTTGTATGTTAGCTAAACCTATCCAGTTCGTTCCATAAAATTCCATTCGTTCGTTCCGGAAAAATATGGGGTAAACAACTTTCTTCTGGACAAATATAAATAGTTTCATCAATTTGCCACTGAAATACGTTTTCGAAATTGAACTCATTAAATTGCTTAGCCAATGTAACGTTCTTTTTTTTCTTCTTGCTGGAGGATTTGGCCTAGTCAATCACAGAAAACGCTTCGTGGAACGATTGTTATATGTACTGATAAAAGTTGTGTGGAAATTGAGGATCAATTGCGGGCATGCGAATGGCGCGCAAAGTCGGGCGTCAGATCAGCGGCGAGAGAGGAGGGCAGTCCCCGCCCAGGTGAGAGACAGAAGCTGCGGAAAGATATCCCGTGTACGCGCAGGAAAAGTTTTCATAAAGTGTGCGTTCATAAATTTTTCCTCGCCTCACCTCAAAAAATTTTCCCATAGTTTTCCTCACCTCACCTAAAAAAATTGAAAATTTCCTTTCCTCACCTCACCACATTTTTTCCTTGCCTCACCTCACCTCAAAATTTTTAAAAAAGATTTTCCTCACCTCAAACATCACCAGAAAAATTGGCCGTCACCTCACCTCAAATATTGTGAGGTGAGGGTGAGGAAACCCTCACCCTCGCACGCCCTTGTGAGGGTGCCCACCTCTGGCTACAAGGTGTAGAGCAGGTTGGTTAAAACTTGACATGATGGATCGCACAAAACACTCAGACGTAACATTATGTCCGTGTAGGTTACAGTCTGTGTCTTCTGTGCGTTCCATCATGTCAAACGCATATGTGTTGTCTTAGGAAATGATTGGAATATGCTTTACTGTTGAAACCTGATGCTGTGTGTGTCTGTACCTGTTTTGACTGTTTGTTAGTAGATAGTAACACAATCAGCTATAGTCAATAGTCACAATCAGCTGCACATCGTGCAACACAGTAGTCAATAGTCACAATCAGCTGCACATCGTGCAACACAGTAGTCAATAGTCACAATCAGCTGCACATCGTGCAACACAGTGTGCTACAAAACTTGGTGTCATGAATGACAAATTATGTGACATATCACACAAAGAAATCAGTAAATCAGTCTTGTATCTCCCGTGTTGAATTTCCATACTCAGCACACTGGGTGCAATACTGTTCCATATAGAGAGTGCACCACATGAGCTCTAAAAAAAAAGTGGTACACCATATGTAGATAAAAATGGGTGCATATCTTTGGCAATCACCTTGCAAAAGCCAGAGTATCTATGTGTTGCTCCTAATTGATTGAGATCAACTGTAGTAGACTTCTCACTAATTGAAAGTCTGATATGTCATACTTTTGGTTAATTCAAACAGATTTCAAATTTTCAATTGAATCATGGCATTTAATTGCTGGGCGTTGTGAGGCTTGTGTTGCGTTAGTCCTACTATGTTTCACTTCCTCGGCCACTACAATGTTCAAATTTTTGTTTGAGGCACCTGCCCTTGAACACATTGCTCACTTCCAGATGTGTCTGTCTGCTGAAGAAGAGTCCCATAAGAAACTGCTTGCCTTGGCTGGCATTGAAAAATTTGTTTTGAGGACTCAGGTATTGCCTAAGAAGTGAAACATATATAAGTTTCTTTTAAATACGTACCTCTCACTTTGCATTTTTTGGGGGTCTTGTGTAGAGAAAGGCAACAAAACGCACATGTGCAGCTACCCATTTATATAAACAAATGATAATTTTGTCTCGCAACATATATTTAGATGAATTTCCTGTAATTTAAATTTGCGATAATTTAAACAGAAATCTGTCCCCTGAAGTTTCAATTATGAGAGTCTACTGTAAAGCCCTGCACCATCCCTGGATATCCGCAGGAAACTTGCGGGTTCGGGTGAAATATGGACGATTGTCGTGATCTGCGGATCGCACCAGGAGCGGATCGGATGCGGTTGTTAATGGAGTGGATCGGCGTCAGATCTGATGTGGATAAACTGCGAGATTGCGCCACCAATTTTCTTTGCATTAGGCACCGAACACTGACTACAAGGTGAATGCAAGCCCTTCGCCCGACTGGAAGAGGAGGCCTCTGGCGTCTCGAGTTGAGGTGCGCGTTTGGCACCGATCTTGTGTTTCAGTGGTGATAAACCCTACCTACTCTGTTGCAAAATCTGTGCTTGCTGTCGTGTATCCTTTGGTGGCATCCCGGATGCTCGGACCTACCCTCGCTACAAAAGCTACACCACTCCGGTGTTTCCACTGTCAGAACGAAAGAGAGGAAGTCGCCCATGTGGCCGAAGTTCGGCGACAGCAGTTTCTGTTAACCCTTTTTCTTTTTTCTGTCCTGTTTTGTTCTGATGGGAAATAAAGTTTATTTCCTGAAAAATTGGCTAGATATATCGAGCCCAGAAACTGAACTATCTCTGCGACCCGTGGGAGACGTGGATTTTGCGGGTTGGATGCGGATGTAGAAGTTGGTCACCATTGCAGATGCGAATCGGATGCTGGTGCGTTGTGCGCGGATGCGGGTTGGATGCGGATGTCAAAAAGCTCACCAATGCAGGGCTTTAGTCTACTGTATTGGAGTTTTTGAAACATCAATATTATAGGGCTGGGGGTTTTCTGAGGGGGAGGGGGTTCAGCACATCCAGAACCCCCCCTCCCAGATCCACATCTGGCTGAATGTCAATTGAAGAGTTGCAGAGTGTGCTGTAAATGAAGATTCCCAGAATATCGTAATAGAGCAACGGAACTGCACGTCAATTTGCATTGACTTCTAGGAACGACCTCTGTAATCCTACTAAGTGATCAGTCTTTGTACCAGCATGCCAATATAAAAACTATTCGAAACAGCTTTGAAATATTGTGGCACTAGTAGTTAAATAAATGTGTAATAGTGGGTCATTTCGTTACATTTGGGATGTTCTAACATCTCTAATACTCTTCAGATCATTATGCACTATGGAGATGAAAGTATGTGCATTAGCTCAAGCAACAGACATTCTATGTAATGCTACCAAGCTAGGAAGGTACTATTCGAACTAAGCAAGAAAATACTTTTTTTTTCCTTCCTTGCCATTCCAAAGATGCACTGATGCACACTCTGTACTCAATAGGACAGCTGAAAGGTATAAAATTAGTAGCACAACAATGCTGCTGATGCGAACCTAAGAAGATAAAACACAGAAAATAATAAACAACAAACGCAACAAAGATATGTGAAAAAAAAAAGAAACACTGCTTCTTTATGGGGGCCATTGTTTTGCATTCACCATGTTGTAAACTCTTTCTGATCTGCGTTCCAGCATCTGCGTCCAGTTATATGCACAGACTGGTGTTTACCAGCTAGAGAGTAATACAGTGCAATCCCGTTATTTTAACTCGAAGGGGACCGAAGATTCGTTCGAACAAAGCAGAGTTCAAACTAAAGGGAGCTTGAGAGAACTTTCATCGTAAAGGGAGCTGCTCTAAATAAGAGCTTGACGTGTTGGTAGCACATGCTGTCTACATTGGAGACGTGCCATGGCTCGCTAGGTCTCAGAGGTACGTATCAGAACAGCTAGTCTAGGTATCAGGGACGGTATCAGGGACAGGTTCTAGGACGAACAGTCTAGGTATCAGAACAGCTCAGGATATCAAACAATGTTATCCACGATTGCGTTTGTTTCTTCAGCCGCGATTCTAAAAATGTCGTTTGCAATGTTAAGACCAACCCAATCGTAAACCCTGTGAACGCGAATATTGCCAACCCAATTAGGGAAAATATCAAACTGAAGCCTTTTTCTCGGCTGTGTAGTCAACAAGAAGTCTTGATACCCTCGAAACAACGAGGCTTGCTTGCTTTGCCGCCGAGTAAACGCCATCTTTCCGCGCCAGTTGCGTTTGCACACACATGCGAACTTAATCCGAATGCGCTGCGTTTGCACACACAGCGCACACCATTACACTTTATTAGTTCCTTATTCCTCTTTCCTCTGACAGAAATATCACTTTTGTAAGAAATTGACTTAAGTAATAAGTAAACTTAGCATTTCCTTTGAAGGGCACTACATTTAGAATACATTTTTTTTGCCATAATACTTTTTCCTGTGCCTCATGACATCTTCCTGATATCCGCCAGACATTTTTTTCACGAATATTTTGTTTACCTTTCAAGATATAAGGTGGTACTACACCTATGAAACCAGCGCACATTTGGTGTCAAAACATCACCTCGTATGGTGGCCTAGGAAACAGTTGCGTCCCTGCGTCATACAAAGCCCGACATTGTACATTTCATGTCAAAACATCTCGTATGAGACCACGTATGATAGTCTAGAAAATCCGATCAACAAAGGACAAAGATGTTGACCAACACACGCTTCTTTTTCTTCACTTTGATTTTCCTGCGAGATGGCGCTCCCTGAGCCGTCGGCTGACGTGGTTTCAATGCAATACCACTGCGCGCTTGAGGTACAGAAGGCGAAACGCAGGTGGTATCAACACGAAACCACCGCCCTCCAAAGGGTTAATAAGTAAAAATGTCCCTGACACACCAGCAGCATGCCTGCTGGCACTTCCAAGCCGATGCATAGTCGGGCACGGTCATGCAAATTATTCGAATAAGGCAGTGCGCAAGTTCATACGTTCAAATTAATGAGCATTTTCCTCCATTGAAATAAACGTGGCTTTGCCGGGACCCGGCCGTCAGTTCGAATTATCCGGAAGTTCGGATTAAGTGACTTCAAATTAACGGGATTGCACTGTATACAATACAGGTTCGTTTACACATTACTATTATGGCTTTGCTCCAGTTACGCTGCAACATAATGTGTGCTGCTGAGAAATTTGGGCACAGTGTGTTTGTGGGAATAGCTTATTGTCCCTTCTGCATCAAAGGATACAAATTCTTGAGGGAGGCAATCTGAGCCCTGTGACGGTCCTCTTCACGCACTTTCTTATCTCGTGCCATTTTGAGGGCTTCTTGAAGGTCTGCTTTTCGGGTTCGCAGGCTTTCTTGAAATGCCTCAAACAACATCTAAGAATAAACAGTTTGCTGAAAGTTATTCTTCAGCACGCAGGAAGTCTTGAGACCACAAACTCTCCAACTACCTGCTGATGTGCATGTTGCTGTCTTGCATGTCTGGCACGCACAACCTCGTCATGCTTTTCCATCGAACGTTTTATCCTGGCTGCCATCTGCCGGCGTTCAACTTGCAGGGACTGTACTGCATGGTGCACATTCCTCTGAGATTCCAAAAAGTTCTGTGGAAGCAAAACATGCCCGGTAAGCTAGAGGTGCACACATTCCAAATTACTCCAGATAGTACTGAGCTTCGGCTACATATTGCACACTTATAGAATGCCATACAAAATGTTCAAAACTCACGAAAGATGGTTAATAATTTTGACACTGTCATTGCAGGGTGCACACGAGGAGACATTACAAATTGTAATTACCTGCACAATTGGAATTATAGGAGAGCTAATTAATATACTGACACAGGCCCCAAAAGAGCTACAGCCTATGCTGATTGATTTGTGAACAAACCATTCTCGCAAATGCTACAAGCCTGGAGGCTATTGATTATCCCAATGCAAACGACCAGCTTGTGCTGCACCAAATGGCTGGTACTCTTTGAGGGAAACACGTGTTCATATCGCTCAGCATCCATATGGCTGCTATGTGATTCGTGTTGTCGTTTTGGGGGTGGGTCATGCTTGCAAGCAGCTCAGTCTCCTTGAGGTATGTCCTCCCAGAATGATACAGCATTACGTATCACGTAGCTGCTGTAAAGATGTACTAAAAAAAAAGAAAACATGCACCTGCTTACCACACAATAGTGTTAGACTTCCGGTGGCTTGATCTGGTCATTTTCAGCAGTTTGAATAGCTAATTAGAGCTTCTTGCTAGTACCTCCTAATGTGTGCCTCAACGTGACAATTTCAAATCTAGTGGTAGTCTTATAGTGCATCACATCCCCCTGTGTTTGTGGTCATCTCTGTTTACCTTGTCTTGAAGTTTAATCATTTCCATAGGTGGGATGAGGGGGAATATACATTTTTTAGAAGGAAAGGTCATTCCCATTGGGAATCACCATTTAGCCTGCATTTTGACTCTCGTTCACATCCTACTACTTTTAGAAAGTTGCACTATATTTTGTAGGCCACCTTATACAAACATACGAGGCATTTCTTTGTTCTCCTTTACAAAATTTTTATAAAAAAGCTAAGAGAGCAGCATAGATGTCGTTTTCGCAGTTGAGGCAGACATACTCTCTGAAAGAGTAGGTAACCACAATATGACCAATTACTAGGGCTGCACAAGTAGCAAAATTTTCGTGCTCGGGTCGAGTTCGAGTAATAGCAAATCAATGTTTCGAGTCAAGTTTGAATACTTGGCGTCCCATTAAATGATAGGTAATGCGTAGAAGCAGGAAGATGGATATAGAATTATCAAAGCTATATTAAAGGGGTTGCAACAGGTCATCCCAGGTTATCCCAGATAAACGTAAAAATGGTTCTTTGCACCAGTGCAGGGGTGGAAGTGGTGTCAGGACTTTTGGAGCTACAATTGGAGCAGCAAAAATCTGCTTCTGGAGCAGATATGGAGCAGGAAAAATTACATTTTGGAGCACATATGCCGGAATTTGGAGCAGAATACGTCCGGTACGCAGATTGGTTCCTTGAAGATTAGAGATCCGCACATACTGCCACATACTGCCAGATATACCATGAATCATGAGAAGCTAACCATTTTCTTAATGTAAACATAAAAATATCAGTGTACAAAATTTTATAGACTAGTTAGCATGACTAGTTAAAACATACATACACCAGTGAAAACTAACACATATTTCGTTGACTAGTCTGCATGACTATTTAAAACGTACACACACACTGGTGAAAACTAGTACATATTTTGTTGACCAGCTAGCTCGATTCGTTGAAACGTACCCACAAACTTGGTGAAAACTAGTACAGAATGAAACTTTCAGACACACAATCAGATGAACATTGTACTTTCAGTGTTGCCTGAGGAGTGCCATGTGCAGTGCTTACATTGGTACAATTATCCATAGTTTGATGTTCCTCGTGCAGCGCTGAGAGTATAACGTTCGTCTGATCCCCTCCTTTTCTTGTTCCGCAGGTTACTCTCAATCTCTTGAATGCGCTGGAGAAACTCAGGAAATTTTGCGTTTGCGTCCTTCAGTAGAATGCTTGTGCTCTCTACCTTCACCATGTCCTTTGACTTGCCACCTTGGCTGAGCAGTGACTGGACGTTCAATAGACATTTTGGGCAGCAGTCTGCGTTCTCTGTTCTGTTTCTCTTTCTTCTCATTCCAGGCATTCTTTGTATGCTTTGTAGTAGTTTTGGAAACAACGTACGAAAGTTTCTTCCTTCCGCACTGAATGGGGAAACATGGCCGGGAAAATCTCCGTTGCGACGTCTCCCCACGTGTAAGGGGGCGGAGTTCGCAATCACCTAAAGTACAAAAATAGTGTCTGCTTTTAACACACTTTCTTGTACATTAGCTCTGGCCTCAAAACCGTTCAGGTACACTCTCGGTGTCTGTGCTTCTTTGCTTTGTCGACGTGTTTCTTTGATGCTGCATGACGCGTGACAGCTGGACTACCAGCGTGCACGATATGGCCACGCTGCATAAAGCGCAGTAAGCATCGGTTTATTTCACACTAGGTTGGCGCCACAACGAAATGAGGTCACCATTTTATTCGATCCGTTTGAACATGTCATCGTTGAATTTCGTGTTTCTTTCTCAAATGTACATGGGCCCTCTTCCCGTGATTCTAACAGAAAACAAGAAAAAACAAACAAAAAAAAACAAGTTAGCAGTGACTTTTCCCTATCGTTACTTTTGCTCACCGTTGCACAGTGCGCCGGCACCACCTAAAAAACGACAAAGGCAAGAAGAACTGCAAAAGCGGCAAGTGCCTCTGCCGCGCACCCCATCAGAGATAAGCCTAACGAGCCTGACCGGCGGCCTAACCGGTGGCCTAACCGGCCTGAGAATAAACCAAATTGTCTCGGATTGGCTGACTTTGGATTTTGTTGGATATGAGGAGAGCTTCGTGGACGGGTTGATCGTGGGGCGGATATGGATGCTCGTGGCTCCCTTTTGGCAGTGTTACCAGAGTGGTACGGACGTCGGGGGTAGTTTGGCGCAACTTTGATGTTATGGCTCAAGTTGGCGCATGAAAAGCAGCTTGGTGCAGAATGGCGCAGCACTTCCTCCCCTGCCAGTGTGAAGCTGCATTGAAAGTTTGACCTCAATGAGGGTAATAGAAGTGGAGAAAATGGGCAACGCGAATACCGAAACTCATGTGGCCCTGATATCACCGACCTCACCGCTGCCAGTGAGGCAGCACACGAGAAGTCACGTGCTTACGGCTGCCAATGGGGCATCGACGCAACTCTGAGGTCTATGACATCTGCACTTTGCTCGGGAGTGGGCTTGAGGGCTTGTATCTCGCTAACTACTACACGTAGAAGAATAATTCTGGTTTCCTCTATATTCTGGCATGCAGTACAATGCGTCCATGATGTAATGAACCACATCTATAAAAAATAAATATATATAAATATTTAAAAAATATATATATATATTGATATATCTATGAAACTGTCTCAACCCCTTTAAAACAATGTGCCACCTAAAGACAACATTGCTGAATGTCTGTTGCAACCATAAGAAGCATAAAGAGTACAGGTGCACAAGTATTGAAATTTTTGAATACAAATCAAATATGAATATCTGCAAAATTTTCCTTCGAATATCGAATATCCCGTCATAAGATGAACGATAAAGCCTGGAAACCAGCATGGTCACAGTCGCATTCTGATGATCCTTAGAAAAATGTCCCCAGGACGTGCAGGAATATGTATTGGCTTAGCATAAGGCATAGATGCCCATATGCACATTATTAGGCAGAGTCTAATTATTTTTACAATGAAACAATGCGCTGTTCCCATGAGGCAAGTTGAAAACCATAAAAAAATTGCACTTCAAAAATTTTTAATGGACAGTGAACACTTGAGTTGGCATTGTAAGTGCTAGTGAAGTGCTAGACAGAATGAAAGTAAAGGGCAATGACACGTTCAGAATGTGAGATGGTTTACTGATGAGCACACCCCAGAATGAACGGTAGCAAGTGCTCTCTTCTTGCAGTGACAATGCCTTCCGCATTTGTCGTGTAGACAAGAAACTGCCATGGAAACTGCACGGTTTCACTGTGCCCACACGCGAGACCATCGTTCCTGACAGTAATACATGGTCTGGAACAGCCCCATTCATCAGCGCAGTAAGACAGCGATCCTCGATGATTGTTTCCGCGACATTCGTGTTCAGAGCTTCTTTCATTTCACGGCCCTCAAAACTTTGTCGCGCCGGCGCCGACTCACGCGAGCCTCGAGCAAAATCGCTCCATGCAGGTCAGGCCTAAGGCTATATGTATGTCGCTACCATCTGTAACAACAGTTAGTGCAGTTTCAAATGACTTTGCAGCGCTATTGTCGTCCTAGTTTGCACTTTTTAATAACATACGCAATCGCACGGCGCCGGAGTAGTAGGGGCCATATCGACATATCGTCATGCCCCACCCCTCGATTATCACCGTCGTTCTATTATATGTCGCTGACAACCTCAAATCGAAACCAAACAAACGCATTCAAGATGCTGGTTTCGGCTGTGCATGCAGTGGAACCGTGAACAGCGGTGTTCAGCTCAACGGCAACAAAATTTCGATATTTAACCGGTATTTTATTGAACTGTAGGCCTCACACGAATGTTCAAAGTTCGTTGGCAATCCACTAAAGCCGCAACTGTGCCGATCACAGGGGTGGCACAAACCCGCCATTGTTGTAACTACCCTCAAGTGGGTAATTTTGGCAAAACTGCCATCTTGTCCTGGTCGCACGTCATAGAAAACGTCATTTTGAGGTCATGTGACTTTGTTTACATGTCGTTTTGCCGCTTACCGACATATTTCCGTCGTCATAACGCCAAGAGATGAACGTATTTTGTCAGCATAAACTATGGGGTGCTTCTTCCGCAACATGGTAGCCCATTTCTCCTTAGTTTAAGTGCATCGCAAGTCCTCAACAGTACAAGGCCTTGTGTGCAAAACTGCACGTTTTACCGTGAGGGGTGTAGTCAGGCGCCCACAGCCCCCCGTAGAGCCCATAGTTTGAGATAATTCAGGCAACACTGGACATACGACCAATGAAAATGTGTCGTGATGCCTAGCAGCCAACCAATCAGCAACCTCTCAGTTTGGCTCGGCTTTCGGCCGGCCCTGGCTGCCATGGACTTTTACTGGTTTTCATACCTGGCGCCCGTTATTCCAAAATAACTAAGACATTTTTGATAGGCGAAATACATATTTATTGATGCAACGTATAAACTCAAATGCTTAACTCATATATTCAGCGTGCGTACAGGACGTTTCGTTCCTTGAATAGACAGCAACCAAACCAAGTTCGAACTTGCAAAGCACACATACAGTCTACTTCTGGAGGCGAGCGAAGTCCACGAGTGCGTGCGTTTCATAGATGAGCATCTTCTTCTCATTCTGGCGATGCACCCTAGGTCACACAGTCACGGGAAATACTTCTGTCGTTACGAACACTCTCTTCTTAGTCACTGTATTTGAAAATGCAACAGCGCTCGAAAGTGTTCCTCAGGCGTCAGCTCACCAAGCATTCCAGTTCCGACCCGGCAAGAATGTCCGTAGGTTGACACTTTATCGGAGATCAGTACATGGCAAGAGTCACTATAGCTCATGAACAAACCCGCGCGTACACTTCCTCTTTGGTCGTTGAGGTCAACCGACATCGGCGAGCCGCGGAGACGCAGCAACCTTGCTTGGAGCTGCCCGCCTGGCGGACTGCCCAGACTGCCCGCGAAAAGTGAGCTGTCAGATGTTTCGAAACTTTATCAACCAATCCCGGAGCGCGCATCCTCCTTTGGCCAATGGGCATCCGTCATGATGCCTGACGATGTAATACCACGTCAATGGTAGAAGTGCAAGGGTGCAAGGGTGTAATACCACGTGACTGTGACGTGATTTTATTTTTCTACTGCCGCAAATACGGGGAGCTGTGGAGGCCTGGTGTAGTTCCGTAGATGGGCTTATGGCTTTTTCTAATTAGCCGGAGTGTTCAGAAGAGAAATAATGCACTGAAGTGAGCGAAGACCATATAGCGAATATAAAAAAACAAGAATTACAAGAATTTATGGTCTAGAAGTTATTTTATATGCACATGAACAACCCCATCTGATGCACTTGTAGCGCTGGAGAAACACGGGAGTGCTAAGCCTAACGGATTCGAAACTTGTCATCTTGCCAAAGGTAGAGGGCTAAATTACCTCACTTTAGTGAGGTTAGGTTAAGTTAGGTTCTACAGATGGGGGGGGGGGGGGGGGGGGCAGGCACGCACTAGGCGGTGCGGGCGTCGAGACTGTGCCTCGGGTTCGGTCAGAAAGTCCTCATCCAAGATGGCGGATTGCCTCGAAGAAACGAGCGACAAAATTTAATTTTTGTATGTTTGGTACGTTATACGACGTTGATTTTTGTTTCATTTCATCCGTAATTTTCTCATCTTTCTAGTAAAATCATCCGTTATTTGATGTCTACTTCCGTTTGTTTAAAAAAGCCATAAGCCCGGCTACAGAACTACATCCACTGTGAGATTATCGGATAAAAATAATTACCGTGATCGAAAGACATCCAAAATGTCGCGCAGAAAGAACAACCGCATTGTTTAAAAAACGGTTTGGCCGCTGATCACGGGAGACTCTTTTCGGCTGTAGTTCGAGTCACACGGGCTCCGCCTCTCGGCGAACGTCGTATGTCACGTGAGAAGGTCGCTTCTGCCCGCGCGCTGGGGATTCTTCTAGCTGCGGAGAGATGTGGACATGTGCTCGTAGTTTTATAAGGTAAATGTATTTTACGCGCACTACTGCATAGCCTAGCTGGATGGACATGAGATGAGTTTGTGTAAAACCGACAGAGGTTCGCTACACTGGGTGCATTCAGGTGGCTCTTCCTCTCGTGTCTGTGAAACGGGGACGTGTCTGAAGTTTCACCGCTTCCCCGGGCAAAATAGGAAAGCCGACCGGTGACAGCTAGGGTTGCCACCAGACTGGTATTATACCGGCACAGCCGGTTATTTGCTCGCTCTGCCGGTAGGAAGGTGATACCGGCAGCCTTTTGCCAGTATTTGTGGCTTAATATCTTTCATAGGGGCTTTTCCCTTCAACATTCCACTACAGCTTGAATAAATCTGGAGCACAGACCCAAGTCCGCGCAGTCACCAGTTGTTTCATTAGCTACTCATTATTATTATTAGGCACAGGAACACGTTTCCTCGTATTGTCTTGAGCTCCTCTTCCGCCCCTCACCCACTTCCCTTTCCCGCGAGCCTTTCCTCCTTTCCCTCTATTGCACCTCCTCTCCCTCAGCCGGTATTTTTCACTACGAAAGGTGGCAACCCTAGTGACAGCACTGAGTATTTGTCACTCAAAATAATTCATACGGCAAGGAAAGCTTTTGTTCGTTTATTAAACCAAGCATATCATTCCAGATTGCAAGAAGAAGAGTAACTCGTCTTCTAGCCTTCGTGGGCAAGATGGGTGGGGGGATATATTTATTAGACCAAATAAAAAAGGGGAGGAAAGGCAAGATGGGGATCAGTGTTTGCCGAACGGCAACACAAGTGCCTGCTGCTGAACTTCGGAAAATTTTGCAATCAACAACTATAAATCGCAAGAGGACTGTTCTGAACTCCCTGAACTTTCGTCTTCTGTCACGTCACCTTAACACCCGGACAACTGCAGTATATCACAATTTAGACTAAGTGCGACAGGTGTGAGCAAGCAGTTGTGTCTGTGATGTCTGATTCAAATGTGTGCTCAAATCGCTGGAAACATAAAATGAAATAAAAGAGCAAAAGAATAGACTGAGAGCAATATACATGTGATTATTGTATATGTGACTCTGTATCTGTTCTTGTTAATATCTATATCTCGAAATTTGGAAGCACGTACAAGAACAATAATTAACTATAGAGAAGTTATGATGATGTGCGATGTTTACCCCTGGTAGCCTCAGGACCCTACCCTACTTCAGAGGCTAATATGAGGGTAAACACGTTACACGTACAAAAAATACACATAGCCATGATAATCTATACTGTTTTGTGAGGCAAGATAAATTTGAAAATCGCCGTGCATCGAATACATAATGCAGAATTCGAGAAGCCGTAATGGGGTAACACGCCTCGGACAGCAGTACACAGGCAACAGCGTAAATAATATTTCATGACGTGCTAGAGTGCTGACTGTTTCAACGGAATATTTAACGGAATGTTTATCGTGTTCTCAGTCTGACGGGCTATGTACATATAACCGCTCTTAGTACCATTTTTGAAGTTAGAACTCCCAAAAAATCGCATAAATTGCCCTATTTGCAAACAGTTCTGCCGCCGTGCAGATACCAATCTTACCTCCCCATCTTTGCTCTTCCCGCCTCTCCCTTGCTCTCTCTGTCCCTCCTCACATGACATATGACGCACGCCATGAGGCGGAGCCTGTGTGACTCGAACTACAGCTGAAAAGAGTGTCCCGCCGATCACGGGCCTTGACGTTTGTTGTGACATGCGACCAGGACCTGTCCAGGATGCATTGCGTTCGCCCAGCACGGTTTCGTCTACGGAGCAATACATTGGATGCCACCCCTGTTGTGCCGATAATGCATGAGGCGTACCGCGGTTTCGCTAGGGCGGACTTTAATGGCGGTCGGACACCACTGAGTACTAGTTTCGGTTTCGGTTACTGAACGTGCAGCGACGCATTCGCATATGAGCGTACCCCAAACGCTCCGCGCGTCGCTTTGCAGCTGTTCTACTATTAATGTTCATCGCTGTTGCCACAACGTACAAATTCGAGCGCGCAGCCCGCAACAGCTTTGTAGTAAGCTGCAAGTAGTAGTAAGTAATTCGAAAAAATTTCGAATATTCGCACATGTCTATAATAAAGAAATTTACAAGTTATTGTGTAGGAAAACTAGTCCTTCCACAAGGTGCAGTTTAAGACATTCTCTTCTTGTGGTCACACTGTTCCCCGAAGAGGAAAGTGCCTGTTCGGTTGGCACTAAGGTGGCCGGTATGCAGTGACGTAGCCAGACCTCCAAGGTAGGGGGGGCTCTATAGGAAAACCCGCCCACTCCTTCCCCGACGCTGATCCTGGGTGCGACAACACACAATACTTGTGCACACCGCAGCATGCGATTGAAAAAAAAAAAGACGAAAATAATTGATTTGGACATTCACAATACGATTATACTGTGATGTCCAATGAGGTGGTGTCACGAGATTGGAAGGATTTTGAAAAGCTCATACTTTGGAAACCATTCAAGTGTGCCGCTTAGATAGACGCCATGAACTGTATGAACCGTCGCGATCGTCACACTGGTCCCCCCCATATATTATTTCCTCCTCGGATTTGCACGATTTGCCTGGATCGGTCAGTGGCAGGTGGGGGGGCTCGGGCCCCCCCTAGCCCCCCCCCGTGGCTCCGCCACTGCCGGTATGTCCAAGTATTCCCCGGCCAGCCATGACAGTTGCGGGTACGTGTGTGACCCTTCATACTTCCACCACTGTGGAAGTGGATCCTTCTCTCGTAGCAGAAGGCCTTCCTCACAATAATCACTCATTTCTTTCTCGACGAGTAAACGTCCGGACGCAGGAACGTTTGAAGCCAGCTTGTCAAAAGCCTCCCAAACCCCTTGTGATGATGCATGGTTGGGTGCACTTTTTGGGGAATCAGAAATATCCTCCACAAGCTGTGTGGCGTGGTGCTGCACAGTGCCTTTGGTCCACATCAGCTTGTGAATACTTGCGACGTACACAGTTCCTTTGTAGCGAGGGTCCAACAACATGGACGTAGCAGCAGCCCCCACATATCTCCCACTATAGACAGCGGCTGATAGCCCAAGGCTATAAGCTCAGCTACCCTTCGATCCTGAGCTTTCACCTTTCATGCTGGAAGTGGTTCACTTTGTATCAAAATACATGTTATTTTTGGCTGCTTCACCGAACGGATCCTGTCCCCACTTTTCTTCCTATATTCTGCTATCGTTATTAGGTGAGCATTCCAATGCTGCAACATGGGCCGTTGTTTAACCTGTTGGCATCTTCAAAATGCTGGAGCACGCATTGCACGAAGCGTTCGTACTGAAAATTTTTGTAAAGTAGTCCCACACAGGGCTTCAAGCCTTTTCCGGTTGTTGTGAAGGTGCACTTTCTTTACTCTTGTCAGACTTCCCTGCGTTTTCTGAAGTAGTAGAACTGAAAAACTCCGAAAAAGACGCTCCCGCCGAAGAAACAAAACTACGAAATGTGCTCCTCCCGTATCGGATACGTTTCCACGCACATCGCCTAAATAGCCAGCAGTAGCCGGTCGAAGCCGATTTGCCATTCATAGCCACTACTCAGTCCGTAGCCGAGTTGACGTTAGCCGAAGCTAATAGTGAAAACAAGACGCAGTGCTTATTCTGTGGCCCAGACCACAGGATAGGAGCGGGCTTTATTCTGTGGACCAGACCACAGGGTAGGTGTTTGTTTTATTTTGTGGACCAGTCTATGCGGCGCCCGCCGCAAGTGTGAAAAAATGCCATGCCATACTTAATCTAACCTAACCATACCTAACCTAACCTAATTCTAGAACGTAAGAAATGCGTTGTGGCCCTAGCCTAACCTAATTTGTAGCAAAAATTCAGCACTTTTTCTTTTTCTGTGTTCTAGCCGTCGTCGCCCAAACATTCCCACACGATATCGACCACATTCACTGTAACGCGTAGCGAAAAAAAAAATCACTCAAATCTAGCGCCTGAGATAAAAGGGCACGCGGAGCGAAAAAAAAAACAAAAACGACTCCACCTGGAATCGAAACCACACTTTTTGATTACCAGCCGGGGATGCTAACCACTACACCACACCACTGTTCCATGACCATGGCTAATTTTGCAATTACTAATCTTGTGATTCGGTCGGACTGGTCCACAGAATAAACCGGACGCCTATCCCGTGGTCTGGTCCACAGAATAAAGTCCACCCCCGTCCTGTGGTCTGGTCCACAGAATAAAGTCCCCTCCTATCCTGTGGTCTGGTCCACAGAATAAGCACTGCGAAAACAAGATGCCGGAATTATTGACAGCGACGGCGATCAAGGCTGCGCCGAATGCTTGTTTCCAACTGGTAGAATCGTTGTGACAGGTTATATGTGATGGATTCTAATGTGGATCTAACGCGAGATTAAAACGATATTGAGTACTCGAAAGTAGATGAATCATCATTTGTCGAGTCGAGTTAGTGTAGAGTACGAGATCGACTCGACCCGAACTCGAAATTTCGAGTACTCGCACAGCCCTACTAATGACCTAAAATTCATTCAAAAACTAAAATTCATTTAAAAATCATAAAACTAGTGCGTGCTTTGAAATATTCATAGCCGAATTTCGGTATACAAATGAGCCGAAACCAAAACAGCACGCCTCAGGAGAGCATCACCTTCGCAGCTGATGTGGTCAGCAGATCAGACCTATTCCAATCATCTCCATCGCTCCAAAGCCTTCTGATGTGGAATGCGCACTGTGCTCCTTGCGCTCGCAACAAGTGCGATTTTGGTTAATTTGCGTAACAAAGTTCGGCGATGGATATTTGCCGGCAACCGCTCGTTTCGGGATCCTTAAAAGACAGGACTGGTTTCAAGAGAGAGAGACGTGGGGTGGAAGCTTGTAGGGTGCTACACTCTTTCTTATTTCTCTCTTTCTATTCCTTCGCAGCACCCTGAACCTTATCCTCACAGCTATTCTTTAGATAAAATTTAAACGGGTACTTACCATTCGTTGGGAATGTTTCACTTCTTTCTGAAGCCTCTGCACATGCTCCAGATGGCTATTGAGCTGTTGAACGTATTGTTTATTCAGTTGGGCTATCGAAGTTTGCCTCACGCAGCACCGTGCTGCAAATATTGCCTGCTGCTCGTTTAATTTCTGGAGCACTCTCTCAGAATGTGGAGTCAGTATCTCCCCTTCTTCTTCAAGTGCTACAGCAAAGTGGGAACAATGAGTTAACTGCCACTATGCACATTTGAATCAATCAGATTTGGTAACGCGACAAAAGGTCTCGAGAGTTGCACACAGATTACCTGGCAATGTTGACCAGCATCGAACTCTTAAACTGACTATTCATAGCTGTCTCAAAACAAAGATACTGCAAGATATTTTGCATGAAAACATTTGTGCATTGTGGCAGGCAATGCATGAATGTAAATATCCGGCAATATTTTTATTATTTTCTTACGTGTTCATCCTTTTCACCTGTGCTGCCTAGCATTTAGGAGAGCTGATGGACCTACAAATTTCTGTGGTAGTAACGTTTGAAATATGCACGAGAATGGTTACATGGCACTCTGTTAAACCCAGGAGGTTCAATGATAGAAGGGTAGTTTCATTTATAATCGAATGATGCCCGCTGGTCACATTTTTTTATTTCTCTCGAAAAACATATATATGTTATCCCACCCACAAAGAGGTGCAAAAGGTGCCTGACTGCAGGTCTCTGCGATATTTTCTTCTCCGTCCACGGCGCTTCGAAGCAACCGGCACGATTTCGCGGCTTAAATTTTTTCCAACTTTGTGACCTTGTATCTCTTGAACGAGATGTCCCATTTGAATGAAATTTTTTTTACTGACAGAGTGGACAGTGCACGTTCCACCGTGGGCTATTAAATTAATATGGTAAAGAGAAAAGTGTACGAAAAAAATCCCGAAAACACAAGAGAGAGCCTTTTTACCGCACGTTTGGAAGGCCATGGCCGAGGCCCTGGATCTCCGACTGTGATGTTCTTCACATGAGCAGAAAGATCATTGTTTGCTCTTTCGCTTGACGTTAAACATATTGCTTTATCTTCAGCCATTATCCCGTAACAATGCCGTGAACACGGAAAGGTAGGTGAAAATTCTCATTTTCGCGGCAGTCCCAAAAAGGACATTTTCCAATTTTCCGATATTTTGTACTAACATAGCTCTTTCGGGATATGCAATAAAATGTTTGCTTATTTTGGTCCCACAGGGCATGCAATTGTTTTTTCGCACCCCTATTGGGCAGCGCTCGCAGGGGTCAGACACACGTACAAAGAGTGGACTTCTACCCCACCCCCTGTGTCTTCTTTTTTTTTGCTTTCGGTGAGGGTGTCGTCATGCCGAAGGCCGACTATAGTAATATGCACAGATCACTGTGATGCCCGCAGACAAGCAAAAGTTCGTTGCTTAGGCTTTCCCACCCGGTTAATCCCGTGCTTGTAGGAAATCGGACGTGGGAACATGCCATTTGTAAATACTCCGGCTTTGCCGAACCGAAGCGCGAGACGTCTATTCTCTTGTAATTCTGTTTTGTTATTTGCTGGTTTCTTCTACTTGTGAACAAAGACGGAATTTGAAACACTCAGGTGATGTGCCACGATGCCGACAGATCGCACAAGGACTGGTCACCAGGTCTTCCTGGGAATGATAGGACATGTCCGGTCCCTTATTTCTTGAAGGTGAACTCCTTTTAGAAATATTATTTGAAGGAGTTAGCCTTCCAATGGGTGAGAAAGTCGGGACACTGCGTGGGAAAAGACTGGCTTTAGGCGTCTACGGGGTCCCATCCGCTGTCCACATTTTAAGACAAGGGCCTTGCTTTCCTCGATGTTACGTATGGATTGCGTTTTGTCGTCGGCGTAGCGTGTACTTCTGCGCTCCCCATGGCCAGCCATAGCCACACCAGAAGTCGACTATACTGCACAGACTACACTGAATGACGAACGAAAAAAATACCCTGAAACAAGAACTTCAGGCCGGTATCGTTGATTGGATCAGGGCTTTTGAATAGTACCATCTTGAGCACCTCGGAGGCAGTCCATGTCCACGACACTGACGAAATATGTGTGAACTGCTACAACACGTTTTGACTACAGGTTGCTGAGGCAGAGCCTTCAGGTGAACAAGATCCTCCGGCTTCAAGCCCTGACGACACTGACTTCACTGACCCCACCGAAATTGTGCAGACTGTGAACAGGAGCATATCAGAGCAAGATATTGGCCCACTGAGGCACCCGTAGAAGACGAAGTAGAAGAAACAGAAGTAGAAGAAACCAGCAAATAACAAAACAAAATTACAAGAGAATAGACGTCTCGTGCTTCGGTTCAGCAAAGCCGAAGTATTTACAAATGGAATGTTCCCACGTCCGATTTCCTTCAAGCACGTAACCTTGAAGGGATCAACCGGGTGGGAAAGCCTAAGCAACGAACTTTTGCTTGTCTGCGGACATCACAGTGATCTGTGCATATTACTATGGTCGGCCTTCGGCATGACAATACCCTCACCAAAAGCAAAAAAAAAAAAAAAAAGACAGGAGTGGAATAGAAGTCCACTCTTTGTACGTGCGTTTGACCCCTGCGAGCGCTGCCCAACAGGCGTACGAAAAAAAAATTGCACACCCTGTGGGACCAAAATAAGCGAACATTTTATTGCATATCCCGAAAGAGCTATGTCTCAGCTATGTTAGTAGAAAATATCGGAAAATTGGAAGATGTCCTTTTTGGGTAAAAACTGCCGCGAAAATGAGAATTTTCCCCTACCTTTCCGTGTTCACGGCATTGTTACGGGATAATGGCTGAAGAAAAAGCAATGTGTTTAATGTCAAACGAAAGAGCAAAGAATGATCTTTCTACTCGTGCGAAGAACATCACAGTCGGAGATCCAGGGCCTCGGCCATGACCCTCCAAACGTGCGGTAAAAAGATTCTCTGTCGCGTTTTCGGGATTTTTTTTCATATACTTTTCTCTTGACCATATAAATTTAATAGCCCACGGTGGAACGTGCACCATCCACTCTGTCAGTAAAAAAAATTTCATTCAAATGGGACATCTCGTTCAAGAGATACAAGGTCACAAAGTTGGAAAAAATTTAAGCCGCGAAATCGCGCCGGTTGCTTCGCAGCGTTGTGGACGGAGAAGAAAATATAGCAGAGACCTGAGGTCAGGCACCTTGTGCATCTCTTTGTGGGTGGGATAACATATATTTTATAAAAAATGTGACCAGCGGGCATCATTCGATTATAAATGAAACTACCCAGAAGTAAATGCGAGCCAGGACTGTCGTGCATTCATCACTGGTCTGCAAGAGAAGGTGTCAAAGCACAGTTTTGCTGCACATGGACAAATGTTGAACATTTGTCAGTGATGAGGTACAAGCTAAGCAGCGTAACACATTGTTGTATCATCACATTGTATCCAACAGTAATAGATGTATAACAGTACATGAAAAATGAAGATGAAACGTGGTTTGCTGGCACGACTGCAATGTGGATATGCATGTGCAAGCGGCAGGCACCGAAGTAAGCGGGTGTGGTAAATACGTAGGAGCTTCTGTCATCCTCTGGAGCTTTAGTGTATGTGTCATTATGTGAAATGTGCAATTTATGAGAATTTGCATAATTGTGCAGGGCTGTACATCTGCAATAGCCAGTTTGCAGCACTGCATATGAGAAGACACTTCCAAAATAAAAGTTGATCTATCATCACCTTTTGTGAACAGGGAAAACCAATTAGTGTGTCATAATGCATCATGTAACTCTACAGCATAAAGCACTACAAAAAAATTAAACCTCAAGACAGCCCTATACTTATAATTTTGCTACATGTTTTTTTTATACAACTAGTTTAGCTGTTAGCAAGATTGTGGGCACCACAATATGAAATAATCTTCCAAGAAAGCAGGAAATTATGTTTCGAAACACCTGCCTTATTTTGCTAAATGGAATGCGGTCTTCAAAGGGGAAAAGAAAAGCGTTTGTAGAGCAGGGCCCTCAAACTCAAATCAAGGCACGGTCTGACATTAGACCACACCATGGAGTGCCACACAGAAAACAAATTATTACCGTAAAATACCCTAAAATAGCATCAAATAAAAATATACACAAAAAGTATGAGCGGTGCAGTTATTCTGGAGCCGGACGGTGTGCACAATTCATTACTGAAAATATGAAAGACGATTCAAGAAAAATATGTACATAGCCCTCCATGAATGATTATGAGTAAGGCCCTCGGTTTTCCGCGATTCCACGAAATTTCGCGGAATTCGGATTTAATCGCGGAATCCTTCGTTTGGCACAGAATTTCACGGAATCCCTTTTGTAGGTGTGCGGATATCCAAGTTCTCGAATTCGAATCGAATATCAATCACTCGAAGTATTCGATTCGCAAATCGAATAGAAAATATTTGAGTTTCCGCATATTCGACGAATACGAACGACACCTCCCGAAAGTGGGGTTCACCTGACGCTTCCCTGCATGAGGTGAGGCCTGCTGTACAAACTTGAAGCCTACTTCACGAAATTGTCCATGCTGCAGAGCAAACACAGACATATTGTAGTTTAGCTTAAGATAATGTTAGCCTAAGTTTATTGTGCATACTTCGCCTGAGGAAGGGGCAGCGTCCCTCCCGTTTGCAGTTTAGTGGTGGCACGGGGGATTTTGATTTCATGTCTGGTAGGTTGCCTTCAAAACGTTAAGGCTCTTAAATAATGCCTACAGCCTTGGAACAAAAGAGGGAGTCCTAAAGATATAATTTTCCCAGGGCATGTATTGTAGACTCCTTCCTATAAAGTTCCTATAAGCTCTGTAGATGCTAAAAGATCTTTCAGCAGGTATAAAATTATTGCAGGCGACAGACCGCATCAGAGAACACAAGATATCGTGTATGTAATGCTGAGCCACAACAGTGCTTTGAATCTGTAATTTTATAAAATATTTCTTGTTCCCACATTATCCAACAAAATGAGTGTTACCCGTTTCAAGCAGCCGTTGACTGCTCGCCGCGGAAAATCGCAGAAATCACGAGTCAGTGTCGCAGAATTTTAAATTTGCTGCAGCAGAAAACCAAGGGCCTTAGTTATGACAATGCTCAGAAGCACTGAAACAATCTCCTACTTACACACTGTATTGTTACCCTTGCTTACAGTTTCAACTTGGAAACAGAAATAGAAAAGCTTGAGAGAAATAGCGAGAATTTAAAAAAGTAAATACAATGGCCCTTGCACATAGCTGTTCCATCTCTCTTTTTTCTCTCTCTCTCTCTCTGCCTCTCTCTGTTCGTTTCTAATTTCCCGCAGACGATATCCGGAGAGGCTGTTGCTCCATAAGCTCGCAAACTTATTGTAAAAATTAAGATGAGCCCATCCTCACATTAGCTACACTATTAGTCTACACTAAGACCGGGGTCCGTTTGCATAAAAGTTGAGTACGAGTCTCAGACTCAATCTCAATAGCCTTGGCAGTGCATTGAGAACACGCTTGCTGCTCATGGGGGAGGCACTGCCAAAGCCGTGGAGATTGAGTCTGAGATGCAAACTCATCTTTTATGAGAGTGGGCCCAGGTTGCTACTCGTCGAGGTTCATGAGCCACAAGAAGTACCCACATGCATTTGTGCTCCCTAATGTAGACAGGGGCAGCACTACGCCGAGCAAGGGTAAAAACAAGGCATGGAAATCTGTGAAATGAAATACTCCGCCTATTTTTTGAGAGGGCAGCTTTCTCCTGTTCGGTGATCAATGACCCTCGAGCCACTGAATAGCTGACTACAAGCCATATGCGGCCCATGTTTGAGACGCCTGCCAAACTTACACGTATGACCACTAGTTTTCTTGTCGGGCTGGTATCTTTGATGTTTGGAGCGTGTCCTCATTCTTCTTGTGTCACACGGCCACAACACTGGAATAATACGAGCATTTTTTTTTTCAATGTATCCAATCAAGTTCTACAAATATGAAAAAAAAAGAAAGAAAAAAGTTATAGTACCTGACTTCTGAGCCATCTTTAACCTTTTTTTCTTGCGTGTTTGGTCACCCAGACACTGCAAAATTATTGAATAAAGGGTACCAAACTCTTAGTGTACAGTCAACCGTCGATTTATGGAAGGCTCACGTCCCTTGAACTGTTCATACATCGAGGTTTGGAATGAGGAAGGGGATGTGTTTTGTCCCAGAGGACACCAACCATAAAAGGAGAGAATTTGAAAATTGAAGGTTCATATATCGAGGGTTGACTGTATGTACACAGGTCCTCAACCCAACAACTATGTATAAAATTTGGCAGGGAAGTACATTGGTAATATAGTAATAAACAGAAACGGCCTTTATTTATTCTTAATTTTGGGCGGGAATAGCGAGACAACCTTTGTTTGGGTAATTGCTCTTCTTTGAAAATGAACATATCCCCCCCCCCAGGAAAAGTTGAACATGATCTACCACGCAATTTTCCACCCACTTCAACACGTAGTTACTCCGGCTCTTGTTGGTCCTTATTGGTGAGACAAGCCTGACTTTAATTGTCCTTACATAGTGTGTTGTCAGTAGTGAGCACCGTAGTCGCCGTGGATTCGTAACGGGATAACTGAATTTTATTTGATAGGTTACATACTAGATATAGCATAAAATTAAACGAGCCGTGCGGCCACGCGTCCGCTTCCGTTCGTGTCTCGTCGTTCTCTCTCGCGCGTCGGCCGGTGCGCCTCCGTTGTCATCTGATGCCTGTATTCCGATAAGCAGCGATGCCTGGCGATGGATTCTTACTTCGCTAACACCACCGGCCTTTAATCAATTGCGACCTCGCAATTGTCGTCCAGCACGATGTAGTCATTGAGCCATCGTGGCTGTCGCTTTGGACGTTGAGACGTCGTCCGTGTCCGTGTGTCACAGTCGCTGTTGGGCTGCGATTGCGGAACCTCTTGCGAAGTGTTGTTGGAGTTGTCTTCATTCGAATGTGTAACCACGCGTTTGAGCTGTCTGGCTGTAGCTAGTCTTGATTCGTGTTTGCCATTACACGTTCTTTCGATGGTGTACGTTTGGTTTTCCGCAGCAGTGATTACAAATGGGCCATCGAATGGAGCATCAAATTTGTTCTGTGCAATGCCATTGTTGTACCACACAGTGTCTCCGACTTTGTAGCTCGGTACAAAATGTTTCTTGTCGTACGATGACTTCATGCCCTGAAGGTATGCGGTCAGGTTTTCGTAAGCCTCGAGTCGTGATGTCTCCGCATCCTCGTGCATTTCGATTGAGATTCCTAGTTCGTTGTCAATGGAAAGGCGAGGTACGTAGTTGTACAGTAGTTCGAAAGGAGTAGTCTGGAGTCCCACGTGTTTTTGGGTATTTACTTCAAAGGTCGATTTTTGAAGATACGAACTCCAATTTTCGATATCCCCATTGATGTTCTTTCGAAGTGGTTGCAGGATCCGTCCGTTTGCTCGTTCCACAAGGCCGTTTGTTTGTGGAGCATATGGCACAGTGAGAATGCTCGAGATGTGACGGTCTCGTAAGTAGGTTTTCACAGCTTCAGAAGTCAGTGTTTTGTCGTTATCACTGATGAGCGTTCTGGGATGTCCAAATCTGTTGACGATTTCGTTCTCGATGAATTCGATGACGTGAAGCGATGATTTGTCAGGTACTGCCTTCGTTATAACAAAGCGAGTTGTCACATCTACAGCTGTGATGAAGTAGTGATTGCTGTCGGCTGTGTAAATGGGTCCAACGTGATCAATGGCCACCGCTTCGAATGGCATCTGTTTAGGGAAACGTGGGCTTAATGATCCAGGTTGTGTACGCGTAGGGTGATTGAAGCGTTGACATATGTCACAGGACTTTACATATGTAGCGATGTCCTTAGCCATATTGGTCCAGTGATATTTTCGTTCGATTTTTGATCGTGTTCTTGTCACATCTGCGTGTCCCGCATTATCGTGGTGTGACGTCAGAATTGTCCCTCTGAGGTTTTTGGGAAGTTCGATTCGAAGTGTCTCGTTGTCACCGTTTCGGCTCACGAACATAAGTGTCCCGTTTACCATGCGAAATGTTTGCGCAATGTCATCTTTCGTTGCTTGCGGTACGTCTGCGTCTTCTAGGTTATGGATAATGAGTGAGAGTTCCGGGTCCTGGCGTTGGATTTCTCGAAGGCGAGAATCTTCTGCAGCGATTATATACACAGCGTTAACCGAATGTGGCATTCTGGAAAGTGCGTCCGCGACGGTGTTGGACTTCCCGGGTGTGTGGCGTATGACGAAGTTGTAGGCCATTAAGTCTAGTACAATGCGTGCAAACCTTCGGTTAGGGTTTTTCTTCGTCATGATATGAGCTACTGCCCAGTTGTCGGTGTATAGTTCGAAGTGTTCCATGCCGTGGAGGTAAACGTGGAATCTTTCGGTTATTGCCCAGTGTGCTGCGATGGCTTCAAGCTCTGTCGAATGCTTGTGTCTGTCGGATTCCGGCACTTGGCGGCTAGCGTATTCCACCACACGATTGTGCTTTCCATGTGTCTGGGTGAGAACAGCTCCAAAACCGTCGTACGAAGCGTCAAGATGGACCTGAGTTGGGAGCGTCGGGTCAAAAGTTACAAGTATCGGTGGAGTTGTCAATTTCTGTTTTATGGTGTCCATAGCCGTCTGACATTCATCCATCCACTTCAATAATGCGTCTTTTTTCGTCAACTGCGTCAAAGGGTGAACAATCTTGGCGAAGTCTTTAATGTACTTGCGGTAGTGAGATGCGAACCCAAGGAATGAGCGAATGTCTTTCTTCAAAGTAGGCATGCCATAATGCGTAACAGCTGATACTCGTTGTGGATCCACGGCGGTGCCTTCATGAGACACTTTGAATCCAAGAAATGATATGCTCGACCTTACGAATTCGCATTTGCGCACATCAGCACGTAGTCCCATTTGCGTGATGACTTTAAGGGTGCGATCAAGAAGTAGGAGATGTTCGTCTATGTCATCGTTGAATATGCACACATCGTCGATGTAAACAACGACGTGACCCGTGTCGATGAGTTCTCGTAGACCGTCGTTCATCACTGCCTGCATAGTCGCTGGCGCGGTAGACAATCCGAAAAGCATGCGGACAGGCTCGTAATGTCCGTCTTCCGTGACGAATGCAGCTTTCGGTATGTCCTCCTCTCGAAGTGGAATGTTCAAATATGCTTTCTTGATGTCAAGCTTGGTAAAGTATGTCGACCCCGAAATTTTCCGAAGGATACTGTCCACCTTCTGCATGGGATAGGCTCTCGGTTTCATTCGCAAGTTGAGGAACCTGTAATCCACGCATAGACGTTTAGGGGTGGTTTCATGATTTGGCTGGTCAACAACAATTACTGGCGATGCATAGGTTGAACGAGACGGTCTGATGATGCCTCGTTTGAGCCAGTCAGCGATTTCGTTGCGGATGAACTCTCGGTTGGCATTCGAAGTAGTGTACGGTTGCATTCGGACAGGGTTATCATCCGTAAGTTCAATCCTGTGCTCAGTTTGTGAGCAGAAACCCCATTCAGCGGTCGGCGTTTGAAACACATCGATGTTGGCTCGAAGAACATCCTTTAGTGTCCCGAAATTTTCGTTGCTGATGCTAGAGGAATTTTCGAGAACCGCAATGAATGCCGTAACGTCTTCCCGTGATGGGAGGTCCCGAAAATTATCCTGTTTCGCTGAGGTGTCGGTCCTTCGTCGTTCGATTGATCCGCAGACCGTGACTTGGCGCTTGCGATTGAGCTCGAAATCTGTTTGCTTGACCTGTACGGTATTTCTCAGTTCCGCTGCGGTGTCGTGTAAATCTCGGTTTGACACAGTGATAAAGTTAGTCGCACGAATGACATTGTTTGTGATTTTTTTCGTGGATGTTGGAACTTGTGGTCCTGCGCTACCAGGGAGTGTAGACCCTTGTTTCGGAATCCATTCTATAGAGAATGACTGGTCATGCCAACGATCAATAAAGTCAAAGACAACCGTTCTCCTCCAGTCGAGTCCCACTATAACGTTCCGAGGAAGGCTTTGTACCACACAAACTTCAATAGTTGCGGTGGCAACCCCAATGCTGATGGTCGCCTGCGTTGTACCAATTGGTTCGCATAAAGTTCCAAAAGGACCACGCAGAACAACGTTCCATGTGGGTACGATTTCAAATCCATGAGTTTTTGCAAAGTCTTCGGTTACCAGTGTCAGCGCAGACCCTGTGTCCCACAAAATAGCAGTCTCCACTCCATTAACATTAGCGGGCAAAATAATGCAGTCGTTCGTGGATTGCTCCTTTGCGAAGACTACGTTGTTAATGTCTCTCTCTGAATTTCCAGACGTGGCAGAACGATTAGCTCGTGCTTGTCTACGTTGTGCGGCTGCTGCTTTTTCTTCTTCAGTTCGAGTGTCTGGGAGATCACATTGCCTTGCACGATGTCCCGTTCGAAAACACCTGGCGCACATATCGGGTGTGACTTTATCTGGCTTGATAAGAGGTTCACCGGGTATTGGAACAGCAGGAGTTTGGTTACATGGTGTGGAATTTGACTGCACTGGCGTCGGGCGCTGTTGCCAACGGGGCGGCGATGACGTGTTCACCTTGACGGAGTCCTTGGAAATATGCTGCTTGTGGTTCGAACCTTCTTGTTGTCTGTCGATCTGACCCGCGTACTGCAAAAATTCGCTCACAGTGCATCGGCGAAGGTCGTAGTACGCTGCAAGCATAGGCCTCTGTGTCGTGCACGATACACCTTGAATCAGCCAGTCTACAATATCTGCATCGGTCAGATTGTACTTCGCTCTTCGTATGCGCTCGAGTCGCGAGTACATGTAATCCAAAATGGATTCGTTGGGTTGTTGCTTTCGTGAGTTCACGTTCGTCATCCACTGGAAGAACAGAAGTGGCTTGTCGAATTCCTTTTTCAATGCAGCTATCCAGTGCGTCCATTCTGTGTATGCGATTCCGTCCGTTTTGTGCCATTCGAGGGCACGTCCTCGAAGTCGTGAAATGGCGGCGCTTAAGGTTGCTGAGGCACTCCATAAAGACCTGTTGCGCATTGAGTCGATTACGGTGCACCATTCGTTGAGGTTGTCATTGTCTGTTCCGGAGTACGTAGGCAGAGTCGACGTTAAATCAGGAGCCGTAGTAACGTGGATCGGCGTGCTCTGTTTTTCCAGGAGTTTAGCAATCATAGGCATCGTGGTGATAAGCGAGTCTTCAATATTAGGATTTGCGTACGTCACCGCTTGGGGAAGTAACACGGGCGAGGTTTCGGTTGCTGCCATGGTCGGTGTCCCCTTGTTTCCATCGTCATTCGCAGTGCACGGTTTCGTTGCTCCGTCGTAGTTCGGTCGGATCGGTTGCACGTTACCGTCGGTTGCGCTGTCATTGATGGGCTGCTTTTTCCTCGTCGCCATGTCAGTAGTGAGCACCGTAGTCACCGTGGATTCGTAACGGGATAACTGAATTTTATTTGATAGGTTACATACTAGATATAGCATAAAATTAAACGAGCCGTGCGGCCACGCGTCCGCTTCCGTTCGTGTCTCGTCGTTCTCTCGCGCGCGTCGGCCGGTGCGCCTCCGTTGTCATCTGATGCCTGTATTCCGATAAGCAGCGATGCCTGGCGATGGATTCTTACTTCGCTAACAGTGTTCCATCGGTTGAGATAGTGTCTATCATGACTAGAGTTGTGCGAATATTCGAAATTTCCAATATGAAACGAATATCTGATGCTATCCGATTGCTACTCGCAACCTATTTCAGTATTCGAAATTTTTGAATATTTTTCGAATGCTACTGAAGCGAAGTATCGCTATCGCCATTCTGCAAGTGGGCTTCGCCTCATTACATCCAAGAGTTATGTGAAGCCCACTTCACGTTACCGCCATTGTTGTTTTGGTATGCGGCTTCACTTCATTTCACTCGAGCGTTACGCGAAGCCCACTTTACAGTGTTTACAATATTTTGTCCCTAAACTCTATAAATTTTGCGAGCTCATGGTCAACACTAGTTATGTCTAGTATGGGTTAGTTATGTCACTAGTCTACACTGATGTTCAGTAACAGATGGAAATTCCATGTGCAGTTTCTAAAGAAAGTACAGGAAATTCCCATTGTAAACATAGAAATGAGGAGATGCGCACAAACGAGGCTGCCTGGAACATGTTCACTAACTCTCAATGCAGATCATCCCACTAATGCAGTCTACCATACATCAAACAGAGGGACCCTTCTCTCACATTATGTTATATTGGGTGAAGAGGCTCACATGTTTGGAGCAGGACATCATCTAATGAGCACAACACCACAAAATATTTCCCTATGGGGTATTCAAAATTATTGGAATTGAGCCTTTTCTGATTATTTGAATTTGATTCGCAGTGTAAGTGACGTATTCGCAAACTATTTGCAATGGAAATTTAGCTATTTGCAAAGCTCTAATTCTGCGTGAAGGTGAAGGAGCACAGTGCCGCCTCATGTGTCAAAGATGAGCTCGAACTTGCGTAAACAAAACAAAAATAAATGTATCGGGTGACGCTATCCGAACTGCCCTTATCTTGGGTTGAATTTTCTGTTTACTTTATTCTTTTTCCAGGACACAAGAGGCGAGGAGTGTGCTCCTTCACCCTCTCACATTCGGGGTGAAGGAAAGACGCGTCTCCGAAGATGCGCAGAAGGTGTTATTTCGCGAATTTTTTTGCGGGCAATCTACCAAACGGATTTTTGTTCTAAAAACGGCTATGCTATCAGGTGACCGAAGGAACCAGATGTTCTCATTGGGACGACCTTGTAGCTTTCATAATTAAAAAGTTAATTAACAATTTTTAGGTAATTAGTCATTCGACGGTTGAGCAACAGATGGTCAAGAACGTCCACCGGCCCAGAGATGATAGAAGTGAAAACAGGATGTCCATTGACCTTATAGCTTTTAATAAAAAATTTGTATTAAAAAAAAAAGTCACCCTGTATATATATATGAAGAGACTACAGGCAGACACATGCCATGGCCACTTGTAACAAATTTCTCAAACTGCTGTACTTTGAAACTGCAACTGTATTTCATGGTGGTAATGCAGCTGTCATTTATTGCTGATCACCACATTTGTTACTTTTCAGTTTTTAAAAGTTCTTGCAGCTTTACCCTTTTCACGTATAAGTTATCATGCATGCAGACCAATCTACTGATATAGCTATAGTCCTGCAAAGCACACTAGGTTCTTTCTTTAAACTCGGTGGAAATACAATATAGCACACTGCTTGAACCACAATTGAACTTCTGTATGCAATAAGGGGATAAGTCGACTCATCCCCTTTCGAGTATTTTTGTTGCAATGACATCTACGTACCAGTATGTACCTGTCAAAAAAATTTAGGACTGTATTGCAATTCACTGACCCGCTATAGCAAGGTAAGAAACGGGAAATGCATGTGTGTCAATGGGATGGACAGCCAAATCAGGCCCCTTTTTTACACATGCAAACAAATGGTGTAGCTTACAATTTCATACGATGTGAAAATGAACTTGGACTTGGACTCGAAAAACATGTTCTTCCTACTTAACGTGATGGTGTCAGTAGCGCTACTGAGCGTCGTAATCGGAAAAATGCGTGCACCAAGCTAATACGTGATATTACGCTGGCCACATAGGACATTATTTTCAAGATTGTGCTCGCTTAGCAGCACGACAAGCCCGATCTAGGTCGCTCCACTGCACAAAGGTAACTTTGCCCTACCCGGCATCACCGTCAAAGTCCGACTTGTGCAAACTGTTTTTTCCTGCATCAGGACCCTACGTGTGCGATGTTATATAGAAAAAGGGGATATGTCATGCTCCTGGATTTTGTTCAATCCCTAATAAATCACACACCCAAGAACGATGCTAACAGGACATGCATGTGTAGAGTAGACGCAAGCATATATGTTACACATTTTACATTTGCGTTATTTAAGTAATCTCAGCCGCAATTACTTTACCAAATATTCGCTTCAAGTTTTCTGGGTTTGGAATTTTTTTACTTATCCCCTTATTGCATACAGAGGTTCAATTAAAAGTCCCTATATGCTTACTCTTTATACACTGGGGCTTATTTTGAGGCCATCTCTCGAATTTTGTCAAATGGGTATTTCAGCAAAACAAGTTCTTCTCCAGTACTTCTGTCCCTATTGAAGTCCCCATAGCTTCTATCTTCTTAAACAAAGACAAAAATCGACTTCCTTTTCTCCCTTGGCTATTTACGTGAATGCAGTTCGCTGCTAGTATAAGTCTAGTACATAAAGGTCACCCAGAAAGAAACGAAGAAAAAAAATAAATGGATATTAGGTCAGCCCATATACTTAATATTACACAGATACTGTAATTTTTGCGAGACAACCCTTTACAGCATACCCTACCAAACTTTACACCACAATGCTGCTACATTGAGCAAAGTTGCAGAGAGAGCACAGTCGTCAGCTGAGTTCACTTGGTCATCTATGCCTTGCTCACGATTGTATGTTAAGCCCTCATTTCTGGAGAATATGTCTGGGCAAAAATGTCGACTTATATTTAAAGAAATACAGTATTTTTCTCCTTGGAATGTAGGTAACTATGCATTCTGTTTTATGACAGGAGACTTTTGCAATCTCAATCTCAACGTAAAACATATACCATGGTGCAGAACAAAGGTGTGCACAATTGCCCAGAACAGCACGGCCTACCTGAGGAATATGTTGGTCGACTGTTGAAATGGATGGCATGTGCAATTCTGGTGAACTTCTCAACCAATATGGGTGGCTCGTGTCATGCATTTCTACAAATGGCTTTCCTGACTTCTCCTTGATGAAACGAAATAAGAAACAAAAAATAAAGTAAATGACAAAAAAAAAAAAAAAACGTAAGGAAACTTTTATTGAATGGAAGTCTAACCCTAGTGCAACCAACAAACGGGGCAGGAATATGTAGCTGTATCGATTATAAAGGAAGCACTTCTGCGTGACTTCCAATACATAATTATTAGGGCTGTGGGAATATTCTGGGATTTCCATACCGAACTGAATAATTACACATTTGGTTCGAGTACAGACATGAAGTTCTATATTTGAACTTTCAATTGAAGCGGCATCTCCTCCAAGCTGAATATATTCAAACAGTTCCAAAGCTGCACTCATTAGCCCAAAAACACCAGAAGAGAGGGTAACAAACAAAGAGAGTGCTGCTTCATACAAAGATATGCTGTATATCCATAATTTTTTCTGTACAGTTGTTCCGTTCAGTTATGAGTGTATGTGTTCACTCACTTCGGGATTGAAATTATAGTAGTAAAACCCGCGCACAACGATCCCTCGCGTAACGATATACCCCGTAGAACGATTGTTTTTACTTTTACCGTCAAAATATACATTGTTTTTATGGAGAATGGACCCGCGCATAATGATAAATGTTCGCCGTTCTGAGTACTCGTACAGCGATATCTGACGCCCTCACGTTCGCAGACGAACTTTGGCAGCGCACTGTCCGGCGTTGCACCCTTCCGCGAATTGTAGGACGCTGCGGGAACGGAACGTTTAGAAAGATGCACCCTCGCACTTTTTCTCACGGGGTAGTGGAAAAAATTCGTATCAAAAGAATTAAACCAAAATAAGGGCTGTGCCGTCGTCAAGCAGCACATGCTGCTTTTTGGACGTCCACTGTACTGCTTGTGGTACAATAAATGAAATGAAATGAAATAAAAATTGAAACAAGAAAACAGACAGTGATTGTTCATTTTCCATTACTGTCACTGAAAGAGGTCGGTCGTAATAGTTTTGAGTCTCTGATTTTGGCCAATGATGCCGAAATTCGCGAGATGATTAAAAAGGGACAGCTTTCAACCCGCGAGTCGCGCGACAGTGTTCTAAAGCGAACTTCTCCTAAAGCAAGCAGGCGTTAGGTGAAGCCGACTTGCGGAATAGTGACGCGTAATGTTGTCAGAAGTTGTCCCGATATGTTCCCTCCGCGTGTTCTGATCGCTGTTTTTCCAAGCCAGTGCGATGTCACACATCTTCGCGGTTTATTGTTGCGAGGTGAGTAAAAAGGTCAAAACAGAGATAAGGTGAAAACGTTCCGGGCCGTGCAGAGCTCTCGGGTTGCGTAATCCCTTTGATGTCATCTCCTCCACCGCCACTGAAGGGAGAGTCACTGGCTGCATTGCGCAACATGATGTAAGGGAGTTCGTGGTGAGGAACACCCTCCCTTTTCGAAAGAAGGAGCAGCATGGCTCGCGCGTCACGGGGCCACAACCTCTGTCACACTCGTTCGTATTATCCGTAAAGGCAAAATAACGCGTTCGTATCATGCATTCCTGCCGGGACAGGAAAAGAATTCGTATCATCCCGAAACCCGTATAATCGAGATTCTACGGTATTTCCACCATCTTTCGTAGCGTCCGTCGTTAGCGTCGTTCGCGATATAACGCGTGGCGCTCGACTTCCGTAGGATGGCACTCCTGTAACGCTATCCCTCGCACAACGCTTAAATTCGAGATAACCCCCGATATCGTTATACGCGGGTTTCACTGTACTTGGATGGCCCTAGTAGCTCCACTGACTAAGATACTTATGTTACTGACTAAAAATAACTGAATGTTGCTTGAAACCAACGAGCAGCTCGGCTCAGAGACTCACTCTAGGAATACTGGAAGTGAAGAGGCACCGTTTGATTCCTAGACAATAAATGCGTGACGCGGTCAACGTGTTTATATGTTGCAGCCCAACATTCTCCAGATCGCCTCAGCATATCGCAGCAGGGAAATGATGAAAAACGGGGTTGTTAGGGGCATTAGGTGGTACCACTCCACATGCGTAGCGTTATGGGTTTATTCCTTTGCGATTTTTCCCTTCTAAAGACCCACTAATTGCCTGGAAGCAGCACCCAATCACACATAATGAGTACATATTCATTTCTTGCACATCTGTGCAATGTGACCAGCTTCTCGAACCACTCGCCTCAATTGTGAAGAAATTACAATTAAAAAGTGCTTACACAAATTCTTTGAGCTGGCAGTATAGATCCTAAACAAGGTCTTAAGAAACACTTTCTTATTATGCTCGGAGTCACTGTGCAAAATATTTCAGTGCTGAGTCGAGCCACGGAGTTAAGATAAGCTCGGCCCCCGAAAATGGTCAGATGGAGTTGAACTGGTTAGCCTTGCAGGGCATACCCCCTTGGCTATGCTATTGGTAGAAATTGTAGTTAAAAATGATCAACAGGTTTAAAGCAACTGGTGAGATGCAAGTTTTGTGATTAAGATTGTTTTGCGATTTAGGTTCCTTGACTACACTCCAACACTTAGGAGCCTATTCATGGGCATTGTATTTTGTCATTGCTGATAGCACTCTCTTCTGCTACATCCAGACTACATAATAGAGTGTCCATTGACTTACATTAGGCATTTGTTTCCTTTCTGGAACGGCAGATGCTTTCCTTTCCTCACTCTTAGAGCTAGGAGCAGCCATTCCACTTTCTCCAGGATGTTGCATATGCATCTCACGAGAGCGATTGTTCATGTATGTGCACACCACACATGGGGACCCACAGGACGCACTACTGCTGGAACCCTTGTCAAAAGAGGCCTCAGAAACGCTACAAGTTGTAGAGTGTCTGCTTGGTTCACTCAATGTTGATATCTCTGGGAGAGTAAAAATTCCAGTTATTACTCGACAGCCAACTTACACGAAATCCTCCGGCAGAGATAAACCACAAAAACAGCGTCGTTATTTAAAAATATCCTGCATAGTATAACTTTTACGAGGCACAGTATGTGCTCTAGCTATGATGGTGTAAGAGGTTTCTGCATCACAGTGTCTCTGGACAGCAGGAAAATAATCCTCAAAAATTAAAAGCTGCATAACAAGCAGCAAGCACATGGTACATGAAGGTTTCTCTTTACCCGGAGAAGATTGGAGTGCAAGACATGCACCTAGGACCTGCAGGATATCGAGCACGGAGCGAGGGTCCCTGGAGATGACATCACGACCACTGATATGTGACAGTGACAGCTGAAGGACATCTTGAGACAGGGTATCAATCAATTCTTGCATCATTAATATTTCATCCACTTCTGACTGCGGGTTCCGCTTCAAGTCTACAGACGCAAGGAGAGAAGGCAAATAATAAAATGCGACAGATGTATCAACAATCCATACAAGCAGTGTCATACTTTGGGGAGGGCAGAGCGGTCGTATGCTGCAGAGCCCCCACCTTCGCAGTCTGTTTTTCGTGAAGATTATTTTGGAATTCTCATAGAAATCACTTAGATCTGTCTGCAGTACAATATTTGAGCTGTATCAAAATAGGAACAGAAATAATAGCACATACCACGTGGCCTTCGTACTGTGACAAGTAGTTCGTCTAGAGATGTAAAAGTTAAGAAATGGGAAAAGACATTTTAAAAAAACTTTATTTCAATTTTTTTTCTACGAGCTCAAGGTAAAAAAAAAAAAAGAGGAACTGTGAAATTTCACGACAGCATTTTTTTTCCCCACAGTATGATTTTGACTGTGTGCTGTCAGCTTCAGTTTTGTTTCGAGAAGGCAATACTGACCTCAGAATGAAGCAGCGAAAGAGTGCAGTCATTATGTTTGGATCGCACGTCCATGTTTTTGTGCTTTTTCTCTGTAGTTATAGTGCACTCTGGCAACGTACTTTGCCCACCAGGTGCATGGACACTTGAAAACATTTCACCATGCACGGATCATCAAGTACCAGGCAAAACACAAGCAGTCCGCAAGTACTGTAAGGTGTTGTACGGCTTCCCTTCGTTCACTTCGTTACTATAATAGTTCTCACCCAACCAGACAGACTTGTGTCGAATTTGTTCACTTTCAAGGCTTCCCTCGTGCATAAAAAAGCACCTACTGTCTTGGCAGGCATATGTGTCGAAACTAGTCTCAATTTGGATACCAACCTACGCAACGTGGCCATAACCAGTGAAGACTAGGGTACGTGCACCCAAATCTCAATGTGAGAAAAGCATCGAGCGGTTCACAGGGAAACATTTACTTTCCTAGAGGTATCGACTCAGATTGACCAAGTGCTTCAAGTTGGTGTCGAGTAGTTTTTTTGACAAGCTGGGAGGTAATATATCAATGAAGCACTGTACATTGCAATTGATTGTGTACAACGGCATATGATATATTATACAGTAATATGGGTAGGTCATACTGAAGCTAACATTCTGTAGAAACCAGTCCTTCCCTATTCACGTGAACCAACACGCACAGTTCTGACCATGTAGATGGGCAATGCCTCAGTGCCTCTACCATTATAAACCCGGCACTGGATACAAGGATCTAGCTCCTTACATGTAAACATGTAAGTTTTGCATGTATGTAAGTTTGTAACTTTAAATGTAAGCATGTACAAAGTTGTTGTAAAGATAGCTATAAGTATGTGCTAGAGCAAACACCTTTATTTTATCTACTTTCTATGCTGAAAGTTTTATACATTTTCCCACATGAATCCAGTGACAGTACTATTGTCCCTTTCCTGCCGAATGTGTCAGTCCTTCATGTAGGAATGGATGCTACAGTTTGGTACCGTCCATCCACTTGGAAATACAACCAGTAAAGACAAGCAGCAAAATCAAGAGTTACATCTAGCATTAACATTTAAGCCAGTGCAGTGAACTTAAAATTATATGACCTTCATTGCTATTTAGGCAATGCTTTTATCGTAAAAGTGCCATTTCACTGCACGTTTCTCTAGAATCAGTGGCAACTTTACCCCATCCAGAGCGATATCACATAGCTGCGGATCTTCCTTTCATAACTCTTACTTCCTACGACATTCATGTCCCAAAACAAACAACAACAAAACAAAACATTCGTGTCAGTATACAAATTAACATTTCCCATTTTTGGAGTCTTTTGTGTCAGTCCTGTACTTTGGTTAGAGCTAAAATTCCAGGAAGTGTTTGTTAGGTGTCTAAAAAGTCAGCTCAAATCCTGGTGTCTTATTTACAACGTCTTAACTTGATAGCTTTTCAGGGCAAAGTTAACAATAAACTGACTGTAGGTGCATCTGGAACACAAATCATAATGCACTTACAAATAAAGCGTACAAGCAGCAGCAATGACAATCTGAATAATAATGTGCCACCTTGTTCCAATGATAGATAGATATGTTTATTTTTGGGAAGGTGTCCCCAAAACAACCAAACCAACCAAAAAATGACATTGATGAAAACCTATCGTAGTTTTTAATGTTGTCCTAATAACTGAAAAGCAACTGGAGAAAAGAGGATGATGACAGTGCAGTGTACATTAATTTTTGCCTCTGTTTTTTTCTTCGGATTCTGTTCGATAGAGTTTCGCGATACTCAGAGGTACGGAGCAGTGCACCTTCAGTTCTGTTTGACCACGGTGGGGATTACATTTACATAACAATCCATCTTTCGATGTGCATAGTACATAGACTTCTGGATACAAATTTCTTCAACTGTAGATAGAACAAAACAAAAGTATTCTTATGTAACATAGTGCAGTGATGTACTCGTGAACGAACAAAGCAAAGGCAGACGCCGTGACTGTGCTGGGGTTGCTATGACTCATGTGCTGGCGTTGACGATACATCACACTAGGATTCTCCTTCCAAGAGGGCTAAAAGTACAGCATGTTCATACCAGAGACAGATGAACCACATATGGCTTCAAAGAGCTGGCAGAAGAGTTGAGATGAGAACCCACTCATCCTACTGACTCGGGGGTGCGCCAACTGGCAATCAACAATCAGTTTGTTGGCAAGGGTAATGCACTCTGAAAAAAAGAAAATGACGTGTTTGTCATCCTGGGAGACCATAGGGGACACTGGGTACATTTTCGTTGCGTTAGTTTGTAAGATGTAGGAGTTAGCACTGTGCAAACGTCGTTACATCGGTCATACACGCAGCGAATTCCTCCCAAAACTCGAAAACGCTGTTCGCAAGAGCATCGTCTTACTTTAAATTCAGAACTCTTTAAAGTGAAAAACCGGGCGTGTTGGTGTTGATCTTGCATGACGAACTAGCACTGGGAGCGGGACAGAGAGATCACTTTGCTACACGATTGCCCATCCACGCGCTTCTAAGCTGCACTAGCATTAAAAACAGGCTTCCCCTTCCCCTCTACTGAAGACTGACCAAACGCCGGGAACACACGTTTATAAAGGCGATAAAGCGATTCCTCTACATACACGGGTACTCATATTCTGTGTTTCTCATTCTGCAATCATTTCTGTTTTCTCATATGCCTGCAACTGCAACCTACCTAGTTCTGTGGAGATTGCCATCACCCCAACCGCCCCAACGCAAGATCACAAGCAATGAATATTAAACAACTCCTGCAGAAGCAAACAACACGTTGCAACACTAGCGTAGCATCATGAGATTTTTCGGAAACCCCTTTCAAAGATTTGCAAGAATGCCGGCACAACATTCAAATTCCCCCCATAATAAGTTAGACACAACAGCAATAATACATATTTCGTGGAATCGCCACAAGGTAGCTTTCTTGTCGTTGTCAGTGTCGCCCTCTGCTGAGAAAATGGCGAACGTCGATTTAGCTCATTGTTCCCGGAAAGGCCGCCAGCAGCAGTGTACGTGTGCAACACAACCATGGCTGAGGCGAGCGACACAACTCTGGCTTTCTTCACCAAAGCTACACCGAGTCAATGGAGACATGTCTTGTCGTTATACAAGGAGGTGCTCAAACAGAAAGCTGCACTTCGAGCTTCAAAGAAGGGAGGACCAGAAGAACTCATCAAATTGGACGTCTGGTAACTTTTTCCGATCATCTCCAAGGCCGTTGAGCTCGCTTTGTTTGTTCTGCTTGGTTTTTTCCGCCTGCTCTCTTTCACTATTAACAGTGATGTACGCGCTCGCGATGATCTCGTTTGACGTTTCTAGTTCGCCGCGGTATGTTCGTCAGAATCAAAGTCAGCTTAATATTGGTCATTTAATAGAAGAGGCTGAGAGATTTCTATTGTGATCGATTGCGGTTAGGCCTAAACCTTAGAGACGGGGGGAAAGCCTACGGTGACGGATTTCTTAGCGCCCGGTGAAATTTGGACAACACGCCGGGTCACCTGGAGCTGACCGGGTCCGCTCCGGACCCTGCTCACTGTTGTGACTGTTAAGTGTGTTGACATGGTTCGAGAGCTGTGCCCTTTCTTGGGGATCCTTTATGCGGGAAAGGACTAAGCCTAAGCACGATTGCGGCGAATTAAATCTCTGGAAAGAGTTGTGTTTTGGTTTGCATGTGACGCGCCGGTGAGGTTTGAATCGTCCGCGACGGCTGCCAGTGATCGCGGCTGGATAGCGGGGCTCTGAGGGGCTCTTGTAAGGACTGCTTGTTTTCCGATGGTTTGGCCCTGTTTTTTATGCTCTGCGTCTCTCGCTTACAACCAATGGGGTTCGGCAGCGCTGAACACGTAGCTTTTTATTCTTTGCGCAAGCATTTTATGGGCGATTCAGAGACATTTTTACTTTGCTTTTCGACAATATTTTGTGCTAATTGTTCTTCAAAAACAAGGAAATATTCTAGGGTGGTTCCCATGGTGAAGGAATTGAACGACATGACGGAGAAAAGTAACATTAAAAGCCATATGGCTGTATAAGTTGTCAACTCTGCTGCTGCTGCATAACTTTGACGAACGAGTATCGTGCAACTGCAGCGTGAAGAGGAATGTACCGTTAATACATTCCTCCAATACATTGATCCGGGAAATTATCGAGAATTAAGCACTGCTGTATTGAGAACAAGGCCTTTAGTCCACTGTTGCCTTTAGAGGGCCTCTGACAACCGCAAGCTGTGGTACAGTGCTTTGCATTGCTGGCATTTCAGCCTGCATGGTGGCTGTGGATAACAGCTCATGAAGGTACATACACATACACAAAAAAAGTTTGCTGATGAAAGGTATTTTGTGTTGAGGCCGGTGTCAGGTTTGGTCCTGCTGAATCATCCCATTACTACTGCCAGTGGACAACACATCAGAGATGACATTGAACCTTTTTTATGGGAAAACATGAGACATTTCTTGGGCTGAATCAACCAAATCTACTCTAGACCTGGGGGTGAAATTGTAGTAGCTTAAACCAAAGTCATAGGTAAATTATTCTGGATGTCAGTGGTCCAAGAACAGTACTAATATTATGTGTGATAGAATGCACACATGATAGTTAGACGGTTGTTGCACAACCATCCCCTAGACGTCTCAGTAACAGGCACAAATTGTGTGCACCGTAAAGGCAGAGGTTAAGACAGGGTTACAGATTGACATCCTCAGTAAAGATCATTTACTTAGAACCACAGAAAGCATCTGACATTAATAAAGCGTCACAGTGTTCACTGTTGGTGTGCCTGTGCGCCAAATCTTCCGGGTTGGTTCGTGAGTGAATCCAGCTTTATTGTCGCATTTTCAAATATTATTTGGTTGGAAATTATAGGCCCATTTCATTGCTCCCAATATTTTCAAAGGGACTTGAGAACATAGTTCATAACAGGCTTACAGGTTTCCTTGAGAAACATGACATTATTACTGAAGCCCAATTTGACTTTTGGAAGTCACGATCCACTGAAATTGCTCTTCTGTACAAAAAACAAAAAAGACCGTGTTATACGTTACTAGTACTTTAACATGCTTATCTGCGTCATGGTGCACTTCTGCTACTTTTGCAGTGAAGTGCATTCCCAAAATGATTACAGCCCAGGAGGCAACGTTGCATTTCATTTGTCCGTACATCATGTGGTATAACTGCTGCCTTCTTTGCAGGTACCAAGAACAGCTGCCCAAAGTTATTCGGGCTCGCAAGGACATGCACCTTCTTCATGATGAACTCGTCAAGGTCATGAAGTGGAAGTTAATGGTAGGATTGCAATTTTCTTGCACACAATAGGGGATGTTAGTAAACCGTTGATAACACGTATCTACTGCGTCCGATAAACAGACAAGATTCTGCGTCTCATGAGCTTTCGATTGGTTCTGATAGGTATGATGCCCTCACACTGATGTTACCAGTGGTCTACCAAAACTCTGTTACATTCTAATGCACATGCGGAGCCTAACAGTAATTGAGAGTGCAACCACTTTGTAGCGCTGTAAAAGAGTAGGATCCCTTAACAGTTGCTGCAGGCACAGAATGAGAAATTTGGAAGCAAGTAGTGTTGTTTCTTTATCCATTTCTGAAAACAAAAGGTATTTCTAGTCACTTCAATCGGGTTCATGCCTTTTACTGGCATTGAATTATTTTTGTACATGTGGAGAGGACAACCTGATGTTAGAGGGACGAGAACCATATCCATTTCTACCAGGGGTTATTTGAATAAAACTTGAGTATGACTCTCATACTCATTCTCAAGGAGCCTTGCAGGGCATTGAGCACGCGAATGGTGCACGTACTGGAAGCGCTGCCAAAGCTATTGAGAACAACTATTATGCAGAGTGTGCCACGTAAGACTGACCAGAATTTTTATTTAAAAAAAGCTATGAGAGCAGCATATAAGTTGTTTTTGCAGTTGAGTTCTATGGCCAGGCATGTAACTACCAGATGACTAATTACCTGAAATTCATTAATCAAATTTTTAATTAAGGAATTTCTGGCAAAAGCAAGATAGTAGATTGAGAGACTATCCTCGTTGAACGCCATTCCATGTTTAAAAAATCCTGAAACACGCACGTGCGCTAAACACATCCATCACCGAATTTTGATATGCAAATGAGCCGAAACCGAAAAAGCGCACCTAGGAGCGCATCACCCATGCTGACGGAGGCTTATCTGGGCCGGAAAGCGGTTTATCTGGCCAGCTGAGCGGGATCTACTCCAATTATCTCCACCGCTCTGAATCACGTGGCACTCTGACGTGAAATGACCGCTGTACTCCCCGCGGGTTTCGGTTTCAGCTCATTTGCATATCAAAATTCGGGGATGAATATTTTAACGCACGGGGGGTTCAGGATCTGTTAAACATGAAATAAAATCGCTTTTGCCCGAAATCTCCTAGTTAAAAAGTGAATTATTGAATTTTAGGTAATTACTCATCTTGTAGTTGCACACTTTCTTTGGATGTGACGATGTCCACCTGGCTGTAGAACTCAACTGCAAAAACAACATCTATGGTGCTCGCGTAGGTTTTTTAATAAGAATTCTGGTCAGTCTTACGTGACACACCCTGTATAAACGGTCCCAGTTCGCATGAGCACACAACATCTCACTAGAGGAGACACCAGCTACGATGTCGCAGCCTGGGGAACTTGAGTATTCTCAGTGCTAATTTGTTATGTGTATGTTAGCCTCTTGCAAAATTTGGAACGTAGACTCATAATGAAAAAAGAAAAAAACGAACTGGGGACGACAAGAAAAATACCCACACAACATATACGTGTATATATATATTATTTTTATTTTTTATTTTTTTCTCGTCCCTTGTCTAGATTTTTTTCCTTGTGCATCCATGCCACCAGCTCAGTTAGTTTTAAATAATTCTTTCTGTTTTGGAGCAAAGGGTCACATTGGTGCAAGTTACTGTCTAATATATTTGTCTGGCATAACTTAGGCATCACAACCCCTTTGTAACTTTTATAGTTTCAGTGTAAAAGCTCACAAGAAAGAACTAGCACTGTTTTTTTGCCTTTGTGCACACGCTGTGATGAAAAATGTTTCAAGGGCCTGCCATTTGAAAATACGGGACATTAGGCAGTTCCTGCTTTGTGTGAAAGAAATGGAAGTTGCTCAATATTAGTCGAGAAAATGGCTGGTTTCCATTATACACTTGATTTCAGTGATATAGACTTCCAGCAATAAAGCATTTAAGTTTGATGAAGTAAAAAAAAAAATACTGAGTGCTTGTTGAGCCAAAACATTTGAAGCCCACGAAGACTATGTGACCTTTGCACCCTGGCTGTTTGCACCTCAGATGGGTGTCTTTTTCAACATGCCAGTGTGTAGCACTGTTTGCTTGGACGCTCTATGCTTGACAGTTTTGCTCCACACTCCTGATCATCATCATCACTATATCTAATACCCCTGTCAGACTGATTAATTTAGTGTCACTTTCAGCGAGTGACACTTGCAATTACAGTCATTCGTATGCTGTCACACGACATCTTTTAGTGACACTCGGCAGAAAGTGCACTAACAATTTAGTGAGTTCCCCAAACTCGCTTCACTTTTCTTCACCATAGGAGTGCCGAGCAGAGTGCGTAGCCTCGACGGCAGGCTTTGCGGTACAGTTACAAATATTGAGAAAAAGCGAGGGGCCCCGACACCACAATATTTATAAACGAGTATTTTCAATAGCGTGTTTATTTAATTTTAGTACAGTGAGACATGGTGCCGAAAAACATGTCATTAGTCTCGTTAGCAGCCTCTTCGCAGTCTCAGTGATCGGGCGGTGGCCATATTTGTTGTGGCACATGTTTGAGGCCAATTTGTTAATGTTGGAAAGAGATTTGCAGGAAGTGCTTCTAAACCAAAGAAAATACTGTGGCGCACACCTAAAAATTTTGCAGCAGTTTATTTTTATCTATCGTAATTGCCATCGTCGCTTAAATGACACTTGCTTAAGCCGTGTAGAACGCACGTAGTGAAAGCGACATTCGCTTGGTTGGAGTGCACTCGTGTGACAGGGGTATAAGGCTGCTGTCACTGGCTGCTCTTTTCTTTTGGTGAAAGACGTGTTTGAAGTCATTCGGTGCCATAAGAAGTGGCAGTGTTTGTAACTCGTAAAAAAATGTGCTTGCATGTTTCAAATTCATTGATTACAAATCAATTTTCATTATTGTTCAGCGTGGGTCACAAATGCCGAATGTCATGTATTTGGACAAAATGAAGCGGTGGAGAATATGAGCTATGGCACTCACTCTTAAGACTGCAATGACCCCTATGGTATTGATTAACAAAAAGAACTGTTATTTTTAAATCAACTTCCCTCCTTTTTCTTGTAAAAACCCCATAGGGGTCAGTTTTTGCACGAGCATCACGCTTCATCAAATGATGCATTGAGCTTCAGGCTGCATGCGTGTAGGCTTAAAGGGACCATGAAATGATTATAGTTAATTCTGAGTACTCTGCCGGAAACAGTTCTCATGATCCCTGACTATCATGCACACATAGACTTTTAACCCTATTCAGTGCACCAGGGGCGCAGTTACCATGCAAAAATAGCAGGGCGTGACCGCCGGATACATCCCTTCGAAGCGGGCTTACGTCATCAATGTCCGATCCTCTCAGCCAATTGTGGACGACCAGGAGCACACACCCCTTGGGACCACGTGGGTGCATGGTTTTGATTTGCGCAACAATGACGTCTTATATCTGCTGTTGAAATCAGTAGAAATATAGCGAAACGCAAATTGTCGGCGATAGAGGAAGAGATTATGCAACACACACCGCATTTAGGAATCGTTCCGTATGCAGCAGCTCCCAAAAGGCCACCGACAGAAACATTTTCTGACGAAGCAGCTCAGATAGGAAAACTTGCTCCGGTAACCTTGCTGACAATCAATGGCTACATAACGCTTCTGGTATGATTCTGTGTCAACGATTAGATACGATCTTAGCTCTGGGTCAAATTAAAACATATTTCGTGGTGAAGTTTGCAGGCTTGCTTGTATATTTTGCAATTTGCTCGCAAAAGATCATCCGGGAGTCTGCAACATCCTCTGTGTATGATGTCACGGCCAGTTCGCCTCACAGGCAAGTCGTACCGGCCGTGGTTAATATAGAATATTTTCGCTATTTGAACGATTTTCAACTTCATATTTTGCGGGGTGAATGCTTTAGTACGGAGGAACGAATTGAAAACGATTGTAGGCTCGTGAATTGTGCTTTCATGGTCCCTTTAACCAGGATGTCAGGCTGAAGCATTTTTCATTAAGTTTTTGTGCCATTAGGAGGAAAATAGTTCAGCATAAAGGAGCAGTCTAGAGGCCCACTACTTTGTTTCTGTTTTTGGTCAGTATGGAATGTTAGGCGGCAGAAAACAGTTTTCCCACAATTTGTGCAACCGTAGCGAAATTGGGACGCGTGCAATAGCTCCCCGAACCTCCCGTGCGCGATACACCCTCCTTCGCCTTCACGATAGGCACGTGATGAGTGCCACCACGCGCGTCACTATGTGACGCAAGTGGTGAGGACGCTCCTCATTGGACTTGGGATCACATGATCGAGGTGAGCAACATCGCGCAGGCCGGAGCGTCTGCTACCGCTTCGGAGACGCTATGCGTTCTCCGAACGTGATGTCCGAAATTGCGGGTTTGAAGGCTGTCCACGACACAACCACGATTTTTTGCGACCGCAGATACCACGGGAAGAACGAGTGGTGCAGCCCGAAATTAATTGCGCTTGTACAGCGAAAACCCCGTGCTTCTCGACAGTGTGCAGCCTGTCCGGCCGTTTTCACCACGCAGTTGGTTCAGTGGCTAACAGGTGGCGCCACAATACCGCCGCCATTGCTTGCTTTCTGCTACTGTGAATTCTGAGATTGCACAGAAGCCACGGATATATTACTCTTGTGATCGTAATCTTATTTTCTCAGGCTGCATATATGCTCTGTTTTTTTTTTTTAGAAAACCTGATATAAATCATATAAAGACTAGAAGTCAACAAGAAACAGCTCGCAATGTTCGTAGCAGACGGTTTTTCCTGCGAATGAATGAGGGGCTCTCTACCACCAACTTCACAGTAGAGTGGGTGTGGTCTGCAGTTGGAGCGCTCCGGCCTGTCACCGCGGCAGCTATTTTGCAAATTAATTGCACTGTGGTGAAACAACTTTGGACAGAAATATTTTGTGGGAATGCTTTTCACATACTGCTTTACAAGATGACAGCAGTTTTTGGCCATGTCAGATACCACTTTAATGCTCCTTTAAGAGTAAGGAATAACTGTTCATACTGGTCGGAACCAGTCCTGCCTCTGACGCCAGCAGAGCACCCTCTATGTTCCCTGTACGCAAAGTGGACCGGGAATGTAGGCAACTCCTCATATATATATATGTTTGTAATTTGATCGTGCACTCCCAGCCGAGGACAGCTGTTTCGCTCTACTTGGAGCTCTTCAGCCCGGTGCAGGGAAGTGACACGATCTTGGGTCGGCGCTAACAGTGTGCCTCGGCGAGGCACCCCAGTGCAAGCCCAGTGCTTTCAGTGGTGTGTTAGCACACCCTGACGGGAGGAATCACCTGCTACGTGACCTTCTGACGCCATCCGCTCAAACGTTGCCTGCCTGCGTACTGCTGACGATGGCCCAATAAGGTCGAAACAGCTGTCCAGTACTGGCATAGCAACATTTGAGCAGTTACAAACATAGGTATGCTATACGTGCAGCCAAGGAGCTCTGGCTAATTTTTTCCCTTATATATATACATATACAGGGTGTCCAGCTAACTGTGAACATATTTTTTAAAAATATATATAACACTTTTTCCAAGATGAAATCAATTGCAATATAGCATATCCTGAAGGGCACTCCCTAGGAGTGCATTAGCAAAGTCCAAAGGCAATGTCGTAATTAACTTTCATTAATTAACTTTTCAATTATAAAAGCTACAAAGTTGTCCCAATGAGAACATCTGTTCCTTTCGGTCACCTGATATCGTAGCCGTTTTCAGAACAAAAATCCGTTCGATAGATCGCCCGCAAAAAATTAGTGAACAAACGCAATTTTTTTTCTTTATTTTGTTCATTGCGCATCTTCGCAGACGCATATTTCCTTCATCCCCAACGTGAGAGGGGAAAGGAGTACAGTGCCGCCTCATGCGTCGAAGATGAGCTTTAACTTGTGGAAACAAAACAAAAACAAATGTATCGGGTGACTCTATCGAACTGGCCTTATCTTGGGTTGCATTTTCTGTTTCCTTTTAATCTTTTTCCAGGACGCGAGAGGCGATAGTGTGCTCTTTTGCCCTCTCACATTGGGGTGAAGGAAAGACGCGTCTTCTAAGAAGCGCAATGAACAAAATAAAGAAAAAATGGCTTTCCTTCACTAATTTTTGCGGGCGATCTATCAAACAGATTTTTGTTCTGAAAACGGCTGCGATATTAGGTGACCGAAAGGAACAGATATTCTCATTGGGACAACTTTGTAGCTTTTATAATTAAAAAGTTAATTAAGACATTGCCTTTGGACTTTGCTAATGTCCTCCTAGGTAGTGCCCTTCAGCATATGCTATATTGCAATTGATTTCATCTTGGAAAAACTGTTATTATATTTTTAAAAATTATGTTCACAGTTAGCTCGGACTACCTGTATATATATATATATATATATATATATATATATATATATATATGCAGAGCAGGTAGATGGTTACGAAAATAAATATGCAAAATCTAACGAAGGGACTCAGAAGCTTTAAGGAATTCGTACGAGACTACAATTTATTACGTTTAAAAAATAAAACTAGGCTATGGGGAGGTCAGTATTATATAATGATACGGGTCTTGAATTAGTATGAGGCTACAATGTATTATATTTTAAAACTCGTAAAACTAGACTTTGGGGAAATTGGCATTACATAAAGGAGTCGACGTCTCGACGACAGCGTCGTCTTCAGCAGGACTGCGAGGAACAATACTAGGCTGTGGTAAACAAGGGGAACAGAAATGGGAGAGAAAAACTGTACACGTGATAGGGCGCTCCTCATAAAGTTTTTCCAAGAGCTTCGTCCTCGGGCGGTCGCGCTGGTCGATAGGGGGAACCTGCAAAAATAAAGGAAAACGGGAGAAAGGACGGAACTGGGGGTCGGCAAGCCCAACCAAGGTCATGAACGTATGCTCCGCACTGTCGATAGAATTCCTGGGTATGGGTAGAATTCCTGGCAATTCTATTGACAGAAGCTTGCCTGAGTCATCTTAAGGTGGGCCTTTAGGCATAGAGTACATTGCCATTGGTTAAATATGGGAAAAAGTGATTTTCCTATTTTTAAAACTTACTTCTATAGTTACGGTGGACACCCTGTATGTGTGTGTGTGTATGTACCGTATTTTCACGCGTATTAGCCGCGGCTTATGCGCGATTTTTTTTTTTTTCGCGGACGCTCTGCGGCTTATCCGCGGGTGTGGCTTATCTGGTGACTATTTTTCCCTGGTACTTTTCCCATACCCCGAATTAAACGAAAGGGCCGACAGTGCCTCATGTTTTTCGGAACAGGACCGCCCTGCCAGTGCACGAACAATACCGAACAGCGGCGGGTCCACATTCGAGTGGACTGACCTTCCGAATACATTCCCCCACGCAGCTTTAACAAAAGGGATGACAGTGGTTGATGTCTCCTGGAACACCACTAACCCGTCAATCCACGAAAAACACGCAACAAGGGCACAATCCGATCTTAGAAGAACACTAGAACTGACCTCCTTTGTTATACATCATTCCGACACCGGAATGTGGACAGGGTTTATGGTCTTCCCTACGGTCTCCTCTGTCGGCAGACCCACAGGAAGGGTTCAATACACCTGACATCGGGATAAAACGTGGTCAGCTAAGCGTCAGTTCTGATTTGACCAGAGCAGCAGCATTCGTGGACATGGGCACGGCAGTTAGAGGTAAGACATGGCTCCAACGCGAAGGCACAGCTACGACAGCGGCTTCAAACTAAAAGTCGTCGACTTCGCGGACCAGTACGGGAACAGGACAGCCGGCAGGGAGTACGGCGTCGACGAGCGTTGAGCGTCTCTATTGATTTTGTATGTGCATCACTGGTTTAGCGCACAAAGCAGTTGCGTGGTATTACCCGCGGCTTATCTGCGAGTGCGGCTTATCTGCAAAAACATTTTCAAAATGTATCTAAAAACGAGTCCTGCGGCTTATCTGCGGTGTGGCTAATACGCGTGAAAATACGGTATATATATATATTTTTATATGTGTATATATATGTATACGTATATATAATTTTGTTTTCTGCAGAAATAACAAATATGACTGAGAGCCGTTTGTAGAAAAACTACCCAGTTTGTTTACTAGGCTTGCCCTTATTTCGCTAAAAAAATCGCCTGCATTGGGAATGCTCCAATGATCTTTCTTTGCCGGGTTAACTGGATGTTTCTTCAATTCTAGCGAGGCAAGTATCGACCACAGTTGCTCGACTTGGTTAAAATAAACACCGAGCTTGCTGTGAAGTCCACGAGCAAGAAGGCATTCCGCAAACTGCCCAACCTGTCCAGTGCCATCACAGCACTTACAAACCTCAAGGGCATAGGGCCTGCCACAGCATCAGCTATCTTGGCAGCAGCATTCCCTGACCAAGCACCATACATGGCAGATGAAAGCATGCTGTCTACACCTGGTGTTGAGGCAACTGACTACACACTAGCAGAATATATTAACTATGCCGAACGTATCAAGACTTGCACTGACCAGCTTGCACAGAAAGGTAGGTGTTACCTTTTGTATTGTAACTGCCTATGTGTTTTATTTAAGTATATGTTGTGAAAGACGTGCAGAAGACCCACTTGCTTTATTGCATTCGGCGTTGGCTCTGAGCTCATGTTTCTGCGCTTTCTGCATGGTGGCAAGCTGCTGTGCAAAACTTTTATCCTCATAAAGGCCAATTTTGTAGCTATTAATATCTTAGATGTTGCAGGTTTTTAAATTGATCCACCTTTTAAAAAGCATGGGCTGGATGTTTCGTGCCCAACCACCCTTGCACAACTTTTAGCCTCACTTTTTGTGAAAACGTTGGGACTCTGTGAGGAGCTTTGGGAGCGAGAGAATGTGTGAAGCAAGGCCTTGGTATCTTTCGTAGACCAGAAAACGGAATGCGATCCCGTTGTCTATACCCTTTGTAGAGTGCGCTGTTTGACTCTTAGTTTCAATAACTTGCGTCCCCTGAACCTTGAGACTAAATATGTGGACAAAGAATGTAGCATACAGTAGACAAAGTGGCCTGTCTTACCGTGTCTCTCGTGTATATCCTCCCTCAGCCTCAAGGAATTGCTGCCCGCATCAAATGTAGATGAGCTTGCTTGCTTCCTGTTCATTTTCCCGTGATATACAAGCTATGTTTTCTGCTTAATTAGTACGGTATTTTCTCGAATCTAGGCGCATTTTAAATCGAACACTTCCGAAAAGAGCTTGCGATTAGTTCTGCTGGGAAGCCGTCCCACGCAGCAACAATCCAGCGCACTAGCTGGCCCAGCGAAGCACGCTTTATCCGACCCGTTGGAGTTAACTGGTAGTCCTGCTCGCAAAGCCAGTCCGTGTAATATTTGCGAAGCCTGTCTTTAAACGCTTGTTGATTGCCACATCCAACGGTTGCAGCTGGCTGGTCATGCCTCCCGGAATGACGGCCACATCTGTCCCTCCCGCAGATAGTGTGATCTTCGCATTGTCCGTGAGGTGTCCCCGGTAAGACTCGAGGACCAGGAGAGAGTCCAGTCATAACAGAGCACCTGGTCACCGCTGCCAGACCAACCTTATCGATTCTTCCACCATTGTGCTCATCATCCAGCCATTCTCATGGACGCGCACAATCTAATTCTTTGGGAAGACCTCTTTGGTCGGAAAAGTTTTCTGCTTAAATATGATGTAGGGAGGAAGCTTGCAACCGTCGGCGGTACAACAGAGCATCACTGTTTATCGTTGTTTCTTGTATCCCGCCGACCCCAGCTTCACCTATTTCGTTCCTTTCTCGTCCACGGTGTACGCCATTGGGATATCAAAATAAACCGGGGTCTGGTCGGCATTGCCGACATATCCCAAAAGGTAGCCTTTCTCCTCATGCTTCTTGATTATGTAACGTTGAAACTGGATCAGTTTCTCCTCAAAGTCGGCTGGCAACTTTTGACAAACGGACGTTTGTCTTCGTAAACTGAAGCCAAGCCGCTTCATGAAGTGCTGCAGCCAGACCCTGCTGGCCTTGAACACTGTCCACGAGATGCCACGTGCCTTTGCGGCCTCTCTTGCTTTTCCTTTGATTATTTCCATCGTTACTGGAAGTGTGGCTACCCTCTGCTTCCTGAAGAAGTCCGCTACCTCTGTTTCCACTTCATGGTGACGACCGGATCGTGGTCCCATGAACGCCATTCTCGTTGCCCTACAGCTGAACAATTAATTACGTTGTTTCCGCCAGCGGCGCACGTTTTTTCTTCTACGCCGAAATCCCTTTGTGCTTGGAGATTCGAAGACTTCTCTGCCGCCAACACAACCTTCCATTTAAACGCCGCCACGTAATGCCATCGCTTACACGGAGCCATAGCCGAACAGTCAGTTTTGGAAGTATAAATGCAGTGAAAGAAAACAAAGCGCTATCACGTGCACGTATTGGGTAGGGGGCGCTGCGTATGACGCAGCGCCACCGATTCCTCGTATCTGAGCCGACCCCCCAATCGCACGCCCTCTTTTTCTGTAAAAAAGTATCTGCCTAGATTTCAATAAATACGGTACACCTTTTGCTCTGGAAACCATAGTACTTATGTGTACCATACTTGGGTAACATGATGGATGTAGTTTTTCATATGGTGGAACATTTATGATGTTATTCATTTGCTTAGCTTCGCTATGCATAATCTTGTTCTACTACCACTGAAAATTCGTTCAGTTTAACAAGAATGCTGTGCCTTGGCTGTGTCTAATTATTTCTATTGCACGACAGATCCGGAAGGAACCTGGACACCACACAAAGTGGAGCTGGTCTTATGGGCTCACTATGTTGCCCGAGAGCTCAAGCCCTCTCTCCTGGATGACCTCAACAAATACAAAGACGGTTCCACTCCACCTGCCACCCCCAATGGAAACAGTTGTATCGCAGCCGACTCCAACGGTGGCAGCCACGATGACACAACTACACCCTCCGCCAACGACAGGCCTGGGTCCTCGTCCGATTCGCGCTCCAGTGCGGAGGACGAGAGTTCCAGCCAAGACGCTCCCGACAATGGAGCTCTGGGCTCCGCAGCCGAGGAGGAGTCTTCAGATGTGTCCTCATCAAAAGGTGGCGGAAAGAGGGAACTGGACGACGAAGAGGGTAGCAGAGAGGGAGACAGTGAGAGCACAAAGAAGAAATTATGTGCATGAGGGCCCAGCAACGAGAAACCTACCACCTCCTTGTGTGTTATTATATTTCTCTGCCGAATTTCATTTCGTTTGGCGGGGGTTGCTGAGGAAAACTGTGGAGTTGAAATTGTGAATGGCCCAGTAGTTAAATATGCCTTGCCTCAAAGTATTGCCACTGTGCTAATATCTACTACTATCTACTATCATGCTGCAATTTAGTGCAGAATGAAATCACAAAATGCATCAACGAGCTCTTCCAGGGAAAATTATGTAACCCATTATTAAGTCACCTTCAGTGAAGATTGGGTCATCGACAGCAGAAAGACTGACAGGAGTCTGATTCTGTTTGCATGTTCTCCATAAACAGTACCTTGAGACAAAGCAACTCTCGTTTGAGGCAGTTTCTTTTGCGATGTGCAGTGGCACGTGAAATTTGCATCTTGATCTGATTTTGCCCTGCAGGCCATTTACAGCCACTTTTGCTAAATTTAGGTGGCACAAGGACACTTTGCAGAGAATGCCGTAGGTAAACGTAAAATTGCTCGACTCTACCGTACACCTCTGACCTTCCCCTGTCAATTTGCCCACCATCAACCTTTTTGTTCCCCCAAGAATGTATGGAGACTGTTCCCATTGTGCAGAAAGTGATGTGTTGCAGGTTTTCATAATCTCACGTTGTCACTGTGTTACCAACCAGATTAACCTCTATAAGGTTTACTTTTAAGCAAGATGGATGAATCATTTGTAATAACGGGATTGCCTTTTAGGAAATTGAGTGCACACTCTACACGAGTTGAGCTCCTTTGTGGACCATGAAGTGATTTGAAACGAGACCTGCCTTTGATTGTCCATTCTGCCCTTGTTACATTGTTTCTGGCCTTTCCCCATATTTTGTTACAAGACTTTCTCCTTAAGCAAAATGCCTTCTACAAAAGTGATGACTGTTCTGCTCTGTGCAAAAGAAAAAAAAGCAGTTGTATATACTATATCTGTTTAGGCAGTGGGTATAATATGCCATGTGCATTATGTCTCCAGATTGGTCTTTGGTCTACCTCATCTCTGTTGTGAAGCTTTTCCTGGAAGCAGATATTGTTTCCCTCCGTTTTGAAGAGGAGACTGTGGCTGTGCCCCTTTCTCTGCCTGCAATCTTATTTTTCTCCGCCACAAAATGCCACTACTGAAGCTGGTGTTTATAGGCTTGTTTCAAAAAAGGGGCGAGGCCACATGTAGTTTGTGTTTTTATCCCCCCTCATGTTCCTGCATCATCCTGTGCACTTGTCTGCCTTCTGTTTATTTGTAGGACAATTAAACACTTTTCCAGAAAATGTGAATCTGGTGCTTTCATAATTACTGGCTACATCTACAAGTACATATGTGGACATTGCACCTTGTTAGGGCAAAATGCAGTACAATGAAATTCGAGATATAATGAAATTCCCTGTCAACCAACCACAGGGAACAACGCATTTTAGCTCCCACGAGAATGAAAGTGTTTTAAGCCGGCATCTTGATACAATGAAAGAAAAATTTCCAAAACAGCATTCACTCCATTGCTAACCTGTGCCCATTAAGAAACAAGCAAACGTTGCGAGCACGCTGTAGCGGTGCTTTGTTCTGTCTCTCTCCTGAACCATCCTTTGTCGGAAAGATCGCCTGCTGTGATTGCAACTGATCGGACTTGCAATGCCCGTCCTGCGTGACGACGGTGTACCCGGAAAGGAAGCGGATTGGTAAGTGCAGTTTCTGGCGTAAGTGCGAACGATGCGTAAAACAGCTTGCCTGTTGGTGTCACTTGTAGCAACGGTAGGAAAAGTGTTTGTGTTACATATTGTAACGTAGCACGTTAGTCTGCTCTGGCGCGGGCTTAAAAGCAAAATTACGCGATTGTTTAATCGTGATTCTACTGCACTTGCACGTTTATGTTGCTTGCGTCGTAACAATTCGTCGCATAAATCTTTTCAAACTTCATAAATTTTGGTGCAATGAAATATTTGATACAATGAGAGGTCTCGCCATCCCCGTGTATTTCGTTGTGTTGAAGCTTGACTATATATTAAAATTGGGCACTTCTGGTATAGCTCTAAGAAATAAACAGGACATGCACAATGGTAGTATTACGGTCCTCTATCTTATCCGGACGCCTCGGTACCCACCCTCTATCGTCCGCATAATGAATTTTCGGATTAGTGAATGAAGTGTGAGGATGCGTGTAAAACCAGTTTATTACTGCAGAACAAGGGCAGTGATAACAGATTGTCTTCTAGCACACGTTGGAAAGTCACATAGAGTGGACTCTTGTCCTTGCACAACGTCCTAGATCATAGACTTTCCAACATAAAATATTTTCACAAGCTTCCTATAACAGATGGTCACGTATAATAGACTTGTGCTCAGTACAAATCAGACACTTTGTTTTCCGCGTCTTGGAAGCCATAGTTACTGTCTCTTCACAACGGTCTTCAGTGACTGACCTCTGACCAAAAGGGGGGTCGAAGAGTTGAACAGAATGCTTCTGTACGAGGTGACATCCCTTGGAGACAGCACCAAGTACAGTGGCCATTGACACATTTCTGTGTAAACGAGTCAGAATGACATGGCTCTGGAACATTGTTTCCAGTACTTCATGCCCGAATACGGATAACGAGTTTTGCCCACCTGAGGTGTGCCCAAATCTCCAGCACACCATATTTTAACATCCCTCACAGAAGACTGTGTCTGAGCAACTTCTACTTGTGCACTGCCTGCAAGGTTGCTGGTGTCCTCGGCCAGGTTCCATCCTGCAACCTTGGGATCAGTAGGTGGCTACCAACTGATCCGTCAAGGCCAGTTAAATGGGAAGTACAGCTTAGGACAAAAGTTCACAGAACACCGGGATGTTGCATTTCTCCATTGGAGCGATACTCTAGCAGCAGACAGGAGCGGACACACATACTGAGAGATAGATTGAATAGCCAGTCACCCGTTTCTTATTCGATCTCTTTGTGATAGCTAGCTAGCAGGGGGCCGCTCAGATGAAGAAATACGCAGGTGGTGTGTTCCGTTAACTTATGTCCCAAGCTGTACCATGGATCTCTTTTTGATTGTCGTGGAACATTCAACCACAGAAATACTTTCCCAGCATCACGCGGCTGACGTTGCGTATCACGAGGTTCAGGCATCCCCGTATTAAAATGTGTCAACGCCAAACAAGATTTGTGACGTGACCACTCTCTGTTGTTACTCGTCATACAATGTCTGATGAATTAAGCATGGTTTTAAGCAATCTAACATGCTGTCTCCTACTTCTAGTGTTTCTCGTGATGTAGTTAACTGCATGGCAACCCTTTGTGTCTTCCTTGCTGCAGCTCAGGGATTTGCAAGCTAAATGTGATCGAGCAAAGCTAATCGCACAAAAGAATCACATTTTCAGATTGCAGAGCACCGGGGTCTCTAGTGGGTTGCAGCATAGAGGAGGAAGCTCCCGAGTGAAGTAGCCCAGCTTGGTGAGACTTGCAGTCACGCAGCATACGTTGTTCAGATCACTACCACGTTCACAGGGACATAAAACTGTGAAATTGTTGCTCTCAATCGACACATACCAAATGGGGCATTGGACTGACGTGCCTTCAGTTATACAAAAATGCAATTGAGCATGGCGTTTCATAAAGACATGCACAGCAACACCAAACTTCCTGGCATTTCCAAGATTCATTCCAAATTGTGGGAGTTTATCAGCCTTTCAATCTTGCAGAAAGGGAGATCCCATAATGAATATGACAGCACTAACAAGCACTTGCTCCTGCAAGTTACATATATATTGTTATCACTTTTCATGGCAAGAAGCCCAACATACTGCAAAACCCTGAAGTGAATGGGCTCTGGAAGTAAATGAAGTACATCCGATACATCTGATACGCATGGCTTACATCTTACACCTGATTCTTACATCTTTACATTTGATACGCACAGCTTGGGTTGGACCAAATACATGTGCACCAAATGTTCCTCCTGTTTTGCCTCACTAGCCGAAGCTGTCATGTACTGTAGCAGTGGTTGTACCTATCACTGCGGGGTCCCAAGCTGAACGTGGGAAAGGGCATCACTTTTCCCCCATTTCTCTCCTCAGGATTTCTACTGCGACGATGAAAGTAAACATACTGTATAACAAATGTGATAACTTTATTCCGTCAGTGACTTTACTGGGGCAGCATTACATACACACTAAATATTGTACAGAACCAGGGTGGATACAAAGCAAATCAAGATGCAGCTACCTGCAGTAGTGGACCCTCTAGGTACTCTACCAGAGCTTGAACTTTAGCTCGAAGAAGTCCTTGCCCGACGCTCTTCTTGGCATGCAGGCACAACAGCAGGTTTGCAACTTGCGTGATTACCACCTGACCATCCTGCAACACAAACGAACGTCTCAGTGGGAAACCTATGTCTAGAGGCCGCATTGTCTATGTGCGTCTCATGCTTTGCAGTTTCCACATCCACACAATTCTCTATTTCGGGAGTCAGACATTACGGTATCACCCTGCTCATCTTTTCATTATTCTGTAACGCCCCTCTGTAACTTCGTGATTTGACAGGAGCTTCCCAACTAAGGTGCAACATGTACTTGGATTCCCATCCTACAAAAACATCTTTCGTGTGCCTTTGGAGTGCTGTAACAACATCGTATACGACAAATGTATTTATTCATTTATTTAAACATCACCCCCTTAAAAACATATGCAACCCCTTTAAGAGGTTATTGCAGGAGTGCATCAAAGAAGCATTCACAGGAGAATTGGCGGACAGAACCATCCAGAGCGTTCCAGTCTTCATGTCCATGTCTTCAAATGTACATGAGTACAGCATGTGCAAGTCAACTAAAGAGGTATGCCAACTACATAGCATCACAAAGGGTAGAAGTAAAAGTTTTGCTCCGTAGGTTACAAATGACAGCAGAGCTGTATGAGTTGCATGGCCACCTCTTTTGGCAACTCTAACCCCATGAAATCTCGAAGTGAGCACTGGGGAATGAAAAGAAAGCATGTCAGATGCGGTGAATAGATGCTGCTGACAAGAATGCATACTGCAGGATGGAGTGACATCTTCGGCCCTCTTACTGCACTATGTTGTGCGACTGCTGTGGCTAAAGACACTGAGTGTGTGGAGTGCTTAGGCAATGCACACGAGTAGCTGTCTATTTCCTGCCATCCTGGTCAATGCAAGAGCACACAAATACGTCGCTGCCAAGCTGCGCGAGATGTAGAAAAGTGCAAGAATGTAGTCGTCATGGCTGACTATCCCACCCCATAGGTTTTCATTCTTGACTGACCTCATATAGGGTGAAGCCAGTCCCCATGATGGTCAATACACATACCTGGGTGTCAATTAGGGCAGCAAGGTAGTGTGATCCAGAGGCATACTCTGTTGCTGCGCTCAGCGGCTCACAGGTGTCAAGTTGTGGCGGCCAACTGGGAATTTTACATGAATGTGATAGAAGCGCATTGACTTGACTTGTCACATTGAATGCACTCATGTAAACGATCAATTCGCTCGGATAGCGCATCAAATTCAATCCGCTAGACAGATGTGGATCGAGACAGTCGATGCGCATTGAAAGTGTGCATGTAAACAGAAGATGTGCATCGAAAACAGAAGGAGGATTATGGGAAGACGTTTGCTGCAGGACAAAAAGGAAGTTCAGGTGGTCTCTGAGGTCGGCGGATTGTGTGTTTCTCATTAGTATGACAATTCGCTTTATGACCAAAATCTGCGGGAAGGGTGGAGATCATATTAACGAGGGTTCACTGTAAACAGTTGCGCATAGTCTTCATTACGGTTTTCACTCGATTCGACGCCCTTCTGTTGCATTCATGTAAACGTGGCTTATGGCCTGCACGCAACCCGTGTTTGCTGAGTTCTGTCCCCGGGAATTCCTAGACATCTTCCAGATATCTCCAGAATGTCCAAGATGTTCATAGGCAGTATATTTGGATGAGTGGGCCTTTCAGCAGCTTACTAAACACAAGCTTCACTTCACTTTGCTGATTCGCGCATGTACTGTGATGGGTTCTGGTTTTCAGGTCACGCCCAGCATGTCTGCGGAACAAGACTCTTATGCTCTTATCGTCAATAATCCTGAGTTTGAGAAGTGCTGCATCGTTGATCATTAGACGGAACCACCTGTTGACTACATACCCTCGTCAGTCTTCGTCCTGTACCAGTAACACCTCCATGCATATAGAAGACAACCCGCGGTCTTTCTGCTTCAGTGGGCCTTTCGGCAGCAAACTGAACATGACCTTCAATGGTTTTTGCCTCACTTTGCAGGCAAATGTCTACTTTCATCGTAAATGTTTTAGATCTGATGATCGCACCTTGCTGGTGCTGCAAGGCCCTTGTATGATTTGACATGCTTGAAAGATTGTTTTGTTTTGTTTGGAAACTAATCCACGACCTAATGGAAAAGGAAGAGGTGATAATCTACAGGGCATGCTTGGATTGTCAGGAAGAAAAGAAAAAAATGTATAAATGATCTCAAGTTGAATCAGTCCTCCTTTCACATGAAACTGAATGCATTTGATAGAGAATAAGGACTAGAGGATTTTGTGGCTTCCTTTGATAACCTTGTATATCAGGTCAAACAGTGCAATGATCATGTGGTGCATATTCACGAGAAGTTCATGAGGATAAGTAGGGTTCCGCGTTTTCGGTTTTAATCGAAAAACATAGAATACAGAGGAACATTCCAGGAACCATGACAGACAAATTGCTGCCCATGCCCAGCTTAAGATTCTGACATGCCAAGCAGGCTTTCCTTTATTACTCTTCTTTTCTTGGTATTTGCTATGGTTGGATGACCTGCGACAACACTGAATGTTCCAGGGTCAATCCTTCTGTCCCGGATCGGGTGCGCTAGTCGGAATCTCATTCTTCTGTCACTGTGGGTGCCCCACCGCGCTTGTGAACCTCTTAGGGACGTGACGTTAAGTAGAATCTCGGTCACCAGCTTTTAGTTGTTTTGTGGAGAAGTTACGACAGTACATACAGCTCCACTTTCCACGTATGGCGGTCCTGTCTTTCTGCGGCACCTGAGAGGGAAGAAAAAGGAAGAGGGCCTCGGACTGCGTTTTCGAAAATCAAGATTTTGAACTCTCAGCCAAGGAAGATATTGTCGTACGCAAGTATTGTCGCGTGACAGTTAATGTGGGCTGTGGAAGAAGTGCGGCGCGCATATCGGAGCACGTGCAATCATGGCGCCACGTGAATCTGAAGAACCCTCGTAACGAACAAGGCTTTCTGGTAATTTCTTGCAGCACTTATAGAACTCGAACTGGTACTTCGTAAAACTGGTAATTTGCATTGGTTGTTGTTGTTAAGGCTGCGTTAGACGCGCACAGCACTGAAATTACATTGTAATTGCTATTCACCGATAACTGTCGGGTAAACCATGTACACGCAAGGAAAAACATCGAAAAATTCCGATTCCGCGAAAATCAATAACCATAGAAAAACATATGCCGAATCCGCCCGAAAATAAACATCGAAAACGCGGAACCCTAAGGATAAGCTAGCTTATCTGGAAATAGAGAGCGTCGAAACAACTTGCTAGTGTTTGGGTTAGATGAAATTTCAGATGAAGTCCATTCTACTTTGCTTGTTTCCTTGAACAAGTCATTCAGAACTCAGACAGAAGCAAGCTAAACCTGTTAGTGCACAGTATTGAGAGATGCCATAGACTGGGTCCTAAGAAGTCTGGTAGCATTTGACCAGCTATTCTTAAGTTTGGTGACTACTGAGAGAAGATGGACATCCTGCATAATTCTTAAGTTAAAAGAAGGATCGATTCATCTGAAGGAATATTTTTGCAAGAGTGTCAGAGATGTTACGAAAAAGTTATGGGACAATGTGCGGGAAAACAGAGATAAAGGAGACAGAGTGGTTTTGAAGTATGATCGTCTCTTTGTTAATCAAGACTTATAAGTGGGAGGCTGTTTTTAATAGTAGAGTTTTGGCTAGCTCTGAATGTAAACGCAAGCAGCATTGCTCGCAAACAACTAGAACTGCAACATCTTGTTTATACGGTGGAAAGTAACAGTTCCTGTTTATGCCCACAAGCCAGATGTTGTGGGTACTACTGACACATGGCTTTCTGACTGTATTTTGTGTAGAGATGGAAGCTGTGTAAGACGGCCAAGAGAGGTGCGTGGGGACGAGGAGCTTCATGTAGCTCGTAAGATGCAATCGACCGAGGCATAATAAATGGCTTATCAACGGAGCATAGTGTCACAAGTGACAAGATCAAAGCCACTCAAGCTTGCAAGTAAGCACTCTCAACTTTGGTGACAGTATCGGCGAAAAACCTCTCTGTAGTCGGCATGGCCAGCCAGCAATCCAAAACTATACCAGCCCTGCCCTTCAAAGTTCGCTCTCCGGAAGCTTTCCATTTTCGGAACTTGTCCTCCTGGACAGAATGGTTGCAGGATTTTCAAGATTTTCGTTCTGAATCGGGGCTGTGTGACAGAAAAAATGAAGCCCAAATTCGTATGCTCTTATATACGATGGGAGGCCAAGCATGACAAATTCTCGCCACGTTCAAACTTTCGGAATCCACCGCCATATTCAACGGGAGATGCGACAGGGAGTCTTATCCCATATTACAAGTTCAACGCCCTTCACCCGTTTGGTCTTAACAAATCACAAGGCACCCTAGAAACACTTCACAAATAAAATATGCCCAGATCCTTTTCCTCCTACTATTCTATCCCCTTCGTCATCTATCTACACTGTTATGCTTTGCATTAATACTACAGTCAAACCTCGCTTTACGAACACCCTTCGTTTCTCAGAAAATCGTTCGTAAATCGAGGTATTCGTAAATCGAGGTCCGAGGAGTGCAGTGCACAAATACCTCACAAAAACACGGGAAATTGATTTGAATAAGTTTTATTTTTGAAAATACTGCGTAATTGTGCTCTGCACCATACTTTCTGCAACGTCTATCCTGTTTAGAAGAGATGACAGAAGTCTGACACTTGACTCATCCACCCGGTCCCCAAAGTACCGTATCGCGCGGATGAGACTGTTTCCAACGGCAAATATAACGCTTGTTACCGGCTGTCAGGACTGAACGCCTTCTCTTGGAACGGCAAGATGTTTCCATCTCGGAGACCTGGTCCAAACTCACAACCGTTCGGCTGTAAACGCCCAAATTATTCTTTCAGGAAATGATGAATCATGTTTGTGGAACGTAGCGACGTTGGGACATTGTATGTTTGACCTTGGCAGAATGTACTGAGGAACTTTCATCATCCTCCGGTCCATTGGCCTGTCCTCTGTACGTTCATAACGCCCGTTCGTATATCGAGGTCAGAATGGCTTGGCTACTTTGGGTCCGTTCCCTAATAATCCGTTCATAGTTCGGATATCGAGGGTTCGTAAAACGAGGTCAAAATACATGGAAAAAGTTTGGTTCCTTGTGGAGCCGTTCGTAAGTTGAGGGAATTCGTATATCGAGGGTTCATAAAACGAGGTCCGACTGTACTTTCTTTATTGCATGCCACATGTGTGTGTTACAAATATATATGTTTAAAAGAGAAAAGTGTGTTCTGAAAATGTCCCCACGTAACCACTAACCTCCTTATCACTCGGAATGTTTGCCCCTGCCTGCCTGTCACCCCGTTTCGTCCCGTTGTCCGTGCACTTCATTCTGAACTTCACATCTTTGTGACCGGTCTGGTGCAAAGATGCCTGCATTCACGTAACCCCCTCGACACTCTAACAAAGCGGCACATTCACCTCGGTCGTAAAAGACTGAATGGACCTTTTTTTCCCTGGGCTATCGACCTACAACTCGCATGAACCTTTAACACAACCCTAACACTCTGAATACCATGTCAATGATGAGGACGGTGCCCAGAAGAAGAACAGTCTCTGTTCGAAATACGAGGGGTTCAAGACAAACCGGGACTTTTCATTTTTTGCAAACTTAAATGAACTTACAGGCGAGAAACTAGTTTTATTTTTCAACGTAATCTCCAGCTGCACTAATGCACTTGTCCCAGCGTTTCGCGAGGGCTTGGATGCCAGCAGCGTAGAAATCCTTACCGTCGCGCGTAGCAGCCATGATCGGACCGCATTCTTGACCTCCTCGTCACAGAAGAAGTGGCGGCCCCCAAGGAACGCCTTCAGTGGCTCGAAGAGATGGAAATTGCTGGGGGCGAGGTCTCGACTGTAAGGGGGATGGGGCAGCAACTCCCAGCCAAGTGCCTGTAAGGTGCGTGTCGTGAGATTCGCGGTATGCGGGCGTGCATTGTCATGTAGGAGGAGGTCTCCTTTGGTGATGAGGCCCGGCTTTTCCGAAACTGGAGGTGTTCATGATAGTGTTCAACGTTCCCACAGAAAGGTCCGCCTTTCGAGCCAGTTCGAGACATGTTATCCGTCGGTCCTTGAGGATCAGGCGCTCCACAAGTTGGATGTTCTCAGGAACTCTGACACTGGGCTCTGAGTCGCCCCGGCCGGGATCGTCCTGCATTGATGTACGGCCGTCTCGGAACCGTTTGCACCACTCAAACGCTTTGCCGCGGCTAAGTGTATCGTGGCCATACTGAGCCTGAAGACGTCTGTGAATTTCAGATGACTTTACGCCTTCATTCACGAGAAACTTCATGACAATTCGCTGTTCGATGTGCGCGCTCACCTCGTTGTCGGCCCTCTTGTCCAGCATGTGTCTTCTGTTTTGCACAAACTTTGGACTGCCACGTGGTGAACGTCGCATGCGAAAATGACGAAAAAGAAGTAGCGCGAGCCATTTGTACACTCAGGGGACACAAAGTCCTGGTTTGACTTGAACGCCCCTCGTATTTGCAGCTCTCATCCTAAGGCACTTCCCTTCATCATCTGAGAAAAGACTGTCCTGCAGCAAACGCTCTAGAGCTAGAGCCCCTCCAACCCGAGAAAGATGTGTGGATCCACGAATTGAATCAACAAGGGACTGTTGTCGGGCGTCATACAGCATCACGCTCCTATGTAGTCAAAACTTCGCGTGGAGAAGAAGTACGTAGGAACCGGAAACACGTCACACCATTCTAGAAGCTGAGCTCACCCGCTTACCCTACATACGACCTGGACTCCACGGACTCTACAGGTGCTGACCAGCATGTGGAACCTACTGAGAGTATGAACCAAGCTGCAAGTGAAGTAATCATCCCACTAGACACTTCCATAGGAAGGTCCCATAATGGCAGACTCTACAAACCCAGAAGACCATCGGACTTCTGAACTATGAAAGAGGGATGTAGAGATGGAAGCTATGTAAGATGGCCGAGAGAGGTTGTGATGAAAGAGGTATGTGGGGGACAAGGTCTCCAAGGAGAGTTCGTGTTGCGGGCTCCAAGTAGGAGCTTCATGTAGCTTGTAGTGTGTGTCCTGGGTCGACTTCAGTAGGAGCTGGGATACACCTCCCAGCTTCCCCCACTGCGCTCACTGCAACTAAGGAAACTGGTGGACTACAAGATTGATCTTGTAGTCCATCACTTGTAGTGATGAAGTACGAGTGGCGCAGATAAAGAGCTATTTATCCGCGCAGGTGGATAAATAGCTGTGCCAATGTTCGTCTGAAAAGTGTGACAAAAAGAAAAAACAGCCAGTGCGGGGATTGGAACCTGTGTCACCTCCCAGTATCTTCGTGGAAAGCGGTCATCCTAACCACCAGGGCCAGCCTTAGCATCTGTGGGGCATCTGTGGGGCCCTCTATATGTTATAATGTCTAACAATTTAAAATTAGCTGTGCGAAGGTTCCTACTGAATAAGTGTTAGTATTACTGTTTCTTGCTATAAGTGTTAGTGATTACGTTTTTATGTTTGCTGTCGACTGGATGTCGGTAGCTTGGCACTGACATTTGACTGTTGCTGCTGTTGAACATTGTTACTGTATTTTTTCTCTCTTTACCGGATCGTACTAGCCTTAGGCTATGATCCGTATGGATTATGCAGTTATGTTGTTTAAAGCATGTGTCAAAAAAAGTAATAATAATAAAAAAAAAAGATTTGACAAAGTGATGCGGGGCTTCTCTCTCTCTCCCCCCCCCCCCACATACACACACGGCAAATGCCGGGTGACCGAAAATTACGTAATTCATAAAAAATATTCGCGACTGCAAGGGGTCGGGCGTAACCTTTATGAGTATGCCGCCGGCACCCCGCACAAATCGTCTTTGGTGTTCCATACCATCCTCCTGGTGTTCCTTCTACCATATTCCTCTCGGGCACGAGTTGTTGTCCTGATTGTATTCTGTGTCCTGTATTTCATGTGGGACGTAGAGGTTAGTAGTTATAACATTTTGCAATTTTCGTACTGCCGAGAGCGCACATTTGACCAAAATGTACTCTGTGTCCCCATACTTGTACGGATATGAACGGAAAATCTCGCTCCGAACATCCTGAATCACTGCACTTGCACTACATCATTATCGTCATTTCGACATGATATCAAGACCATTCTCCTCCCGCCGGGGAAGCTTGAGGAGCAAAGGTGCGGCGGCGATCTTCCCTCGCAACGAAGTATAATAATTCGAGGCTTATGTCGCTAGACGACTGCGATCACGAGTGACACGACAGTAGTCGGGTCTGTGGATTAAATCTGCCCACCTGAGGGCTCTTCAATGTGCGCCGAAACCAAGTCGCCACCGTCCTCGGACGGGTTTGAACCGGCGGTCTTGGCGGGGTTAGCAGGCGGACACACTACTGGCTAAGCATTGGCTAAATTGTGGAAAGATTGGCGGAACAGGACAGCGTTGGAGTAGAAAACCCTTGTTTAGTCACTTTTTTCTTTTTCATTCGGGGATCGTTCTGGCCAAAGGCAAGACAAAATACCATCCCCAAGTAGGCTGGCCGGACATCGGGACCACGACTGCTAAAGCGGGGCCTGTCCCGCCTAAATCGGGACGTCTGGTCACATTAATCATACTCAGAAACGCGGGGGGTATATTTATTAGAAGATGAAAGAAAAATGAGGAAACAAGAGAAGGAAAGGTCAGCAAAACGGGGTGTCTGCTTGTTATTCAGGAAGCAAACAAGTGCAAAATAAGAACGATACACTAAAAAAAGCGGAAGGGTGAACAGCCACTCCTATAGAATTAGGGACATAAGAAGAGTTTTCGTGATGCGCATGGCATGATGTACAGGCCTACAAATGGACGAGCAAGAACATAATCTTCGTTCACTTCTGGTACAAGCAAAATGTTTTTTTTTCTTGTTTTTGACCAGGTATTTTTATTACAATGTAGCGAGGACACAAGCACCATCAAATAGAGCAGGAATATTATAATTCGTATTTGTGAGAATTACAATAGTTGTTGCTTATTCTTATGAAAGGAGCACCTTTCTTGCTTTCTTCTCTGCAAAGTCTTTCACTATGTTTTCAAAGTTAAAGGTTGTGCCCAGTTTAGACAGAACAATGCATTATGGAAAATTAGTTCAACTCAATATTTAATTCTTTGTGAAAAGAATATTTGAGAAAGCCGTTCTTTCTCACAGCAAAGGCTGTGCTTAATGAGTGAGAACATCACAAGCGAATACAACCGCAACCACAGGAATCAATGAAAACTACACACAGGAAGAAAGGTGAGGTTATACCCCTGAAGCATGGAATAGTATGCCGTCTTTTCTGGCTGAATTTTCCTGGCAAAATACAGAGATCGATCCCCCCTCCCAGGACACAATAAAAAAGAGAAGACTTTTGGGCCACCGTTCGAGGCACATTATAATGAGACTATGATTTACTAATGCAAATATTAAGTTTCATATTGTAATACTAATATTTTCTCTCTAATGATCTCTCGGATAAACCTAAGTTGTACAAAAGTAAGGATTTTGTATAGTTTACATCCCTATGCGCATGTCGCTCATTTGGTAACGTACTGTTCTCACAAAGTTTGCGCATACTAAACCCTATTCCCTGTGACTGATAGAAATTTTCCTTAAGTCCTTAACTCATGTACAAACACTCTTTTAAACAAAACGAAATATCTTATCTGGCTGGGCGGGAGTCCTCATAGACGGGAACGTGATGGATGACACAACAGTTCTTGTCCGAGGAAGAATCGTTGGTAATTAATCCCACGTCGGAACTACGTCACAGGAACACACACAACACTTGCAGATGACGCCGAACTAAATCTTCCTTAATCTGACAAAGTGAATACTAGCTATTTTAAACGCAGTGAAGAGTTTAGGGCTTGTTCCGTATGCTCATGGGCACTTCTGTGACATGTTGCCTCCAAAACACCCGCGATGCAAGAGCACTCGACTTAGCTCTTCCAATTACGGTCGTCAACTGTCTTTCTCAGACAGTTGACGACCGTAGCTCGAGGGGCTACTCGAGAATAGCGACTGGCAAAAGGGAGGGACAAAGCGCAATATACGTAGTTGCAAAAAAGGAAACCTGCAAGAGCCTGACCACATCCGCGAACGCCCCGGGCTTGTTACACTTGCAGTTGCCATTACTGTTCAGAAAACATATTTGTAGGAGCGCGGGAATCCGTCGAAAGTTCGAGGAGAAGTCATCCACGTATCGTGTGTTGTCCTTGTCCTTTTGTTCTTGACGCTCCCCTCCTGTTTTTTCTTTTCTTTTTTAACGATACGACCAAGATAGCACTGGCTGTAAAACGTTTTTAACGGAGCCGACGATTTCTGCGTTCATGTTTCTGCCTTTCGACCGACCTGACCAAGGAAAGACAAAGGGGCCCTGCTGCATCTCGTGCTGGTCTGCCTACGCCAGTTTCATCGCTCATCACCGTGTCAGGTTTCTACACTTAAAATCGTGCATAGGTTTACTGACGCTTTCGTTCGAAATCAACATTTTCGGTTGCTTTTTCGGCACCGCAAGGCCCGATTTGGCCAAATCGGCCTAAGGCCGGCCCTGCTAACCACTATGCCACGGGAGATGGTCATAAGTACTGTATAAGTAGTAATTTTCGTAAAGTTCGCGAGCGCCCTTTTCTTCACGAAAATAAAGTTCCGCAAAATATTCGAACCAATGACAGAAGCATACGATAATGAAATATGTAAGAAATAAGGCCCAAGATACTGAGGTAACTTGTGTATGCGTTTTCTTGCACTATTACACTACACTGCCTCATAAAGCGTTAAGTTCCTCTCTGTTGCAGGTGGAGATAGCAGTCCAGCCATCATGAACCTCGCGCGGATGTCCCCGTCCCATGATTCCAGTTCCTTGCAAGCCTGGGTCATCCAGCCAGCATGTATGGGTTTAAGCACGCTGCCACGCAGATCTTAAGTAAAAGTTACAGAATCACTATCTGGTGCCAATCGTACGTGCTCCGCGAGCGAGATACCAGCCGAGTAAGGATCCCTTAATTGCAGCTCTCTAAGTCAGAAGGACTCTAAAGGAAGACAAATAGAACTGGTGACTGCCTAGCTGTGATACCTTTTGTTAAATGCTTCCCGAAAGTTTAAGGATTAGAGCTCCTAAGACGTGTGGTGCAGGGTCGAAAATCACGGTACCGCAAATTTAAGGTTCCGCGAATTATTGCCTTCTCCTGGTTATCCACAAATTCGCGAATTTCACTACTTATACAGTATTAGGCCGTAGTACTTAAGTCTAAGGCGACATGGTCAGACCACATTGATACTCACTTCCAAGGCCTTGAGAAAGCTAGATTACTTAAAAAGAACATTAAAGCCATCTACTGTTGAGACTAAATTGCTTGCTTAGAAGACGTTAATACACCCAATTCTGCAAAATACGTAGCTGAAGTTTGGGACCCTTACCGTATATCGCACATAATGAAGCTGGAGGCTGTACAGAACAAAGTTTTTTGTCTAAATATGATCCTCTTTTCTCTCCTAGTTCTGCTCTTTCTGACCTTCACTTGATAATACTTCGGGCTAGGCTTCAACTATTCATTTCAAAACCTTCCATGGTGTAGTGTCTGGGAATCTGCATATTCCTTTCACATCGACTAATTTTATCCAGCACTATCTCACTAAGATAATCACATACGTTAAATATTGTACCACTTAATTCTAGCGTTGACTGTTTTAGGTTTAGTTTTTTCCCATGCTGTATCACTGAGTGGAATTCCATTGATGGCTTTGTTCAAGAGTTGCCTTAATCTGAGTCATTTTCCTCACTCTTGCCATAGCCTCAGGTAGAAACTGCAGTACATGCAAATAAATAAATATAAATACTATGAATTGGGTTGCCACACATGGATTCTATCCATATTGAGAATGTTCCTTGTTGATTTTATTGTCTATGTCTCTTCCCTCCTACTTCCTAAAAGTGTGTCTTTCCTAAATGTACTGTAGAACCAAGCAGTTCAACGAGAGTGTGTGTTTGTCTGCTCCGTTTTGCACCATTCTTATTTCAAATCGATAAAAACCACCCAGTGCTGCGATGAAAAGATAAATAAAGAAAACACAACACAACCCACAACGCGAGAGTGCTCTGATCAGTGCACATGTTGTCGTCTTTGTTTGTCGTTTCGTCCCAGCACTGGGGATTTTTATCAATTTCAAGCTAAAATGAACAACCTGCCCAAATTTTAATTATTTCTGCACAGTGCTTTATACAGTGCTGGACAAAAGTTTACGGAACGCGCGAGCGGCATATTTTCTCTGGGCAGAGACACCCTAGCGGCGAGCGGAAGCGGGCGAGTCCACTCGTTCAGAGGGATGGAAGAGTGCGCTTTTGGCGACCCGCCGTGGTAGCACTGGTAACTTTTCTTTTGAGTGTAACGAACGCCAAATGGTTTCGTTTTCGGTCTACTGCACCGAGCGCGAGTGGCTATCGCGGGAAGGAAGTCTCTCCGCTATCGGAGAGATAACAGGGCGCTAAGATGAATTGAGGTGACAACGGGCTGCAGTGCCTAGTTTTCTCTTTTTTTTTATTAGACAAAAACGGAAGAAAAGAGCGTGTACCCTTTCCTTTAAGATTTCCGCACTCGCTAATGACAATTTAATTCCACGCCACATAGCAGAATTCATCAAGCCTAAAAACGTTAATCCTGGTTCATTTAATCTCCTTATAAAAGTCCACAAGGAAAATAACCCTGGCAGACCTATAATATCAGGCATTCACACACCAACAGAAAAGATTTCCCTTCTGATAGACCATTGTATAAAACATGTACCTCCGCTACTTCCTTCATACGTCAAAGACACAAATGATTTTCTCCTTAAAATTAATTCTATCAACAACCAGTTCTCAGATCTGACCAATATGACACTGGTAACCATGGACGTAAAATCATTGTATACTAACATCCCCCACGATGAGGGCCTGAATGCAGTGGAATCCTTTCTCCTTTCTTTTCCCTCCGACATCCTCCACACTTCTGCGGTCACCCCACTACTTGAATTGGTTCTAAAGTATAATAACTTTGAGTTTAATGGCAGACATTTTGTCCAAGTACATGGCGCAGCGATGGGGTCCCGCGTGTCACCTAACTATGCAAACCTCTTCATGGGTCAATTTGAAAAGAGGGCCCTTGAATCCTTCCCCGTACAGCCGCTCATTTTCCTGAGATACATCGACAACATTTTTGTTGTGTGGCCAGGTGACAACTCTTCCTTATTGTCTTTCTTTGAACACTTCAACTCCTTGCATAGCACTATCCAATTCACCTGCAACTATTCCAATGTTTCAATCAATTTTCTTGATGTCACTGTCTCCATTCGGTCTGGAAAACTAGTCACCGACCTTTATAAGAAACCAACCGATAGACACCAGTATCTTCATTTTAGTAGTTATCACCCCAATGTCCAGAAAAGAAATATTCCTTTTGGGCAGTTCACACGACTCAAGCGCATATGTTCTAATACCAACGATTTCCACAGACGCGCTCACGAAATGTCTGCTGATTTCAGGATACGTAACTATCCCAGCAATCTAATTGAAAATGCTTTCACCAAATCATGCTCGCTTGACAGAGAGTTACTTCTTTCCAGCCAACCTAACGAGGAACACAGAAATATTACTTTCGTGACCACCTACAACAAAGCCCTTCGTAACACGAAAACTATTTTCCAGCGCCATCTTAACATTCTACACAGTGACGAAAAATTGAAAGAACTATTTCCTTCTGCCCCCATTGTTACATTCCGCAGGTCAAGGAATATCCGGAATATCCTTACTTCTTCGCGTTTGCGCCGTACTACAACACCTGGTTCGGGTCCCTGCAACGGCACACGCTGCCAAATTTGTAATCTTATTTCTACCTGCACCTCGGTCTCCAGTACCATAAACAACTACACCTTTCAAATTAAACAATCTTTGCACTGTAACTCGTTTAACATTTGTTATCTAATAACATGTATGAAATGCAATGTTCAGTACATTGGTGAAACCTTCAACACCATGCGTCAGAGGTTTTACGGTCATAAATCCGACATTGTCAATAATCGCCCCACTCCCGTTGCTATACATTTTAACCTTCCCGGGCACGACATGGATACACACCTGTCCATTGCAATTCTGGAATCTGGCTACACCACCGATTGCAAACGCAAAAATCGCGAGTCCTTCTTCATTTCTAAATTGTCTTCTTTAAAACCACAGGGACTAAACGTTCATGGCGGTCCTCTGCAGTTGTTCAACCCATCCTCAAGCTAAGCTACTCCATTTACCTTCTGTTCTTAGCATTCTTAGCTCCATTTTCCCTTCAGCCCATAAGGTCACCCGTACCTTCCCACGCAGTTCAACAAAAGCTGTGTTCCCCGCGTACACGGCTAGACATCCACCTGTTCCCCCGTTTTTTTCACCACGAAATCTTTTGAACCCCAATTCTCTGAATGTCTCATTTACCCGTACACCTTCTCTTTCCTGATTCTTATGTGACGGTTGCTCACGTGATGCATTGTATTACTGTCTGGTTGTTTTGTGTTTACTTAGTTCTGGAAACCTGTTTTATTGTATCTGTTCACTTGGTATATATACTCGTGTCGCACTTAGCTGTGTAACCTGAAGAAGTGCAGTCTCTTGCACGAAAGTTCTTGTTCGTATAAATATTAGTTGCTCCTAACCGTTTTTCATGTTACGTGTGTGATTCCCTATTCGCGGGCTCCTTGACAGTGTTTTATTTTTTTCCCCTTTTCGACGTATTTTTTTTATTAGGCAAAAACAGAAGAAAGGAGCGTGTACCCTTGAACACACACACAAAGAGGCGGGGGAGGCGATAGTGTCTGAATACTTTGTCGGCCCCCTTTCGCAGCAATAACTGAGGACATGCGCACAGGAAGAAAAGCATATAGTCGACGGACAAGGTCCACGTCTTCACGTACCAAGGACCACTCTGCTTCTATAAATTCGCAGAGTACGCCCTCGCTCCTTGTAGGTGTCTGTCTCTTGCTCATCCTATTCTTCAGGATGCCCCAGACGTTTTCGATGATGTTTAATTCCGGGCTCTGCGCAGGCCATGTCAGCTGCATTACGCTGAGGTCGTCGAGAAGGCGTTGGACAGTTTTACTACGATGGAAGGAGCTGCCATCATGCTGGTAATGGTAGCACCCATCCGGGAACGGCCCGTCCAGAGCATAGGGGAGCAGCGTCCTCTCGACGACCTCAGCGTAATGCAGCTGACATGGCCTGCGCAGAGCCCGCACTTAAACATAATCTAAAACGTCTGGGGCATCCTGAAGAATAGGATGAGCAAGAGACGGACGCCTACAAGGAGCAAGGACGCACTCTGGGAATTTATAGGAGCAGAGTGATCCTTGTTACGTGAAGACGTGGACCTTGTCCGTCGACTATATGCTTCCCTTCCTGTGCGCATGGCCTCAGTTATTGCTGCGAGAGGGGGGCCGACAAAGTATTGAGACAGTATCGTCTCCCCCGCCTCTTTTTGTGTGTGTGTGTGTGTGTTCAAGGGTACACGCTCTTTTCTTCTGTTTTTGTCTAATAAAAAAAAGAGAAAACTAGGCACTGCAGCCCATTGTCACCTCAATTCATCTTAGCGCCCTGTTATCTCTCCGGTAGCGGAGAGACTTCCTTCCCGCGATAGCCAATCGTGCTCGGTGCAGTAGACTGACCGAAAATGAAACCATTTGGCGTTCGTTACACTCAAAAGCAAAGTTACCACTGCTACCATGGCGGGTCGCCACAAGCGCACTCTTCTATCCCTCTGAACGAGTGGACTCGCCCGCTTCTGCTCGCCGCTAGGGTGTCTCTGCCCAGAGAAAATACGCCGCTCGCGCGTTCTGTAAACTTTTGTCCAGCACTGTACAATCAAAATGAAGCATTTTTCGGTCAAATTCAGTCTTCTTTCAGCATGCATCAATCTTGGACGTTCATCTCTATCAGGAACTAATATTTATCTCTTTGGTCCCAAACAACACATCCAGATAACGCACGCAAGCAAAATTTCATAGCTGTTTCGTTTGAAATTGAGCTAACTACCGAGGATAAAAATCAATAGTGAATCTTTTGCCTGAGCGCTGGGCTGTCAAGAGAGGGGGATGCGTGTTGTTACGAACGGAATCGTTCGGAGTTTGTAGGGATGGAACAACACGGGGAAAGCCCCGAGATGAGACAGTTGTGAACGACGACGCGTACCTTCCCCATGTATTCGTCCTGCGATGCGATCGCGTCAAAGAGGAAGGTTCAGTGTACTACCTCGCACTCAGCCACAACCAGTCGAAGCTGCTTCTCGTTGAATGCAGTCTGCCCATTTTTCTCATTGGCCATCCAAATGCTGCTCGCAATGGCTGCTGTCATCTTGGCATCCTTGTCGGCGTAACCAGAATAAGCGAGCAAGCTGCCTTCTCTGTTTAAGAGCCTGAGAAAGAGAGCGGCAGACGACACTGTTCTAGACGTCAATGTATTGAGTAACCTGAAACAACTTACAAGGTACATAATACACCCTCTGTGTTGGCCTGAGATAGAACCTGGGTTAAAGCCTTTGGTTTAAGCATTTTTGACATGCTCATATGCTTTCAAAAAAAGCTAGAAGAACGTCTTCCGTCTCCTATTTTGAAATGACGCTTTGTCACATGCCTAGAGCCGACTGATTAAGTCACCATCCCTATTCCCGTATTCGAAAGGCAAACTATAGGGCAAACGAAGCCTCCCTTCTGAAAAAATAACAGTAATTCTTTAAAAGTGCTTACTTTTCACTAATAGCCATTACTGTTTTTAGTTTCTACATTTATATTTGAAAAGTGCTCGATTTTTCTTACCTCCATGCTGTGCATGCTCGACGGCATGTTTGGTCAGTTTCGGTTTTCAGCAATATGGCAGCCGCTACGGTAGTGGAAGATGATTCAGTGCGTTATTATCTGTTTCCAAAGATTTATAACGGTACCGATGACAAAACCTATTTGGAAAAGAAAAAATACGAGTACCTAGCGAAGCTGTTCCCTCTAACTTCTTCATACATATGGCAGAATGAGTGTTTCAACCTAGGCGTGGTTGATGCGGTGAAGGGTAAGTTTACGTCGACGGGAATGACAACTAATTCGGAAGAAATTGAGGCGTCCTCACGAAGCGTTACTTCATTTTTCACTCTCTTTTGTAGAAGCTAGCCCTCGCTAAGAAGGAGCTGCTGCTGGGACACCACAATAGACTAGCTGTTGTTCAGAGCGCCAAAATTAACTTATTGAACTGAATGCCATAAACAGCTTCTCGTCTGCGAAACGCATTTGCTTCTTTTCCATTTCTCTCTCCCTCACGATCACACTGTAGTACGAGCACAGGTATTAAGGTTGAGCGTATTTATTTGGATGTGCTGTTCACTGTGGCCATGGATGAATATTGGTATAATGCAGAGTTTCTCAACTTACGTTATTCGAGGTAACCCATGATCGTACCCATAGGCGCCGACTGCGGGGGAGCATGGGGGCCTGAGCCCCCCGGAACTTTCCCAGGGGTACAAGGCCCCTCCAGGAAGTCTACCCAGCTGACACTCGAGGTGAAAGTTTCGGAAAATATCCTAAGAATCACGTGTTTCATGCGAGTGAACATGAAAATCCTGTAAAAATTTGCCTCACAACGTCCCAACACGGAATTTGCGGCACCCTGCCCGACCTCTGTGTATGAACTTTGGCGTTGTGCCCCAGTCCCCTGTGGCAGACTGAAAACTCTCCACCTGTGATCGTGCCAGCATGCCCTCAACGAAACTACAACACTGGGGCAGCTGTGTAGAAGTGGGTGAGGCAAACTAGATGTCGTACAAGTAGCAAACTTTTATTATGTATAGCTGATTAATCAATTGTTTAATTGTAGATGCAAAAATACTCCAAAAGCCGGGAGACGACATAACTAGACAAAAAAGTTAAGAACTCCGACTTAACATAACAAAATAACAAAGTTTACTCAGACGTTTCTTCCGTCATGCAACGGACATCATCAGTGCCAAACTGAATGAGAGATTACAAAACCACGTTCACCACGATCAATTTCACGTACGAGATGGAACAAAATGGCAAGCTTCCTTTCTTGGATGTGTGCATGCGCCGATGTAGCTCGGGAGGCATTCAAACGTGCGTCTACCGAAAGCCTTGTGATACCGGCAGTTTCCTTGGTTTTGACTTACACCACCCCACGGAGCACAAACGGAGTGTGGTACGAACATTATTTCACCGATCTGAACAGTTATCATCCGGCACCGAGTTACGGGCTTCTGAGGATGTGACGATCGCCGATTACTTGGACAAACGTGGCTACCCACGCAGGTTTATTGAGGATACTCGCAAACGCGTGCAAGCATCTGGACCGCAGGACGGGAACCGCACCCGTCAGACACGTGTTGTCATTCCCTGAATGTATCCGCCGGGCTTTGCTTCCGTTGAATATCAGGACTACATTCAAATCGCATGTTAGACTCCGAAGTCTCATATCAAAACCGAAGGACCTCGTCCCCCTGGAAGACCAGTCTGGAGTAGTCTACAAGCTACAATGTACTGTGACACGTGCTACAGTGGTGAGACAGGCAGGAAACGGAACACTCGTTTCAAAGAACATAAGCGGGACATAAAGAACACGCCACACGGTTTAAGACGGAGCTTACAGAACATTGTTGGGACACGGGACATTGTTTTGACTTCGACAACGCAGTGACCTTGGTTCGAGAACAAAGATGGGGACCCAGAAAGCTTCTAGAGTCTTGGCACATACGGGGTGACTCCTCGGTTTGTAACAAAAACCGTGGCTCCCTTCCCGAACAATACTCCCATATCCTTAAATAGCGACCGTTTTTGTAATCTCTCATTCAGTTTGGCACTGATGATGTCCGTTGCATGATGGACGAAACGTCTGAGTAAACTTTGTTATTTTGTTATGTTAAGTCGGAGTTCTCAACTTCTTTGTCTAGTTATGTTTAATTGTAATTCATTTAATTTTTTATCGTTATGTCGCTTGATGTTTACCGGATTCATTAGACTATTTCACAATACTTCCCCGCAGATAATGCATTGTGGGCTGCCAGTTATGCTTCTAAGTCCCAAGTCCATGTAGACAGGAGAGTAGCTCTAAAGTAGTTCAGACTTTCAGAGTCTGAAACACAGGAGAAAACCACAAGCATGGTGCGGAGAAATTGTCTGGTTGAATTGCGGGTAGAGCCAACCGATAAAGACGACAGCTGTTGGCTCTACTCTTTGCAATTAGCGTCAGCCGTGGCAACCTGGTCCTGATCTCGCTGTCCGTACATTCCAAGGCGAAAGCCCTAAGCATAATGTTCGTCAAGGAGTTCCACAAGGAAGCTTCCCGAGTCTGACACTCTTTAATGTGTTGACGGCACGCCTAAAATCGATAATCCCTCGAAAATTGGCATTCTCTGTGTATGCGTGTGATATTGCCCTTTAGACAGTAGGAAAATCACAACTTGCCATTCAGCGCTTCTAGCAACTAGCTTTAAATAACATCCACAAGTACGTGCCGCAACTTGTGCTGGTCTTTTCACCCGAAAAGTGTGTTGAGCTCCTGTTCATAAGCAAGGCTATGACAAATTTCCCTCTGAGGCTCGGTGCCAAGATGCTTGGGCCTGTACATTTCTATAGCTTCCTTGGTGTGGTCATGGACTCGGATCTGCCCTGGATTCATCGCATTAAGCACCTTGAAGCCAAAGTGCAGTGATGGCTCCCCACTATTTAACATCTTTCTAGCACAAAATGGGGCTGTGGTCAGCGCTCCCTTCTTGCAGGTCACACAGCCTTGGTGCGGGCGACTGTACTTCAGTGCCTTCCAGTATCATTGGGAACGAAGAGACTCCCACCCCAAGTCCTTCGAGCCATTTTTATGCTCTAGTAGAAGAGAAATTGGCCACTGCTGCAGCAGTATACACAGATGGCACTTTCAGAAATAGCGAGTCTGCACCAGCCTTTTTAAAGAAGTTTTGCACGGGGAAACCAAAACAACACTGGGGATTAACTGCGTTTAATCGTTAGGTTTTGCCAATGCAAAAGAAGCGCCATTTTGGTGTGGGTCATGACATCATCCCTCAGTGCTAGTTGCCCGACATGCACCCTTCCGAAGTAGGGTAGCTGGATCCAGTCAGGGTCAGCCTGAGTGCACGGCCATTTCACAGGAGAATGCCACGCAGTCGCTGTGGAGCCAAATACGGTAATTGGATGTGGTCGAATGTGAAGACGGTAGCTTCCGTTTGTTCGGAAACAAGCCATTACGTTAGAACAGGCTGCCTACAGTGGAGAGCCAGCGAGTTTTTATATAATTGGGAATGGTTTTAAAATATGTTTGTGTGTACTAAGCGTGCCGAAACTTTGCAGAGGCATTCTCCTTCCAGGACTTTATCAGATGCATGCAGTAGTAGCAGTGTTTTTTCAGACTCTGCGGAACTCCTTCATTATCATCCGGAGGCGTAGTAGAAGGATGACACTTTTCGCATCCAACCTCATCAACAGCTGGAGAACCATATGCCGTTCAATTTTTTTTGCAACACATAGTTGGTTTTAGCCCGCGATAATGTACAGTGTTCGCCGACTCAAATTTTGCACTACAAGCTATTGAGAATACTGGCATACCAGGCTCGTCCGCACCCCTAGTGGCGGATGTGCTACGAAGTAGGACACAGGCTGGTTCTCCAGTGGGTTGCAGCCCATTGTGGTTTCGTGGGGAATGAAGAGGTTGACAGCACCGCAGACGCAGCAAATCTAGGAGACGGACGAGTACTGCACTGCTGAGAGGAGACCGTTGCTCCATTCTTCGACGTCTAGTGGCACCCCTAGCTTCCCGCAAGTTGACGATTGACCTTCTTGCCCCATCTATGCTTGCAAGAGTTGCTTCACTGCTCGCTTTCCAGATGCCACAAAACACCTCTTGTCAAGACGCTCCATTAATCCATGGGATGCGACTTAGTGTGGTTTTTTCAGCTCAGTGGTGTCATTTTGCTTGCGACAAGTTGACTCTCCGAGAGACTGTGAGTGCGGTGATCTGGAATATCTAGAGCACATCCTTCTCCATTGCCCACACTACCAACCTTTAAGAACCACACTTTCAGTTTGTCTACATCAACTGGAGTCTCTTCCTCTCTCTTCGTAAAAATTGCTTGGTCTATAGCCAAACACTCCGCCCTACAAGCACTTCTGAAATGTTTAGACACCTTAGGACTTCGGTCCTCACTGTGAGGTGACTCATTATTCTATTTCACCAGATTACCGCCAGCAATGGAGTAAAGTATCGTCCCTGGTGATGAAACTCCCCAACCATAATCATTATAATAATTTTTTGTTTTTTGTCTAACCTGGTCCAGCAATCTTGACGTCAGTTCCAATATGCCAATGGTTAAACGTTGTGCGCTGTCCAATAATGAGGCTGTCCGAGAGCGATCCTTGGTAAGCGGTCAAGTTACACTTGCTAGTACTGAACAGTATCCTGTTTGCGGAACCTCAGGACAAGGCTCACAGAACCACTGGGCTCAGGTTGAGAAACACTGGTACAGTGGACTGAAAGACAGTTCATTGAATCTTGGGAGCTTGGTTACGTTTCGAATGTATTCATCCGTAAGGTTGCATAACCTAACTTGGTCTAACCCGACGTCACAGAAAGTGTGAGGCGAAACGGACTTGCAGAATGGTGATGCTAACCAAAAGAATGCCGTCCCGGACTTATAAGCTTAAAAGAACAAGGACATAACACTTAGCATTTCTCAAAACCATGCTTCATTCGTTAAGGAGCCTATCGGGAGTCTGCAAAAAAAAAAATCCGCATAACGGTGTCTTATCCCTTCACAACGTAATTTAGAAAACGCCCTAAGAAATAGGCATGTGCATGACTGTGGCATCTGCTGCAGTGATGTAATGTTCACGTAGCGAGCACCAGTGTTTGCCACTACGATGAGTCCCATGTGTCACGAAATGACGTCTTGCACACTCTCTGAAGGAGTCGAGTCTGACGTCTTGCACATGCTACAGGTCATCTAGGTCATTGTTCTTGTGCAAGAATGCGTGTTTGTTATGCAACCTGCCTCGGCTAAGAACAAAAAGATTTCTGGGGCACCATTCACTGCTCCCTGAAAGGACCATTGAATGCAACCTGTGGTATCAGATAGCACCACATGAACAATGAAGAATGAAGTTCCAGTAATGAGTGGGAAGGTTGGTTGTCCTGCTTTACAGTGCGAGCTGCAAACAATGTCGAGTGAACAGGATGCCTGGATCGAGATGGACAATTAATGTGCAAGGTGCCCAAAGCTAATCTTCACAGTTGTTCCAGCAACCCCTTCAGTGTTTGCGTATTGTGGGAGGGTCAAACTCAACCCAGAGTCTCATGTCATGTTTTAATTTCGTTAGTAAGAGGCCTGGCCGCCTTGTGAAGGAACTAGGACTAGTCCAATCTGTGAGTTACATATATTCCTATAGGCAGTACTATAGAAGGCGACCAGCTCTCTCCACACGAGTATTTTTGTGAGATTCTCTGGAGGTTCAGCTGATTTCTTTCTATCTGCGAATCACAGCAGTATCAAAGGGAACAGGAATTTTCTTTTACTGCTAGTGGGACCTGAGGGAAACACGCCCTGCTAATGACATGGGGGACAAGTTTTGTGCGGTACAACAGATACACAGATTAAGATATGTATAGTTCATAAAGAAGACTCACCTTAGTTGTTTTTTTATGCAATCAGGACCCTGTTGTGTTGCTATGCCACGGTGATGTCTGAGTGTATCAAGTTTCATGGCCTAAACTGTGGAGGACATGCGTGCGAGAAGATGGAGTCCATGTTGGTTAACACTTAAAAGGATTGAGACATGTCATCCCAGGTTATCACAGATACACGTAAAGGACTGTTCTTCGCACTGATGTGAACCTGCATTGAAAGTTTGGAAACGGGGAAAATGAGCACCGCGAATGCCGAAACTCGTGCGGCTCTGACATCACAGCCCTCACCGCCAATGAGGGAGCGCACGAGAAGTCACGTGCTTACGGCTGCCAATGGGAGTGGGCGCAACTCTGAGCTCTGTGACGTCTGCGCTTCGCTCGAGAGTGTGTCCGCCGGCTTGTATCTCGCTAAGTATGAGACGCAGAAGAATAATTCTTTTTTCCCTCTGTATTCTGGCATGCAGTACAAGGTGTCCATGATGTAATGAACAACATGCATGAAGGTGTCCCAGCCCTTTTAACATGATGAAGACGCTGACAAGAGACAACAACGTGTCTGTTGTCTCTTGTCTATGTCCGTGTCTCTTGTCAGCATTCTCGTCATGTTAAATGGAGAACATTTTACACTTGCTTTCTCGGGGCATCACTGGAAATGATTATTTGTCCTACATGGCATTTATATATTTTTTTTACAAATTTTGCAGACGATGTACCCCCTCATATGGAAGGCATTACCTACTATGGTGAGAACATCGAAGATGAATGGTTCATTGTATTCCTTCTGCTACAGTTGACGAAAGAAGACGATGATCTTATTGTTCAGTAAGTAACATCATTTAAGCTCACTTTTAGAACTTTTATCAGTATATACCTGTTGAAGATGCTACTGAGCGCTGATTTTACCTGGCTTATAGTTCTTCATAGTGTGTCTCGTTTTGGGTGGTTGCAGGTGCGTGCGTGTATGTGCGTGTTTCTTTAAATTGGGGTACATAAACAGTAATTCATTTCAGCTGCTGTAAAATCATGCAAGCAAAAAATGCAGAGCTGTAAAATCGGTGAAATTGGACAATGTCAGGTGGAAAATAGAAAAAGAGTGGTTCTCGCATTTCAGATGAACATGAGATGTGTGCACTGCCTAGAGTCAAGGGGCGTATCGAGAGGGACTTGAGTCCCCTGTGCCTGAAATGGAGGCCATATTGTATGATTACCACAGCCTGGCAATCACCATTTTTCCTCGTAAATCTGGGAGCAAAGATAGATTTTTTTTGTGTATGTGTGTCTGTGTGCTTTGTAAACAATAACGCTTCACACATCATGTTCCAGGGAACTTGTACACTATAGGGAGTAAACATTGAAAGTTTGGAATGGGTGTATTCGGATTGCGATCTGTGAACTTGGTATCCATGGTATGGACTCTGTCCTGTCTAGTAGGACGTCTACATTTCAGAAACTAAAGCTTGGTAGATTTGGACCACGTTAAAGGTCACGCTACGAGAGACAGTCAAATCAAATAAGTGAGAGCCTTTAACCAGGTCTTACTATAACATAGCAATTATGTTACTCCCACGCCTCCACAGCACAGCAATTTTGTAGTTAGTGGCCACACAGTTCGTCACCCTATTTATTACTTCTTCAATTGCTATAGTTCTTGTATTCATGCTTGTGTCAGGATTTGTGTAACAAGCACTGTGCATCCCACTGGATACATGTTCTTGTAAAAGTTACAAATTGATAATCATCACCATTGTATGCACTTTGAGAGGAGCTGTACTGTCTACTGCATGCTGAACTCAGCCACGGCCCTGTGCCTGCTCTTGCTCCTTCAAAATTTAAGTTCTAACTGTCCAATTGGGATGGAGATTCTGTGGGTGATGTGTTCCGCCCCTAATGGCTTATGTGAGCAGAACTCTCCGCATAGGAAGTGCGACAACAACAACTTTATTTTGATGATGATGATTGGGACAGGAGTCGCAAGTTATAACATAGCCTGTATAGTCTAGTAAATCATGCTTTTGACAAGCAGACCAATTCCCACTCCTACCGAAATGTATCCTTGTCTTGCAGGGTTCAAGATTCAGATGGTGACTTTCTGCTTATTGAGGCTGCAGACCAAATTCCCAAGTGGCTCAACCCAGACTCCAGTCAGAATAGAGTGTGTATAACTATCCATTTTATGATCTTTGTACACCTGAGTACACACACTGTCACTTGTCACAAGGGGTATTGCAAATGAGCTGTGAATGATCTGATGAACTAATGCAACATGTTGGCAAGAGATGTTTCATGACATCCGGAGAGTGAGAGTTGGTTCAACTGTTGCAATCATAGATCTGGAAGGAATGCCAGTTGCTCACTAGGGGAAGCCACGGGTGCTATTAAAGGGGCCGTAAACAGGTACAAAAGGTGCACATTTCTTTGTGTTATATTATTGAAACTTAGGCAGTGAAAACTCCTTGAAATTACTAACGCTCAAATAACAAAAGACGCTTGCATACGGATGAAATATTCACTGCACTCTTTCGCATTTTAGCTCCGCCCCACGCTCTAACTTTACGTCATTTTGACGTAGCACTTTCCTCACCAATTACGATTGAATGTTCCACGTATGATTTTATTTCAAATGCGGAATTAGACGAGATGAACGTGAATCCTCTTCTGTTCAAAATCTAAACAGTTTCACCCTCTAAGTGAAAAAGAAATGCGTTTAACTTAGGTATCATATGCGCACTACGTTTTCTGGGCAGTAGCACGCAGCACACCACGAGCGCGAATGAATATCCGGGACTACAGTTCCGGAATTTTAGGTAGATGCGCAATGGGACATCTTCATCATCTTCGAATGGTTCCGACAACTGGCCTGCCGTACTTTGGTTTGAGCCACGCGGCATCGCGTCACCAGCTCGCGTGGTACAGTGGATAGCGTGCTGGCCATGTCACGTCGTAACTGGGAGGAACCCGGGTTCGAATCGCGTCATGTGATAGCAGCTCAACTGTTGACGTTTGCGCCAGCCGGAGATGTTGAAGATGTCATGACGTTGAATTTCGGAACCACGGAGAGCAAAACGTCGTTTCACACAAACAAACTGAGCGCTCCGACTCACAGCTGATAACGAAGTATGTTTATTGGCTGGTAATTTGAAACGTCATGTGCGCAGCTCGGCCCCCCGATTGGACGACAAAACGCTACGTAGCCATGTGACATGTATGCATGGTGGAGAGGGTCGCTGGTTACTCATCTTTGAAAGCAGTTATATGGGTCAATGAGCTGGCACGAGCCGAACAAAATGTATATTTGGGTATTATGATCTGCGTTCTTTCATGGGGTATCATTACTTCAGAAATGTTTGGTGGCCTGTTTACGGCCCCTTTAAGTGGGAAAGAATTGAACAATGGTCATATCTCAGCATTGCAATACTAGTCCAGAACCACACTGACAGTGTCTTTGAATCAGCTTGACACTCGAGTTGTCATAATTATTGAAGTGCTCGGTAAAATGGGCAAGCTTTCCAATGTCATGCTCTAAAAGCACTCCACACCACGATGTAAGAAGAGAGAGATGCCCGAATGCACAGCATAGTTTGCACACCGCCTGCACCGCCGCTCGTGTTTCAGAGGGGGGCCACTATGCTCAGCACCCATTTTGGGGGCTTCTTCTTGTCACCGTGAATATGTGCGCAGCGTTTTGGCATGTTTTGTGGCTGTTGCATGTGATGTGCAAAAAATGGGGAGCATAATATTGGCTAAGAAGTACCCTGCCTCAGCTTGTCGTAGCGGGTACAAGCAGTGCAAGGGCTAGGGTCGTTATTTTCAGTGCATACTAAGACATTGGGCAGTTGAAGGCGCGGAGGTGGGCAATGCCTCGGGAAATAATAATAATAATTTGTGGCTTTACGTCGCAAAACAGCTATGATCATGAGCGATGCCACAGAGGTCGGTCTCTGTATTCATTTTGCTAACTTGGGGGTTCTTTAACGTGCGCAAAAATCTCCACACACGGCACGCAGAATTTACCGTCCCTTGTGGAAGACATCGTGTCAAAGCAACTTGTGCCCTGCCACTAAGTTGCTGGCGGCATTGGCAGGGTTCATACCTGTAGTCCCTTAGAAAGACAGTGAAATTAAAAGTTCTAAATCCAGACGAAGAGACGATAACACACACGGAAAACATATCTCGTCTCTTCATCTGGTTTTAGCACGTATAATTTTTCTGATGTACAAACAGGCCCAATCCAACGTTTTATGTAAAGGACAGTGGACAGCGGTCCAGAAAGGCAATGTGTTAGCCAGTGCTCCATGACAAGCTGTGTCAAGCTGTACTACTATCTTTCCAAATTGCTCCACACACACCGGCCTCGGTGGCTCAGTCGGTAGCGTGTTCGCCTTCTGATCCCGAGATCGCGGGTTCGAACCCGGCCGAGGACGCCAGCAACTTGGTGGCAGGGTACAAGTTGCTTAGACACGCCGTCTTCCGCGAGGGACGTTAAATACGGGGTGCCGTGTGATGAGCTTTCATCGCACGTTAAAGAACCCTCAGGTGGGCAAAAGCAACCCACAGACCGACCGCTGTGGCGTCGCTCATGATCTCAGTTGTCTCGCGACGTAAACACCCAATTATTAAAAAAATTGCTCCACACACCTTTCAAAGAAAAAGGAAATGAAACGAAATCTTGTTGATGTGCCTTCAAAAAATCAAGTAGCGTCTGCACACGTGTGGTTCATTGGTTGCATGATCTAGATGTAGCTGATCTGCGCAGATCGTTTCTGCACAATCGTTTCTCCTATCCATAATGCCAGAAGCTACCCCAGTGAACCAGCAAAATAGGAACTTTGTGCGCAAAATAAATCTCTCTACGTTTTGAAAGTTACTTAATTGTTACTTGTGGATGCTTGCATTAGTGAAGAACACACTGTATGTAGTATTGAAAGTGTGGGCAGCTGGGTGCATAAAAGCCTTGGAAGAACAATGTTGCATAAAGCAACCTTATTGGGAAGAGGCTGATTATTTCATTCCCCACGTTGCCGCCAGCAATGGGGTAGAGTATCGCCCCTGGCGATGAAAGTGCCCATTCATCATTTCACAATAAAGTTGTTGTATACTCATTCGGGCTGAGCGAACTTTCAACCAGCACTCAATGTGTCGCACCGTTAGAAAGCATTTATATGAAGGTGGGGCACAACAGGAACCTAGACAGAACAAAGAGCTTAGATTATTTAAACAGCTTTCCTACCACTGCAGTGGCCCATCCCATCAAGACCAGTAGTGACGACTATCATCCTCATGCTCATGCTTCTCATACGCAAAGCTCGAACATTCAAATTGTCACTTGTTTTCCGGCCTCCTTCATGTGTGGAGTCACTGAATTTAGCTCCACAGCACAATCAGCATCTCCCGTGTAGTAAGCATTGTGCCAGCTTAGTTTTCTCATTGCACCCTATATGAACGGATCCATGTGAACACAACAACGTAACAGAACTGAAACTGATGCATTATCAACGGTCCATTCCACTCCACATCGACATTGTGGACTGCACACCAGCCATAGATAGGTGATACTACTTAATTCATGCCATAAAAGTGTTACGAAATCGATATTGTTGGCACAACGCGGATAACGAAAACTGTTGCTCCAGAGAATGACGTATTTTGCAGTGCTAAGGCTTTGTCAACACCTGTCCAAGGGCAATTAAATCATCCAAATCATGTTTTGACTCCTTCTTGCCTAAGACTTCCCAAGAATGGAATGGCCTCCCGGTTCTGTAACCTTGATTTCAGAGAGCTCTAACTGCAAAAAGGCCTTATATGATCACCTTCACTCGCAATAATCATTCACATTGTTGTTAATTCATGTCATGGTCATACTTTTGTTACATCTATATACAGTATATTAACATGCTGATAATACCAAATCACTTACACATGTTGTTTGTAGGCTTGCATAGTTTTTCACTTACAACTGCACTCTTAAAGAATATTTATGTCATACATAGCTACTTTACACTGTAACCTATGCCCCTCAACTCTTGCTCTAAGCCCTGAGGGTAAATAAATAAATAAATGACAAGAGTGACTTCTGGTTCCATCATGGACATCGCGGCAGCAACGCATCTCATATGAACGACATCAGAGCCGAGTTCCACAGTCTCAAGCAACACCGGCTCGTCAGCATCAGCTCACAAGCTCTGCAGTTACTGCATTGAGCATATTCAGCTGCACCATACAGGGGCTCGCTGCACGCTCAGTACATCGCAACGGACACTGTGTTGCAGCAGTACCTTGTGCTCAACGAGACATGAATGCACGACCTCAAGTGCTGCATCAGTCTATGAATATGTGTCTCGTTCTAACTACTACTGCAAGACCGGACACATTGCCGGTAGTGCAAGCAGATACCCAGCCGAACCATTTCTCGCCCAATCACTATCGACATCGACAACCGCAGGCAGTGCACCTATGGTTCGGTGACGTATGTCTGGTAGAAATAATTATGTATCAACTCTGCCCTTTGGTTCGTAGTTTCAATCATTAGCGCCGCCTTACATCGCCCAACAACTGCCCTCATCAGTTTCTCCTAATGAACGCCGACATACTGATAGTCCTACGTGGCAACTTTAATGCTGACATGACACAGAACATGCACTTCATCGGTTTTATGAAGAATACGTTTAACAACGATTGCTCGACATGGGTGACGATGGGTACGACTGTGGACAATGCTTCTCTAGATATGAGTTTTGCACCACCGTCGAATGGCTGAATTACATCTTCTCGAACCATCGTCTGGTGTTGAACAGAGTGGTATGACGGCTCTGCACCCTGCCGCCCATGATACCGTTTTCACCCAACCAAGACAACCACTGTAGCTGTAACGTTCACCCACCAACTTTATTTGAACTCTCTTCATTAAGTCCCTGTATTCACGTAAAATTCTTGCAGCCGTGTCCCGACACAGCCTACCCTAATTTTTTTTAAGGAAGAATAAAATTTCCTAGATGTAACATGGCTGTTGCTGCTGAGCATTTATTTATACCACCTTAGTCATCAGTTCCTCATTTGGACTTTCTTGCCACATTACACTATGGCAGACAGTGCACTAAATGCTGGCACGTTACTTACTTACTGGCCCATTATGGGCATTATTTACAATGAAGGTTCAATGGCTACTGATTTGAGCAATGAAGGACAGAAAGTTGTGCTGGTTAAGAGCCAATTTTAAAGGGACAGTCTCGTACCCCCTTTCCCTCTCATCGAGTGCACCATTTGATTGCCCTTTGTTGAAAATGATTCCATTTTCAACAACTGCAAATTTACTCGACAAAGCGTGTTATGGTTATTGAATAACTGAATTAAATTGATAAAGACTGCAGAGCATACTGCGATCTCTGTTGGCAACAATAAGAAAGGCTACGTCGCCCTGCGGGGAAGTCTGATAGGATGCAGAAATCGTCTGCTTTTTCGCACGCTAGTGCACCAGTGTGAGCAGACGACTTTCAGAAGTGACTGGAGACCGCGGCAACTCTTGTGCATTTTCTTCCAGTTCTCAAGCAAAAAACGCGCATTCTAAGAAGTAGCCCACATGCTGGTTTAAAACAACTATGTCAATCTTCAGAGACAAGTTAAAAGTCTCAGGACAACACCACCCAGTCTCAGGACAACACCACCCACAAGCACAAATCTGAAGTCGTTCGTCATCGGCGTGCATGGTCGCTTTACAGCTCCGACCAAAAGTATATTATGCACACTTTAATTACATTCCCCATTGCACACTTATCATGTTTCGAAATGAAGTGTCGCATGATGACGTACATGGAGAAGGTGTGGGTGTGTATTTAAAAACCGCATTAAGTAGCTGTGGAAAAAAAACACATGGCTTAGCTTCCACGTATCCGATTATACACAACATTTTCGGTAACCCCACACTTAATGCACAGACTACATTCTCCGCTCGGGGAGATATCCACATACCCGCCAACTCTCCCGATTCACCCGGGAGACTCCCGTATTCGGACCGGTTTGTACGATTGTACGGCCGAGAAGCAAATCTCCCGGAAAATGCAGTTTCCCTCTCTATATCTCAAACGCCTGCTTTTTCTCTGGGCACACAGACGAAAACGTCAATCCGATACCAGCCCAATTGCCATCGGCATCGCTGCCGCTTCCCGGAGCCTCTGTGTTACGGGGTTCTGGTCATGGTTCTAGTTCTAGCACTTCTAGTTTCCAGGCATTTCCTCCATGTTTTCGGGCGACAAAGGTGCCTTTGCACTAGCTGTTTCGACCTTGCGTACCTCGCAAACAGAACAGAGACACAGTTTTTTGTCCTCACGTTCTTTTGAGAAAGTGTCATAGCCTTGTCACAGCTTGACACCCAGATAGTTTCTTGGAGAGGGCAATGTCTGTTGCTGCAAAACGACGAGCCTGCTGGGGTGAAGTGTGCTCCTGTTACATATGCAAATAAAAGCCACCCAACATCGTCTTTCTCCTACCCCCCCCCCCCCCCCCCCCCCCCCCCCCCCCGCTTTTGAAATCTCCCTAATTTGGACGTTCCCAAGTTGGCAGGTATGTATCCATCTGAGCATTGCCATTTCAAGAGTAAAGGTGATGACTCAGCCTAAGGTCCTTCTGCAGGTTGCAACTGTCATGACAAGGACGACATATCCGCAGGCCAACGTCATGCGTGATGTTGCATGAGAGCGAAGCGCAGGTTTTGTCGTCTGCTATTACGGCACTTTTCTTCAAATTCCTCAAAAACGACTTGCTTATTCTGAATGAAACTTTGACAGTTGTATGCTTAAAGTACTCGTGAAGGTAATTTTGACTAAGTTTCAGAATCACCCCGGCTGTACGAGGCCGTCTCTTTAAGTTGTTTTCTGGGAAAGTGTGAAAGCAGTTGTGCTATTGAGTGCTGTTGAAAACTTGTACCTTCCTAGATGTCATACGTAGCACTCCCCTGTGTCTTAAAGAAAAGTGTCTGACTGGGCAATTTACGTAATAATGGATTCTACATTAATTTTTTGCAGGTGTTCCTCTACAGAGGTGTTGTGCATATATTATCTACTGACCAAATTCCACAAGAACAGATGCCAACTTTACTAGCATCCCTTTCAACACTGAGGAAAGCGTCTCACAATACGAGAGCCTCACCAGCAGTGCAGTGTGCAATATTTAGTCGGTTGGAAGGCTACCCAGAACGACACCATGCACTGCAGCACAATACTCAATGTTTCTTGCCAGCCACAGCAGCTGCCATCTTACAACATGATCCACAGCTGATAGGACCTGCAGTCAACGCCTTTGTGTCCCGAGATCCCTCTGAGGCAAAGGTCCTTCGTGCCATGAGGTGAGATTCCTTAGAGTGCATGTTTGATAAACGGGTAAAAAAAAACTCCCTGATAAGCACGTTTAAGTCACTGGACGATTTTTTTGTTCATCTAAGAGCCATAAAGTTAGTCCGAATAATTGAGCAGCAATTCATTTTTTTCAAAACTACATGTAAAAATGGTGAAAGAGGCTTCAAAATATATGTGTCTACAAAATATATGTGGCTGGGAACAAATTACGAGAAGGCTTGAGAGCCTCATTGAGGTATCTAGTGATCAGTGCAGTCACATTGGCAGTAACTGCTGTGGTATGGGAGAACTTTCCGACTGCATTAATACCCCTTTCACATGGGATGATTTAGTGTCATTTTCGTGTAGTGCACTCCAACCAGCGAATGTCACTTTCACTACGTGCTTGCTACACAGCTTAAGTAAGTGTTACTTAGTGTCACGATAGATAAGAATAAATGGCGGCAAAATTTTTAGGCGTGCGCCACAATACCTTCCTCAGAATGTTTTTGTCTGATTTAGAAACACCTTCCACAAATCTTCCAACGTTAAACAAATTGGCCTCAAACACGTGCCACAACAAAAATTGACGCCGCCGGATCCCCGAGACCGAGAAGTTGTCACAGGCTGTTAATGAGAGTAATTACATGTTTTTTGGCACCATCGCACACTGTACTTAAATAAAATAAACACGCTGTTGAAAATATTTGTCTAAAAATATTGTGGTGTCGGGACCCCTCGCTTTTTCTCAATATTTTTACCTGTGCCACAAAGCCTGCCGTCGAGGTTACACACTTTGTCCGCCGAAGGGAAGGGAAGTGAGTTTGGGGAACTCACTAAATCGTTAGCGCACTTTCTGCCGAGTTTCACTAAAAGCTGTCGTGTGACAGCACAAGAATGAACCTAAGTGCAGGTGTCACTCGCTGAAAGTGACACTAAATTAGTCCGTCTGACAGAGGTATTACATCATGCTCACACCTGCTTTTTACAGTTTACATGGCTCAAGCTACTGCTGTGTTATGGTTCAGTATGTGCCAGCTTGTCGTTTTGCTTAGACTCTGACTGAAGGCTAGCTGAAGACTCTGTTGATGCTTTTGTATGCATTGTTGAGGCATCCGAGGATATTGTTGACACTGTTGCTAATGCTGAAAAAGTGACGAATATTGCCATTGCAGTAAACTGAACTGCTTTGCATGCATGCTTTACTTGGTAAAGGATGAACATATTTAACTAGCAATTAGTGCAGCAGGGGACACATGCTAACAGCACAAGCGCTTTCACGCATAAGCAAAAATATCTGTCCCGTTAGCGCATGTCTTCTGCTGCACTAGTTGCTAGGTCAGATATGTGTCACCAGCTTGCACAAACTTCCACCTTTTGCAGGATGAGCATTCTGTTTGATTGAGCAATGCAATAAAGAAGGATGATTGGAAGGAGTCGGAAATGTTTGAAACAGCACTTATAGGAGCTCATGCTGGCTCTTCGTGTTCACTACGTACACTGTGCAAATACATACCAGCTCAAAGAATAGTTTCTGCCCGTTAGTTTCACCAGTTGCAGATGGCATTCAGTATAGTTGTATAAGGTTCAGTGAACGTTCCTGAACATCACTATGCAGGGACACAGAAGAGGAATACATAGCCGCGAACAAGTAATCGGGGACATTAGCTTAAAGTGCCTCTATAATGTGGACTGTGCACTGGAACTGCCTTCGATGTTGCTCAGGCAATCAATACATATGGAAGATTGTGTAAGTTAAACAGGGAAATTCCCTATTGTGCAGCCGACAAGAAGCACATGTACAAGCACAAATACTGTGAGGGCTTCGTGTAATGTAATGAAGGAAACTTGGTTCATGTCGTACTTACTGTATACTGCATTATTCCATATTCATTCCATATTTGCAGGTATTTTCCACCAGAGACACGTGTCATGTGCAACGTGTGCTTCACGCGCTGTCTCTATGCTCAACTTCGACAGCATCGCTACGTTCCTGATCGCAGAACAGGGTGGAACCTTCCTCCAAATAATGCACCACAATTTGTTTCCCATGACTTAGGACTCAAACTGGTAACTGCTTTTGCTTTTGTTTGGGTGCTGTTCCAGTTTGCTTAAGGACATTGTATGTATACGGGGTGTTTTTTTATCCTTTGCAGATTTTTTTTACAAAAATATCTATAAGAGCAGCATATTTATGTCATAATGTAATTTTGCACTTCAGTTATACGGCCCAGCAGACATTCTCTCAAAGAGAGTATGAAACTACAAGGTGACTATTCACCGAAAATTCGTCAATTAACTGTTTAATTAGGGAATTCTGTGCAGAAGCAAGAAAGCAGTATGGGAGACAATCCTGATCCTAACCTTTTGAGTGACTTCCTTCTTCATCATCACTTGTACCATGTTTATTTTGTGTTGAAGTAGTCCGTGACATTCGTTTGTGCTTTATTTTAACTAGCGTCGATGTCACGAGCACGTCGCAGGTGCTTGGAACTGTGCACGCGTCTTCCACGGCGTTAGTGACTTTAGCTTCTTCTTGATAAGGGGTGAAAGTGGTCAGCGAAAGTCTAATGGATCCTACTCTTCCTCCTCATCTTCTGGAGGGCTTCAGATGACTTCTTTCACAATGGATTTGTTCTTTCTTTCAACACAGCACGAATACAGTCCTTCGCCTTCAAGATCATTGAGAGCGAACTCTGGAATATGCATAGGGTTCTTCGTTTTCGAGTTTTATGATTTTTCAAATTCGGGAGGTTTATTACTGTGTAACACTGGCTTGCACAACAAGTAAAAACAACGACAAACAAGAAAAAAGACGTTTCGATGCCTATGCGGGCGTCCTCATCAGCTTTAAAAATGCATGACGCATGCTACATAGGGGAAACAGGAAGAAAGGAAGCCACCAGGATGAAGGAGCACAAAGCCCAGATCAAGAACCCACCTGCAGAGAATCGTCGCACCTAACTTGTCAAGCATGTACAAAAAACGGGTCATTCCTTCGATTTTGATAATGTGAAGACCTTGACCCGTGAGTACAGATGGGGAGTCAGGAAATTCCTTGAGTCACGGCACATTCATAGTGACAACAATGCCTGTAATCATCACAGGGGGCCTCTACCGGACTGCTACACGGCTTTAAAAGGTTTCCCCTTATCATGAACAGTTTTCCTTCACGTTTTTAGAGCTGATGAGGACGCCCGCATAGGCGTCGAAACGTCCCTTTTCTTGTTTATCGTTGTTTTTATTTGTTGTGCAAGCCAGTGTTACGCAGTAATTAACATCATGACCCCTGGCTTTTGGTCTATCTTCAAATTCGGGAGGGAAAAATCAGGTGCTAGTGTATTTACACATTAGAATTCGGTGAGAACTCGGGCGCTATGATCGCTCTTTGATATGTAACTGGGGAGTTTTCGGGTGAAATGAAAGGCATCTGAAACAAGCCACTGCTGTGATACTGGGACGAGAAACATGAATCTTTATATTTCCGCTCGGAACTGGGGGAGTGAATGACTGTAGTATCCAAACACTTGCCCAAACTCCACGAAAAGCTCGATTATGTCTCCTGCACGAGGAGACCATAAAAGGAGGACAAGTAGGTTGTTACAGATAGCTCTCTTTGCTGATATTATGATTTACTTTTCTGACTGTTTACCGGGAACGACAAATTGAAGGGTTTCGGGTAGGTATCGGGCTTTACCTGAATTTTGAAAATTTGTTCCGAACCATAAGTATGCCATATCCGTTTAACGTCGTCCTTCTTTGTTTCACCTTTCTCTATCGCGTCCAAGATATTTTGCCTGTCCTCCAGCGAAAGCTCTGTCAGTTTACCGGGCTTGCTCATCGCGAAAGAACACGTACATGCAGCACAGCCGTGGCGGAGGTGGCGACGAGATCCCGCGTGCACTCTGCACGCATGCCCCCTTTACGCCTTAGCCTGCATAGACCGAGCTACAGTCTCTCCGGTCCTCTCCTAGATGGCACTGCCGCACGCTGTTGTTGTTGCTCTGCGTTTTCTGGATGCTGGCGCAGTGCATATTCTTCAGTGTGGCTTTGTTAAATTGAAATTGCTGCAAACCGACTTTGTTATTTCGAAGTCTCTAATACATGGTGTTCTATGGAGATGGAGTTGAGAAAAATGCAATAATTTGTTACATCGAGAATTTCGTTATACTGAAGTTCGTTGCATCGAAGTTCTGAGGTTTGCTGGATTCATTCGACTGTTTCGCAATACTTCTCCACAGATAACGCATTGTGGATTACCAGTGATGTGTGTAAATCCCAAGTTCACATAGGCTGGAGAGTTGCTCCGAAGTTTCTCCAAAGTAGCTATGGCTTAACAAGGGCTTGCAATGCTTTCGAAACACAAGAGAAAAGCAAAAGCGTGGTGCGGAGAAACAGCCGGGTTGAACTGCGGGATGAGTCCACCAATGAAGATCATAGCTTCTGGCTCCACTGTTTACAATTACCGTCAACCGTGGTAACCTGGTCCTGCGAGCTCGATGTCAATTCCAATGCCACAGTGAAACGTTGAGAACTCTCCGGTAACAAGACGAGAGTGAGCCTTGGTAGGCGATCAAGTTGCACTCGAGGGTGCTGAACAGAATCCTGTTTGCAGAACCTCAGGACAAGGCTCGCGGAAATCCTGGGTTCCGTGGAATCCCGATTGAGAAACACTGCTATATACGATACTATGCAGGAAATTTAGGTGCCTGGCCTTTGTACAACGATGAAATCGAAGTATCACTCCCATACGCATTGTAAACGTATCTGAGTGCCTTCTTTTGAACGCTTTCCAGTACTTCAGTTTGCACCTGAACGTGAGGGTCCCACAGAATGTCAGCATATTCCTGTAGTGAACATATTAGTGACATATAGGATGTCAGTTTAGTTGCAGAGGTGTAATGACACAGTTTTCTCAGCAGAAACCAAAGTTTGTGGGACGTCTTCGCGACAGTGTGAACAATGTGAACAGACCAATTTAGGTTAGACGTAAACTAACTCAAAGATATTTATGCTCAGAAACTTGCAAGTTGAACGTTGTTGATATTGTAGGAAAACAGAATCGGTGATAGTCTCATGGTCACGGTCATTTGAACACATTTCTTTGCATTCAAGTTCATTTGCCATATCTCGCAGCACTCGACAACAGAGTTAAGAGAACTTTTCATACATTTCTGGTCGTTAACACCAGTCACCTTTATGAACAAAACACAATAATCAGCAAAAAACGGACACTATATTCACGGATGATTGACACACATGTAATTTATGAAAATAAGCAAAATTTTGGGACACAAAAGACAAGGAAAAATGACTTTTTCTTATGAAAATGAGAAAAAGCAAGGATTTCTTGAAGTGTGCATTATACACTGGAAAATATGGTACATCGTAAAGTGAAACTTGCACAACAATGATAAATATGTAAATGCAGGCTTGTGGACTGGAGATCTTGGCAGCTGCGAAGGAAGGCAGAAATGGTGCTTCAATCGACTACTGTAGGGATGTGCGGTGGAAATGCTTCTTAGAGAGTCTGACATCAAAAGGATATTTCAAGGTATGTGATCAACTGCATTGTTATTTGTTATTTCATGCGTTTACCCTCAATTTTCAATTGTGTATGTGCTGAAATACCAATGCATGTGTCAGTAGAACCTCTCTATAGTGAAGTTGGTATGACTGCTAAAGAAATTACTATATCAGTATCTTCACTCCATCAGTAGTTTAAAACTGGGGTATCAACAATTCGGACTGCGGGTATACTTCACTATATCTGTACCTTCACAATATGCAGGTTCACTGCAGAGAAGTTCTACTGTGCTTGCTTTACGGTGTAGAAGTGTACAGTAAAGAACTTAATGTGCAATTTGACATTGCTGGTGCCTTTGACATACTCTATGCTAATAAGTTTTTTGCTAAGCAGGGCATTATGTGTTAGTGGTCTAGTGTAACACTAAACAGCATTTTACTTTGCATAATCGAGTTTTAAGAGGGCATACCAGCTCTCCGTCCCAATGTATTTCCTATGGAACATATTTTATGCTTTTTCACGGTAACCACCGTGCAGATTTTAACGTGGGTGGTTTCACTATAAAGAGGAAGACGAGATGAATCGGATAACGTTTATACATTTCTGATATGAATGCTCGATGCTGAATGCTCGATTGCTTCGTAAGATCATATGCCGTGTTTAAAAATTCAACATCATTATTTACCACACAAATTCACTCCATTTCAATGTCTGTCCAGGCTTATGTAGGACAGTCGTCGTTTGTCGCGTGAAGGAAGGTGGTACTCCAAAGCGTAACTCTGGATCGACGTTGATCGATTATATGAAATAACTTCTCCGTGATCATTCCTTCACTTGGCAGTTGACTAGCGCTCAGATTCATCTCTGGAAACCCCCTCATTTGTGTCTGTGTTGCCCACTTGCCCTACAAGAATAGTGATTTGCCTAAAATGCATAAACTTGGCTCACAAGGTGTCCCATTCTTCCACTTTTTTCACGACCGAATTACACGTTTTCAAGTTTGGATTGAATAAACTGAGACTTCAGCGTCCAACACGATGAAATCTGGAGGAAAAAATTCACGCTTCAGAGTTCTTAAACAAAAAAAGAAGCAGAAATTGATTTTTTCACATGAAATATAAGAAGGTCGAGCTGTACTGTTTCCTACACACAACATCCTTCTTGACAAAACATGTTATGTTGTAAAGAAATTTTGTAAAGTATTTTGCACCAGCACCTTGAAAATGAATTCAGATATCTGGTAATACCTGCTTACCAGAATTATAATCCCAAAATGTCATTTTTGCATGAATAATAGAGGTATGTATTATCAAGGTAGATTGCGTGTAGGCGAGTACAGGAACAAAATACTGTTTCGAGCAGGTTTTCCAGATTGGCATTGTAAGCATGGTGTGCAGGCAATGTTTATAGCCTAATATACCGCCGCTAGTACATCCAGTTGAGAGCCTCCGAGATACCGACATCGCGGATGAGCTTTGATAGCATATGAAGTAACTTTTCCGTGGTCATCTCCTGATTTCTTTAATTGGCAATCGACTAGCTCCCAGACTCAGTGCTGGCAGCCTTCATTTATAATACCATCTGTGTATGTGTTGCCCATATTACCATTCATACTATCCGATCACATTTGTACATCGGCATGTAGCAAGTATGCACAAGCACAACAACACGAAGAGAAACTAAAAAATTCCATAGTCAGTCAGTACAGACGCCAGTAACTTGTGAAAACAATAGATACAGTGTAAACATCTAGCAACAAAATAAAAGTAACAAAGTAGTCATGCAGCAATAGGAGACAGGCCAAAAGACGTAAGTGTCCCAAATGGAACTGCAGACCTTTCGTCTCAAATTCTGACACTTTACCTCTCGACAAACAGCGCAGGGGAGCGTGCCGCCAAACTCGCGACCTCAATCGTGCACAATGGGGAGTATTTCGGAGTCCGAGGCGAACGGCATGATAAAGCGTGGCGCCATCTAGAATCGAGAAAATCGTGAATCGGAGTTGCTCCCCGACTGGTATGGCCTCTTAAGGTGGAGCCACTCGCTCCGACTACGCGAAGCTGCTCAGTAGATGGTGCCGCAAGCAATCAAGTAATGTGATCTTTCCTCGGTGAGAAATCGGAAGTGACGTGTGCATCTACGTCATTCGGAAACATCAAAGTTATAAACAGAGATGGGAACTCTCGTCCTGAGGTGTTGCTCTGTGATCAAATTTCGACTTCCGTGATCGGATATCGGACTACAGTCATCCGTACGCTCTTCAAGGATTGCATGTGTTGTGATTGTCCGGCTGAGTACGTACTGCTAAGAGGGTCGCTCCGAAAAGCCACGTATTATTTTGAATGGCTTAGTCCCACGTTTCTTTAAACCGTGTTCAAAAAGCAACACACGGGAAACATTATATTTTAAACAAGGCCAAAATTAGCTATGTGATTTGTCACGAGAATGTCGTCGAAAAAGGAACCCAAACAAGTACACTCCAAATCCTTGCCTGAAGAAGGCTACACGCTGGAATAAAAACAAGTACTGACATACTTAGTTTTGTCGGTGCTACTGCTAACGCACCACTAAATTTATTCCCCCAAAATAGTTCAGTAGCAGACACGAAATGTGGAGGTGAGCCATGATACAAAACGGGGTGAGAAAAGAAAATTATGTGTATGGACAATTATTTTGGCATTGAACTTTAGGTTTACACACTGCCTTGCATGCCCCATATTGCTCAACGTGCCATCTTTACTTCACTTCATTGCTTCAGTGTCCTCCTCGGTAGCTCAGTCGGTAACGTGTTGGCCTGCTGAGCTCAAATTTGTGGGTTCCGTCGGCGAGGTACCGTCCTTGGGGCGTTAGCAATGTGGGGAGGCAAGCATTGCTTCTAGCACCTTGTGTCAGATATTTCCTGCGCACGCCAAAAGAACCCCAAGTGGTCGAAATTATCCGCAGTCCTACCATGTGGCACGTGCAACATGGCGCCATACTATAGACACAAACTTTATGTGTAACATCACGGCACCATTATTATTATTACTTCAGTGTTCGGAAATGGCTGTACATTCTTCCGTGAATATACTGACAAAACAAAATAGTATCTAACCAGATATTCCTGTCAACGAAATTATCCAGTACAAGTGTGAACGGTTCACCACTTTACCTTTCATACACTTTCATATGTCGGGGCACCGGCAAAGATCGAACAACTCTCCCCAAAAATTAGATAAATGGGGAACAGGGGGAGAACGGGTAGCGCAGTTTCCTTTCGCAGGAGCTCTAAGCGTTTTCCTGTGTATCTCAAATCTGCTTGCTACGTGACATGTCTGTGACCCCAACATCGGTCTTGTGACCGGTGAGAATAGAAGACGAGAAACACCTATGAGGTCGCCCGATAATATCAGCAATATCAACAGTCAGCATATCATATCAGTAGAGCGCGGAGAAATATGCAATAAAAACTCCCGAAATATGCATGCAACTATGCAGTGCTTGCATTGTTCTTGGTACGAAAGAAATGCACGAAGTGCGCATTTAAAAACAACTTGAGTATGTTATTACGGATAACACAGTAAAATAAAGCCGCCTTCGTTCTGCAGCACGCAACAAAGAATACTTTTGTCACAAACATTAATCATGGAGCTGAAGGCCTCGCGGTCGTTATTCAGTCAGGTCAGGTGGATGAAACCCACGACTAAACAAGCCTGAGCATGCGCAACATGAAAAACACAAACACGCACATATGTTTTGTCTTTTTCATGTTGCCCATGCTCAGACTTGTTTCGTCATGGCTTTGCGTTCAGCACTGCATCATGCCACTTAAAATGCGAGTGCCACCCGTCTTCGTAACGGTAATGTGGTAAAGGTGAAGTACGGGGCATCGGCCATGCACGCAGTGGAGGATGGAGCAGCCAGAGTAGTCTGAACACCACACCTCACCCCACCGAAGCATGGGAATTATTCCGACCATGGATTCCGACTAGAATTTTTCCGAAAGACGAACCAATGCCATCCGGAAATCAGCAAAGCCATCTATGAAGAAAGAAGTAAGCTTAAGTAAGTAAGGAAGTAAGAAGAACACCTGGAAATATGCCAAAATGTGCGAGACATGCATTTATATGCACCATAAAACCCTTCTGATCGTTCCGAAATCAAGACCAAAAGTGTTTTTTCATTGTCCAGATACGAAACCATATTGAGAAAAAAACATGCATTTGAATGAAAATCCGCACTCTATATATCGCCAATAGCAACGATCGGGTGAGAGTCACGCTTTTGCATCTGCGAATGACAACGTTCATGAGGTCCACTTAAAGGACTGCCCTCCAGAAATAAAAGCATGGTTCGAATGCTTTTTGTTGTTTTGTGAGAACTTAACTGACACAGTGTATCTGGTCAACACTATGCCTCATTATTTGCGAGTACAATGTTTAGCGTTTTTTTTAACAGTCTCCTAATTCATTAAAATTAATACTACATCGTGAATAAAAATACATTTAATTAATTCACAGGGGCAGTCTGACATAATTTTCTTGGTTTTGTCGAAGGCGTTCCACAAGGTACCTCATGATAAGCTACTGTTAAAACTACAAGCTATAATCGGTAACTCAAATCTGACCGCGTGGCTTCGGGACTACCTTGCTGACAGACAGCAGTTGGTACGGATCGGTCAGAGCAGCTCTAACTTGGCTTATGTGGAATCCGGCGTGCCTCAGGGCTCGGTTCTAGGGCCACTGTTGTTTTTAATTTATCTAAACGATATCACTGAGAACATTCCTGTAAAATACGCCTTTTTGCTGACGATTGCATAATTTTCACCGAGGTAAATTCTGTCTTAGATCAGATTTAGCTTAATGAATGTCTTCGTAGGATTAATGATTGGTGCTTAACATGGCAAATGACTCTCAATTTTCAAAAATGTACATACATGCATGTCACGAGGAAAAGAGTACCACTGTCCTTTCAGTGTTGTATAGATGGATGTGTTCTATCATGTGTTGACTCCTGTAGATATCTCGGAGTGACGTTGTGCAATGATTTGAGATGGAATCAGCATATTGATACTATCGTGAGAAAGGCAATGGGTAAATTATACTATTTGCGTCGTCATCTTCATCGAGCGTCCACCGCCACAAAATTGAAGGCATACAAGACACATGTACTATCTGCTCTGGATTATACGAGCATTATTTGGGACCCTTTTACCGCATCCAGTATTGATAAATTAGAAGGAGTGCGAAGGAAAGCCTTGCGCTTCATTTTTAACAAATACCGAAAGCTGGATTCAGTCTCTAAGCTTTACGATAGGGCAGGGCTTGAGTTGCTTAGTTCCCGCAGGAAAATGCTGCGGCTCAGCTTCCTTTACCAAATGATTCACAACAAGTTAAAAATCGACAGCGCACTTTACCTGCAGCCTTTCTCTGGCCGAGAAACTAGGCAGTCACGCAGTTTACGTTTCAAACCCTTCAGCGCGAAAAATGATTGTTTTAAATTTTCTTTCTTCCCGCGGACTGTCCTGGAATGGAATGAGCTACCACAGGCGATAATGAATAGTCTTACGGTTGAGAATTTTTGTAAACTGATAACGACAGTTCTGAATTAATGTCTTCTGTTATCACTTTTTGTTTACCTTGTGTGTTTACCTTAAGTGTTATGTATCCCACCCTACTTAGGCTTACTTGTAAGCCAGTAGTATGAATAAATGAATGAAATGAAAATTTACAGTATTGGTCTTCAGGGGAAGAAACTCAGGGTGTCTTCCACGCTGGAAAATCTGGAAAACAGGGAATTGTCAGGGAATTTTGGTGTGACTGGAAAAGTCAGGGGATTGTCAGGGAATTTGGCAAAAAAAGCAGCTGAAGTGCCGTGATGATATGCAACAAATCGTGATTGCTGAAAGCTGGTTGAGCATTGATGCCGCAGGTAGCAGTTCGCCAATATGACAGGCTCTGATGCAGAAAAGTTGGGGGGGGGGGGGGGGGAATGTTTAATGCTGATAGCAAAAAAAAGAAAAAGAAGAGGGAAAAGTAGGGTAGCCTTACTAATACCTAATAAATGGTCTGTTTTATTAGGGATCTGTATGAAAACGTAGGAGCAGGCACCAAGTTTGCTTTTGTTTTTGTCAGAGAACTCGTTTGAAATAGTCAGTAAAAACCTGGAAAAGCCAGGGAATTTGAAGGCTGCAATTTGGTAGACACCCTGAAACTCTGTGGGAAACAACATAGTCATCCGCTAACAAATATGTTAGGTGAGTGAATTGCTAGAGGTGGATTGTTAATGAACAACAGGAACAAGAGAGGACCCAGTACTGTAGCCTGTAGAATGCTGGCTGTTACTGAATGAAACTCTGAATATACCTTGTTAGCAAACACTGACTCAGATCGTAAGTTTAAGAAGGCACAAATCCATGGTAATGTCCTAGAATTTATGTTGGGATTAGTTGACCTTAGGGAACACGATAATAAATTCATCTGTCATTCATTCCGTGATGATTCATTCTGTCAAAACCCCAAGCTGACAAAATCGAGCAAAGTGTCAATGAGCTTTAACAGGCCGGAATATCTCAACGGGGGAATATATATTTATTGAATGGACTAGTGGGACGGGTTCCCTATATTGCTGTGCAAATATAGTGAAATTTTAGTTACACCATTTAGTTCTTCAAATAATAATGAGTAGAATACATTCGATAATAATTAAGTAGACAACATAGGTAGCAAGCGGACACAAACTCACTTCTAACTCTTCTGCTTCTATTTGTGGCATTCTGCTGATTGTAAGAGATGACCTATCATTGTTACTTTGAACCTGCAGTGCACTGTTCTAGATTTTTGTTCTGCGTTATGTTATCACTGCCGGTGATTGCTTTTAGGTTTCCTTTAGATCTGAACGAAAATACGAAAGAAACTGTCTAAAGCAGTACTTCAAAGCACACGCTTGAATTGATGCACGTTGTCTCGATTGATAAGCTGCATTTTGAGATAGAAAAATATGCTCGTCTATTGGGCATTTGATATGCCATTTAATCGTACAATACAGTCGCCGACCGATTTTTCGGGCTCCAACAATTCGGACTTTCTAATATTTAGGACAAAAGTTGTGGCTTTATCAGACATCCCATTGAGCCAATGTATTTTGACATCCGAAAATTCGGACCATTTTTCGCAGGTACGGTTCGATTTTTCGTAAATATTCGCCTCAACCCTTTTTTTTTTCTTCATTCCCTTCGCCTTTGCTGATGGCGAGCGCGGAGGCGGAGTTTACGTGTGAAACCACGAAGTGATGTCTGCACCTTCACGTGATACTGAGGGTGTCTCGATCGACTTCGTGGATACTGACGAGTGCGATGAAGACGCGAGCATGTCGGCGGCACAGGCGCCCGCAGAGACCGCGACTGATTCTTCAACGGTGACAGCAGTACCCTCAGCATCGTCTACGGCGTGGACGATGTCTGAAGGATCCACAGTAAAGCATTCGAGAGGCAAGTAGTCGACTATGACTTTGCAGCAAATAGTGAAAGCAGACGGATGGTTTAAAGTGTGAGAAAGTCCATGCATGAGAAGAGGAGTGTTATCATGTTCATCGATAACTGCGCTGTACAGAACCTCCACAGGATACGTTTAGAGTTCTTGCCTCTGAACACAACAAGTGTACTGCAGGGCTAAGGAATCATAAAGAATCTCTCTCTTTGAGTTTTCTTTAATAAAGATCATTTTGGGAGAGATTTGTGTCATTGACTGAAAATTCGGACTGCTCGATAATTCGGACCAATTTTGTGGCTTTTAGAAGCCCTAAAAAATCGGTCGGCGACTGTATTAGGGCACACATAGCCTTGAGTCATTTCATGTTGCACCACAAAATTTGGCACACATGAGGGGTAATCTTGATCAACATAGAAAACTATGTTCCATATGTTAGCCATAAATGTTTGATTTTGATCTGATTGGATTTGAATCGCCCTAGTGTTGCACACATTGGGTGCATTTTGTTATTGAAACTGGGTAACCCACGGGTAAGGCATTGATGTACGAGGGTAAGCCATCAAGTGACTGTAGTATCGGGGTCTATGTGCAGCATGACACTTGAGAAAGAAGAATAAAGTCTGGGAATGAAGAAATGAGTCTGGGTGATTCCCTAATGCTCTACAGTACGGTGTAAGACACCACAGTGACTAGAGAGTTGCAACTCTTGAGCGGAATTTTCACCAAACGAGGCTTGCTCTCAATATGGCTGCCGAAGCAGACGCTCTTTTCGTATGTCTGCTTATGGGCACGGTGGAATTAGTTTGTTCTTTGCTGGACGATATTTCTGCACTGATCTGCAGTGTAGCTGAAGTTGCTGTTTGGTGCAGATGTCACGTTTTCGGCAAGACTGCTGTATTCAGGAGTGCAAGTTTCACCTGAGATTATGTATACATAGAAAATTGTACTACGGCATGACTTAAACTGAATAAAAAGGGACACAATGCAAACATGACACATAATAGTTTTGCTCACCATGTACAACTCACATCAGAGTTAACTTGAACGCATTGAACGCTGCAGACCCTGGTGGTGCTTATTAGAAATAACGGCGAAGGGTTCTTTGGTAATTTATTTACAGTTAGAGGGGTGGCCCTCATTATGAAGGCGTTGTTTTCTGCTAGGCACTGCCAGGGTGGCTCTCTTCCCGCTTCGCAGGCCGCAAGCCATACTCTGAGCAGCATGCATATAACAGGTGCAAGGAACTGAATAAAGTGCATTTCGCGATACAAGGCACAAAATTGAAACACTTCAAAATAACTTCCACAGCAGTAAGCTCTTGAAAGAAGGGAATCCGAAAAACGCTCAGAGAAAAAAGGAAAAACACAGATGATGATGCTTCATCCGATAATGAATTTGGATTACATGACCAGTAATAGGGGGCAGGAACACTACGAATCAATTATGCTTTTTGTTGGGATGTTACGCGTGAAAGGTCTTCCATGTAACTCGTCTCAGGACACGACATCCATAATATACAAGGGTTCATCTCAGCCACTCCAATGCATAGTTTATGCAGGCTACAAAAGGTGTCACAGAATGTCAGAAATGTCAGAATGTAGCTTGTTCTTGCGGTTGCAATATGTGGAGTAGTCATTTAGAAGAAAAAAAAGGGAAATAAAAATCACGAAAATGGAAATCTTTGTTCTACTTTCTTCTTTGCCTGTACAGTTATTGGAAGATTTTCTTTTAAATCCGCAAGGTGTCAGTTTATGAAATTTATTGTTTGTTTATCGTGCAACCTTTTAAGTTACATAATTCCAGAAAACAAGAAACCTTGTCATATTCACTAGATTTTTTAAAACTGTGTGTTTCTTCAGGGTGAACTAGAAGGCTCATTGCTTTACCAGAAGCTCCTGCAGGATGCAAAAGAGTATTTTGCACAGTCCCTGGATGATGTCAGTTGTACAAGGATGCGAACTCAAGCCGGAGATCGAGTTGTCCATTTGCTGAACACATTGGATGTCAACCTGGAGAAGCTAAAGGAAATGGAAAAAAACCTCAAGCCTTCTGATGGTATGCCTTTCTTATGACCTATGATATAACAATAACTCTAATATTACTATCAAATTGCTGGTTTCTTCCAGTTTCTTCATTGAAACAAAGCTTTGTTAAAATGATCGGCATGAAAGCGCCTGCCTGCATATCGCCATCAACCTTTTTTTTTTTTGAGTCTGTAAAGTACCAACTAAGAACTGCACATTTCAATGATTGAACAAGGATAACAATCTCAAAACACTTGTTGCAACCTCGCAATATTCTAGTTTAGCTGAAAGCGATGGTAACAGAGCTGATTCACAGCATTTGTTGCCAGGTGCACTCATTAAAAGGCGAGCGAGCCCTAACCTAACCCAACCTAAAGGAGAGCAGTACGGTGCGTGGTTCTGTGTTGAGAAGTTCGGCAAATACAAAAATGAGCCATTGATGCGCTTATTAGAAATGACTGGTCCATGGAATCCGATGACGGTGGAGCTTGCAACGCAGATGGGGAAGGACAACTCGCATTCTTGATTACCTTGAGGCGAAAAAGGAATTGGCGTTATAGTGGCACAAACTGAAATATCAGTTGATAGTTTCATTAAGTGTGGTAACACAAATCTATAGAAGTAATTGAGCGGTGGCGTGTTTCTTTGTTTTTTTACTTTTGTTCTCGTCAAAAGCGCACTGGTTTCGTTTGCAAAGAGTGTCATTATTGCCGCATTAAAAAGGCTCTGTCGAGTGTTCTGGCCATGGCTCAGACAAACACAGCAAACAATCCAGTGAACTGCTTAAAGACTCCTCGCTGCAGGATAAGAGCTTCCCTTTCTAGCCACAACTCTGCGTTTTCCTGTACCGTCTAAGCAAGGCTACTGAATGGCATGTCGCTACTTTTCACGCAGAAGGTCCGCACGTACAGTATCACGTAGGATAATTGGGGGAATAGTACCTATTCGGGTGAATTTTGTCTTCTATTTTTTAGACTGGTGTTCATTTTCATTCTGCGGTAACAGAGCTGAAAGCGAATCTGTCTCGGACGACAGTTATGGATGAAATATGGGGTGGTACATGGGGGGCCAAAACTGGAGGAGGAGGGGGGGAATCCACCAACGGGACCTCATCTTTCAGTGCCCCTGGCTAGAGAGAACCCAATCTTCATGGAAATACAGGGTGCTTCACCCATAAAATCTGCTTATCTGAACATTATGGGGTCAATGCTATTTATCAACGTGGCTTGTCTTGGCAGATTTTGGAGGTCAGTTGGGAACATTTAATTTTTCACAATTTAAATTTAATAAAGGTGCCCAGAAGTAATGGCAAAACATTGTTCGAGATAAATAGTGTTCACTCCGTAATGTTCAGACTGGTAGATTTTTAATGGAATTTTTATCGCGTGAGGTGAAACACCCTGTATACCATTTCTATGCTATATACTTATACTATGTACAGTACGATCCCATTAATGCGAAATCTCTTTATTCAAACTTCCAGATAATTTAAACTGACTTCAGGTCCCGTCAAAGCCATGTGTAGTTCAATGGGGGAAAACACCCGGTAATTCGAACATATGAACGTGTACACTGGTTTATTTGGACAAGACTGCAGAACTGTGCCTGACTATGCACTGGCTCGGAAACACCAGCCGCACGTAGGGAGGCGTGCCGCTGGGGACATCTTTACATACCTGCCAACTCTCCCGTATTATCCGGGAGACTCTCGAATTCCGTTCGGTCTCCCGATGTACAGATGCGCCCTCCAGTTTCCCAGAAAATTGGGGCCTTGGACTTTTCTTCTCTCATTTTCCTTTAAAAGCTGCGCTAACGTATTCCTGAAAACATAGGCAGCTCGTAAAACATGGTTCGTGGCATGACCATCCATGGCTGGATGTCATGGCAGATTGCGTGTTTCATCGTGTCCGTGTTTCTTGAGAAGACGAGCTGTCATCCTATTGTCAGTACAGTCTTAAGGGGTAATGCCCTTGTCAAGCAGCCTCGTGCTGCTTTTTGGCTTCCCCCTGATTGTGTTTTTTCTGTGGAAGTTGCAATAAAGCATCGTTTATCGTTGTCGTTTATCGTCTTGTAAAGTAGTTTCATCTTCTCCGATGGAGCTCCCCAAGCAGAAGGAATACCTGCTCATGTTCCTCGTGCGTGCCAAGTGCCTTTTCACTGGTTCTCTGGTACAAGTGGCAAGTAGGGTCAAACACAGGCATTATATCCTTCAGAATTTATCGGTAATTCAGAGTTTTTCGGAACGTGCCGAATTTTTTAAAAAATAGTCTGCTGGTGTTTTGCGGCATTTTTTGGCAAATGCCCAAAATGCGGAACCCTAAATATAATGATACTCTGATTTCCCATCCCTGTCAGTATTGTTAAAACAGGCTCAACTGTATGCCAGATAACATTGCTAAAACTAAGAGGAATTTATAGCACCGTATCACATGGCAATTTTTATAGAGCCTGTGACATTTCAGTAGCACCCAAAAAATACTACACAAATATATATTAAGTGTGCCGTTCTTTTTGTGTTTTTCCTTTTTTTTTTTTTAAAGTGGCACTTCACAATTGCAAAGTCATGTTAGTCATCTCCAGTTGCAGTCACAGTGACATATTCTACCAGATGATAATTTTTGTCTTGGCGGACTTGACAACTGCCTATACTAACACATTTGTAGAATTAACATTTTCTAAAGTCATGTCACATCATAGGACAATCATCCACTATAATGTTAGTTGTTCATTGTCAGATGATGCATGGATGGACATTACACCTGATGAGCTGGAGGCGCTCTTGTCCAGGTACTCACTGCGGGGAGACCAGGCTGATAAAGAATCAATCAGGTAAGATAGATTTTATCTGCTATTGCAAGATGTCACTGTAGGCAATTAGTATTCAGAACACTTGTGGCAGTAGAACCTCGTCAGCCTCAAGTCAGATATCTCGAAATATCAGTTCCGTCAAAGTCTTTTAAGTTGTGGAAGTTAGCTACTGTGTTTGCCACTGCTTATGGTCGAAAAGTTTTGGGGACAGAATCTGGGTGCCTAGAAATCTTATAATTGAAAAAAAAAAAAAAAAACTGTAATCCAGAACCTGCAAAAGTGGCCCTAGGTCATCTTGTGGTTCTGTGTGCATCCCTTGCACAGCAGCCTCGTGCCAACGCATGTAGCCTCCCCTTCCACGTCTGAAAATATGGACACCATGACCTGATTTACTAACTCGGGTCCGACCCTGGCCCCACTTGTGGTCAAAAAGCACTTGCCTATCTGGACCCAGCTGAACGTTGTCAGTCTGTCCGATTAGCCCTTAGGAATTCAGTAGCATTAGCATTCCTAGCAATTTCCTCCACTTTTGAAAACCACACAAACATGATGCTCAAACACCCAAATGTGTCTGTCCTACCCATTTTGAAACATGTATGCCACATGGACATCACCTGCACATTATCAGCACAGCATAAAATTAAGTTTGGTTTGGTTACTAACAACTTTTGCAAAGGCTACATGGAATACACTGGGTGATGTTAAAATGTGACTTGCACTTGGGACGACATTTAGTACACTAAGGAAAATTTTCTTCCTGCCAGATGAAAGACAAAAGGACAGGTGTTTAGTGAGAGTGACATCATGTCTGTTTCTTGCTGTAGTATCGAACGTGATATGGCAGTCTAATCTGAAATCCAGTCGGTATCTGTACTGATTAACAACTTACACATTTGTGTTTGCATTTTTGTTTGAAGCTATTGTGCCAGAACTAGGAGGGCAATGTCATCCATCCATTGTGAAAGCAAAGATGGTAGCATGTTCACCACTTTAAGGATTTGTATACATGCGTGTTTAATGAGTTCAGTTCTAATTTTACGAGTTTATTTATGATGTATGTTAGAAGAATATATATTGTATAAGAATTGTATATAAGAATATTCTTGGAGCTTGAATGATGAAGTTGGATATATCAGACACCAACATTGCACTGATCAAAGTTTGCGCTGTTGTAGAAAGCAAGTGATTTGTTGTAATTTATAGGAGGTTGTGGTTTTGTGCACCCATTTCAGAAATTCTAAGAATACACAACTAGGAAGTGCCATCACAAAAGGCTTAGAATCTTTTGTGCACCACACCTCAGATTACAGTGGGGCAGAAGTTCCAGGGACCAACAGCAAAAAAACAGTGGAAAAGGCAACAGTAACCCTCAATGCTGATGCTTTCTGTGATGCAGTTAGTGCTATTCTTGGTGAGTTGCCAAAATTGCTATTGTTCCAGATGCTTACAGATATACTGACATTTAGTACAAGCAACATATTGCAGATTGGTTTGTATTTGCTAAGTTAAATGCAAGCCAATGTCTAGGGCATGATAGCTGCTTGTTGTGCCAGTTTGCTACAACATGGTCTGGATTTCTTCCTCCAATAGACTTTAAACTCCCACCCTCTGATGAGGACTCAAGTTCTATGAGCAGCTATGGAGATGAAGATGACTACTTAGGCGGTAAGACTCTCCCTTTGGTCCTTCAAGATCTGTAGGCACGACACACTTATACCTACCAAAATAATAATGCGAGTTCTGATAACAGTATATATGCTGCAGTAAAGGCTCATGTCTGCAACCTACGGCACGATTGCAGCAGGTTTGCTGCAACTGCAAATCTGCTGTATCTTGCTGCTTCTTGCAGTAGATGCACATTTCAGCAGGACTACAGCACCTTTGCTGTAAGTGAGATAGATCTGCTGCATCCTGCTGCCCGTTGCAGTAAAGACTCGTATCAGCTACCCTCAGCAGGATTGCAGCAGGTTTGCTGTTACTGCAAATCTGCTGTATCTTGCTGCTTCTTGCAGTAGGTGCACATTTCAGCAGAATTGCAGCACCTTTGCTGTAAGTTAGATCTGTCAGATCTGCTGCATCCTGCTGCTCGTTGCAATAAAGACTCATATCAGCAACCCTCAGCAGGATTGCAGCAGGTTTGCTGTTACTGCAAATCTGCTGTATCCTTCTGCTTTTCTGCTGGTACAACAGAAATGCAGTGGTATAGCAGCAAAATTAGTTAGCAAAGTTAGCCTGTCATGATCTCGCAGTAGAAATGCAGTAGAAGCCTGCATTTGTGCTGTAATTGTACAGCAGAATATCCTGCTGTATCTTGGTGTGCTGTGCTGTTTTCAGCGAGATGCACTAAAAACACAGCTGGAGTTCAGCAAAAAGATAAAAATACAGCAAATATGCAGCAGGAGTACAGCTCACCGAATTTCATATGGTGAAGCACTTGTTTTTCAAAGCATTTCCTACTAATTTGAAGAATTTGCCCTTTGTAGAATGAAATTTGATAGGGTCTTAACACCTCTAAGTACCTTAATTTCACGTGTATTAGCCGCGGCTTATGCGCGATTTTTTCTCTAGGCTTATCTACCGGTGCGGCTTATCGGATGACTTTTTTTTTTTTTTTCTAGTATTTCCCCCATACGTTGGTTTTAACGAAAGGGCCGACAGTGTCTCTGGAACAGCACTGCCCTGCCGATGCACGAACAGTGCGTAGCAGGGGCGTGTCCACACTCGAGTAGATTGATCCTCCTGGTGCATTCCCCCAAGCAGCTTTAACGAAAGTGGTGACACTGATTCGCGTCTTCTGGAAGACCACTGACTCATCAATCCTCGAAAAACACCCAACAAGGGCACAGTCCGATCTTGGTAGAACTCTAGAACTGACTTCCTTTGTTGTACACTATGCCAATCCCGTAGTATTGACTACAGTGTTTATGGCCCTCACAATGGTTTCCTTTGTCGCACAAATCAGTCGTCTCGTATTGCCCGCGGCTTACCTGCCAGAATTTTCAAAATGTACCTAAAAATGCGTCCTGCGGCTTATCTGCGGTGCGGCTTATACGCGTGAAATTACGGTAGTCATTTATGATCATTGGTGCGCCAAAGGGAGACTAAGGTAAGTCCATGTTTCATCAGTTTATGAACAAATGTATATTACACTGCAAAATGTGCAACAAGCACATTGCATCGTGCAAGTTCCCCGTTTCCCAACTGGGACTGGTGTACTGGGACACAGATTCCTATTCCACTTTTGCCCAAAATCCCCTAATTAAAAAGGTAATTAATGAATTTAGGTAGTCATCTTGTTGTCGCACAATTTCTTTGAGAGGGTGGCTGCCTGGTCGTAGAACTCAACTGCAAAAACAACGTCTGTCGTAGCTTTTTTTTAAATAAAAATTCTGTAAAGGCTAAAAGCAAAAAACATGTATATAGACTCACCTGTAGATAAATTGTTGTTTTTGTAGTATATATATTCTGCAGGGACCTGAATGATCCTGCAGCATTGCAAAATAAAGAAATCACAGATAGTGCTTGTATATTGACAGGGGAACAAGATTATGAAAATAAAGATTGCACAGCTGAAGGTAGTGGAGGTGCAGATAAATTGGTGCCGAACATGATGACCTACATGGACCTCATGGATCGTGAACTTGCTGCAACAGATGTAGGTCTCAGCTTTGAGCGTCTACCAGCACCTTCTAGAAATAGAGAGAAACATCAAGCGGAAAAGGAGACCCGCAAGGTACAGTCACAACTGATGGGTGTACAAAACTCCCTTTCCTTCTAAGATTTTTGTAGAAGTGGAGAGGCAAGTGGGATGATGCAATACTTTTCATTTAGTAGCAAGTGCTGACCAAGATATTCAGCCGATTAATTACAGAAGTACGTACTTGCATACCGTATTTGCACGATTCGAAGACGAGTGTGATTCCAAGACGACCCCCATTCTACAACCCCCAAAATGAGGAAAAAGAAACTTTTGGTCCAATGCTTGACACTGAGCTCTTTATTCATCTATATCTTCGGCATCGCTATTCTCTTTCTCCGAATCGTCTCACAACGCGTCGTCTTCTGTGCTGTCCAATGCGTTTGAGATTTTGCATTTCTTGAACGCGCGCTTGATCACTGTGTCATTCCACACTTCCAAAATCCGCGACACCAGTTGACTCAGTGATGCATGCTTGAAGTGGCCAGTCGGTGTCAGCTGCTGGTCACCTGTCGCCATCCATTCGGCATGCAGCCTCCGGAGCCCATCCTTCAATGTCTTGTTTACGCCGACATCCAGAGGCTGTACCTGCGACATCATGCCGCCTGGGATGACGACCAGATCACTGCCGTGTACACTCACGATATCTACACTCACTGCACGCGAGTACGTTCTTATGCAGCTTGCCAGGATGATGGACCTGCCATAGAATTTAAAAAAGTTCGTCCAGTTCGCCCATGTCCACTGCTTTATCGTTCCATGTGTCTCCTGACTTGTGGATCAACTAGCTCAGGAATCATATATCGTACATATATTTGGCAATATATTTTGCCACAATGCAGGGTTCTTCTTGATGGTTACAACTTGCAGGTCTGTCGGCGACTACACTGCGAGTTTGCAGTAGCTCCCCTTCACATTGTTTAGCTGAGCTTGTATTTGATAGAAGTACTTGTGTGATCCTGAAAGATATAAGCTGCCGTCTTTCGATATTTTTACGCACATTTACCACATTTTTTCACTTCAACGTTCACATATCTCGCTTGGAATGTTTATGCTGCATCTTATTCCTTGTGGTCGACGGTGTACTGACAATCTTTGCTGCGGAACGACTTGGGATACATTATGGCCTTCACTAAAGGAGGGTGCTGGAATGTTTTTCTGTGTGGGTGACATATGCTGTGTATTGAAGTTGATGGTATCCTCGTCTTTCTTTGTGAGTGCCATACGTCAGACTTGTTCTGTGCCAGTGTGGACTTTTGTTGACTGTCAGCTTCCCGGTTGGTCAACTGTATTCCACGCACAAAGTCCTTGGCTTTCTCAACAAAAATTGTCCTGTCCAGATCTGGTCTTTGAGACTGTCCTCCATAGCCCTTGTCTCCAACGGTGCTTGCTTGCTTGCTTGCTTGCTTGCTTGAAGTAACGACCGACAATGACAGCCACTCCCCTATTTGCATTGTACCCATGGGCGAAAGATCGCTTGCTCCATCCTTCATCTACAATGACTGGGATGTTCCAAAAGCCGTCGGGATCGTGACACTCCTTCCAGTGTTTGGCAAGCTCAACTTCTTCAGCCGCGGCTTTCTTCATGGAGTCAAATGTCGCTGATTGAAGGTTCTCTCCAACTTTGTTCTCACATTTCTGGTAGAGTACGTGAAAGGAATGGGAGGCCGACTGATACTGTTAGTTCTTGAGCCTGCGTTTCCCCACCCCCGATAAAAAGGCATCCTCTAACAAAATCAAGATTTATGCTGTCGTTTGTGTTGCTGTTGTCCTGTTCTTCAATACTGACCTTTGTGGCTACATATGCGAAGTGGGCCTTTTCTTCAATGTCTTGAACCTCCTCATATCAAGCATTGATACCTTTCGTTAGTGCAAAAACAGTACGGAAGAACAATATTACTTCATGTTCATTCATTTTCCAGTGCACTTGAAAACATTCACACGTTCACATTCGGTGAACTGCCCACCCCATCGTCATTCCATTATGTGTATATGTGTGTGTCAAGCAAGAAGATCGCTTCATTTCATCATTTTATTTTTATTTATTTATTTATATGTTTTGTGTTCCTCTATTCTTAAAGGCACAATCAAAATGAGGTGAGGCGCATGACATGTGAAATCATAGCGATAGTGCGCCGCTCTGCAGCATGGACTCTGTGTCCGGTTATATCTCATATGGTCCAAGTGAGCATAAGTCTCAAGTAACCAGAACGCCCAAATGTTCGCAAGACCCGAAAAATAATTGGGCCTTTTGAGCATTTGGAAGAAATGTGCAGGGCAGGATAAGGTGCCCACTAATGCCCGGAAGGCCCAAATAGTCAAATGGCAAGGAAACCAGGAAGGCATCCGATTGACCTGTGAGGTCATGTGAGGACGCAAACAACGGAAGAGTATTTCCCCATACAAATAGGCCAGCCCCGAGCCTCACTCACCTGAAAGTAAGGCTTCGGTTGCCTCAGGTTCCCAAAACTTACACTGATAAATGCACCATATTCTTCTGTGTATAGGCGCTGTTATACACTTAAAAAGGTTCTCTGTCGAAGCCGCGCATCATTTAATGTCATCATATGCGCGTCATCATCCTGCACAGGGCTTCTTCAGAGATTTTTTTTTAAAATCTATAACTGCACTTATACACAGAAAAATATGGCACTTTTATCAGTGGGAGTTATATGTAAGGAATATTTTTTTCTGTAAAATTGCTTTTCAGGTGTGACAGCGCAGGAATTCCAACACTTTTCAGAGAAGCGGTACGGCTTGGTATTTTGCTCGGGACTGATATTTATTATGCTCATCAAGGTGTGCCAATTTTGGACAATTGCTTCTTCTGCCGCGTGCATCTGACGTGAACAGAAATGATGCGCTTCTTCCGCCGTGTGATATAGTCTCCAAATAGTTCATTTCAGAAGTTCAGAATCACTTTGAAGGTGTTCGCCTATTTGATGGAACGCCATTTGATCGAATGGCCCCGAAAAAATGGCGCAGAAAATTTGTTGGAGGAACAAATGGTATCTGAAACAATGGTCCCGAGGGGTTGGAGCAGAAAAAGCGGTCCCATGCGTAGAAATTGTTTGCGACTTTCAAACCCCTCCCGAAATCGCACCTTTGGTAGCGCATTTGGGAGAGGGAAACGAGGTGTAAACCCTTCTCTCCTATGCAAATTTCCTTCTGAGCCCCTTCAGAAATATTTTTTCTGGCTACGCTACTGCTGTGCCCAGTTTGGTTACTTTCGCAGACTTATTGTGCATCATAGCAGTTTTCAAGAGAATGTTGGAAAGCTTTTAATGTGGCAAACGAATAGGTTATTCAATAAAAATATTAGCCACAGAGCCTATACCAACCTGTGCCGAGCAAAATACTGAACACTGTAAGGATTCATATTCATTTGTATTTTACTTTTTGTCACATTTATGTCCTGTACCTCTGTCAGACGGGCACATATACGGCCTTTAAGGTTACAGCATTAAGAAATGGATACGGCCTTCAGCTCTGGGAAGCTGCCAGACGGTATCCGTGAAGGCATTTTGCCGATGATCTCCACATCGAGAAACACATCTGCGAACGTTGAATGTAATGTAGTGAAGTCACATGTTTTTCACACTGAGAGTACACGAAAACAACGGTATTTTGAAAATACAACAGGAAACTACATTTGCTTTAAAGTGCTTTGGATATTTTTTTGAGTGGCGTCCGACTTTTTGGATGCAGACGACACGGTGCGATGCCACGTGCAGTGGTTCGAGGGTGTCACTACGAACTGAACACCTGAACAAACGAGAGAAAAAGCGAAGCAAAGTGCAAAAATGCAACAGAAAAACTCGAAAAGAAAGATGACAGAACATTACGTCACGTAAAAAAACATTTTCTTTCTAATTGAATTAAATGTGCAGAATCCTGCTTATGGCACTTGGTGACGAGGCTTGGGCAGTTTCGATGGAATGTCGTAAACTGTCTTGCGGTAACACCGTTGCCCTTCTATCTCAGTTTTGTCACAAAGGCCGTATTGCTGATCGTCTGGCAAGGAGTTAATGACAGTATGCACTTACGGCCATAACCGTTAAGGCTGTAAGTGCTCCCGTCTGACAGGGGTATTGTTTGCTTGAAAATTTGCTTCTTCATTTCAGTACTTTTATTTTTAGTTCAGATACCTTTTTCTCCTCTGTCGCATTCCACATTTAATTAATATTGGACATATGAGCAAAGAAAATATCTACGTCACTCATAGTCTTCCCTACTGGTTTCGGGCCATATGACTATTTCGGCCTTCTGGACACCTTACCTTGCCTGTTCATTTGACCCAAATGCTCAAAAGGCCCAATCTTTTTTCGAGTCTCATGAACATTTGGGCGTTCTTATCACTTGGACCTTATGCACACTCTGGCCACATGTGATGATACCTGTGTGTCCAGCCATCGTCAGAATGTACTGGTTGTTTCGTTCCCCAAATTCGCTATCTTCAACGTGTGGGCAGTAGAAGAGAAATCCGGATACCAACATAGACAGGAGACATGACCAGCGACTATGTCCCTTTCTACCTTTATCGCTGCTCATAAAGCCATATAGCACTGCCGCAGAGAGTTAGAGAATCCTGTGCTTTCTCTGTTATACGCTACGTATTGCTACTTGATAGATTTGTATCGCCTAATCCTCATCCTGTAAATGCGCACAACATTACCATCCAAACTGCAAAGAATGAAAGATCAGACACAAGTTGGTCGCTCGGTTTTGCTCAGTTCTATCTCCCCAGTTAGCATCCCTCATACTTAGAGTTCTTCGTTTTTGTGTTACACCCGATTTTTCATGATAGTTTGGGCACCTAAATGCAGGTAGCTTTTCCCTGAAATTTTAGCAGCACGACCAACACTTAGCATGCGGGAGTGTAGAGAAAGCACTGGCTTTCCTTATGTAATTAAAGTACCCCCCATTGTGCTACATTGCTGAGCTAAACAAGTGTAATAATTATGCAAGCAAATATGGCAGCTGAGAAGTGTGTGTACAACCTTACTGTAATAGCACCAGAGTTGAATATCATTATTCGTATAGCAGAGCAATAGTAGCCAAAGTAATGTTTTAGTGTTTTTATTATTATTTTGTTTGCATTTGCAGTTTTTGATGCACTTCACTTTACTGCTGCCCCTTTAAAGTTGTTCACACCTGTTCAGTTGCCTGTGAAGAGGAACTCTGTTTAATACTCAAATGGCTTGCAGAAGACAAGCTTTGTTTGTCCCGATTAAACCACAACCTACTCTATATCTAGTATACCATATTGCTTGTGGGTTAAACACATTGTGTGAATTGTACAATTCCAGTGTTTTCCAATTCTGTTCTGGATATGTTTGCGTACCAGAACATTTCATTTTTGTCACGAAAATGATGTAGCCACGCACTCCCATTATTGGGGCCTCTTGCACCAACTAAAATGCCACTATAAGTACCAATAAGTATATCTATATGTAGTATACTTATCTGGAGTACAAACTCACACATAATAGGCAGAACTTCCCCAGAGAAGCAGTTTACCTTGGAACCACCTGATGCTTCTAAACGGCGAACAAATCACGAACTGTGGGAATAATGTGATACATAAAGTACAATTTCACAACAGTACCGTGTCGGCTATGGCCATGTGAAGGATGAGTACACATGTCTGCATTTGGCTGTCAGGTACTTAGCTTCACATAGGAAGTAGTTGTACTCTTCCCTCTCTTGACAATGCAGGATATCACCTTTTAACTTTGGCACTCACTGAAGTATTCCTCGTATCTGAGAAGTACGTAGCTCGTTTCTGATTAATGCGCTCTCCACTGCTTGTCTAGGTTTAGCGGGACACCAACCTAATGCATAGTACATGACTAAAAGTGCTGCAATTTCGCATGTGTAATCTGCAGATTATTTGCTGAAAACAGCTTTTCAGTGCCACACTGTACCTTACATAGTGGAGGCACTTATCTGGCAAAATGTTCTTTATCGAAATTTCTTCCAACATAACTAACAAAAACAAGCTCTTTCGTACGACGACTTGTGTATCTCAAGTCAACTGAGCTCCTTTACATTGTCTTCATCTTAGCTTAGTGAGGTCAGTGATCCCAGTGATCCCTTGGGTGACTAAAGCCACCAAGCTTCCCCTATCTCCATTATGTGGCTAGGAACTTTTCCTTTTTTGAAGCAGGGCGATGTCAAGTCCCTTTTATGTACAACATAGCTGATAGCAGTGGTGGATCAAGGGTGGGAATGCCCCCCCCCCCCCCAAAACGTAAGTTTATACATTGGATTTCCTTCTCTCCCTTCCCCTACTACGTGCTTCAACAAAGAAACCATCCCCCCACCCAAACCCCTAACCCAGGGTCTGGATCTGCCACTGGTTGATAGTACGAATGCCCATTGAAAATTAATTTGGACAATTAAAAGCAGGGTGTCAAACCACAAAAAAATATGGGTCCAGGTTCGTGTTGTTTGGATTTCATTTCGGTTCTGCTCTGGTTCAGGTTCATCGGTGTCATGAAAATTTCGGTTCTGGTACGGTTCAACACCCTGATTAAAAGTATCATTCTTTTGTAGCTTGTGCGAGAATGTCCTGTTTCCATCAAGCTAGCTGTAGGTTATCTGAAAGATGCGTAGAAAACATTGCTACGAGTTCAACAGCAACTGTCCTGCGGCATATCCATGATGAGGCCTATGAGCGTGAAACTACACAAAACATCAGAGTCCTATAAATGCTTATTGTTAGTACAAAGATATCGAAGCCTTCTGTGTCTCTCATTACAGATGGCTGCCCCTCGTGCAACAGCTGATAGCGATGACGACAGTGACCTTGAGGATTATCAGCCTGTTGACGTGGACCTCACTGCTCTCAAGAACATTCTGCTGTCCTACAGCAGTCAAGAGGGACTACCCGGGCCTGCTGGAAATGTGTTATCGTCCATGGGAATTCATCTGCCTCCAGATTTGGAATCATAAGGGCCAACTGTTAAGAAATACATGTAACAGTGGCTTGCATGACGTCCACTGGTAACAAAAGGAACACTCTCAGTAATGATGCCTCGGGTATCTGTGGTCAAGTATTCACGCTAGAAAGAGATTGTTCGAATGGCTAAGAACCAGCTCCATTAAAGACGACTCACAGCTGAGCTGTATTTCATGTTTTAATTATTGAATCAATAAAAAGCAGAAGTGCCTATGTCTGCAGGCATCTCAATATATGCGTCTAATATCAATAAATATGATCACCTTAGGGGTCACAAAGCAACATGCTACAGGGCCATGGGAAACCCACCGAAGAAGTTCATCATTTCACCATGGGAATGGGTACGTGTAACAGAAATCTTTGCCTTTATCGTGCGTTTTGTGACACAGAGACATTTGCATATATGCACAAACATAACATTCATAATACAGGCACTCATGTCAAGGGGGACAAGGTCAAACTGCATTCTGTACATGATAATGGAACATAAATAATGAAATGTGGATTATGCAGTGTCCAAGGTAAATACTAGCACCTCAAAAATCCAGTGGCCCCAAATGACGTTCACCTTCACTCAAAAATATTTGGAGCGCTTTGTATATGAGGTAAGCTCCCAATCTCTTGCGTTTCTTTTCTGGCCAGGATCCAACTACACCGTAACAGTCACCACGTTTAACATTTGTTAGACGAGTCACACCAATAGCTTCAATCATGCACGCTTCTCTCGTGTATGCTTCTACGGGGATAACGTTTTGAAAGACGTGCAGCGACACAACCCCTTGTCTGTCAGCCCAGATGTGCTGAATCTTTTTCACTTTTTCGCTTCTGTTCATCCATGACGGAGACGAGGAAAGGGCTTCCATCAGGTGGCTGTAAGGTCTAGCACGCTTGCCTTTTCCGACGTAAAAGATGGCCTTCACAAAGGTTGTCATCAGCTCAGGCAGCTGAAGATGATGAGCTCGAAGTGGCAAGTTCTGTGTCACTCTAGAATCAAGGAGGATGTAGTTGAAGCAAGTCTTGGTATTGCCTTCTCTCCATGTCTTATTTGAACATTTAAACGAGGATTCCATTTCCTGTTCGAGTAAATGCAGCGATGGCAGCTTCTCAATGTGAGCAATTACAAAATGGATGTCTGAGGGGAGTGAAGTGCGTGCCTCTACCAGCTTCACTCGTCTCGTGAGGCGTCTCAGGTAAAGGTTGCGTGTTTGAGAGTTAACTGGACCTGGATTGTCACCAAGTTCACGGAGCTTTGCAAAGATTTGATCATCGGAGAGTTTTCTGAAATCTGCGTGTATTGCTTCCTCTGCGTGGCTGCTGTCGGACGACTCAGCTTCAGACGGATAGTGAACCTCTCGCAGCACAACTTGATGGTCTGGATCGTGATGGATAACCTCACAACACTCTGTGTGTTGTGTGCCACAGCTCTGAGACCCAATCCTGAAGGTTGTAGAACTGCCGAGCTTCAAATGTGCCAGATTATGAAGGTAAAAATTTCTCGTAAAATCGGAAATTTGTGGCGTGTCTTCTCCAACAGCTTTCAGCTCTTCTTGGATCTCTCGGTCAGTCAATGTTTCCAAATCACAAGGAGCATCCTTACCCATGACAGAGGACGTGGTCGAACGGGTAGATGCGTAGGATACATCCGTCGGCGTTAGGTCTTCGCTGAATAACTCTTTTTTATTTCGCGGCTTCCTGTTCGGCACAATGTGTGCTGTGTTCAACAACGATTCCATTCCGCTGCTCACGTCACACAGTTCTGGATGACAGTCTTCCTGTTTCAAATGTCTCTGAACAGCTGCGAGGCAATCGAAATGTTCGTAGTCGTGCAACAAATCGAACACAGTGCATCCGTCAATGTTCTTTCGGTCTAGGTCTGCGCCGTGCTCAATCAAGGTGATAAGATTGGAGAGTTTGCCCCACATACCACTTATGTGTGTCGGTGTCATCCCGTCATATCCGGCAGCGTTAGGATCAGCACCACTTTTAAGCAATTTACGCAGCAGCCATTCCGGGCATTTCGGATGACCTGCAGCAATGTGAAGTATCGAGTAGCCGTCGTTCGTATCATGCGTGTGATATCCATTCAAGCGCCCGACTTCCACAACCTTCTCAAGCAATTGTTTGTCTTTCCGTTCAAGTGCTCTGATGAACACGTCCGAACGTATGATAGATCCCATTGCACCCAGGCCGTCGTGGCATGTTCAAAATAGAGTCACCCAAATTCAAAATAGTTCTACATGTAGTTCTACCACGTTCAACAACAAATTCGGTGCGCGACTTCATCCGTATCCGTAGCCGTCTTGCAATCCGCAATTCGTGCAGCTTGGCACTTGGCTTGGCGCCAGTGTTGCCAGCTCAAGCCAACTCCAGGGACATTTCCCTAGATCTAGGGGATTTGAGGTCGGCCTGGAGCTAAAAAGAATTCCTTAGAAATCTAGGGAATTTTACTACCGTGACACTTCTACCAAAAATTGCATGACATACAATTTTCCCTGGCTCAAGCAAAGGAAAGACGCAATCATTGCAGAAGGGCTTGGACGCTTGGACTGATCGCACTCTGTAGTCGGTACCGTAGTTTTCCCAAGCACCGACGGCAGCTACTTCAAGATCGGCGCGCCCATGTGCTCGGCACATCCACTCGGACAGGGAACCACTGTTTCGTTTTTCTTTCTGCATGCCGCCTCTCACCAAGCCGCCCTTGGCATCTCATGTTTGTGTTATGGAAGAAAAGCTGCTATATGAAATGTTGAGTGTACCATGAAATCACGACGCAAATAACTTTGTCACACATTTATTCGTATTCTGCGACTGGCTTGTCACCACAGGACAAGGTCCCGCTTCGGTGATATATCGTTGCTCTCGGCGCCGTCGCCTACTTCAATGTTCAATGAGTATATCAGCCGCAATGGCAAAAGGGCAAGGATGCGCCAGCTGGTACATGGTGAAAAATTGGAACCCGAGAAAGGGACAGAGGAGGGACGACACGAGAACGTGTCGTGTCGTCCCTCCTCTGTCCCTTTCTCGGGTTCCAATATCAGCCGCCCCCGGACACACGGTCAGTTTAGGGAATGCGCGCGAATGTAGGTTGGCAACACTGTTTGGCGCACTGGTCTTAAAGACAAGTTCAGGTTGTGCCTTTTCCTCTTTGTAACGGGGCAGGTTACCCTCGCGGGAACAGGGCTGGCTCACCTTTCCCCGAAAACACAGACGGTGCATCCTCACAGTGTCATAGTGTCCCCGTCCTTCGATTTGTATTCCCAGAATGTCCTGAGATCGACACTCGCGGATTGTTCGTGAAGAGTCGTTCAGGTACATCCTGTGCCAGTCCCGGCAGGTAGCTCAAGGGACGAGAAATGCCACCTTGTTCCATTCCTGCTAAGACTGCAAATATTGAGTGACACGTTTGTTTTGCTTTCTGGGCCGATCACAGGGGCCGAATGACATTCGTCAGAAGAGACTCTCCCCTCCGAAAAGGCACAAAGGCACCTTGATACTTGGAGCATTTACCACGGAAAAGACAGAAAAGCCGCGATTCTGTAGCACTGCTTTTGACTTTTGAAGCTCCTACCCGGATGTCTCAAACCAAAGGAGTAAGAAACGTAGACTTCGCATTGCTTGCGAGTTGACACTTCAAATAATTCGTCGCTTGAGTAATGTGTGTTTGCTAAATGTAATTAAATTTCAATAGCTCACCCTTCGTATTGTGTCGGAGGCGAGCAGTACTCTCGAGTTTACGGAGGATCGCATAGCAAGCAATGAATAGTGTCTGATTTTTCTTTGGAAGGGAATTCCAGTACCTTCTTCTTCTTCTTCGTCTTTCTCCGCAGTGGCGCATAGCACGGGGCAATTGGCCACGGATCGTGACATGAGGGCCCAGTTAATGACAGTTACGTGAAGTACCTTTCGGCGTTTGTGTACTCCGGGCAAGACTTCTTCTTCTTCTTCTTCTCCCCAAGAAGATGGCCGCGATCCGCAAGGGAGATTGGCCAGGGACTTCTTCTTCCTACAGTTGGCGATACAAGACTTCTTCTTTCTCTCTCTCTCTCTCTCCCTCTCTCTCTCTTTTTTTTTTCTAGATTTCTGTCTGTTTTAGTCGCCGCGCTTATTTCCGTTATGGAAAGTACTACACTTTACGCGGCTGTTTGTCAATATGAATCAGTGAAATCAGTGAAACCAAACAGTTGTCAAGACTGCGTGTGGTTTCTGACGAAAACAAATAAGGTACAATAAAATGATGCTATATTACGTCCCTGCTGCGTCATCACACTCTCCTACATCGGTCCTTGATGACCTCCTAGGGACATCCAAAAGAATGTCGTAAGGACATGTGAGAGTCCCATTTTAACACTTCAGGGATACCCTGAGGACCGATTTCGCCCTCCTGCGGACGTCCTGGTATGATCACCGCAGGATATCCCAGGGACGACTGTGTGTTCTTAGGGTTGTATCCGTTGTAGAGTTCCATATAGAACTCTATACGAACAACAACTGGAACGAAACGGACGAAGCAAAAGCGAAGTATATACTTTGCTTTTGCTTCGTTCGTTGGTTCCAGTACTTGTTTTCCAGTGCTTTCATTGCTTTGCTGATCTTCATAGGCGCCGACTGCGCGGGGGCATCGGGGCTTGCGCACCCCAGCCCCAAGTGTTCAGACACCCAATCTTGACGCTCTCTATCACACAATTGCACTACAAAAAGGAAAGCGCACGCTGCAAAAGCAAACAGCAACCCAGTTTAACACAACAAAACCTTTATTATTTAAAAAAAAACAAATCTCCACTGCATGTCGTATTGCTTCTAAGGAATCGCCTTTTTCCGCCTTCCTTGATGCCACTGCAAGCACTCCTGCTCGCATTCCGTCAACGACCAGAAAGAAACGAAGAATTTGATGAATTTGAAATGACGATCAATGAGATTGTCATTTGTGAGCACTGTATGTCACAGTAAATTCGTAACGAAATAACTGAATTTATTTGGTAGGTTACATAGATATAGGATAAAATCAAACGCGCTGTGCGGCCACGCGTCCGCTTGCGTTCGTGTCTCATGGTTCTCTCCCTCTCGGACGTCGGCTGGTGCGCCTCCGCTGTAAGTTGATATACCTGCATTTAGAGAAGCAGCGGTGCCTGGCGATGGATTCTTACTTCGCGTCCTTGAGCCATCGTGGCTGCCGCTTTCCCCAAGAACACACTGTCATCCCAGGGCTATCCTAAGGTTGTCAGATGGGCACAGGTATGGCATCCCTAGGATGTCAAAATCGGATTCTCAGAATGTCATAATACTGCCACTTTGGCATATGAGATGACGTCCCCGAGGCTGTCCCTGGCCCATCCTCAGGGACCAATTTAGGACAGTTTAAGTACACATGGAGGACAATGCTTTCCCTCCAGTTCCCTGTTTTAATTTGTTTTATTTTGCTATTTCTGGCACGCACATCCGCCAAGTGCTTACAGAAGTTACATCAAATTGCAATGACACCAAAGTTACGGCAGCAATTTTATTGTTCCAGTGTGAAACAGAATCTTGTCAAGGACACTAAGTCTAAGAAATCCTCGTATTGCCAACTGTAGGGTGGGACATCATGGGGTAACTTCGCCAATAATCCTGGCGGTTACCGTGGTACAGGGAGCTTCCCAATGAAGACTTCTGAGGGATGCTCGCATGTTTTCTGTGGTGTCCAAATCCCAGAGCAAGAGGGCTCTCCTGTGCCACCATCATCTCTCCCCTCCCTCTTTCACCCTCCCCCTTCTCCCTCCCCTGGGTGTACCGGGCCCCACTTCAGAGCAGGCTGATCGCACATTCTCCCTACATCACCCACGTGTTTTTGGGTATTTACTTCAAATGTCGATTTTTGAAGATACGAACTCCAATTATCGATATCACCAGCATTGATGTTCTTTCGAAGTGGTTGCAGGATTCGTCCGTTTGCTCGTTCCACGAGGTCGTTTGTTTGTGGAGCATATGGCACAGTTAGAATGCACGAGATGTGACGGTCTCGTAGATACATTTTCACAGCTTCGCAAACAGTGCTTTGTCGTTATCGCTGATCAGCATTCTGGGATCTGTTGACGATTTCGTTCTCTATACAGGGTGTCCACGCTAAGTGTGAACAATTAAAAAAATATATATATAACACTTTTTCCAAGACGAAATCAATTGCAATACAGCATATGCTAAAGGGCACTCCCTAACAGGACATTAGCAAAGTCCAAAGGCAATGTCTTAATTAACTTTCATTAATTAACTTTTTAATTATAAAAGCTACAAAGTTGTCCCAATGAGAACATCTGTTCCTTTCGGTCACCTGATATCGTAGCCGTTTTCAGAACAAAAATCCGTTCGATAGATCGCCCGCAAAAAATTCGTGAAGGAACGCCATTTTTTTCTTTATTTTATTCATTGCGCTTCTTAGAAGACGCGTCTTTCTTTCACCCCCAATGTGAGAGGGAGAAAGAGCACACTATCGCCTCTCGCGTCCTGGAAAAAGATTAAAAGGAAACAGAAAATGCAACCCAAGATAAGGCCAGTTCCGATAGAGTCACCCGATACATTTGTGTTTGTTTTGTTTCCGCAAGTTAAAGCTCATCTTCGACGCATGAGGCGCCACTGTGCTCCTTCACCCTCTCCCGTTGAGGATGACGGAAATACGCGTCTTCTAAGAAGCGCAATGAACAAAATAAAGAAAAAATGGCGTTCCTTCACGAATTTTTTGCTGGCGATCTATCGAACGGATTTTTGTTCTGAAAACGGCTACGATCAGGTGACCGAAAGGAACAAATGTTCTAATTGGGACAACTTTGTAGCTTTTATAATTAAAAAGTTAATTAATGAAAGGCCTTTGGACTTTGCTAATGCCCTGATAGGGAGTGCCCTTCAGCATATGCTATATTGTAATTGATTTCATCTTGGAAAAAGTGTTATATATATTTTTAACAAATCTGTTCACACTTAGCGTGGACCGTGTCTTCCCATTTCGCCTATTCCCATTTTGCCTAATGCTTCTTAGCAGATTATCTCGCCGACCTCGAACTGCAGGGGGTCCCATTTGGCCTAATGTATGCTGCAGACAGTCCCACTTCGCCTACTAATCCGTGTTACGTAAGAAAGAAGGCGGTCCTCTGGCATGCTGCCAAAAGTCAACTTCGGATATTCATATAACTTTACATGCAACCTTGTTGGTTTCACTGAAGCATGAGGTCTGTATTTATAATTCATATTACACTAGGGTTTCTTCCCTCATCTGTTGGTTCAAAAATATAGACTGTGCAAGAGTGAAAACATAGTTTTTATTTACATTTTTTTTAATTAAAAGGGCAGGTTTGTTTTCTGCACTTCAAAATTCTTCCAAATTTGCAGCTCTACTCAATATGCATTAGATATCCCACGGCATCGAGGTACGACATCATGTCCCGTTCGCCATTCTGAATTATTGACTGCTCAATGACATTCTTAAGTAGCATCACAACGTTTTATTAATTCCAACGCCCTACGCCGGCTTTTTCAACTGACCCTAAGTGATTTGGGAGAAATTCACAGCACACCCTGGAGGAGACTAGAATTTGTACGACACCGACCAGAAAAGGAATTCCTGTCGGAAAATATTTCCGTGTATAACTCCCACCGTTAGATAATGCGCAGGCCCTCTTCAGAGCACCTTTTTACCGAATAACGCGCGCGTTATACACCAGAAAATACGGTAGTTAGGTTGAACGTGGGTTAAGGCGTCTCGCTCGGTGGTGTCGTGCTAACTGGGAGGCGGTGGGTTCGAATCCTACGACCGGTTGTGCTGTCTGAGGTTTTCCCTGGGTTTTCCGATGACTTTCGAGACGAATACCGGCACAGTTCCCAATGAAGTCTGCCCAAGACGCATATTAACCCCCTATCCCCCCGCTCCTTCCTGCTGTCCTCTCTCCATCTGTCCTCATCTGTACGTCGCTCATAGCCACCTCACATCTCGCTCATAGCCACCTCGCCGTCGCTCATAGCTTCGCGGCGCTAACACGAAACTAAAAAAAAAAAAAATAAGAGTTAAATTAAACATGACTATAGTGACACCAGTTTCCGTATTTAACATCGCTCAGGTGACACTGAACATGGCTCGAAGCCATGTTTCATTCGTCATGCTGTCCATCAGGAGTCACAATGTAAAATGTTTTTGTTATATTTGTACATTATATTTACACCTTATATTTGCAAATGTAAAGGGTCTTTGTTTCGGACGACGTAAGGTACTAGTTGTCCGACGAGCACATTCATTTCTTGCACACGTGATCATCGGGTCGGAGCGTGTAAGTAACGCCCACTTGCCGACAGTCCCGTTTTGCCTAATGAGATTGCACGGCAGTCCCATTTCGCCTAACGGCTGTTACCCCTCCCGCCTCTTTAATCCGATAATCCGGGTTAGGCAAAATGGGAATAGGCGAAATGGGATGTAACCGCGTGGACACCCTGTATATGTGCAGGTGAATCTAAATTTAGTTCTTGCAACAGACATGTAACGGAAGAAGTCCTTCGAAACCTAGACAAGATAAGCAGGGCAGCAGATCTTTGTACTTTCTCTATTTTTTTCGGACAGCGTGCTTATGTAGTGACCCGAGATTGCAGATGCATACACTAAACGAGGTTGAACTAAGGTTTTATATGCTGTTAATCTTTCGTTGTGCCATGGTGAAATTTCCTTCTTAGCATCCACAGACTTCGAGTGGCTTTCGCGCACATATGGCTATCCCGTTTCAGACTGTTCCATTTAAATATGTCACCAGCAATGAGAAGGGTACTCCGAAGAAGCACAGACTATCGGCTGCTCCCAACCTGGGGCAACTTCCTTCAACATGTGTCCGACTGGTTCGTAAATTACAAACGTCTGCAAGTAACCAGTGGTCTCCCTGCAAAAAAAAAAAAAAAAAGAAAGAAATAATAATAATAAAAATGGGGAAAAAAAAAGCAGAGTACACTGATTGCCCGCTCCGTATGCTCGAGTCAAAAGTTACAGAAAAAGTGGTGCGGATGACACAGTGCATGCAGTTTTGAACTCCCTTCGAACGAACGGCGTCGATCAACCGGCCTTCGATCAAGCGGTTTTCGACCAAACGGCGTTCGACCAAACGGCATTCGATCAAACGGCATTCGACCAAATGGGCGGACACTACGGCGGACGTGTTTGTCACGTTAAAACACCCATTGACTCACGATAGCCCCATTCAAACCCACACATTCAGTCAAATTCGAACTTCATAAACTTCGCTTACAAAGATAAAAATAAACTTCCATAAAAATTCCTTCTGACTACATACAAGCAGGACCAAGCTGTTACATAAAGTTCAAACTGACACATTAAGCGGCCTTGGTAGTCGCCATTCATTCCACCTTTCTCACCCTATGACCTTGTTCCAAATGCGGGAGAGGAAGACCCGGCCTTTGTGGTCTCCCGCCTTTCGGTGCATATGAGCATTCGGATGTTCTGGACGTTTGGTGCTTATGAGCAGCTTCTCCTCTCCTGCTCATGTCCACCAAACGCTCAAAACCAGCAACTTTTTTTCGGTGCATATGAGCGTTTGGAGGTTTTGAGCGTATGGAGGTTATGAGCATTTGGTGCTTATGAGCTACTACCGAGAGTATGACTTGTGTATTTATTCTCACTCGGTACTGAATAAGGAACATCGTATACATGTTTCCTTTTGTATCTTCGCGCAGAAAAAGTATCTGGTTGGAATGTCCGAATACGATCATTTGGGCTGGAGTTGAACATATGATATTACCATTATCTTATACGTTATGCACGGGCGCAGGGATGCAACCGTTCCCTGTTGCGCGCACCTCCCAATCCCGGTGCTGTCTGGGGTTTTTCCTGGGTTTTCCTCGGACGCTTTCAGACATATGTCGGCACAGTTCCCTTAGAAGTCGGCCCAGGACGCACTTTCCCCCAGGGCGTCAGTCGTGACGTTGCCCACATACGTGAGGCCGACAACGGCAAGCCCTATCACCACCCACCACCACCACCCTGTTGCGCGTGCACGTCTTGAAGTATAAATTAATGCCAGAACAAACGTTTAGCAAATAATCTGAATGCTAGAAAATAAAAATACGAAAAGAATGGTACTTGTAATAAATAAAGCTAAACAATAACGACCAGTAATGGCGGGAAAAGGGTGCTCGGTGTTGCTCGTGCATGCCCCATAAGCAGCGGAAAGAAAGACTGTCTCATTGACGACTCAGCCCTTAAACCGGTAAATAATACTTAATTAATTAATTAAGTAGTTTTGTTAGAATCATTGAATGTCCATAAAAACATTTTGGGTGCTCAACAGAACCGCGCTGTACGTATACTTTAAGTGCACTATAGCAAACGATTGAGTATGTGACATATGTGCTATTATATATTAAAACTCTGCCACCAACTTTAGTTTTCCTTTGTTTTCATTGCTGAGATAAGATGGCATTGTTGAAAACTAAGCAACATACTGCAGGAGCACAACGCGATTCATACTCGCAAACGAGCAGCGCATAGCAATGGTCAATGCTCTTTGTTACATCTTTATTTTTCTTTCCTGCCCCCCCTTTTTTTTTGTGTGTGTGTGTGTGGGCGGGCCTGAACCGTACCAACGTTGTTATCTGTGCCAGAACGCGATATCTTATACATACAGAGGTCGCGTCCACAAACCCAGATAGAAATGCTTCGAACGTGAAAAGGATCGGTGGCCGTCTACCGTTGACCTGTTACCAACCTTACAAGGGAATACCCGACAACAAAGTGAGAACAACAAGAGAGAGAGCGAAAAAAAATCTATTTGGGAGACCGCAAGACAATGGGGATGTTGTGCTTATCTCATTAGTATTTATTATCATCATTATTTTGGCAGGTGCCGAATTTTCAGTTGCTCAGCTCATCATCGCCGCTCGTCCCTGCGCCAAACATATCTTTCGACGCTTCCAGATGTTCGGAACAAACACGCACACAGGAACCAAGCGAATCGACGCGACAGTCCGAACTGCAAGGACGAGCCCAATACCGAGAATAGCATGCTGAGTCATTACATGCCCACTTGTGCCCGCTTCTCAAAGGCCGGCACGGATAAGCCACACAGCAGGAAAAAGAATAGCCCCGCTGTAGTGGAGCTTAGCGCCCTTCCCCTTTTTTCCCGGGAAAGGGAAACTTGGATAGTATATTGAAATAAGGGTCACACTTGGCGGATAAATACCTTCTGAACGTAAAGCCCGCGTCGTGGCAGCACCGGGCGGCAGAAAAAGTTGTCCCGAGGAAGCGCTGTAAATATCCTCAGATATTCTAATTTATCTCAAGAACGGCTGACTTTACACGCGAGATAGTGGTACAAAAACGTTCAGGACACATTTTAGAAGAAAATGGATTGAGCAAATGTCGCCTAGGGTGATTTCTTTCTCTGCTATTCGCTTCAGAAGTCCAAGGTCAATTTTTGGCTATTTTCCACACGTTCTACAACGTCTCAACGAAAAATCCAATCGAAAATTGAAAATTTGAAAAATCCATTTTCTCATAATTGTTAAAAGCTATCAAATGAGACCGATATCGTGAAGATCGGACGAGTATTTATCGAGAAAAATGGAAAAGTTTGCCCCATAGAAAATACATGGGGCCGCGACGGGTGATATCTCCTCTGAACCTGCCTGTCGTGCTTCATTCGCGGCCGTGGCCCCTGAACCGGTTCGTGAACAGAACCGTTTGGAAATAACCGGTTTGAACCATTATAATTGCCTTCTGGAGCTGAACCGGAACCGAACCCTTATCGCCGAACCTAAATCCGAACCGGACCGTTAAACGTTTCGGTTCGACTCTCTGGATAGCATACTGCAATATTTGGGGACGCGAAAGACGACGACATAAGGTACAGACAGAACAGGCGTCAGAACAGAACGTGCGACTGAACAGAACGGTGTGTTGAGAATACGATCGCATGGTATTTAGGCCGCAGTTTGTTGCCGTACATTTATTGGTCGTCCTGTCATTGCTGATGCTTATTCTGTGCTAACAAGTAAGGGCCAACGTGTTCCAAGGAGTCAGTTGAAGGTAAGCCTGTTCACAATTACCGTCTAAGGATTCATTTGCTGTCGCATTTACATGGTGATACTCACACAAGTCTGAAAAGCGTGTAATGCTGACGACAGTGAATCTGCAAATGCGGCTTCGGAATCTTTGTATGCAGTACACACCGGGAGAGAAGAGCCTGGAGCAATTACTTCGCGGCATTGGACGGACGATACGGTTTTAACGTCAGTTTTCAGTCAGTCACGGTTTTAACGCATGTGGATCAGGAAATACGTGAATAAATATAGAATTGCAGAAAAAAATAAAGAACTATAATGGGCGGCACTTCCTTCTACTCGCCTCACTGTTGTTTCGTGCCTATTGCGAATAATATCCTGTATTCACTCTCGTAACTTACTCTATTCCACCCGCAGTTGTAGGTATGTAGTTAAATTTTAAATACCTTCTTTGGTATGATCAAATCAAAGTCGGTGCATCGTTTTGCGCTATAATCCTACCTGAGGGGCTGGGAACGTTGACATTTTTTTCGGGGACATTTTTTCCAGGGACTGATGGTCGCCTGCGTTGTATCCCCCCCCCCCCCCATGGAACGACGTTCCATGTGGGTACGATCTCAAATCGACGAGTTTTTGCAAAGTCCTCGTTTACCAGCGTCAGCGCAGACCCTGTGTCCCACAATATAGCAGTCCCCACCCCATTAACATTAACTGGGAAAATAATGCAGTCGTTCGTGGATTGCTCTTTTGCGAAGACTACGTTGTTTGCGGCTGTTGCTTTTTCTTCTTCCGTTCGAGTGTCTGGGAGATCACGTTGCCTTGCACGATGTCTCGTTCGAAAACACCTGGCGCACATATCGGGGGGGGGGGGGGGAATATGTTTATTAAGAAAAAGAAAGGAAAGGTCAGCCAGACGGAGGTCGGCTTGCTATTCCAAACAAAAAAGGCAAGGGAAGGGGAAGGAAAGAAAAGGGGACGAAAAGAAAAATAAGAAAAGAAAAGGGGAAGAAAGAAGGAGAAAAGGGGACGAAAAGAAAAGTAAGAAAAGAAAAGGGGAAGAAAGAAGGAGAAAGGGGGAAGAAAGGAAAAGTAAGAAAAGAAAAGGAGAAGAAGAAAGCAAAGGAAAAGGAAAGGAGAAGAAATGAAAAGAAGAAAGTAAAAGAAGAAACGAAAAGGAAAAGAAGAAAGAAAAAGAAGGAAAGAAAAGGAAAAGAAGAAACGAAAAGGAAAAGAAGAAAGAAAAAGAAGAAAAGAAAAGGAAAAGAAGAAAGAAAAAGAGGAAAAGAAAAACCAAACTAAAACACAAAACTAAAACTGAAAAGTCACACACACAGTCACACAATCACAAGGCGTTGACAAGGTTCGAAGGAGGAGCGCTGTGGTGACTGCCCACTGGGCCGAGAGAGAAACTCAGGGCTCACAGGGAGCCCAGGAGACCCGTGTTACGCAGAAAGCGGAGCACCGCTTTTGTAACTCTCCACTGGTTAGCTCGCTGCACAGGGCCAAGGAGTGTTGCGAGGGAAACGTCTGTCCGTCCGTCCGTGCACCCAAGCTCTGAGAGATGTTGCCAGAGCACGGCCCGATGATGGTGGTGACGCTGACAGTGGAGGAGCTGATGAGAAATATCGTCTTCTACACCGCAGCAGGGGCAAGTGGGAGATGAGACGCGGCCCATTTTGAACAGGAGTGAACGGGTGAGGGCAACGTTCAGCCGGAGACGATGTAGAAGGGTCTCCTCCTCGCGGGTACAGCGGCAGCCGATGACAAACTCCAGTGAGGGGTCGATGGACTGCAGGAACGCATTAGGTCGGATAGCGTCTACAAGAAACTGGCGGGTGCCGTCGCCGCAGAGACGCCGTATAAGCAGGCGGCACGCAGACACCGGGAGCGGTAGTAGGGGCACCGGCGTGGCCGCATCAAGCGCGGCGCGTCTCGCAGCCGCGTCAGCACATGTGTTGCCGTGTAGCCCTGTATGCCCGGGTACCCACTGAAGGCAGATACGGTGGCCGACCGAGGAGAGTTGGGCGTACTCCTGAAGTACCATGGTACGCAGATCGCTCACGACACTCGGGTGGTATGTGGACAGGAGCGCCAAAGACGCCTTGCTGTCTGTGAGGACGACCCACGCATCAGGCACAGATTCAGCGATATACCGCAGAGCGGCCAGCAGTCCGAGCAGCTCCGCATCCGTGGAGGACACTGTGTAGGGAAGTCGGAGGGCGAGGTCACGGTTTTCCTGCGAGACGTAGTAGGCCGCTGCAGATGACGCATTCGCTACCGATCCATCAGTATAGATGGCGCGGCTCAGAGGATAGGCCGAACTGAGATGCTCGAGCGCGAGCTGGCGGGCTACTGTCACAGGCACAGGCACATATCGGGTTTGACTTTATCTGGCTTGATAAGAGGTTCACCGGGTATTGGAACAGCGGGAGTTGGGTTACGTGGTGTGGAATTTGACTGTACTGGCGTCGGGCACTGTTGCCAACGGGGCGGCGATGACGTGTTCACGTTGACGGAGTCCTTGGAAATAATCGCTTGTGGTTCTAAACTTCTTGTTGTCTGTCGATCTGACTCGCGTACTGCAAAAATTCGCTCACAGTACATCGGCGAAGGTCGTAGCACGCTGCAAGCATAAGCCTCTGTGTCGTACACGATACACCTTGAATCAGCCAGTCTACAATATCTGCATCGGTCAGATTCTACTTCGCGCTTCGTATGCGTTCGAGTCGTGAGTTATATGCAATCCAAAATCGATTCGTTGGTTTGCTGCTTTCGTGCGTTCACATTCGTCATCCACTGGAAGAACAGAAGTGGCTTGTCGAATTCCTTTTTCAATGCAGCTACAAGGTATATTTAAACAGGTAGCGTAACTCTCATAGGTCCCTGTGTCTTCAGAATGACGCCATGATAGAGACGGTCAGCGCCATCCATCCGTTGCGCGGAATACTACGATTGTAAATAAATGACGTCAGAGACGACGTCACTAGTATGAATAATAAGTAGTGCATAATTATCCATGCACGTTTACATTGGCTCGGCCCACTTCGCTTGCCTTGTATTCCCTTTTCCGCGCCCAGTCAACAATACCAGACGAGAACACAGAAAAGTAAAGCATATTTATGATGATTATATACTGATATCAATCCCAAATACATACAGTTATCACAGATTTTGACAAACTCCAAACAGAAACGGATCGTGATGACCATAGAGAAATTAGGAAGGCTCACATAAGGCCCATTTCTCACCTAGAGCTATACGTACACCTAGTGATTAGACGTTTGCATTTATTCAATAAGTGGCCGTTATAGGTCCATTGCAACAAAACACGACATCGTTGGTACACAGTTGGTTCCTGCTAACACTCACACCATCATGGCCGCTCGTCCCATGACGAAATCTTTTTTTCGCGGGCCCAGCAACATGGGATCATTGTATTCATCTGTTCACTCGTGTTAATCTTGGTTTACAGCACGGAGATGTGAACGTCGCTTCCTGTTTAACCCAAAGAGTGTACGAACTCCATATTACAATGCACGGACACACGGTACGGATACAGAGACGCACGGATAAACAGATCCAACTGTGACACATGCGCAAAGGAGCAGGATACGGAAATGTACTGGAGTGGTAGATGATCTCGTATATGTGCGCGAGCGGGGCAACAGAAAGCTTTTTCTACATTGAAATTATGAATAACCTATTAGTACACACACAAGCCACGCCCATGTTGTAAAGTTTTCCTTCCTGTTTACAACCGTACCTCTACTGTCAACACCCAGGATCGCTCGCGCCTCTTACTGGTGGCCTTGCCGATGGGTCTGATTTGGTATTTTCGCTTGTTTTCGCTATCAGTTTAGATATACCTTGGCAGCTATCCAGTGCGTCCATTCAATGTAATGCGATTCCGTCCGTTTTGTGCCATTCGAGAGCACGTCCTCGAAGTTGTGAAATGGCGGCGCTTAAGGTTGCTGAGTCACTTTCTGAAAGACCTGTTGCGCATTGAGTCGATTGATGTGCACCATTCGTTGAGGTTGTCATTGTCTGTTCCGGAGTATGTAGGCAGAGTTGACGTTAAAGGGACGGTCTCGTAGACCCTGCCCCTCTCGTAAAGTGTACCATTCTATTGCCCTTTGTTAAAAATGGAATACTGCAAATTTACCCGACAAAACACGTCACAATTATTAAATAACCGAATTACATTGATAAAGATTGCAGAGCATGCCGCGATCTGTGTTGGCAACAATAAGAACGGCCACGTCGCCCTGCGGGAAAGTCCGTGACAGCATACAGAAATCGTCTGCTTTTGGGCGCGCTAGTGCATCGGCGTGAGCAGACGACTTTCAGAAGTTACTGGGGGGACCGCGGCAACTCTCGTACATTTTGTTTCAGTTCTTAGGTGAAAAACGAACATTCTAAGAAGTGGCAAACATGGTGGTTTAGAACAACTATGTTAATCCTCAGAGACAAGTTAAAAGTCGCAGGACAACCCCACCCACAATCACAAATCTGAAGTCGCCGGCCATCGGCGTGCGCGTTCGCAATACAGCTCCGACCAAAAATATATTACGCGCGCTTCCATTACACTCCCCGTTGCACACTGATCATGTTTAAAAATGAAGCGCCGCTGACGACGTACATGGAGAAGGAGTAGGAAGGGAGTTGCCTCAGCACAGAAGCCGCCGATATTTCGAACAGAGACTGTTCTTCCAGACGAACAGTCTCTGTTCGAAATATCGGCGGCTTCTGTCCTGAGGCAACTCCCTTCGTACATCTCTACCGGTTCGCTGGATTGTTGTGTGTGAGAGATTTACTAGACGGATTTCACATGGTACTATACAACAAGCACAACACACACATAACATACACAACACAAGATCAACGATACAGGGCGATGCAAATTGCGGCTATTAACAAATGAGAGGCAATGAATGATAAATGATCATGGATGGGAAAAAATATGGATGGTGAAAAAAATATGTATGTATGGATTTCTACCCATCTATGGAGGAGTGTGTGTTTATTTAAAAACGCGTTAAATACTCGCGGGAAGAAAACACGTGACTTAGCTTCCACGTGTCCGATTATGCGCCACATTATCGGAGACCCACAGTCAATGCTCGGACTACATTCTCCGCTCGCGGAGATATGTGCCTGAGTGTCCTCATTTCGAGAGCAAAGGGGATGACTCAACCCAAGGTGTTTCTGCAAGTTACAATTACCATGACGACGACAACCCGCAGGCCGACGTCATGCGTGACGTATGCATGAGAGAAGCGCAGGTTTTGTCGTCTGCTATTACGGCACGTTTCGACAAATTCATCGAAAACGACTTGGTTATTCCGAATGAAACTTTGACGGTTGTATGTGTACAGTACTTGTGAAGGTAGCAATCGGCGAGACCGTCCCTTTAAATCAGGAGCCGAATGTGGATCAACGTGCTCTGTTTTTCCAGGAGTTTAGCAATCATGAACATCGTCCGTGAGTTACCGTCGGTTGCGCTGTCGTTGATGGGCTGGTTTTTCCTCGTCGCCATGTCAGTTGTGAGCAGCGTAGTCACGGTAAATTCGTAACGGAATAACTGAATTTATTTGGTAGGTTACATAGATATAGGATAAAATCAAACGTCGGTACGCCTCCGTTGTAACTTGGATTTGTATTTAGAGAAGCAGCGACGCCTGGTGATGGATTCTTACTTCGCTAAAAGGATTCATGCGACAGAAATGTGTTGGCATTAGTTCCCCCCCCCGTTTTGCTCCTTAAGAGAGCATACCAGCTCTCCGTCCCAATGTATTTCCCATGGAACAGTTTTTATGCTTTCTCTCGGTAACCGCCGCGCAGATTTTGACGCGGGTGCTTTCATCATAAAGAGGAAGACGAGATGAAATTATTTACGCTACAGGATTTCTCATATATGTCGTATGTATTTTACGGCGACGTCACGAATGCGAAAAAAATACAAAATTTTTCTCCTCCCTCTTTGAACAGGTTTTATTAAACTTCTATAGCCATTTCGAAAAAAAAACTTTCCATTTACTTTCTCTGGAATTATTTCAGGAATCGATAGACATCAAATTTATATGTCTACCACTTTCCGTTTTTATAAAAAAGCATGAAAAGTGAGTACGGATAAATACCGTCTCAAAGCCCCGTAAACCGCGTCATTCTGTGTCGCCCTCTAGCCGTAGCACAGGAAAAACCGCGCGGAACATTTTGACCGTATCCATCCGCCGACCATGTGGCGCGCACGCGCACTGCAGTGCTCCCTCTCTCATCTTTACTTTCATGGACAGCGGACTTAGGGCATGCCTTGGAGACCAGAACAAAAGCTTACTTAGCTGCTCGTAAAGGGATTATCGTCAGCCAGCATTGTCGGGGGAGGGGGAGGGGGGACGTTGGGTAGACGGGGAACCGGAAAAAATGTTCCCGGAAAAAAATGTCCCCGGAAAAAATGTTCCGGGAAGAAATGTTCCCTGGAAAATATGTCCCCCGGAAAAAATGTCCCTTCGAGAAACATCCACTCTTGGTACGCGTGGAATTTTTGCGAAATCCCCGATTGCGATATTGCAGGTCTTGAAGTCCTCCGGCTCAAAATAAATACTAAAATTCCTAACCACTTACTAAGGGTTTTTACTTTGAAAGCTCGACCTACTTTCACTTACGATTTCTCGTAGGGAATACACCGCAATGAATTTCACGTTCGTTGATACAACGTGACACGGGTTCGAATCCTGTCACCAGGTGTGGTCTCTGAGGTTTTCCCTGGTTTTCCGCCGGACTTTCCTGATGAATGTCGGCTCACTTAGCCCTGAAGTCGGTCCAGGACGCATACTAACCCCCTGTCACCCTCCTTCCTGCTGTCCTCTGTCCACCGCGTACAGCAATAGTTGCTTTGCAGCGCTGACACGGGAAAACATTTTCTCTGCTAATTAGCACAAATGTGAAGTGTCACAGAAAGTAGTACGCCGTCCAGTTTCAACAAATCAGGAGAGAAGACGTCATTCGGATCGACCAGGAGCATGTCAAGTTCTTTTTTAGAAGTGTGCAGATCGACGTGCACACTGATGTGTAAAGAGGAAAATAAAATGCGGGGGGAAAGCAACAAAATTGACAGACAAAAATATATTTCAATATGTCTAGCGGTATCACATCTCGGGATCCCCATGACTGTACAGGCCGCATTGTTGCAAGACACAATGAAGTAAATTCACCAAAGCTGACGCACAGCGACTACCTAGGCAAAGAAATGCTATGTGTGAATAGTCATTTTAAAATGGAATTGAATACGAATAAATTAAGTGACTCGTTGAATAACCGTAATTGGATACATATACAACATATATTGGAATACAAGCATGTACGGTACGTATAGGGTGAAACGCCTCGGCCAGGTGGCGTGCAAGTTCACTGCGTACAGCGCCACTCGCGGTGGCGGAGTAATTACCGTCTCGCGCCAGCCAGGCCATAGGCGCAGCTGTTTCCAGGGAAAGCAAGTGAACGGCTACTTCTGCGTTGTGGCGCCGTGCTTTCCTAGCTATGGCAATGTTGCGTCTATTTTGTGGATTCGGCAAGGTGGAGAACGTGGAAGCATACTTCACAGGAGCGTTATTTTTGAAGATGGTGCACGATGTTTGGTAGAATATTTAGAGCTGTGTGATGGACAGGTATCACTAAGGAATCAGCATTGCTACTACACTCAAATCCAAGTCCAGTTATATGTTCTCAACCTGTCCAAGGGTGTTTTGTTTGTGTACAGTCCGAAGGAGGCACAGACTGTGGTAGTCACTCGGGATGACTGGTTTCTTTCAGAATTAATCCCAAAGCTAGAGTATTTTTACTTTACATATCTCCTCAATGAGCTCGGTGAGACCGAATAAACTTGTAGCTTATATTATCTGAATATCAACATTTGCTTTATTCTGTAGCAATGTTCTAACAACTGAATAAATGATGCTCAAGTGGAAGCCAAAGGTGTGTTTCTGACTTCAGTGGTTAAAAGGACAGTCTCGTGCCAACACTGTTGTTTTAAAGCCCCACTGAAATTACGTTCCATAGGGTTTAGAAACATATTCACTGCACTGGGATACATTTATTGGACTGGAGTGCACGAGTTGATCATAGGACGCTCAGGACCTGTCCTCGCTACAAAAGCTATGCCGCTCCGGGGTTTTCACTGTCAGAACGAAAGACAGGAAGTCGCCCGTGCGGATGACGTTTGGTGACAGCTTTTTTTGTTGGCCTTTTTCTTTTCTTTTTGTGGTCGTGATACCCTCTACTACAAAAAAATTATTTTCTCCTGTATACGAAAAAACACCCTCGAGATTTTTTAATATGTGGTAAAGGAAGGCTCGTTCTATAAAACTGCGTTGGTTTCAGGCGTATCTTCCGACCTCTTCATTGTGTGTTTTACACTCCAATGTAGCGAATTTTGGAAAAATCGCATACTTCATCTTTTTTCCTGCAGTGACTATGAAAGTTACGTGTCTGGCAATTTTTCTTGTTGAAGCATTCCTTGGTGCCTTGGCAGGAAAAAAATATTCATTCAAATTTAATGGTTTGACTGTCCACAAAAAAAAAAAAAAAAAAAAACGCGAAGTAGGAGGAAAATTGCGAAACTTTCGGCCTCTGTATACCTGCACCGATTACAGCACGACAACCGGGATTTGGATGCTGTGTAGAGTATAGTTTCCTCTATCCGCAAAAGAAAACCACACAGTTCTAGGTGCTTTCTATGAGCCACACCTGCCGTTCACGCCAGGCACGGTTTTCGCCAGCGCTGCGAACTTTGCTCGTGTCTAGCACCCGCCACATTGAGATTTGGGAAGAAATGTTTCGTGGTGTGGTCGTTTTGCACTATTAGCGACTGCTAAAAAATTTTTCGTAAAAATTCAGGATCGTTTTGTGGAGGCCGAGCAAGTCAGCTGGATCATTTCGCGTGGAATCGCCCAGCAGCACACTCCGACATACACGGGACGGTACTTTCGCCTTCCGTCGACAGGGGAGAAATTGGCGCTGGCGTCGTTCCGCTAAACTCCAGGCGCTTACTCTTTTTTTGTTCTCCATGTGCCGGGTCTCTTCAAATATATTCAGTTTAGTAGAAGCATCAATTCGATTTGGAATTCGAACATTGAATTCCATATTTGATTAGGAAATGGAATAGGATATACGATTACTCGCTTCGGTGCTCAAAAATCCAAACATTCACACCGTCCTTTATAGTAAAAAGTCAACGTCCGAAGTCAACCAGTCCACGCGTACCAAAAGTGAATTTTCCTCAGGGGACATTTTTTCCGGGGACGTTTCTTCCAGGGAACATTTCTTCCGGGGACAGTTTTTCCGGGGGCATTTCTTCCTGGATCCGGGTAGACGAGCCAGCATTGTCGTGGCCCGTGTAAGAGACCACCGAGACCAATAAACCTCTTCTTTTTTCGGTGAGATGAGTTTATTAGCTTGACATGAAACGTCAATTTGCTCGATTTTGCCGTTTCGGGTTTGTGCTTACTCAGTCAACTGTCTCATAAGGCTAACGAGAATCTCTCGTATTTACGGTTAGTGGAAGGCCGACTTCACAAACATTCCAGTAACGTTCAACAGGACTGCCCTGTAATGTTCGTAATGTTGAAACAGCCAACAAGCGGATTACACACAGATAAATGTTTCTTAGGATAACGGTACTTAGAACTGCAGCTTTATTTGTTGTTTCTCTTTCTTTCTTTTATTGATCGATTTATTTTTATTTTTATCTTTATTATTTTCTTTTTTTTTTTTTTTCATGAACGCTCCACGTGAACCAATAAGAAAAATCGATCAAGCGGCCGCTGCACAATTATTTCCGCCCACGCAATGAGCAACAGTCTTTCCTGGAACCCAAATTCACGTTCGCGTAGCAAAGAAAACCAACGACAGCGACGGGGAAGGGGGGATATATTTATTAGGCGAAAAGGAAAAAAAAAAAAAAAAACAGGCTAAAGGTCAATCAAACGGGACGTCGGCTTGCTATTCCGGAAATACATAAATAAATAAATAAAATTAAGAAATATGAGATAAATGAAACGGACGCGACGGAACAGCACGTTAGTTAGTTGATTATAAGGTCAGTAAAAGTTCGGTGTTTGCATTTTCATGTTCAGGTTAGTCTAAGTGGGCTTTGGCATTTTCCGCGCAGAAACAGCCCGATAACATTTATTTACAGTAGTTTATTTCTCAACGGGGATTTCGATCACGTTATTTCGAGATATGGCCAATTTTTCGAGACCGGTTCCTAGGGTTGCCACCTTTCGGAGTGAAAAATACCGGCTGAGGGAGAGGAGGTGAAACAGAGGGAAAGGACGAAAGGCTCGTGGGAGAAGGAAAGTGGGTGAGGAACGTTGTAGCTGGCTCGACACAACCACCAACAGCTTTGCACAACCACTGCTCTTGTCCCCTCCGAACAAAAGACTTAATGAATAAAAATGATGATAATAATAACAACGAATAATAATAATAATGAATAATTAAGAAAACGACTGGTGACTGCGGAGTTGGGTCTGTGCTCCAGATTTATTCAAGCTGTAGTCGAATGTTGAAGGCAAAACCACACAAAAGCCCCTATGAAAGATCTTGAGCCACAAATACCGGCAAAAGGCTGCCGGTATCACCTTCCTACCGGCAACCGGCAGCGAGCGCAAATAACCGGCCGTGCCGGTATAATACCGGCGTGGTGGCAACCCTACCGGTTCCCTGGATTTTCCATCTTTCGACAATCCTTGCTAGTTGCACGTTGGATGACCCAAAACCTGTACCCGTCTGGGGTCTAGGACATCTCGGTGCAGGACAATTCGGTGTGGGACAATTTGGTGCGGACATCTCGGTGCACGGACATCTCGGTGCACGGACATTTCGGTGCGCGGACATTTCGGTGCGCGGACATTTCGGCGCGCGGATATTTCGGTGCACGGATATCTCGGTGCGCGGACATCCCGCTGCACGGACATTTCGGTGCGCGGACATTTCGGTGCGCGGACATTTCGGTGCGCGGACATTTCGGTGCGCGGACATTTCGGTGCGCGGACATCTCGGTGCACGGACATTTCGGTGTATGCGTCACATGTTTAGTCGTCGTCTCACGTAGTTACAGCGCCACATGTTTAGTGCAGACCCAACAGCGGATTTTCATCGCATTCGCAAAAAATTGAAGAATCTCACCAAATTAATGAAAAGCGATTAATAATCTCAGATAAGCATTGACATTGTGTTGTATTGCTTCTCTTTTTCACTCATGTAATGGCCTTCGTGGTCTTTTGGGTTTGTAAATAATAAATAAATTAATTAAAAACAAAGGTCACACAATCCGAAAAGGTACTTCATCTCATTACCGGCAGTCAGTACTTAGTAGTATATTGGGGTCCGAGGACATTTTTTCATACCGTTCACCCGTAGCCCTCCTTATGGGGACATTTTCTCCGGGGTCATCCTTCCCGGAGACTTTCCTTCCGGGGACACTCTTTGCAGACACATTCTTTCCGGATCCTGTTATACGCAATTACGAGTCCATAGATCTTCGACTCGTATGTATCTTTTTAATTGTGCGCTTTAGGGACGAAGTGCAAATTAAGAGGTTGTAACAACAACGTAAATGATGACAATGACGTGGAGTATTTCACCGCTGCGATGTGGTAACCCTACCCCAATAGCGGCGTCCATATCGAAACAAGCACTAACGCAGTGATTGAGTTCCGCAACAAAATTCTGCATTTTTGCGGCATATAGACATGATACGCTTTACCCTCGCTATTTAAAAATAAGAGATGAAAAAGTGTTTAGACTTCCAAGACATTCTTCTTTTGTGACCTTTGCGGGTCACTGCACTAAGGCGGGGGAAATACGACGGGTGCATCGGGGGCGGTGGAGATGAGCCGGTTGTTTCGTGGCGGAGGAATCGGGACGGGGGAGTTTAAATTGGGGGAATCGAGCCCCACTCACCAAGGGTAAAAAAAAAAAAAAAAAGAAAACGAGGCGCCCTTCGCTGGGTGTTATTTCCAGCCGCGTGTCCTAACCTCCAGTAACGTTTTAATCGCACTCTATTAATTAATCGGGCATCCCAATTGTTTCCCAGAGACGTGCGCCTCACGTAGATTTTTACTTTTGGTACAAGAAAAAAAAACAGAAGAAAGAAAAGAAAACGCGCAAGACACGAAAAGTACCAGAGAGCGCACCAACGTCTCTCTCTCTCTTGTTCATGCAGAGCATCTTGTCGTTTTTAAAGACACGGTTTAAATACACTTTTTAAAGACACCCTCTATATTGAAATGAACAAGGATATCGACGTAAAACATCAAGTTGGGCCTGTTTTTAAGATATGACGGATAAAAGCTCTAAAACCAAGACGAAGGACGAGATACACAGGTAGCGGTACCTGTGTGTGTCGTCCTTCGTCTTTGTTATAGTACTTTTAGACGTCATAATATCGAATCCGCGTTTGCACATTTTACGAATGTGCAAAACTTGCTGCATAAGCATAATTGTCGTTATGCTTGCAATGTATGTTTGCCGGTGCACTAATAATTATTTGTTAGAGATACCACGCAAATCATCACTCTCAGCGCTATCGACACAGCCCCAACACCCTTTTCGTCTTTTTCTTCCCTGTTGCCCGTGCACCGAAATGTCCGTGCACCGAGATGTCCGTGCACCGAGATGTCCGTGCACCGAGATGTCCGTGCACCGAAGTGTCCGCGCACCGAAGTGTCCGCGCACCGAAGTGTCCGCGCACCGAAGTGTCCGCGCACCGAGATGTCCGCGCACCGAGATGTCCGCGCACCGAGATGTCCGTGCACCGAGATGTCCGTGCACCGAAATGCCCCTGCACCGAGATGTCCGTCGCCCACCCGTCTGTCTTTGCACGGCGAACAAAGCGAAGCCTTCTGAGGAAGATAAGGAAAAGCTCCGGGTCACTGGGGACTCTCCGCTGAACTAGTACCCTGTGAAAACCAAGGAGTGTCTAAAAATATAGTACTGAAGTTTCCGGGTAATAATCAGCGCAATTATGAGGCGGAAATCGTGCTCCGAGACCTCGTCGCGCGTCAAGTTCCTTTGATTTTATCTTGTTCATTTATACATAAAGATGAAGTTCAAGGGGGGTTCAGGAGCTTCCTCCTTCTCCTTTTTCTTTTTCCTTTTTTTTTTTGAATAGCTGTTGCTAAATGCAATGCATTTATTTAGGCTGATTGAGCCTATCAAAAGACCGAAAATCATGACGCCGAACTATCAGAAGGCCGACAGCCAAAAGACCAAAAAATCATAACGCCGAACTGTCAGAAGGCTGAAAATGGAAAGGCCAAAGAGACACCGGGTGAGCACTCCAATGAATGACCACTGAATGGGATGGTGTAGATTATGAAAAAGTTTTGTGGCTATTGTATTAGAAATCAAATAACTGGAATGCATAGCATTTGGTGCTCGCAAATAGACTAGCCAGCGAAGATGAAAAACAATAATCTACAATATGTTTACTACGAAAAGAAAGTGTGTGGTGGGTAAAGTGAGGATAATTGTGCATTAAAGCCCCTGAAATATAGATGCAAGTAAGAACTGAAATCTAGATAGCCGATGAAGCACATCACAGCCGACCGAATGTTATCGTTCGCTTTGCGGATTTGTTGAAATTGGGAGACATAGGGTGCTTTTTTCTTTTTTTTATGTGTTAATAATGAGTAGTTAAATCTACATTCCATTCAACAAGCAACATAAAATGGATATAGTTCGCTGCATTAGTTCGCTAGCGATATCGTTCGCTGGATGCTAGTATTTCTCTACTGTCGGTCAGACACAGGTGTTACAGTTGTCCTTACATCTTTTTCTGGGCCGATGTTTATGGGTTATAAAAGCTCTACACCCACTTACTCAGGTATTTCATTGCAGTTTCGTTGCACTGAAAATACGGTTCATCAACATAGAAAGTATGAGACAACAACTACAACATCATTGTCTGACGGCCACCAATAACGAAACAGAACTATATATAAAAACACTAGTATTCCGGCTGAGTTGGGAACTACGTCCGACGATATCCACGTTCAACGAGCGTGAAGTCAGAGCCTCAGGATAGTGGGCATTTGCGTTTCATTTCATTGATACGAATACAGAAGGTAATGCGTCATTGCGCTCAGTATTCACTCAGTCTTGCAACAATGCGGCCTGTACAGTCGTGGGGCTCCCGAGCTGTGATACCGCTAGACATATTGAAATATATTTTTGCCTGTCAATTTTGTTGCTTTCCCCCCGCATTTTATTTTCCTCTTTACATATCACCGTGCACATCGATCTCCACACTTCTAAAAAAGAACTTGACATGCTCCTGGTAAATCCGAATGACGTCTTCTCTCCTGATTTGTTGAAACTGGACGGCGTACTACTTTCTGTGACACTTCACATTTGTGTTAATTAGCAGAGAAAATGTTTTTCTGTGATAGCGCTGCGAAGCAACCATTGCTGTACGCGGTGTACAGGCGTGGACAGAGGACAGCAGGAGGGAGGGTGACAGGGGGCTAGTATGCGTCCTGGGCCGACTTCAGGGCTAAGTGAGACGACATTCATCAGGAAAGTCCGACGGAAAACCCAGGGAAAACCTCAGAGAGCACACCTGGTGACAGGATTCGAACCCGTGTCACGTTGTATCAACGAACGTGAAATTCATTGCGGTGTATTCCCTACGAGAAATCGTAAGTGAAAGTAGGTCGAGCTTTCAAAGTAAAAACCCTTAGTAAGTGGTTAGGAATTTTAGTATTTATTTTGAGCCGGAGGACTTCAAGACCTGCAATATCGCAACCGGGGATTTCGCAAAAATTCCACGCGTACCAAGAGTGGATGTTTCTAGAGGGGACATTTTTCCGGGGGACATATTTTCCAGGGGACATTTCTTCCGGAAACAGTTTTTCTGGGGACATTTCTTCCGGGGACATTTTCTCCGGGAACATTTTCTCCGGTTCCCAAGAAAATCTGGCATCTCGTGCGAGCTTTGATTATATGAAACGACTTCTCCGTGATCATTCCTTCATTTGGCAACTAGCGCTCATATTCATCTCTGGAAACCCCAATTTTGTAATTTCATCTATGTTGCCCTTCAAGAATAGTGATTCTCCTAAAATACGCATAAATTTGGCTCACATGGTGTCCAGTTCTTCAGCTTTTCCACGACCGAATTTCACGTTTTCTAGTTTAGATTGAATTAACTGAGACCTCAGCATTCAACACAACGAAATCTGGAGTAAAAATTTACGCTTGAGAAATTCTTCTAAAAAAAGAAAGGAATGCATATATTATCCTGTCCCACATAATAAGGAGGCCGAACAGTACTTTTTTTGCCACACTCAAACAAGAACTTGTTATGTTGTCAGATGACCATAGTTATTATTTTTCTGCAATGTGTCCTTTTATTTTTTGTCGAATCGTTCCTCTTGGCGTTCAGGAAAAAAAAAAAAAAAGACTGTGTAGGGAATATCGCGACTCCCGCTGCGAGGCCTTGCCGCTCGACCTTCCCATATCTTTTTTGGTTGGTTTCCGTGTGTCGACCCGAAGCCTTTATCGCCCTTCACCTCCTTTGTACGGTTTTGCAACCTAGTACCACGGTCCGTGCTAGTACACCAGAAGAAAAGGAGTCCCCTGTCACTGGGGTTGTCGACTGACATCATTTTTTTGAGCGGGTGTAAGATAAAAGAAAAAGAAGGGAGAACATGGAGGAAAGGAGCCTTTCGAATATGTTACTGAAGTTTTCGGGTAATAATAAGTTATGTTCTACGACGGAAATTTTGAAAAGTCTTTTGCACCAACGCCTTGTAAATGAATTCAGATATTTGATAATGCTTACTTACCAGAAATATACATATAAAAATGTCATTTTTGCATGAATAATAGGGTTATTATCAAGGTAAATTGCATGTTGTAAAAACATTTTTGGGACCCCTCATATAGGACCCCGGTTAGCGAATGCTGCTCTTCTAGACGCAGGCGGGTTAACTTTGCTGTGCATTTCTCACACACAAAATATGGACTTTGTCGCAGGCAATGCTATGTACCTCGTAACTTTAATGAGCTCCCCTTCGACAGTTTTTCTTTGGAATCGAAGTACAAACTAAAAAAAGCGCTACGGCAACTTTATCATAGGATGTAGTACCTTTATATGTTCATATACTGTCAAACTGTATGTCGCTGGCTGCTTCAGGGCGAGTGCCACAAGCCTTTCGGCTTAGACGGGCCTGTTTTATTATATTTGTAGTTTGCTTTCTTGAGTAAAATTATTATTATTATTATTATTATTATTATTACGTAAGCGAGTGCAAAAAAAAAAAAAAAAGAAGGAATACCGTTTCGAGCACTAGATTCTCCAGACTGGCATTGTAAGCGCCGTGTGTAGGCAATGTTTATAGCCGCTGGTAGATCCAATTGAGAGCCTCCGAGATACCGGCATCCGTACTATCCGATCACACTTGTACGTCGGCAACTCGGCATACAGTAAGTATGCACTAGTAAAATAATACGAAGAGCAACTAAACATTCCATAATCAGTCAGTACAGGCGGTAGTGACTTGTGAAAACAACAATTGTAGCATAAATATATAAGAACAAAAAAATAAAAAGAAAGTACTCATGTAGCAATAGGAGACAAGCAAAAAGACGTGAATTTCTCGAATCGAACTGCGGACCTTTCGTGGCAAAGTCCGACACTTTACCACTCGACAAACAACGAAGAGGGCGCGGGCCGCCTTAAACTTGCGAGGTCAACCATGCACAATGGGGATTATTTCGGGAGTCGGAGGCGAACGGCGTGATAAGGACGGCGAGCGTGCCGCCATCTAGAATCGGGAAAATCGTGAATCGGAGTTGCTCCCCGACTGGTATGGCCTCTTAACACGACTACGGAACGCGCGACACGTGTGCGAACTTGCCCGGGAGCGAAGCGCACTTGCCGACGGCCGAGCGCCACTGTGCAAGGGCGCACAAATCGGAGCAGCGAGGCGAGCGACTTGCATGTTTCAACCTGCGCGCGAACGCGTTTGGCCGCCATGGTGGTGGTCACTTTTTCGGCGCGGCTGCCGAGATTATCAAGCATTTGCTCGAAAACGAAGCCTCGAATGGTGTTTTGAAATCTGGTCGCGTCCGCATCCTTCTTTTATTCCAAAGACATTTCTATGGTTGTCGCATTGAAAAATAGCGCAGTTTGTCATCTATAAATGCCGCTAGCACGAAAAGTGACCACCAGTGGGAGGAGCTTACCAACATGCCACGTCACTGCCACATCACAATGTGACGTAGGTGAAAAGTCCCTATAGCCCTGAGGCATTGTTTCGGCGGTGCTTTGAGGTACGTCGTGGTCACCGTGCCCCCCTGTAGGGTTGAACTTCAAGTGTCTCGGAAAGACTTTACCGCGGCGCTTTGTTATTATTTCATGGTAAGCCTCACTTGAAATCTTTCGTTATTAACTCGCTAGCATACCCGAGTCATATACAGGGTGTTTCAGTTAAGTCCCCGGGCTAAATAATTCGCGAACGGGTGCACCAATCGGAGAAATTTATTTTTTACAAGTATCTGTCCTATACCACCTGCAAGCTGCGCACCGTGTGAATGAGTGGGAGGCGCTCATTATTTAAACAAAAATTCAAATGAGCTCCGTGAAAAACATAACTTCTAGAACAGGACGCCGTCGGCATTAAAATGGGTGCTGCCACTTTTGGGACCTCTATTGGACACCTTTTAGAAAAAAAAATCAGCCATCAAAGCGGGTCATTTGTCGCAGTAATTAATTGGATTTGATTTACATATTTTTGTCGCGGCTGGTCGCGGTGTAGCGTAAAAGGGCGCTCTTCCACTTCCTGTCCACCAATGAATTACGTCCTTTTGCGCTTCGCCGCGACAAAAATATGTAAACCGAAACGAATTAATTACTGCAACAAACGTCCCGCTTCGGTGGCAGGTTTTTCTCTAAAACAACAACAATAAATGATGGCGATGAGATGGGGTGTTTCACCGCGGTGGTGCGGTACCCTACCCCATTGCACGTGGAACATTATGTGAAGAGGATGAAGGAAGGATGAAAACACAAAAAAGGACATGTCTCGAGCAATCCAGTGGACGACAGGAAGTCCATGAACCTTTGAAGAACCCGACAATGTAGCACAGGATCTTCATAGGGGCCAATGAGTGCAGCTAATATGAGCGGCCTCTTGCTGATACGGGCAAGCTCATTATACAATATCCGCCTTTGCGGGCAGTAGAGTGAACATTCCATAAGAATGTGCTGGGCGGTCGCCACGACACCGCAGGTGGAACAGAGGCCCGTGTCACAGCATATCTGATCATGCACTTGAATTGCGGGGTGAAAGCCACATTGAGCCGGAGTGTACGCAGGAGGGAGGTAAAATGGCGTAATAGACGGGCAGGGAAAGAAAACGACAAATTTGGGTCTACCGAATACATGAGAGATTGAGCAGTGATGTCCCGGCGCCATTGCCGCAGAGCCAAGGGTTGAAACCATGCAGTTAGTAGGGTCCTTCTGTCACCTCTCGACAGCACAATGGGCACGGCTGTCGGTGACTCGTGGGCAGCCGTTGCTACTCTGTCAGCCTCCTCATTGCCTCTTAGACCGCAGTGACCTGGAATCCACTGCAGGGATATATGATGGCCTTCATCATGTAGACGCTGAACTTGGTTGAGAATGTCTAATACGATGGAGGCTAGAGACCCACGGAGCTCCATGGTTGCCACACATTGCAGAGCAGCCCGCGAATCGGTGTAGACCACCCAGGCACGCGGAGGAAGTTGGGAGATCTGCTGCAGAAGCAGTAGAATGGCATACAGCTCCGCCGGTGTTGATGACGTACGAAGTGACAGACCCTGCGACTGCATTAGATGGGACAACAAAAGCAGACGACGAACCATCCCCGTGTGGAAGATCCATCAGTGAAGACGGCAGTGTGGTCAGGATATTTCAGGTGCATCATGTCCGCTGCCAACTGCTGAAGAACTAAAGGTGGCATTTGATGCTTTGGAACCTTGAGGCCAGGGACAGATAGGGAGAGTGAGGGGAGCGCAAGCTACCACGGAGGCGTTGTGGGAACTGTTAGGTGGATTGTGAACGGAGGAAGCTTGGGCCTCACTTTCATTACACACTTCAAGACAGCACTTTGGCTTCGCCGATAAATTTTTGCTAGAAGGAAATGACGACGGTGGTGCGTTCTGAGGCGCATGTAATGGCGAATGGTTTCCATCTGCCGTAGGATTTCTATCGGTAGCTCACGGGCTATCACCATTCGAGTTTCCGCGGCCCTCGGAACACCAAGACATATCCTCAGGCTTCGCGCAAGTATACACCGAAGTCGCTGTTCTTGAGTCTGGGAGACGCCATGCAGGCCAGGGAGGCTGTACACAAGTGGGCCACGAACTAAAGTGTGATGGAGGGCCAGAAGGGAAGGGACTTCTCATCCATTCCCCACTTAGCTCCAGCAAAGTGACGGATGACAGATATCCACCGGTGGGCCTTGGTGTCTAAGTGGTAGACATGCTTCTTCCAGGACAGGCTGGAGTCCAGGATGACGCCCAGAAATCTGTGGTGTCTAACTTGTCTGAGCAGCGTATTACCAATGGAAAGCTGGCACTGGCGCATGTCCTTCTTAGTAAAGGCCAGCGCTGCTGTTTTTTGGTGAGTTCTCTGTCGCGCCGAAAATCCGCCAGCCACAAAAACATTTTATCAGATGCCTGGGCTTGCAGCAGTGCGTGCAGCACAGAGGGGTGACTGAAGGTATCGTAAGCCATTTTGACGTCCAGGAAAACCGCCATGACAATTTTCTTCTGGCTCTTGGCTTGTTCGATGGAGGTGACAAGGTCGAGGACCGAATCCATGCCGCTACAATGGCGACGGAAACCTGTCATCCCTGCAGGGAAAGCTCAATGCCCCTCAAGCCACCATTCTAGCCTATGCAGCACCATTCGCTCTAAAACTTTACCGAAACGAAAGGAGGACGAAAGGAGGAGGGGGAGAGGGGAGGGGAGGAAAGATCAGAAGGTGTCCACTGAAGGTCCCGAAAATAACCATTTTAATGCCGACTTCGCCCTGCTTTAGAAGTTATATGTTTTTCACGAAACTCATCTGATTTTTATTTCAAAAATTAGCGAATCCCAGGTTCATTCACACGGTGCGTAGCTTGAAGGTGGTATCGGACAGATACTTGTAAAAAATGGCACTACCGTTCCTAGGAACTCTTCCAAACTGCCCGAGGCGTTGCGCGATTCATAAAAACGCCAGTGGACCCCTGCCACAAAACAACAATATGACTTTATGTTCGGGGACGTGGATAACGGACACTTAATGAATTTTTAAAAAGTAGAGAAATGTATGCTGTGGAGCATTCACACCATTAGGATCGGCTATCAGGGAGGCAGACTGCTCAGTTAAACGACCACCACCACTACCATGCCGACTTCGCGTGAGTTGTAGGCCACGAAAAAAGCGCCACGACATGGTGTCATTAGACGTGGCGCTCTCTAGCTCGACTCAGCTCCACGAGATACACATGATGTAGTGTAACGGGGACTTGTTTGGTTTTGTATGTGCCAGAAGTCTCACGCCGATGGAACCATACCTGATTAACAAGCGTGCACCTCCGGATGAAGACGGGGGCTGACAGAGCGGTACTTCCGCTAGTACGGAAGCTTCAACCTACTGACTTGGCACCACCGAGGAATGCGGCAGCTCTTGAGGCGGTGCCGTAACGACTTCCTCCAATAATGCTACTGCCAGAACTGAATGCTCTCAGGGAAGAAATTTGCGACGCTGCCAGCCCTAGCTGGGAGCTCCCTTTACCAGTTGCTCTCATATGATACCGCAAAAGAAAAGACGTTCTGTGCAACTTGCCGCGCTGCCTCGGAGATGAACGTACCTCTTCCGAACACCTCGAGAGACAAGGATTCTAAACGGACTTTTGTGGAAAATTGATTCACCAACTGGAAGAAAGCTCCGAGAGATTACAGGCACATGAAGCGACAAATTTCCACAGGGCTGCATTGAATGCTTTAACAGCTGTGAAATAGGGAGCAAATGTCGCGTCGGCCTCTGTACAAGGAAAGGAGAGCAACACGAAAGAGTCCAGAAAAGCGCTTCTAACGACACTATCGTCTCTGCAGTATGGCTTACCCTTCTGAAAAATTCTACAAACTTTCTCGCAGGATTTTTGCTTTTTCTCAGGATTTCTCGCAGCGGACGTGTATTCCTACAGACATTCCTACAAGGACTTCATTTCCTCATAGAAAATCCTTTAAATGAACGTTGAGAGGTGCGTCTTGATGATGATGATTGAAAGAAGCATCTTATGAGAACTTTCGAGAATAGTTTTTTTGAGAAAACAGGCAGTTCTCCCAACCTCCTGTCTGATCAACCCTGTAAGATGTCTCATAATTTCTAAGAGAACTTCACAGTTTCTCTCCAGATCTGCAAGAGAAAGTCTTTCTAATAGAATTTCTCACAGCAGCCCCTTCTCAGTCATGCGACAGACTGGCGCCGTGCCTCGACGAAACATGATCTAGTATACCGTGGCGGTCGTGGTCTGAGCGTTTCACGTCTCCATTCAAACACATGGAATGAACGGTGCAGCAGTCTGGTGCGAGTACGCAATCTACGTCCTCGTGAACTACATCGAAGACGGCATGGAAGCGATACTTCCGGCAAGTTTTATCACGGCGACCGAGACAACGACGTAGAAAGGCCTAAATAAGAACATTAAACGGGAGTTTTGGTATGTTGAGGACGGCAGCGTGGCTGGGTTCTGCCGGGCAGAAGTAAAAATGTGCGGAGGTAAGCTCACTCAACTCATTCAACGTCGTGACTGCTCCTCAGGAGTACATATTTGTAGAGGGCATTGCATTTGTGTGATGGACTATACAAGAGCCTTGGAGAGGTTTACAGCAGTATCTATCTTTGTTCAGAAACCGAGAGTGACCTAATTACGACGGGAAGAAAATATGCCCATCCCTCGTGTTTTGAAGCGCGATAAATATATTTCAGATGGCCAGTTCCTCACATTGTTTCGACTGGCCGTAACGTGCTAGTGGGTTTTACAGAATCCGTTCATGCATCGCGTCCACTGTAGTCAGTTCCATGTATTGTTTGCGTAAGGTGCTCGGTCTAACATCCACAATTTTAAATTGATTGAGGTATATATAAACTTAGCTATATATATATATAAATACGCTAATAAAAAATATATAAACGCTAATATCGGGAGTACTGTATTGAAGCTTCCAAAATCGTGTATTTAGAATGTTCTTGATCTAGCGCTAGTGAAAATTACATCTCCCCCAGTAAACCGTCAAATTTAATATTCCATCAAATTAACATTCCATCAAATTCTCGGTCTAAACTTGTTAAAACTATATATGCGTAATTACAATAGAGCTGATTTAGAAAGCTTTTCTCGCGTTTTCCTAGAGGTTTTTTCTAGTCGTTAAGGAAACTAGAACATGTTACTTGGTATCGCTCAGCTTGTCGACGTATATATTCCGATTGTTATAATTGTTTCCTCACCAGAGTCTCCGTCGGAAGCGTAAGCTATTCCGGACGGCTCCAAGTACAGATAGCCCATTCAATTGGCAGAGGTACAAAGAAGCCGTCAGTGTGTACAAAGTTGCCATTATTGAAGCCGAACGAATTTTTTTTCTCTTCAACGCTGCCAAATTTGTTGCGAACCAACCGGAAACAATTCTTACACTGGATATTTGATATCTTCACGATATCCGTAAATATTTAACAGTTATCTAATGCACCTCCCATGGGCATTCCTACTGCCTGATGCTGGATGTCCAGAAGACATCTTGTGTATATGCTTGTGTTTAAGTGTCAGCATCAGCATCATCATTTTTAGTCCGGATAGAAGAAAACTTCCTAGATATGCGCTGGAGATCCCTCTCTGGTACACCGAATGTCGATCCGTAGGAGCGCGACATTTCTCCTGCAAAGGTCCAGCGGGTATCCAATTGGCCTCATTCGTCCGTTCATATTGCTGGCATGGGCATTACCTGAACCAATATAGGATGTTGCATATGTGGTAATGGTGATGGCGTGAAGCGATCACAATTTTTTTTAAACAAAGCAGCATACGTTATAGATATCGGCATATATCTACCACATATTTCATTTTCCGTACGCTCCTCTTTTTTTGTATCTAATATTTCCCACAATGGATAACAGGCGCCGTGTTAAAAGAAAAGAAATATAAAAGCTTCTAGGACAACTAATAACTTTAGAGATACAGTGGCATTGCCTTCCCAAGAAAAAACAGATACTATTATATTGCTTGTCTTGCAAGCTTCTGCACATCCGAGAGCCCTGCTCGCCTGTGAACCGAAACGAAAGGGGTGGTGTAAGGAGGTTTGATTCGATTACGAACACAAACAACATTGAATCCAGGAATTTCAGGGAGTTTAACTCACCATCAATATACCACCTGTGGTTCTTACTGCGTTTGCATTGAGACATTCAGTAGATAATCGGAAGTTAAAATTTTCCAGTGCCACATAATTGCGCGTTTCACTCGTTAGGTCTCTTTTGTGTCCTTGATAGGACCTCCTCAGGACATCTACACCTCGATGTCCCCAGGAGATTGTGTCAGGGACAAGACTAAGCGGTGACCCAGGTTCGAATCTGGGCGCCGAATATGCTGTGTAGGTGTTTTTCTTGGGTTTTCCTCAGACGACCTTACAGTTCTCTGCGAAGTCCCCAGGGTGCACTAGTCCCAGGCCATTCCCGTGAAAAAGCAAATACAAATTTCTTATGCGCATTCTACCTTTTACAAAAAGCATTCACATACTACATTGAAAGAACGAATGCGTTGACTCTGAAAGATCACGGGAAGCACACCCACCCTTTACGTCAGAGTGCCAACTGTGCATGATTCTGGTCATCAATGTAAAACCTCATATTAGGTAGCTCCTATAGATATCAGCATCGTCACGTTTTCGAAAAACAATCTTAGGGCCAGTTCTCACTTGGCGACGCCCGAGGCGGCGGCGTGAGCGGGCGGCGGAAGTAGAGGCGCATTTCCGCCGCCTACACCTTATGCATAAGTGCGCGCCATCTATGTGCGGAGACGGAGACTACGTTTACGCGCCATGTTTGAGTATAGCTGCCTGTGGTTTCGGTTTTCGCCACATCGCCTATCGCGCAACAACGCGACATCCCAGGATGTTGACCGGCAACTCCCCATTACTTCTCGTGCCACTGTGCACCTAAAAGGGCAATATTGGCCCGAATACAGAGGAGGTAAATCCTCAGTTCGCTATTATTGCCTCTAAAATAAATAAAAGGCACGTGACACGTTCACTGTCGGAACATGCTTAGACTGAGGTTGTTTGGCGTGTGACGGGACGGCAGTTTCTTTCAGAAATAGGTCTATACTAAACACGAGCTACAGAGAACTTCAATTATGTGCAGAAAATGTAAATTTAAATCAGCTGAGTGCTGAATTTCCAGTGGAAGCGTGCTGCCAGACCAGCATTTATAAGATGATTGGGAAAATGAGCTTTGTGCACTGTCTCTCTTTGTGGTACATGTCCGTTTGGGACATTGTTGCTATAATTGCTCTTAAAAAGAAGCTGTGTACCAAGCAGATAACCAAGTACGACACATCAGATTTCAGAGCAAAGGCAATGTGCTCCTTCTGGTATGCCGTTGCCTTTGCATCACAAAGAAAACAGCATGACATGCGAGGAAATCACCAAATCATCACAGAAAGTCTCGTTTTCTGGGTCTCCAAGAAATGGGCTCTTCCTATTTCTTTGTGGGAACAGTCAGCCCCACATGACTTCCATCTCAAAAAGTATGTATCCGTTCACCTTTTGTTGGTTTTCTGATACCAAACAGCTATATCTGCGAGTATGAAGGTACATCTGATATTTTACTGAAGGTACACAAGATGTGTCTAGCCACAGGTGCTCAAATTCTTTTTTATTCTGTTACTGAACAGGACCAGCAGCTAAGCAAAGAGTCCTGTAGTAAGATCATCCATCGCCACCCCATGTTGCACAAAGGCGCATTTAGGGACCCGCTACGTAACTGCGTAACACACCGCATCAGAACACTCTGCTGTAAACTTCGGGCAACTATTTGAGTATGCATATGTACAAAAGCGACAGAGTCCTAAAAGTGAGCAATTCGACTTGAGATTCAGTCACGGAGTTGCAGGTACGCCGAGCGTGCTTATCCGATGCTGTTTCCTCGTTGTAGAAGATGACAACGAAGTTGTCCGAACGAAACTTTCGTATAACGTTAGCTTCGTGAGCTCGGCTGTACATTCTTCCTGCTCGCCTGCTATGCTAAAAACCTTGAATCGCAAATTTCCCGACTTTCCAGCTGATCCCGTTACAGGAAATCGCACATAGCGCGACCGCCCGAATACTCAAACATGGCGCCGCCGCCAGCCGCCGCCACGAGATGGCAGTACTTATGAATAAGGCGTATTTTCATGTTCCCACCACAGTGGCCTTCCGTCGTCCAAAGCAGACGAAAAATCAGGGGGCGTGGCCTTTCTGTGTCACCTAATTGGTCACCAGCTGTCGTTCTCGGCAGCTCTCGCCGACGTCGTCAAAGAAGTTCAGCATGGCAGTTTTTTTGGCTCGACGTCTCTCCTCTCCCGACTCCGGAAATGCGCGTCTATTTCCGCCGCCCGCTCACGACGCCGCGTCGGGCGTCGCCAAGTGAGAACTGGCCCTTATGGGTGTCCAAAATATGATGTTTTCGAAAATATGATCCTCTGGATATCTTGTGGACATGCTCAAATTACATTAGATATTTCTGAATATCCTCAGAAGATTTATGGTTGTGTGGGCTAATAAAGCTCACTGGTAGCAAGGGTACCTGACTCTGCAATTGTTGACGCGCATTCAACAACCACTCTGCTGATATCTTTTCTGCTGCAAATACCGATAACCCTCGCGTGCCGAGACCGCGAAACTTCTTGCTATGGATGCACTGATATGATGCACTGACTCTTGATATGAATGCTTTATACCAGAATTACTGCACTAGAGACGGCTGTAGTACCAATTGCATCTCTGAACGCATCTGTGAACGAATGTAAAGTGCAAATTGCTAGTTTGCAACAGTCGCTTGCTGATATGCAAAAACTCCGTGACAACCTTGAGAACCGGTCACGACGCAATAATATCATTGTGCACGGGCTACCCGAACAGGATAAGGAAACTCCGGCAATGTTACTGCAATCTGTAATCGAGTTCCTAAGATCGAAATCGACCACACGTGCCCTTACCGAGCGCCAATGTTGCCTCCCGAGTCCTCCCATTGGCGCGCCATTTAGAGGCGGAGAGAAGTTTGTCTCTGAAGTCGAGAAGTCTCAGTATAACAAGAGAGAAACTGATGTTCTGAGGCTGGAACACATAGAAGGGACAGATACAAACAAAGCCTCAAATTGCCTAAGAAATCAACGATGAAAGATGAAAGTCACTGAAAAGGTTGGCCAGCTGTAGGGATCGAACCCACATCTTCTGGATTACCGGTCCAGGGCTCTACCAATTGAGCTAAGCTAACACGCCTGTCCAGCGACTTTCGGGGTGCGTCATCTGAAGGGACGACAAACCAGCCACTCACTCTCACTCACCCTCCTTTCACTCTTACATTTTTGCTCACTCATACCACGGTCCCTTGATAGCTTCCTGGTCACGCAGCTTCTCCGTAACTCTATGGGGAAGCTTTGCCCAGGGACCGGAGCGCCCGCGTGGTGGCGCTGCCATCGGAACGCGGGAGAGAGACGCCTGCGTCTCCCATTGCAGTACACGTTTTTCGGATGTTGTCGCGTTATAACCGTGTGCTAGCAGCATGCCAGAGACATGCTGTGTTACCAAATGTCGCTCTGGGTATTCGGGGGGTGGCAAGGTATCCATGTTCGCGTTTCCTGCGTATTCTGACAAGCGTGAGAAGTGGAAACGTGCCATCCATCGCATTGATGGTGGGCAGTTCAGTTTTGACTCTCCACACACACGTGTCTGCGAGAAGCACTTTGACCACAGCGATGCCGTATGGCACGACGAACTCGTCATCGACGGCGATGAAGTGCTGCACAAGCGTGGAAAGTCAAAGCTTCGAGAAGATGCAGTGCCGCGCATATTCGACGGCTGCCTTCGTATCTGAGCACGCCGAAACTGCGAAGCCGTTCCGTCAGATAACGATGCCCGGGAAACAGCCCCGTAAAAAGAAAGCGTCTGCCGTAGACACCGACAACGAATTCAGTGCTTTTATGGATATAATCTCAAAAGAAAATTACTCATGCAACTGGAGCTTTTGAGCTGATTTGGCTCCCAGGGATGTCAACATTTGTAATAATCGTGTAATCGCGATCTAGTGATCGCGTCAAATACTAAGGCAGCGTTCACACGAGGCAGCTTTTTCCAGCAACTATGAGCAACTTTGGAGTTATTGGTAGTCGGCCGACACCGGCAACCTCCAGCAACTCGAGTTGCTCGTAATCGCTCCTCGAACGAAAACTTGAAAAGTTGCTCGCGCGCTGGCCAGTCAGCGAGAGGAGTACTGTCACGTAGCTCCCGAGGGCGTGGAGGATTTCGTTCGTGCATTCACGGGTTCAAATCCTGCACATGCAGCTCAGAAATGACTTGTTTCTTTTTTTACGAACGTCACGAAGATATGTCAATTGCCATTCTAGAAGGTAATAATCATCTATTCGCGCAAAAAAAAGACTATAATTTGACAAACGGGTATAAGGAAAAGACTCCGCCAGTTGGATTCGAACCCACACTCTCCTGTCGCCGTAAGGTTGCTTGTGGGTGGAGCTACCGAGTTGCTACATGTGAACGCGGCCTCTGAGTGGTCATGTAACTGTCTGCGATTAACTGTAGAACATCCTTTACACGCTAAATAAAGTACGCATTATTAAAGTTGTTTAGCATGGCAGGATAAAAAGGGCGCTCGAGATTGATTCACGGAAGCATGTCGGATACATGGCGGTTCCTTTCAGCCTCGTAATAGAGATGAGGTCGAGACGATAGATAACTAAAACAAGAGATGAACGACAAGGACACAGCGGTTAAATTTCGTGACATGTCTGTCAGTCGGGATCTTTTTAGACGCTACACTTTTGTATACAATTGCAACAATTGAGAGTAACTCATCTGGTACCTCGTGAAAGGACTGGTGTGATTGCGATCGGGCGATCGCGTCAATTAGTACGCAGTCATGGGCGCAGCACCTGTCCGCCATTAACTGTAAGAGGTATACTGTACGCACTAAGTAAAGTACAGATCACCTTACCACCGTGCCCTATGCACATAAACTGCGCTAGAATCTCCGGCTGAGGGTTTGAAGATAGGAGACTCGCGACAATACATCCGTGCCACTCGAAGTGGTCGGCAGCAGCTTTCCGCATAAAATAATGCCGAACAAAAAACGATTATTCGATTATAGTTGCTGCAACGTAGCAGGAAACCATTGCAACAAATAATTTTCTCGTAGGATGTCTGGAAAAGCGCAAAAACAACACTGCATCTGCCGTTCCCATGACTGGCCCGAGTGGAGATTCTACCGCGTTCCGATCGCGGCGCCACCACGCGGCTCCCGTTGTCCCTAGGCCAACTTTTTGACGGAGCTGCATGACCAGAAAGCTATCAAGGGACCGTGCTCATACGCACATTCATACGACGGAATCGACGCAAGCGGCACCTGTTGAACAAGAGAGAAACTGATGTTCTGAGGCTGGAACACATAGAAGGGACAGATACAAACAAAGCCTCAAATTGCCTAAGAAATCAACGATGAAAGATGAAAGTCACTGAAAAGGTTGGCCAGCTGTAGGGATCGAACCCACCGGCCTCGGTGGCTCAATCGGTAGCGTGTGCGCCTTCTGATCATGAGATCGCGGGTTTGAACCCGGCCGAGGACGCCAGCAACTTGGTGGCAGGGTACAATTTGCTTAGACACGCCGTCTTCCCCGGGGGACGTTAAATACAGGATGCCGTGTGATGAGCTTTCATCGCACGTTAATGAACCCTCAGGTGGGCAAAAGCAATTCACAGACCGACCGCTGTGGCGTCGCTCATGATCGCAGGACAATCCTTGACTTGGTCAGCAAAGTCAAGGATAGTCCATGAAGCGACTTAGCGATAGCGAAGCGACATAGTCCATGAAGCTATATTAGATTGTGAGGTGTCCCCGCCGGAGTATAATATTATTCGAAAGGACAGAAAAACTAGAGGCGGTGGTATTGCTTTGTTTTTCTAAAAAAAGACATACATCTTGTTGTGTTACCAGCACTAGATAACCTGGAATGTTTATTCTGTAAAGTGTATATCAATAATGTCTCGCTTGTTATCTGTACTTTATATAGACCTCCTGGATCTTCTGTAAATTACTTTCCCGTAATATATCTTACTTCATCATCTTGCAAATTGTAAACTCGTTTTGCTCGATGACTTTAATCTCCCACATGTAAACTGGAGTACTTTGTTACCTGGGTATCATGACAAAATAGAGGGTGAATCTTTAATCGACCTAAGTATTGCTCTTGATTTATTGCAGATTGTTAAAGAGCCCACAAGAACTGCACCCGAACGCCAGGGAACAATTTTGGACTTAGTCTTTGTGAGTAATAATCCATTTACGAGAGGGTGCTCGTACGATATAGTGCATGGGCTGTCTGACCATAATGCTGTGCTCGTTAGCATTAACATCAATGTTCCTTCCGCCCCAACAGTCCGTATACCCATTCTTGACTTCGATAATGCCGACTTAACTGCAATTATAGATTAACTAAGCTTTTCCTTCGGCTCCTTTGTGAGTAGATCCATTTACGAGAGGGTGCTCGTACGATATAGTGCATGGGCTGTCTGACCATAATGCTGTGCTCGTTAGCATTAACATCAATGTTCCTTCCGCCCCAACCGTCCGTATACCCATTCTTGACTTCGATAATGCCGACTTGACTGCAATTATAGATTAACTAAGCTTTTCCTTCGGCTCCTTTGTGAGTAATAATCCATTTACGAGAGGGTGCTCGTACGATATAGTGCATGGGCTGTCTGAGCATAATGCTGTGCTCGTTAGCATTAACATCAATGTTCCTTCCGCCCCAACAGTCCGTATACCCATTCTTGACTTCGATAATGCCGACTTAACTGCAATTATAGATTAACTAAGCTTTTCCTTCGGCTCCTTTGTGAGTAATAATCCATTTACGAGAGGGTGCTCGTACGATATAGTGCATGGGCTGTCTGACCATAATGCTGTGCTCGTTAGCATTAACATCAATGTTCCTTCCGCCCAACCGTCCGTATACCCATTCTTGACTTCGATAATGCCGACTTAACTGCAATTATAGATGAACTAAGCTTTTCCTTCGGCTCCTTTGTGAGTAATAATCCATTTACGAGAGGGTGCTCGTACGATATAGTGCATGGGCTGTCTGACCATAATGCTGTGCTCGTTAGCATTAACATCAATGTTCCTTCCGCCCCAACCGTCGTATACCCATTCTTGACTTCGATAATGCCGACTTAACTGCAATTATAGATTAACTAAGCTTTTCCTTCGGCTCCTTTGTGAGTAGATCCATTTACGAGAGGGTGCTCGTACGATATAGTGCATGGGCTGTCTGACCATAATGCTGTGCTCGTTAGCATTAACATCAATGTTCCTTCCGCCCCAACAGTCCGTATACCCATTCTTGACTTCGATAATGCCGACTTAACTGCAATTATAGATTAACTAAGCTTTTCCTTCGGCTCCTTTGTGAGTAGATCCATTTACGAGAGGGTGCTCGTACGATATAGTGCATGGGCTGTCTGACCATAATGCTGTGCTCGTTAGCATTAACATCAATGTTCCTTCCGCCCCAACCGTCCGTATACCCATTCTTGACTTCGATAATGCCGACTTGACTGCAATTATAGATTAACTAAGCTTTTCCTTCGGCTCCTTTGTGAGTAATAATCCATTTACGAGAGGGTGCTCGTACGATATAGTGCATGGGCTGTCTGACCATAATGCTGTGCTCGTTAGCATTAACATCAATGTTCCTTCCGCCCCAACAGTCCGTATACCCATTCTTGACTTCGATAATGCCGACTTAACTGCAATTATAGATTAACTAAGCTTTTCCTTCGGCTCCTTTGTGAGTAATAATCCATTTACGAGAGGGTGCTCGTACGATATAGTGCATGGGCTGTCTGACCATAATGCTGTGCTCGTTAGCATTAACATCAATGTTCCTTCCGCCCCAACCGTCCGTATACCCATTCTTGACTTCGATAATGCCGACTTAACTGCAATTATAGATTAACTAAGCTTTTCCTTCGGCTCCTTTGTGAGTAATAATCCATTTACGAGAGGGTGCTCGTACGATATAGTGCATGGGCTGTCTGACCATAATGCTGTGCTCGTTAGCATTAACATCAATGTTCCTTCCGCCCCAACAGTCCGTATACCCATTCTTGACTTCGATAATGCCGACTTAACTGCAATTATAGATTAACTAAGCTTTTCCTTCGGCTCCTTTGTGAGTAATAATCCATTTACGAGAGGGTGCTCGTACGATATAGTGCATGGGCTGTCTGACCATAATGCTGTGCTCGTTAGCATTAACATCAATGTTCCTTCCGCCCCAACCGTCCGTATACCCATTCTTGACTTCGATAATGCCGACTTAACTGCAATTATAGATGAACTAAGCTTTTCCTTCGGCTCCTTTGTGAGTAATAATCCATTTACGAGAGGGTGCTCGTACGATATAGTGCATGGGCTGTCTGACCATAATGCTGTGCTCGTTAGCATTAACATCAATGTTCCTTCCGCCCCAACCGTCGTATACCCATTCTTGACTTCGATAATGCCGACTTAACTGCAATTATAGATTAACTAAGCTTTTCCTTCGGCTCCTTTGTGAGTAGATCCATTTACGAGAGGGTGCTCGTACGATATAGTGCATGGGCTGTCTGACCATAATGCTGTGCTCGTTAGCATTAACATCAATGTTCCTTCCGCCCCAACCGTCCGTATACCCATTCTTGACTTCGATAATGCCGACTTAACTGCAATTATAGATGAATTAAGCTTTTCCTTCGGCTCCTTTGTGAGTAATAATCCATTTACGAGAGGGTGCTCGTACGATATAGTGCATGGGCTGTCTGACCATAATGCTGTGCTCGTTAGCATTAACATCAATGTTCCTTCCGCCCCAACCGTCCGTATACCCATTCTTGACTTCGATAATGCCGACTTAACTGCAATTATAGATTAACTAAGCTTTTCCTTCGGCTCCTTTGTGAGTAGATCCATTTACGAGAGGGTGCTCGTACGATATAGTGCATGGGCTGTCTGACCATAATGCTGTGCTCGTTAGCATTAACATCAATGTTCCTTCCGCGCCAACCGTCCGTATACCCATTCTTGACTTCGATAATGCCGACTTAACTGCAATTATAGATGAATTAAGCTTTTCCTTCGGCTCCTTTGTGAGTAATAATCCATTTACGAGAGGGTGCTCGTACGATATAGTGCATGGGCTGTCTGACCATAATGCTGTGCTCGTTAGCATTAACATCAATGTTCCTTCCGCCCCAACCGTCCGTATACCCATTCTTGACTTCGATAATGCCGACTTAACTGCAATTATAGATGAATTAAGCTTTTCCTTCGGCTCCTTTGTGAGTAATAATCCATTTACGAGAGGGTGCTCGTACGATATAGTGCATGGGCTGTCTGACCATAATGCTGTGCTCGTTAGCATTAACATCAATGTTCCTTCCGCCCCAACCGTCCGTATACCCATTCTTCACTTCGATAATGCCGACTTAACTGCAATTATAGATGAATTAAGCTTTTCCTTCGGCTCCTTTGTGAGTAATAATCCATTTACGAGAGGGTGCTCGTACGATATAGTGCATGGGCTGTCTGACCATAATGCTGTGCTCGTTAGCATTAACATCAATGTTCCTTCCGCGCCAACCGTCCGTATACCCATTCTTGACTTCGATAATGCCGACTTAACTGCAATTATAGATGAATTAAGCTTTTCCTTCGGCTCCTTTGTGAGTAATAATCCATTTACGAGAGGGTGCTCGTACGATATAGTGCATGGGCTGTCTGACCATAATGCTGTGCTCGTTAGCATTAACATCAATGTTCCTTCCGCCCCAACCGTCCGTATACCCATTCTTGACTTCGATAATGCCGACTTAACTGCAATTATAGATGAATTAAGCTTTTCCTTCGGCTCCTTTGTGAGTAATAATCCATTTACGAGAGGGTGCTCGTACGATATAGTGCATGGGCTGTCTGACCATAATGCTGTGCTCGTTAGCATTAACATCAATGTTCCTTCCGCCCCAACCGTCCGTATACCCATTCTTCACTTCGATAATGCCGACTTAACTGCAATTATAGATGAATTAAGCTTTTCCTTCGGCTCCTTTGTGAGTAATAATCCATTTACGAGAGGGTGCTCGTACGATATAGTGCATGGGCTGTCTGACCATAATGCTGTGCTCGTTAGCATTAACATCAATGTTCCTTCCGCGCCAACCGTCCGTATACCCATTCTTGACTTCGATAATGCCGACTTAACTGCAATTATAGATGAATTAAGCTTTTCCTTCGGCTCCTTTGTGAGTAATAATCCATTTACGAGAGGGTGCTCGTACGATATAGTGCATGGGCTGTCTGACCATAATGCTGTGCTCGTTAGCATTAACATCAATGTTCCTTCCGCGCCAACCGTCCGTATACCCATTCTTGACTTCGATAATGCCGACTTAACTGCAATTATAGATGAATTAAGCTTTTCCTTCGGCTCCTTTGTGAGTAATAATCCATTTACGAGAGGGTGCTCGTACGATATAGTGCATGGGCTGTCTGACCATAATGCTGTGCTCGTTAGCATTAACATCAATGTTCCTTCCGCCCCAACCGTCGTATACCCATTCTTGACTTCGATAATGCCGACTTAACTGCAATTATAGATTAACTAAGCTTTTCCTTCGGCTCCTTTGTGAGTAGATCCATTTACGAGAGGGTGCTCGTACGATATAGTGCATGGGCTGTCTGACCATAATGCTGTGCTCGTTAGCATTAACATCAATGTTCCTTCCGCCCCAACCGTCCGTATACCGATTCTTGACTTCGATAATGCCGACTTAACTGCAATTATAGATGAATTAAGCTTTTCCTTCGGCTCCTTTGTGAGTAATAATCCATTTACGAGAGGGTGCTCGTACGATATAGTGCATGGGCTGTCTGACCATAATGCTGTGCTCGTTAGCATTAACATCAATGTTCCTTCCGCGCCAACCGTCCGTATACCCATTCTTGACTTCGATAATGCCGACTTAACTGCAATTATAGATGAATTAAGCTTTTCCTTCGGCTCCTTTGTGAGTAATAATCCATTTACGAGAGGGTGCTCGTACGATATAGTGCATGGGCTGTCTGACCATAATGCTGTGCTCGTTAGCATTAACATCAATGTTCCTTCCGCCCCAACCGTCGTATACCCATTCTTGACTTCGATAATGCCGACTTAACTGCAATTATAGATTAACTAAGCTTTTCCTTCGGCTCCTTTGTGAGTAGATCCATTTACGAGAGGGTGCTCGTACGATATAGTGCATGGGCTGTCTGACCATAATGCTGTGCTCGTTAGCATTAACATCAATGTTCCTTCCGCGCCAACCGTCCGTATACCCATTCTTGACTTCGATAATGCCGACTTAACTGCAATTATAGATGAATTAAGCTTTTCCTTCGGCTCCTTTGTGAGTAATAATCCATTTACGAGAGGGTGCTCGTACGATATAGTGCATGGGCTGTCTGACCATAATGCTGTGCTCGTTAGCATTAACATCAATGTTCCTTCCGCCCCAACCGTCCTTATACCCATTCTTGACTTCGATAATGCCGACTTAACTGCAATTATAGATGAACTAAGCTTTTCCTTCGGCTCCTTTGTGAGTAGATCCATTTACGAGAGGGTGCTCGTACGATATAGTGCATGGGCTGTCTGACCATAATGCTGTGCTCGTTAGCATTAACATCAATGTTCCTTCCGCGCCAACCGTCCGTATACCCATTCTTGACTTCGATAATGCCGACTTAACTGCAATTATAGATGAATTAAGCTTTTCCTTCGGCTCCTTTGTGAGTAATAATCCATTTACGAGAGGGTGCTCGTACGATATAGTGCATGGGCTGTCTGACCATAATGCTGTGCTCGTTAGCATTAACATCAATGTTCCTTCCGCCCCAACCGTCCGTATACCCATTCTTGACTTCGATAATGCCGACTTAACTGCAATTATAGATGAACTAAGCTTTTCCTTCGGCTCCTTTGTGAGTAATAATCCATTTACGAGAGGGTGCTCGTACGATATAGTGCATGGGCTGTCTGACCATAATGCTGTGCTCGTTAGCATTAACATCAATGTTCCTTCCGCCCCAACCGTCCGTATACCCATTCTTGACTTCGATAATGCCGACTTAACTGCAATTATAGATGAACTAAGCTTTTCCTTCGGCTCCTTTGTGAGTAATAATCCATTCACGAGAGGGTGCTCGTACGATATAGTGCATGGGCTGTCTGACCATAATGCTGTGCTCGTTAGCATTAACATCAATGTTCCTTCCGCCCCAACCGTCCGTATACCCATTCTTGACTTCGATAATGCCGACTTAACTGCAATTATAGATGAACTAAGCTTTTCCTTTGGCTCCTTTGTGAGCAATAATCCATTTACGAGAGGGTGCTCGTACGATATAGTGCATGGGCTGTCTGAGCATAATGCTGTGCTCGTTAGCATTAACATCAATGTTCCTTCCGCGCCAACCGTCCGTATACCCATTCTTGACTTCGATAATGCCGACTTAACTGCAATTATAGATGAACTAAGCTTTTCCTTCGGCTCCTTTGTGAGTAATAATCCATTTACGAGAGGGTGCTCGTACGATATAGTGCATGGGCTGTCTGACCATAATGCTGTGCTCGTTAGCATTAACATCAATGTTCCTTCCGCGCCAACCGTCCGTATACCCATTCTTGACTTCGATAATGCCGACTTAACTGCAATTATAGATGAACTAAGCTTTTCCTTCGGCTCCTTTGTGAGTAATAATCCATTTACGAGAGGGTGCTCGTACGATATAGTGCATGGGCTGTCTGACCATAATGCTGTGCTCGTTAGCATTAACATCAATGTTCCTTCCGCGCCAACCGTCCGTATACCCATTCTTGACTTCGATAATGCCGACTTAACTGCAATTATAGATGAACTAAGCTTTTCCTTCGGCTCCTTTGTGAGTAATAATCCATTTACGAGAGGGTGCTCGTACGATATAGTGCATGGGCTGTCTGACCATAATGCTGTGCTCGTTAGCATTAACATCAGTGTTCCTTCCGCCCAACAGTCCGTATACCCATTCTTGACTTCGATAATGCCGACTTAACTGCAATTATAGATTAACTAAGCTTTTCCTTCGGCTCCTTTGTGAGTAGATCCATTTACGAGAGGGTGCTCGTACGATATAGTGCATGGGCTGTCTGACCATAATGCTGTGCTCGTTAGCATTAACATCAATGTTCCTTCCGCCCAACAGTCCGTATACCCATTCTTGACTTTGATAATGCCGACTTAACTGCAATTATAGATTAACTAAGCTTTTCCTTCGGCTCCTTTGTGAGTAGATCCATTTACGAGAGGGTGCTCGTACGATATAGTGCATGGGCTGTCTGACCATAATGCTGTGCTCGTTAGCATTAACATCAATGTTCCTTCCGCCCCAACCGTCCGTATACCCATTCTTGACTTCGATAATGCCGACTTAACTGCAATTATAGATGAACTAAGCTTTTCCTTCGGCTCCTTTGTGAGCAATAATCCATTTACGAGAGGGTGCTCGTACGATATAGTGCATGGGCTGTCTGAGCATAATGCTGTGCTCGTTAGCATTAACATCAATGTTCCTTCCGCCCCAACCGTCCGTATACCCATTCTTGACTTCGATAATGCCGACTTAACTGCAATTATAGATGAACTAAGCTTTTCCTTTGGCTCCTTTGTGAGTAATAATCCATTTACGAGAGGGTGCTCGTACGATATAGTGCATGGGCTGTCTGAGCATAATGCTGTGCTCGTTAGCATTAACATCAATGTTCCTTCCGCGCCAACCGTCCGTATACCCATTCTTGACTTCGATAATGCCGACTTAACTGCAATTATAGATGAACTAAGCTTTTCCTTTGGCTCCTTTGTGAGCAATAATCCATTTACGAGAGGGTGCTCGTACGATATAGTGCATGGGCTGTCTGAGCATAATGCTGTGCTCGTTAGCATTAACATCAATGTTCCTTCCGCCCCAACCGTCCGTATACCCATTCTTGACTTCGATAATGCCGACTTAACTGCAATTATAGATGAACTAAGCTTTTCCTTTGGCTCCTTTGTGAGCAATAATCCATTTACGAGAGGGTGCTCGTACGATATAGTGCATGGGCTGTCTGAGCATAATGCTGTGCTCGTTAGCATTAACATCAATGTTCCTTCCGCCCCAACCGTCCGTATACCCATTCTTGACTTCGATAATGCCGACTTAACTGCAATTATAGATGAACTAAGCTTTTCCTTTGGCTCCTTTGTGAGCAATAATCCATTTACGAGAGGGTGCTCGTACGATATAGTGCATGGGCTGTCTGAGCATAATGCTGTGCTCGTTAGCATTAACATCAATGTTCCTTCCGCCCCAACCGTCCGTATACCCATTCTTGACTTCGATAATGCCGACTTAACTGCAATTATAGATGAACTAAGCTTTTCCTTTGGCTCCTTTGTGAGCAATAATCCATTTACGAGAGGGTGCTCGTACGATATAGTGCATGGGCTGTCTGAGCATAATGCTGTGCTCGTTAGCATTAACATCAATGTTCCTTCCGCCCCAACCGTCCGTATACCCATTCTTGACTTCGATAATGCCGACTTAACTGCAATTATAGATGAACTAAGCTTTTCCTTTGGCTCCTTTGTGAGCAATAATCCATTTACGAGAGGGTGCTCGTACGATATAGTGCATGGGCTGTCTGAGCATAATGCTGTGCTCGTTAGCATTAACATCAATGTTCCTTCCGCCCCAACCGTCCGTATACCCATTCTTGACTTCGATAATGCCGACTTAACTGCAATTATAGATGAACTAAGCTTTTCCTTCGGCTCCTTTGTGAGCAATAATCCATTTACGAGAGGGTGCTCGTACGATATAGTGCATGGGCTGTCTGAGCATAATGCTGTGCTCGTTAGCATTAACATCAATGTTCCTTCCGCGCCAACCGTCCGTATACACATTCTTGACTTCGATAATGCCGACTTAACTGCAATTATAGATGAACTAAGCTTTTCCTTCGGCTCCTTTGTGAGTAATAATCCATTTACGAGAGGGTGCTTGTACGATATAGTGCATGGGCTGTCTGACCATAATGCTGTGCTCGTTAGCATTAACATCAATGTTCCTTCCGCCCCAACCGTCCGTATACCCATTCTTGACTTCGATAATGCCGACTTAACTGCAATTATAGATGAACTAAGCTTTTCCTTCGGCTCCTTTGTGAGTAATAATCCATTTACGAGAGGGTGCTCGTACGATATAGTGCATGGGCTGTCTGACCATAATGCTGTGCTCGTTAGCATTAACATCAATGTTCCTTCCGCGCCAACCGTCCGTATACCCATTCTTGACTTCGATAATGCCGACTTAACTGCAATTATAGATGAACTAAGCTTTTCCTTCGGCTCCTTTGTGAGTAATAATCCATTTACGAGAGGGTGCTCGTACGATATAGTGCATGGGCTGTCTGACCATAATGCTGTGCTCGTTAGCATTAACATCAATGTTCCTTCCGCCCCAACAGTCCGTATACCCATTCTTGACTTCGATAATGCCGACTTAACTGCAATTATAATGAACTAAGCTTTTCCTTCGGCTCCTTTGTGAGTAATAATCCATTTACGAGAGGGTGCTTGTACGATATAGTGCATGGGCTGTCTGACCATAATGCTGTGCTCGTTAGCATTAACATCAATGTTCCTTCCGCGCCAACCGTCCGTATACCCATTCTTGACTTCGATAATGCCGACTTAACTGCAATTATAGATGAACTAAGCTTTTCCTTCGGCTCCTTTGTGAGTAATAATCCATTTACGAGAGGGTGCTCGTACGATATAGTGCATGGGCTGTCTGACCATAATGCTGTGCTCGTTAGCATTAACATCAATGTTCCTTCCGCGCCAACCGTCCGTATACCCATTCTTGACTTCGATAATGCCGACTTAACTGCAATTATAGATTAACTAAGCTTTTCCTTCGGCTCCTTTGTGAGTAGATCCATTTACGAGAGGGTGCTCGTACGATATAGTGCATGGGCTGTCTGACCATAATGCTGTGCTCGTTAGCATTAACATCAATGTTCCTTCCGCCCAACAGTCCGTATACCCATTCTTGACTTCGATAATGCCGACTTAACTGCAATTATAGATGAACTAAGCTTTTCCTTCGGCTCCTTTGTGAGTAAATCCATTTACGAGAGGGTGCTCGTACGATATAGTGCATGGGCTGTCTGACCATAATGCTGTGCTCGTTAGCATTAACATCAATGTTCCTTCCGCGCCAACCGTCCGTATACCCATTCTTGACTTCGATAATGCCGACTTAACTGCAATTATAGATGAACTAAGCTTTTCCTTCGGCTCCTTTGTGAGTAAATCCATTTACGAGAGGGTGCTCGTACGATATAGTGCATGGGCTGTCTGACCATAATGCTGTGCTCGTTAGCATTAACATCAATGTTCCTTCCGCGCCAACCGTCCGTATACCCATTCTTGACTTCGATAATGCCGACTTAACTGCAATTATAGATGAACTAAGCTTTTCCTTCGGCTCCTTTGTGAGTAATCCATTTACGAGAGGGTGCTCGTACGATATAGTGCATGGGCTGTCTGACCATAATGCTGTGCTCGTTAGCATTAACATCAATGTTCCTTCCGCGCCAACCGTCCGTATACCCATTCTTGACTTCGATAATGCCGACTTAACTGCAATTATAGATGAACTAAGCTTTTCCTTCGGCTCCTTTGTGAGTAATAATCCATTTACGAGAGGGTGCTCGTACGATATAGTGCATGGGCTGTCTGAGCATAATGCTGTGCTCGTTAGCATTAACATCAATGTTCCTTCCGCGCCAACCGTCCGTATACCCATTCTTGACTTCGATAATGCCGACTTAACTGCAATTATAGATGAACTAAGCTTTTCCTTCGGCTCCTTTGTGAGCAATAATCCATTTACGAGAGGGTGCTCGTACGATATAGTGCATGGGCTGTCTGAGCATAATGCTGTGCTCGTTAGCATTAACATCAATGTTCCTTCCGCCCCAACCGTCCGTATACCCATTCTTGACTTCGATAATGCCGACTTAACTGCAATTATAGATGAACTAAGCTTTTCCTTCGGCTCCTTTGTGAGCAATAATCCATTTACGAGAGGGTGCTCGTACGATATAGTGCATGGGCTGTCTGAGCATAATGCTGTGCTCGTTAGCATTAACATCAATGTTCCTTCCGCCCAACCGTCCGTATACCCATTCTTGACTTCGATAATGCCGACTTAACTGCAATTATAGATGAACTAAGCTTTTCCTTTGGCTCCTTTGTGAGCATAATCCATTTACGAGAGGGTGCTCGTACGATATAGTGCATGGGCTGTCTGAGCATAATGCTGTGCTCGTTAGCATTAACATCAATGTTCCTTCCGCCCCAACCGTCCGTATACCCATTCTTGACTTCGATAATGCCGACTTAACTGCAATTATAGATGAACTAAGCTTTTCCTTTGGCTCCTTTGTGAGCAATAATCCATTTACGAGAGGGTGCTCGTACGATATAGTGCATGGGCTGTCTGAGCATAATGCTGTGCTCGTTAGCATTAACATCAATGTTCCTTCCGCCCCAACCGTCCGTATACCCCATTCTTGACTTGATAATGCCGACTTAACTGCAATTATAGATGAACTAAGCTTTTCCTTCGGCTCCTTTGTGAGCTATAATCCATTTACGAGAGGGTGCTCGTACGATATAGTGCATGGGCTGTCTGAGCATAATGCTGTGCTCGTTAGCATTAACATCAATGTTCCTTCCGCGCCAACCGTCCGTATACCCATTCTTGACTTCGATAATGCCGACTTAACTGCAATTATAGATGAACTAAGCTTTTCCTTCGGCTCCTTTGTGAGCAATAATCCATTTACGAGAGGGTGCTCGTACGATATAGTGCATGGGCTGTCTGAGCATAATGCTGTGCTCGTTAGCATTAACATCAATGTTCCTTCCGCCCCAACCGTCCGTATACCCATTCTTGACTTCGATAATGCCGACTTAACTGCAATTATAGATGAACTAAGCTTTTCCTTCGGCTCCTTTGTGAGTAATAATCCATTTACGAGAGGGTGCTCGTACGATATAGTGCATGGGCTGTCTGACCATAATGCTGTGCTCGTTAGCATTAACATCAATGTTCCTTCCGCCCCAACCGTCCGTATACCCATTCTTGACTTCGATAATGCCGACTTAACTGCAATTATAGATGAACTAAGCTTTTCCTTCGGCTCCTTTGTGAGTAATAATCCATTTACGAGAGGGTGCTCGTACGATATAGTGCATGGGCTGTCTGACCATAATGCTGTGCTCGTTAGCATTAACATCAATGTTCCTTCCGCGCCAACCGTCCGTATACCCATTCTTGACTTCGATAATGCCGACTTAACTGCAATTATAGATGAACTAAGCTTTTCCTTCGGCTCCTTTGTGAGTAATAATCCATTTACGAGAGGGTGCTCGTACGATATAGTGCATGGGCTGTCTGAGCCATAATGCTGTGCTCGTTAGCATTAACATCAATGTTCCTTCCGCGCCAACCGTCCGTATACCCATTCTTGACTTCGATAATGCCGACTTAACTGCAATTATAGATGAACTAAGCTTTTCCTTCGGCTCCTTTGTGAGTAATAATCCATTTACGAGAGGGTGCTCGTACGATATAGTGCATGGGCTGTCTGACCATAATGCTGTGCTCGTTAGCATTAACATCAATGTTCCTTCCGCGCCAACCGTCCGTATACCCATTCTTGACTTCGATAATGCCGACTTAACTGCAATTATAGATGAATTAAGCTTTTCCTTCGGCTCCTTTGTGAGTAATAATCCATTTACGAGAGGGTGCTCGTACGATATAGTGCATGGGCTGTCTGACCATAATGCTGTGCTCGTTAGCATTAACATCAATGTTCCTTCCGCGCCAACCGTCCGTATACCCATTCTTGACTTCGATAATGCCGACTTAACTGCAATTATAGATGAATTAAGCTTTTCCTTCGGCTCCTTTGTGAGTAATAATCCATTTACGAGAGGGTGCTCGTACGATATAGTGCATGGGCTGTCTGACCATAATGCTGTGCTCGTTAGCATTAACATCAATGTTCCTTCCGCGCCAACCGTCCGTATACCCATTCTTGACTTCGATAATGCCGACTTAACTGCAATTATAGATGAATTAAGCTTTTCCTTCGGCTCCTTTGTGAGTAATAATCCATTTACGAGAGGGTGCTCGTACGATATAGTGCATGGGCTGTCTGACCATAATGCTGTGCTCGTTAGCATTAACATCAATGTTCCTTCCGCGCCAACCGTCCGTATACCCATTCTTGACTTCGATAATGCCGACTTAACTGCAATTATAGATGAACTAAGCTTTTCCTTCGGCTCCTTTGTGAGTAATAATCCATTTACGAGAGGGTGCTCGTACGATATAGTGCATGGGCTCTCTGACCATAATGCTGTGCTCGTTAGCATTAACATCAATGTTCCTTCCGCGCCAACCGTCCGTATACCCATTCTTGACTTCGATAATGCCGACTTAACTGCAATTATAGATGAATTAAGCTTTTCCTTCGGCTCCTTTGTGAGTAATAATCCATTTACGAGAGGGTGCTCGTACGATATAGTGCATGGGCTGTCTGACCATAATGCTGTGCTCGTTAGCATTAACATCAATGTTCCTTCCGCGCCAACCGTCCGTATACCCATTCTTGACTTCGATAATGCCGACTTAACTGCAATTATAGATGAACTAAGCTTTTCCTTCGGCTCCTTTGTGAGTAATAATCCATTTACGAGAGGGTGCTCGTACGATATAGTGCATGGGCTGTCTGACCATAATGCTGTGCTCGTTAGCATTAACATCAATGTTCCTTCCGCGCCAACCGTCCGTATACCCATTCTTGACTTCGATAATGCCGACTTAACTGCAATTATAGATGAATTAAGCTTTTCCTTCGGCTCCTTTGTGAGTAATAATCCATTTACGAGAGGGTGCTCGTACGATATAGTGCATGGGCTGTCTGACCATAATGCTGTGCTCGTTAGCATTAACATCAATGTTCCTTCCGCGCCAACCGTCCGTATACCCATTCTTGACTTCGATAATGCCGACTTAACTGCAATTATAGATGAACTAAGCTTTTCCTTCGGCTCCTTTGTGAGTAATAATCCATTTACGAGAGGGTGCTCGTACGATATAGTGCATGGGCTGTCTGACCATAATGCTGTGCTCGTTAGCATTAACATCAATGTTCCTTCCGCGCCAACCGTCCGTATACCCATTCTTGACTTCGATAATGCCGACTTAACTGCAATTATAGATGAACTAAGCTTTTCCTTCGGCTCCTTTGTGAGTAATAATCCATTTACGAGAGGGTGCTCGTACGATATAGTGCATGGGCTGTCTGACCATAATGCTGTGCTCGTTAGCATTAACATCAATGTTCCTTCCGCGCCAACCGTCCGTATACCCATTCTTGACTTCGATAATGCCGACTTAACTGCAATTATAGATGAACTAAGCTTTTCCTTCGGCTCCTTTGTGAGTAATAATCCATTTACGAGAGGGTGCTCGTACGATATAGTGCATGGGCTGTCTGACCATAATGCTGTGCTCGTTAGCATTAACATCAATGTTCCTTCCGCGCCAACCGTCCGTATACCCATTCTTGACTTCGATAATGCCGACTTAACTGCAATTATAGATGAACTAAGCTTTTCCTTCGGCTCCTTTGTGAGTAATAATCCATTTACGAGAGGGTGCTCGTACGATATAGTGCATGGGCTGTCTGACCATAATGCTGTGCTCGTTAGCATTAACATCAATGTTCCTTCCGCGCCAACCGTCCGTATACCCATTCTTGACTTCGATAATGCCGACTTAACTGCAATTATAGATGAACTAAGCTTTTCCTTCGGCTCCTTTGTGAGCAATAATCCATTTACGAGAGGGTGCTCGTACGATATAGTGCATGGGCTGTCTGAGCATAATGCTGTGCTCGTTAGCATTAACGTCAATGTTCCTTCCGCCCCAACCGTCCGTATACCCATTCTTGACTTCGATAATGCCGACTTAACTGCAATTATAGATGAATTAAGCTTTTCCTTCGGCTCCTTTGTGAGTAATAATCCATTTACGAGAGGGTGCTCGTACGATATAGTGCATGGGCTGTCTGACCATAATGCTGTGCTCGTTAGCATTAACATCAATGTTCCTTCCGCGCCAACCGTCCGTATACCCATTCTTGACTTCGATAATGCCGACTTAACTGCAATTATAGATGAACTAAGCTTTTCCTTCGGCTCCTTTGTGAGTAATAATCCATTTACGAGAGGGTGCTCGTACGATATAGTGCATGGGCTGTCTGACCATAATGCTGTGCTCGTTAGCATTAACATCAATGTTCCTACCGCGCCAACCGTCCGTATACCCATTCTTGACTTCGATAATGCCGACTTAACTGCAATTATAGATGAATTAAGCTTTTCCTTCGGCTCCTTTGTGAGTAATAATCCATTTACGAGAGGGTGCTCGTACGATATAGTGCATGGGCTGTCTGACCATAATGCTGTGCTCGTTAGCATTAACATCAATGTTCCTTCCGCCCCAACCGTCCGTATACCCATTCTTGACTTCGATAATGCCGACTTAACTGCAATTATAGATGAACTAAGCTTTTCCTTCGGCTCCTTTGTGAGTAATAATCCATTTACGAGAGGGTGCTCGTACGATGTAGTGCATGGGCTGTCTGACCATAATGCTGTGCTCGTTAGCATTAACATCAATGTTCCTTCCGCGCCAACCGTCCGTATACCCATTCTTGACTTCGATAATGCCGACTTAACTGCAATTATAGATGAATTAAGCTTTTCCTTCGGCTCCTTTGTGAGTAATAATCCATTTACGAGAGGGTGCTCGTACGATATAGTGCATGGGCTGTCTGACCATAATGCTGTGCTCGTTAGCATTAACATCAATGTTCCTTCCGCGCCAACCGTCCGTATACCCATTCTTGACTTCGATAATGCCGACTTAACTGCAATTATAGATGAATTAAGCTTTTCCTTCGGCTCCTTTGTGAGTAATAATCCATTTACGAGAGGGTGCTCGTACGATATAGTGCATGGGCTGTCTGACCATAATGCTGTGCTCGTTAGCATTAACATCAATGTTCCTTCCGCGCCAACCGTCCGTATACCCATTCTTGACTTCGATAATGCCGACTTAACTGCAATTATAGATGAACTAAGCTTTTCCTTCGGCTCCTTTGTGAGCAATAATCCATTTACGAGAGGGTGCTCGTACGATATAGTGCATGGGCTGTCTGACCATAATGCTGTGCTCGTTAGCATTAACATCAATGTTCCTTCCGCGCCAACCGTCCGTATACCCATTCTTGACTTCGATAATGCCGACTTAACTGCAATTATAGATGAACTAAGCTTTTCCTTCGGCTCCTTTGTGAGCAATAATCCATTTACGAGAGGGTGCTCGTACGATATAGTGCATGGGCTGTCTGAGCATAATGCTGTGCTCGTTAGCATTAACATCAATGTTCCTTCCGCCCCAACCGTCCGTATACCCATTCTTGACTTCGATAATGCCGACTTAACTGCAATTATAGATGAACTAAGCTTTTCCTTCGGCTCCTTTGTGAGTAATAATCCATTTACGAGAGGGTGCTCGTACGATATAGTGCATGGGCTGTCTGACCATAATGCTGTGCTCGTTAGCATTAACATCAATGTTCCTTCCGCCCCAACCGTCCGTATACCCATTCTTGACTTCGATAATGCCGACTTAACTGCAATTATAGATGAACTAAGCTTTTCCTTCGGCTCCTTTGTGAGTAATAATCCATTTACGAGAGGGTGCTCGTACGATATAGTGCATGGGCTGTCTGACCATAATGCTGTGCTCGTTAGCATTAACATCAATGTTCCTTCCGCCCCAACCGTCCGTATACCCATTCTTGACTTCGATAATGCCGACTTAACTGCAATTATAGATGAACTAAGCTTTTCCTTCGGCTCCTTTGTGAGTAATAATCCATTTACGAGAGGGTGCTCGTACGATATAGTGCATGGGCTGTCTGACCATAATGCTGTGCTCGTTAGCATTAACATCAATGTTCCTTCCGCCCCAACCGTCCGTATACCCATTCTTGACTTCGATAATGCCGACTTAACTGCAATTATAGATGAACTAAGCTTTTCCTTCGGCTCCTTTGTGAGCAATAATCCATTTACGAGAGGGTGCTCGTACGATATAGTGCATGGGCTGTCTGACCATAATGCTGTGCTCGTTAGCATTAACATCAATGTTCCTTCCGCCCCAACCGTCCGTATACCCATTCTTGACTTCGATAATGCCGACTTAACTGCAATTATAGATGAACTAAGCTTTTCCTTCGGCTCCTTTGTGAGTAATAATCCATTTACGAGAGGGTGCTCGTACGATATAGTGCATGGGCTGTCTGACCATAATGCTGTGCTCGTTAGCATTAACATCAATGTTCCTTCCGCGCCAACCGTCCGTATACCCATTCTTGTCTTCAATAATGTGGACTTAACTGCAATTATAGATGAACTAAACTTTTCCTTCGGCTCCTTTTGTGGTCTTGCACATACTTGTGACGCTGACTCTTTGTATACTACATTCCAAACATAATTGAGAAGTGCATATCTTTATTTGTCCCGTTGATTCAAAAGGACACCATCACAGCCGTGGTACACACGGGAAATTCTGCAGCTTAAGAGGCGAATTGCGTGAATGAGAGTGCGTCTAGTTGTCAGTACCAATCACATCCTAAGATGTGAATTCCATAATTTAAAATCTCAGCTTAAGCGTAAACTGGGAGAAGCTAAATTAGCGTATGAGGTGTCCTTGTCGCAGCTTATAAAAACGAACCCTAAGAAATTCTGGCGGGCCATTCTGCCCAAAAATGATCGGGGTAGATCATTTCTGATCAATGACTACCCGGAATATGACCCTCTTGTTATTGCTACTGCCTTTAACACCAGTTTGTTACTACGTTCTCGCACGACGATGGAATTTCTCCAGAATTTCATGTCACTTCTGAATTACCTGTGCTTGAGGATACCGAGATTGATGCGTCGGGAATATTCAATTTACTGTTGAAGCTGGATACGAGGAACAGCAGTGGTCCAGATTGTGTGACCAATATATTTTTATATCGGTTCGCCGAATGGGCATCTAAATACCTGCAAATCATCTTTGAGAAATTTCTAAATACAGGAGTCGTTCCCACAGCATGGAAATTAGCAAAAGCAATTCCTATACACAAGGCTGGTAGTAAACAACTTATGGCTAACTACAGACCTATCTCATTAACTTCAACATCGTGCAAGGTCTTTGAACATATTTTATGTAAGCACATTACTTTTAGAAACACATTTAGAAACACATTCAATTTTATCTTCTCGTCAGCACGGTTTTCGCAGGGGATTTTTAACCGTGACACAACTGTTGGAATTTAGTCACTTTCTTGCATCTGCTATTAATGACAAAACCGAAGTTGACACTATCATTGATCTGAGTAAAGCCTTTGATAAGGTATGCCATGCTAAGCTGATTCTAAAATTAAAAGCATTAATTAGAAATGATAGGATTGTGTACTGGATCGAGAACTATCTTTCATTGCGAACCCAGTTTGTTTCGTTTGATGGACATGTTTCGACCAAATCTAGCGTTTTGTCGGGTGTCCCCCAGGGATCTGTGCTGAGGCCACGTACTGCTCTTTCTGTTATTCATAAATGATGTTGTTAGAGAGGTCTCCTCAGAGATAAGATTGTATGCAGACGACTGCGTCTTGTATTCTAGAGTGAAATCAGTGGATGATCAAATCGATCTTAACCAGTCACCTTTGATGTTCCATAACTGGTGTAAAAAGTGGCAACTAGACATTAACTTATCTAAATGCGCTGTGCTGTCTTTTACCAACAGGAGGAGCCCTCTTTCATTTTCTTATGTGCTTGACGGTCATGCAATACGTAAGGCTGATACGTATAAATATCTGGGTCTGCATTTTTCTTCTAAACTAAACTGGAAAACCCATGTCAAAATTGTTTCGTCAAATGCTCTGCAGAAGCTTGGCTACCTGAAACGAACGCTAAAATTGGCCTCCACAGATACCAAGCTCCTTGCATATAAAACCTTAGTACGTCCAATTTAGAGTACGCTTCCGTCGTATGGGACCCTCATTTCAATACTGACATTAATGTTCTGGAATCGATTCAAAGCAAGGCAATTAGATTTCTTATGAAACGTTACGACAGTCAGTTTTCCCCATCTTCCACACTGGTGGCGAATTTCCCCATTCATTATCATTAACTTATTTGTTGTTGTTGTCATTGGGTTTGGTTCCATTGCGGCAGAGGCGTGCCCTTAAAAGGTTAAAATTTTTGCATTTAATAGTTCATAAACAGATTAACATAACCCATGAACTTTACGTTTGCACGGCCGTCTTGTCTTCGGAATTCATACCCATTGAACATTGTTCCTATGCGTTCACGTATACATGTTTTTAAATGTAGTTTTTTTTCCTCATACAGTTGATGAATGGAATAGGTTACCTGGTGCTATACGGGAATTACCTGTGAATGACTTTTGTAACCAAGCATGCCTGCTCCTGCTATAGCCTCACAGAGGCTGCAGTATATGAAATAAATAAATAAATGATCGACCCGTTCGGTGTGGCCAACGTAATAGACAGGCTTAAACTGTCGTCAAGCTCAGGCGCTGAAAATATCAACACTAAACTCATAAAAAGCTCAAAAATGTACTCGTCAATCATGCTTGCTAAACTCTTTGAACAGTTGGATGTGGGCGAGCTCCCGGATGCGTGGGAAGTCGGAAAGGTCATCCCTATTTCTAAGCCACGGAACAAGTGTGTGCACTGCTGCTAACTATGCCGTCCCATATCACTAGCGGGTGTACCGTGCAAGATATTAGAACATATCATCTGCAGCCATCTAACCCAACACCTTGAATCAAACTCTTTCTTCTGCTCTTATCAACATGGTTTTCGTAAAAATTTTTCTTGTGAGACTCAGCTGGTATCTTTCATTCATGGTGTCCATCTTCTGTGATATAGAGGAACTGATGTTGATTGTATATTTTTTGACTTGAGCAAAGCCTTCGATAAGGTCCATCTAACCTGTTGCTTTTAAAATTATCCTTACTGAACGTTGACACTAATGTGTTGTCCTGAATTCAGTCTTTCCTTATTGGGCGGTCACAATTTGTCACAGTAAACAACGTCTCCTCTATCCTAACCCCTGTCTCCTCTGGCGTCCCCCACGGTTCAGTCTTGGGCCCGCTGCTTTTCCTCATATTCACTAACGATTTACCTGGGTGAGTTAGGTCTTCCATTGGGCTTTATGCCGACGACTGTGTAGTCTATCGAGCCATAACTAACCCCTCTGATTCTCATATTCTGCAGTCGGATCTTGACTCCCTTCTTGACTGGTGCTCCAGCATGTTCATGGAAACGAATATTAATAAATGTAAATATATCGTTACCACCCACGTTTCGATATAAAATTAACGACGTCCCTCTCGATCGAGTATAAGCCCCGGCAACACACTGTCATCCCAGGGACATTCTAAGAGCATCATGCAGGGACGGGGGTGACATCCCCAGGAGGGTGAACCTGATCCTCAACTCATCCTCAACATGTCATTTTGGCACTAATATAGCGTCCACACGGTATCCTCAGGGCATCCACAGGCGCTACGTGAGGACAACTTTAGAACAGCGCCAGAGCACTTCTAGGATGAACCATTCTTTCTATTTTTATTTTATGTTTTATGTGCTGACACATTCAGCCGATATCAACGTTTTTTTTATTGCACATGCAACAGTTGCATGCGGATTCCATTCATATTGGTTAACTGCCGCAATAAAGTCTGGCTGGTCGTTCCTAGCGCATTTCACAAAGGACAATAGGCGCAGCGGTTTAAAAAAGAAGCAGAGAGAAATATAAAAGACATAGAAAACCCCACTCCGAAAGGTACTAGAATTCTCTTCCGAAACGGAAACAGATACTATTTGTTGCTTGTTACGCGACCCTCCGTGCGAGGGTTACGTCGACCCTCGCCTGCTGGGGTTTATATTTCATCGGAACTCTCTTGGAAGTCCCATATCACGCACATTTGTAATTCAGCTAACTCTTGTCTTGGCTTCATCAGACGCTCATTCGTCATGGCCTTTTCCAAGGTAAAACTACAGCTATACAGATCTCTCGTGCGACCAAAATTAGAGTACGCATCATCGGTACGGGCTCCTGGAACTGATAACCTCATCAAAATGTTAAAATCGATACAAAACCGAGGTCTTGAAAGCCTCATGAAAAGGTTTCTGGATTTACCCTTGTTAGCATCTCGTCGCAGGAATGCTCGTTTGTCACTTTTCCATAAGGTATTCTATCCATAACGATCCCCATTCTCTCCTCATACATTTCGTCTGCCACTTACACTTGGCACCGCATAGATCATTTTCGAAAGGTGCCCATTTCGCATGCAAATACCAGTGAATTCTCCGACTCCTTCTTTGTTCGCACCGCATGGGAATGGAACAGGTTGCCATGTGATGTTGCTTCCATCCAGGACACGCCCACCTTCAGGGATACCTTATCTGATTGATTTGATGATTAACCGCAATAATTGCCCTTTTGGACTAGCATTATAATGTGTCGCTATCTCTACGGAGTCTGCGGATTGTTCTACGTTGCCCTTTTTTTCCCGCTATTTATTTGTTTATTTAAAAGTGCCCATCAACGGAAAATCCTACTAGATAGTGCACTGAAAACTTTCAAATACAACTTACAGTAATGTAAGAAAAAAAAAATCAACAATCATAAACCAAGTGCCTAATGCACCAAGCTTGACAATTCACATTTAAACACAACATAGGGCGAAAAAAAATCAATGCTGCTATCACAGGAGGATGCATTACTACGTTGAATACGATGCACAGGGCCAGAATTGAAATGCACAGAAGAGTAAAGAGTCTGGCAAGAACGCGTGTGTTTACGAAAGGAAAGTTAGGTATAGCAAGCGAGCAGGTGGTGACAATCCATGACTTGAAAACCCGAGACGAGGTAGGGACGATCACAGACAAACACAAACACGGTCTCAAAAGGTTGAGACAAAGAAAGGTGACAATGAAAAGGTGTCAAACGGTTGAGACCGTGTTTGTATTTGTCTGATCGTCCCTACCTCGTCTCAAGTCATGGAGCTTGCGTTTACTTGGCGCATAAAAACAAACATTGTTAAGGAGACTGGGAGAATCAATAACGTTATGAATTAATTTATATAAAAAGAAAAAGTCTCGAAGTGTTCTTCCAGAAGACAATAGACATGTAGTCAGAAGTAGTCAGTAGACATGTAGACATGTAGAAAGTAGATATGTCATCGATGAAAGATTTTTCAGTGACTTCCTTCTTACATCGGTAATTTCTTAGGCAATTTGAGGCTTTCTATGTATTTGTCCCCTCTATGTTGTTCCAGCCTCAGAACATCAGTTCTCTCATGTTCAACAGTTGCCGCTTGCGTCGATCCCGTCGTATGATTGTGTGTAAGAGTGAGAAAAATGTAAGAGTGAAAGGGGGATGAGTGAGAGAGAGTGGTTGATGTGCCCCTTCAGATGACGCGCCCTTGGAAGTCTCTGGGGAGGTGTGTTTGCGCCATGAGCCATAATAAACGGCTGGTTGTAACGACTTTTCGTTGGCCGCTCTTCTTGGCCCCCGTCTTGCACCCCAACCAGTGGGCTGTCACTGCCGCTCTCCTCGGTTTTCTCCGAGTCTCATGACTCGTGGACTGCCTGTAACGTTGTGCTAGTGTTTATTCTCTTTCTTTCCTTCCTTTTCGTTTCTTTTTGTTTTTCTTTCCTTTTCCTTTCTTTTTATTTCTTATTTGTTTTTCTTTCATTCCTTTTTTATTCCCCGTTTTTCTTTTCTCTTCCTTCCTTTGTTTCGATTTCCCCTTTTTTCTTATTTTTCCTTTCCTTTTCTTTTTTGATTCCCCTTTTTGCTTTTCTTTCTCTTTCCTTTCGTTTCTCTTTCCTTTTCGTTTTCCCCTTTTTCTTTTTTTTTTCGGAATAGCAAGCCGGCTCTTTGCCTGGCTAACCTTTCCTTTCTGTTTTACTTAATAAACATATTCCCCCCATAATAAACGTTGAAAAAAAAAGCTTAGCTCAGTTGGTAGTGCCCTGGATCAGTAATCCAGAAGATGTGGGTTCGAGTCCTGCAGCTGGCTAACCTTTTCAGTGACTTCCTTCTTTCATCGTTAATTTCTTAGGCAATTTGAGGCTTTGTATGTATTTGTCCTTTCTATGTTGTTCCAGCCTCAGAACATCAGTTCTCTCATGTTAATCATGTGAAGTACATTGACAAAATTATAAAAACAAGCACGTTCAAAGTATCTATCACACAAGATAGCAGTAAACTTGTTCTGCACTCTCTCAATAGAAGAAGCCTGGGCCAAATTCAAAGAATTCCATATAACTCAGGCAAATTCCAACATACTGCGCACCAAAGTGTGCATGCAGCCGAATGAAACGGTTGTGCCTCATATGCACCAAATGCTCATAACCTCCAAACGCTCAAAACCTCCAAACGCTCATATGCACCACAGCGGTAACGCGTGCGCTTGGAGACTGGGAGGTCCGCGGTTCGAATCCGCGGGCCGGCTGTGCCGTCTGGGGTTTTTCCTGGGTTTCCCTCAGATGTGTAATAGGCGTATGCCGGCACAGTTCCCCTGAAGTCGGCCCATGGACGCAGCTATCCTCCCCCCGAGCGGATTCCGCTCGGTCTTCCACTTCACCCTTTCCTCTCCCCCTCTCCACCACCTTTCCCTTCCCGAGAAACATGCCGCCTAATCAGGCAGGCAGACCTCTCGGGTTCCTTCCAACGACACTCCTCCTCCTCCCCTCCTCCTCATATGCACCGAAAAAAATTTGTGGTTTTGAGCGTTTTGTGGAAATGAGCAGGAGGGGAGAAGCTGCTCATAAGCACTAAACGTCCAGAACATCCGAATGCTCATATGCACCGAAAAGCGGGCGACCACAAAGGCCGGGTCTTCCTCTCCCGCATTTGGAACAAGGTCATTGGGTGAGAAAGGTGGAATGAATGGAGACTACCAAAGCCGCTTAATGTGTCAGTTTGAAGTTTATGTAGCAGCTTGGTCCTGCTTGTATGTAGCCAGAACGAATAGCGCCTTCTCGTGTATGGATTTCAATTTGAGCTTTATTTTCATAGACATGGAGGCAGCCTAGGACAAAAGACTTGACTCTAGCTCGAAAGGCACTCGGCTCCCAGGGCTGTAGCAACAAAGAGCGTGGTCCCCTCCGAACATATGTCCGGGTTCACTTACAATGCAGAAGCTGAAATACGATATTTATATAGGGTTTATATTATGCATACATAGGCCTGCAATGAACATTTGCGCAAAGCCCTTCTTTCGTGCCTTGTTCTTCGCAAGTTGGTTAATCAATGCGTCATAGTCTAGAGATATGATAATCATGTTTTCGGTTGACTACGAACTCAGAAAGCCTAACATCTCTTATGGTTGAGCGCAGGATATTCTTGATCGGTCAGTTTCATTGTGCTGAGGCTTCTTTCAGCACCAGCGATAGTAGCTGGTGTGGTCAGAAAATAGAATCCTGACGCAAATGCAAGGATTCAGATATATCTCCTGGAGGCTTTCTTGTATGTGTACGTTAAAAATTGTTTGGCGTCTCTTTGTTTGGCGTCCTCTCTTTTTCTCAATGACAACAACAACAACAAATAAGTTAATGACAATGAATGGGGAAATTCGCCACTTGAGGTGCGGCCCACTACCCCAAGGCACAATGGGGCAGGATGTGATGTGTCCTGATGATGAGGTGATGAACGATGCTAAATAGGGATAGTCACTGGAGTCAGTATGACATCAGAACGGTAGGCAAAACCACAGCACACAAAAATACTACACACACAGCACACAGGTACGCAGGCAGATCATAGGGTAGACAGGAGACCAGTGTCCCGCAGAAAAATCTTGAAATACTCAAGAACTTGACGATGGTCAGTCTGGTTAGACCCAGGGCCGAGAATGGTTGCCAATGTGAGTGGTGCGGCCGTGATCGACTGCAGGCGACACTGTAGAGCTGCTCTTTGGGAGGTGTATAGATGGCAGTCGAGGAGCACATGCTTGGTGTCCGCCAAAACAGCACAACGAGAGCAGAGCATCGAGTCAGAGCGGCCGATCAGATGCTTGAAATGGGGGGTGAATGCAACCCCAAGACGAAGCCTGTGTATCAGCGACGCAAAATGGCGAGGCACACGAGAAGGCATGGTGAAGCCAAAGTCAGGGTCCACTTCACGCATCAGAACTCTTGATGGAACGTCTCGAGACCATTGCGCATGTGCGAGAGGCCTCACCACATCATTTAGGAAGGTTCGCCTGTCGCCTTTGGGGAGGGTAATCCGCACGCTTGATCGGGAATGATACGCAGCTGCTGCAGCCTCGTCAGCCTCTTCATTGCCGCGGATGCCGCAGTGGGCAGGAACCCACTGGAAGTAGATAGAGTGCCCGCTGATCTCAAGACGGCTTAGTTCCTCCAGGATGTCCACCACCACAGGCGCAAGTGATCCACGAATACCCATGTTCGCTATACACTGGAGAGCTGCCTTGGAGTCGCAGTATATCACCCAGCTGCTGATAGCGGCTGATGCAATGTGCTTGAGGAAGAACAAAATGGCATGCAACTCTGCAGACGTAGATGAGGTGCGGTGCGAGAGACGGTATGCGTGGCACGACGACATAGTCGGGATTGTAAAGGCAGCAGTGGAGCCGTGTAAGTTGGTCGACCCATCTGTGAATACTGCAGTGTGCGAAGGATAACGGCACTGCATCATGTCTAACGCAAGTTGTTTCAACACGGGTGCTGCAACGTGATCCCTCTTGCTCTTGAGCCCAGGGATGGTAATGGAGATCGAAGGTATCGAAAAGACCCACGGAGGGGACCTGGGGACGACTGCGCTTCCGACAAAAGCCGGTAGCAAAGGCTTTACAGCAGCGATGCAGTGAGAAATGTTGCTCTGCCTCCGCCTGTTGAGCTTCGAAACCAAGGGGTGACGACGGTGTTCCGCGACGAGACGTAGATAATGGCGCACAGTTTCTCTGAGACGTAAGACCTCTACTGGCAGCTCGCGGGCCTCTGCCACCACCATGCGCGTTTCAGCGGCGCGGGGTACACCGAGGCAGATCCTCAAGCTTCTGGCCAACATACACCGAAGTCTCTGTTCAGATGTTCTTGAGATGCCATGTAAGACCGGGAGGCTGTAGAGAATGGTTCCCCGAACCAATGCCCCATGAATCGATAGGAGCGCTTCCTGATCAATCCCCCATGCAGCGCCAGCGAAGTGAGAAATGACATTGGTCCAGCGTTGAACTTTCGCTTCCAGGTACCTGATATGGGCGCTCCACGAGAGATTGGCATCCAAGATAACACCCAGGAATTTGTGGCACTTCACTTGGCTGAGTGTATTATTGCCTAGCGAAAGAGGGAAGGCGCGCATGCGTTTCCGCGTGAACGGGAGCACAACTGTCTTCTCAGCCGAGATGTCCATGCCAGCCTTGGTGAAGTAATGCTGAACAGCATCCAACGAGTGTTGAAGGCGGCGTTGAATCGCTGGCCTTGATTTACCTGTGGTCCAAACGCACACATCGTCTGCGTATACAGAGAGCTGAACTTTGCGATGAACGCAACGCTTGATATCCGCCATAACCAAATTGAAGAGGATGGGGCTTAATACACTTCCTTGAGGAACGCCTTGGGTCAAAACTGTTTTTTGCGTGTCTCCATCCCGAGTGCGGACGAAAATTGTTCTGTTGGACAAGAAGTCAGCCACCCAGACAAAAAGCCTGTGAGACACTCTAGCCCGTAGGAGGGTGTGCAATACATAAGTGTGACTGACCGTATCATAGGCACGTTTGACATCAAGGAAAACAGCCTCGACAATCCTCTTGCAGCTCTTGGCGACTTCAACAGCAGTCACAAGGTCCATAAGGGAGTCAACTGAGCTACGGTGCCGACGGAAGCCCGCCATCTCATCAGGAAAAACGTGATTCCTTTCCAACCACCATTCCAGCCTGTGTAGAACCATCCGCTCCATCACCTTACCGACACAACTGGTAAGGCTAACTGGACGGAAAGAGGACAGGTGCGACGGATGCTTGCCAGGCTTCAGCAATGGGACCACCATGGCTTCCTTCCAGCTTGCGGGTACCTGGCCAGATCTCCATGAGCTGTTGCATATAAACAGCAAAGCTCGAAGGCCCCCAGCGCCAAGATTTCGAAGAGCTGAATAGGTGATCCCGTCTACACCAGGAGACGATTTGGGTCGGGACAAACGAAGGGCAGTTTTAAGCTCTGGCAGAGAAAAATCCGCATCCAGCTGTGCGTTCGACGGGAGCGTTATACGATCAAGATCCTCGCGAAGTTCAACCATGTAGGTATGGAACGTTGCAGTTCCCGCAGCTTCCGCAGCCGCCGCCACAGTTCCGCAGAAGTCCAGAGCTACGTCGACCTCAGACTTGTTGAGGATCAGAGCAAGTGACCCCAGTGGATTGGTGCGTGGAAGGCCATCGCGCAGGCTACGCGCAACTTGCCAAATTCTGGCGGGTCTGCTGAAGGGCGACAGCGTCTCACAAAACCGGCGCCAACGCTGTCGATCAAGGACTCTCAACCTGTGTTGCACAGCTCTAAGTGAATGACGCGCTGCGACAATATCGGAAAGTAAACCTGTGCGGCGAGCTCTTCGCTCAGCTCTTCTACGGCAAGCACGTAGCTGTTCCACCTGGGGACTAGAGCCCGTATGTCCTGCTGCAACAGGTACGTGTCTGGATGACTCACGAAGAGAAGTTGTCAACACCTCCGAGAAGTGGTCTGCGGTCATCTCCCGCTGTGATGACACCTCACATCGCTCCCGGAACACCTTCCAGTTAACCAGACGAACGGACCTATTGCCACGTTGTATGGTGCATCCACGGATCGCTATGTATATCGGAAGGTGGTCACTTCCTCTCCCGTCACAATCCGTAGACCATGACGCCTTTCTGAAGACATCTTTCGAGCAGATAGAGACATCGAGAACATCCGTGGTGAAGTCCCTACGCATAAATGTGGAGGAGCCATCGTTCAGCAAGCACACATCGAGTTCGTCAATGACGTCGCTCCATATTCTCCCTTTGGCGTCAGTTTTCCGACTTCCCCACAATGGGTGATGTGCATTGATATCACCTACGAGAATGAATGGAGGAGGCAAGTTTTCCAGAAGGTGCTTCACCTCACGTTTCGTAAGGGCTGATGAGGGTGGAACGTAGAGGCTAACCACAGTGAGCAAAACGTCACGGAAGCGTACTACACACGTGACGCAGTCCACAGCAACACCCGGCGTCCGTGGCTGCACAGCAAAAGTCAGGTCACTTCGTACGCACAATATTGTTCTGGACGAGGCCGCACCTCCTGATCGCACTATGTGGTATCCGCTAAGTCGAAAGTCATCTTTGACATAGGCTTCGCTTATGGCCAATACGGGGGTCTGGTACTTCAATAAAAACAATTTCAAGTCAGGGAGCTTACTGCGCAAGCCACGTGCGTTCCATTGGAGGAGAGTTGCGTTTTTATAGCAGCGGTCCATGGACAGATGCGAGGAAACGTTCCGTTGCAAGAAGCTGCTTAACGGCTGAGAGCTCTGAAGAACTCGGGAAAGTTTGCAGGATGGCCTTGAGTGCCGCGAAAATCAAGGGAAGCAGAAGATCGGCCAAGCCATTTCTGTCGACGCGACGCTCAGGCTCCGACCGCTGATACATGGGTGGACTCTTGTTTCCCACACTCGAGGTTCTCCCAGCTACTCCTGCATATGTAGGGCAAACTTGAGGACGAGGATTCACACCGCCATTGTTTGGCGGGCCATGAACTTGCTCGTCAGGTACACTGGTAGCTGCTTGAACTGTTGCAAGTTGTCTGGGGGTCCTCTTAGCCAGCATGACATTTACGCGAGCGTTCTTGGGTGGTTCCGGGTATGGATTGGGACGTGAGGCGCCGACACGCCGTTGTTGGCCACGTCGCGAACTGCCGTTCGGAGGCGATGGGCTTGTTGGGTTCAAGACTTCCGTCTGGTGCGCCACTGTTGCCACCCGCTTCTTTGGGCACATGGAGTGAGAAGCGGCATGAGGGCCGCCACAGTTGGCACATTTAGGCTGCCTCCGAGCAGTGCATTCTGTAAACTTATGAGGCCCAGCACATATCATGCACCGTCTTGACCCTCGACAAGAGCGCGCCAGGTGACCAAAACGTTGGCACTTGTAACACTGGACGGGGCCTTCAACGTACTCAGATACTTGGTAAGTATTAAACCCCAGCCGAAGAGTCTTCGGCAGCTTCATGTTGGATTTGAACGTAAGAATTACTGACTTGAGTGGAGTATAGTAGTCTAAACCCCCCTCCGTATAGACATGACGTCGTTGCCGGCGAGCCGAAGTGACACCTTCCTCTGCCAGGTAAGAGGCAATATCCTCGTCCTCGTAGTCAAGTGGTACATCATAAATTTTACCCATGTTGTTCAGATACGATGACGGAACGATGACTGCAACATCCAGTCCGGCGACCGTTTTAAGGCCCATCAGGTTTGCTACTGCTCCTTCAGAAGTTACACACACACATATGCTTCCGTCACGGTTAAAACGGTGACTCAGGATTTCCTCTTGGGCTGCAGAACATATCTCTTTGGCCACAGTGTTGGGATTCACCTTCCAGAATGACAGATTTTCCTGAAGGGGCTTGAAAACAACTGGTATCCCCTTTGCTCTATTCTTGCGGTATGTTACAAGAGTGAAAGGGTCCTTCCCATCTTCGACACCCTCCATGTCAGGTGGCGGCGTCACAGGGGGATTCTGAGGCGGGGAGAAGGTAACCGCTGACGGTAACTCACCATCCCCAACTTCAGTGGCATCGGACCAATTCTGCAGTGCATTTGGATCCTTCGAAGAAGGCAGGACCGGATCGTCGTCGCGCATTGCGCCCGGAGGCCGTCGATCCATCGGTGAACGGCTCCTGTCACTCCGCGCTGGACAGAACCCGTCTGGAGGTCCATCCTGGTTTTCAAGGTCTCGGCGGGGGACAGTCCGCCCAGTGGCCATTAACAAAGAGGGCCCTTGAAGGGCCGAAATCGGCTAGAACAGCAATAGGCCTAGCCAAGCTTCAGAGCAGCGAAAAGTACGTCCGTGCTGGTCAGTGCACGCGAGCTTTTCAATGTCACAAAACGATATTCCATTAGAAGTTCGCTGGCATCGATGTGTACCATTTTTACTTCAAAATTTTTGCTGCGATTCTTCAGTTCAAGTTCCCATTGACACTGCCCCAAGTTGTTAGCGTTTTACAGAAATCCAAACACTTTTACCACTCCACGAGTTGGTCGACAAAACAGAAGATATGGCCTGATCAGTGAGAATAAGAAAGAACCGAGATTTGAATTTTCCTTCTGCAGAAAGACGACTCTTACCTTTTTTTTCACATTTAGGAGGAGGTAGCAGACATTGCAGAACTGCTTCCTGATCTTGTCGCGTTGTCTGTACTCCGCAAAATAAAGAGAGGAACAGAAAGAACAGACGCAATTTGTACAATACAAGCGGAAGCGGTGCAGCAAATGGAACCACTTTTATGTTCCTCATTAAATGGCGTGCAGCATTTATTGTTCATTAAGATTAATGTAAATTAAAAAAAGCATGTCTTCCAATTTCGAACAAATGAGGAGTGCGAATGATAGCACTTGATTGGCTATGATCCGGTTTATCAGATGTCCACAACGACGCTCAGACGCGGTTTTCCTCAGACGCTTTCAGACATATGTCGGCGCAGTTCCCTTAGAAGTCGGCCCAGGACGCACATTCCCCCAGGGCGTCAGTCGTGACGTTGCCCACATACGTGAGGCCGACAACGGCAAGCCCTTTCACCACCACCACCACCACAACGCTCCTGTATTTTTGGGCGCACGGAACCGCGGGAGACCATTTCTTCCGCCACGCAACCAGGGACCAATTTTTCCGGGACTATTTTTTTCCGGAACTCCATCCAACATGCTCTACACATTCTCGCTCCTATAGTAATTCTCTCTTCGGTCTGGAAGATGACTGGCTTGGTTCTTTGGATGATTGGTTTTCAACTATTTCTGTTTGCCCACCGTTTTAGGCATTCAAGAACAACATTACTTCCTCTTATAAGTAGAACTCGGAAATTTACGTGCCAAAACCGTGAAAATAGACAGGTATTTAGACCCCAAAAAACACCTAAACAGGCAAGAACATGCAAAAACAGACACGTTGTAGCACGTGCCAAAACTACTTCTGATGTACGCTTTACGACGCAGACTTCATATACTGTGGAACTGTAGCGAATGCTACAGAACCATACGATGACGCCAGTGCCTGACTGCGACGCTGTGCATCGTCAATCCTTCTTCCTGCACCGCTAGTTCAAGCTCACAGGGTGTTATCGTTGAACCTCTAACATATATTCAGTTTAATGTTATTTCTTCAGTTTATTTTTACTACTCGTTTTCTCTCGTGTATGTAGCTTAAGGCGCTATGGATTAGTCGGCGTTCCATGTTGATATCCGTTCATCAGCCACATTTTCTCTTAGACGTTTTGTCAACCACACTCTACCTCAGGTAGGCGAATTTAATTCACTGTGGTGACGATGAAAGGTCTCGCCGTTGTTGGCCTCACAGACGTGGGCAACGTCACGACTGACGGCCTAGGGGAATGTGCATCCTGGTCGACTTCTATAGGAACTGTGCCGACATATGATTTGGTCGAAAGACATTTCATCGAAGATCGAAATGGCAACGGTCGTTTGATCGATTTTTTATTGGTTCACTTGGAGTGTTGAACGCCGGAGTTCTAAATGCCGTTATCCTAAGCAACATTTAACTGTGTGTAACCCGCTTGCTCGTAAACACATTCCTCATGCTAACCCACTTTGTCGTGTCCAAGAAGCGGTCCAATGGCCCATATTATTCACCCTAGCCCGTTCGACAACCTGATAGGCTGTTCCGCTCTGACACATAGTGACTAAACATGCCATACATGTTAATCCCTCAACCCTTTGTCAAATAATAATTGATTTCAAGTATTAAACATTTTTGGCAAAAAAAATAATGACATTTTTCGACGATTTATTCCTGTTGAATGCGGATAAATTTTAACAATGTATTATTGTTTGTAATGAACTGACCATTGTATAGGAGAAAGAACAGTTTTAGTTTATTTACTTTTCGCCTATGTGCAGGTGAATCTAAATTTAGTTCTTGCAACAGACATGTAACGGAAGAAGTCCTTCGAAACCTAGACAAGATAAGCAGGGCAGCAGATCTTTGTACTTTCTCTATTTTTTCGGATAGCGTGCATGTGTAGTGACCCCAGATGGCAGATGCATACAGTAAACGAGGTTGAACTAAGGTTTTATATGCTGTTAACTTAATATCTTTCGTCGTGCAATGGAGAAATTTCCTTCTTAGCATCCACAGACTTCGAGTGGCTTTCGCGCACATATGGCCATCCCGTTTCAGACCGTTCCCTTTAAATATGTCACCAGCAATGAGAAGGGTACTCCGAAGAAGCACAGACTATCGGCTGCTCCCAACCTGGGGCAACTTTCTTCAACATGTGTCCGACTGGTTCGTAAATTACAAACGTCTGAAAGTAACCAGTGGTCTCCCTGCGAAAAAAAAAAAAAAAAAAAGCAGAGTACACTGATTGCCCGCTCCGTATGCTCGAGTCAAAAGTTACAGAAAAAGAGGTGCGGATGACACAGTGCATGCAGTTTTGAACTCCCTTCGAACAAACGTCTTTCGAACAAACGGCGTCGATCAACCGGCCTTCGATCAAACGGTTTTCGATCAAGCGGCGACGGCATTCGACCAAATGGGCGGACACTACGGCGGTCGTGTTTGTCACGTTCAAACACCCATTAACTCACGATAACCCCATTCAAACCCACACATTCAGTCAAATTCGAACTTCATAAACTTCGTTTATAAAAATAAAAATAAACGTCCATAAAAATTCGTTCTGACTACATACAAGCAGGACCAAGCTGTTACATAAACTTCAAACTGGCACTTTAAGCGGCCTTGGTAGTCGCCATTCAATCCACCTTTCTCACCCTATGACCTTGTTCCCAAATGCGGGAGCAGAAGACCCGTCCCTTGTGGTCTCCCGCCTTTCGGTGCATATGAGCATTCGGATGTTCTGGACGTTTGGTGCTTATGAGCAGCTTCTCCCCTCCTGCTCATTTCCACCAAACGCTCAAAACCACCAACTTTTTTTCGGTGCATATGGGCGTTTGGAGGTTTTGAGCGTTTGGGGGTTATGAGCATTTGGTGCTTATGAGCTACTACCGAATGAAACAAGTCGGGTCCCGGAAATCATGAGCTATCCTTGATATAAAACCAAGGACACGCAGGGGAGCATTAGAAATTGAAGACATATGCTGATAAAACCGTATAGCGTTATCTAAGAGTACGCAGAGGTCACATATAACATCCACTCTAGATATAGTGACATGAGTGAGTTGATAGTTGTAACACAGCGGATCACGTTTTCTAGAAAAAGAAATCACATTTATCTTGGATTGGTTTAAGGAAAGACCGTTCAATAAGCACCATTGTGAAATCGATGGAACATCTGATTGTAATCGTGCGCAATAATCAAGGCAACAGACGTGACGAAAAATCTTAATATCATCAGCGTACATTAAAATATTGGAGTGCTCCACTGAACGCACAATGTCATTAACAAAAATAGAAAACGTTCACGTTGAGAGAGTTATACAACGCCTAACAGTCTTCGATAGTATCAATTCCATTCCATGCATCATCTCAAAGTACTTACGTTCTTTTTATTCATAGTTGCATTCCACACAGAGCGGTATACAAGAACATATGTTGTTCCTCTTTCTGATATCTGAAATGTGCAAAATAAAAGCTCCTGGGCCTTAGTACTGCTGTACTGAACAAAAAAAAAAAAGAATAAAAAATAAAAAGTCATTGCAACATCAGCTGTGCATGAGTAACCCTGAAACTGAAATGGGAGATCCCACGCCTTTTTTGTTCCCAGCTCTTCAAACAATTGATTTGTACTGGCTGAACCGCTGGAACACAGGACAAGCACAAGCTTTGGGTTACGTCTTGCGCTCTGCCGGTATGTCCTATGTTCCCTGGTAACTTGTCTTTCAGAAGCGCCTTTCTGAATGTAGACGGCAACTGCCGCCGCAAGCGTGCACTTGCTACAAATACCCGCTCTCCATCCACAGGGCGCACTTACAATGGCTCTTTCGTTGTTCACCATCAATAAAAACGTCTCTGTTTTAGTCAATGAGGTTATGTATCAACTTGCAAACCCTTCCCTTGATCACAACTTGTTAACTGCGATTGTTGATTTGTGTCAGTGGAACACACTGCCGTGACCGTGTGTGCCCTCACTCACGCAGTAAACGTGGTTGGATCGGAACAGAAGCTCGCCCTTGTTGATATTCTGGCCTCGGAAAAACGCTTTGATGTCGACTAAGGACCTAAACCAGTTAATATTCGCAGAAAGGAGACATCCAATGCGCTACCTACGGTTATCGTCGCCATCGTCCACACAGGTAACGACAGGCTCGCAACGAGGGGTTGCTGACGCCCGATAGTGGCGCGAGTGGCGCCGCCAAACGAGTGACGAGCTTCCAAAACTCCATTGGCCTAGAGTAGAGGGCATTTTCGACAGTCTTCAGGAGCCGCGCCCTATCGCGAGCATACAAACTTTTCAGAGTAGCCCAGACGCGGCTGAATTTTTCATACCACGTAAATAGAAGTGCTTTCTTATAAAGACGACGATAGTGAAGTTTCTGGCGTAAGTGATATTTAGGTTCCTTGGAAAACCATGGATGGTATTTAGAAGGACGAGATATATACGCTTGGGAACGAACGCCTCCATACCGCTCACGACAATGTCAGGGAGTTTGTTTACCGCGGACTCAACACACGTTTCATTGAGCACAGAGGCACAGTTACGCTCACGCATGTAATTATAGATGTTTAAATAATCCCCATGTGGGAAAGAAAACCAAGACTGACTATTGAATGGAACTCGCGAAGACGGGAATATAAATGAGAGAACAAAAGGAACATGAAACTTATCGATACGTGACAGTGGCTGTACCTCCTCGCAGATACCTAACATAGATAGTTAACGAGGGCAAGGTCGAGGACATTTCCAGCACTATTACAAATACGGTTGAACTGTTGTGAACCATTAAAAATGGGCAAAATTGAGCAAAGCCGTAGCCTTCGAGGATGTGTTAGCGCAGGAACTGGACAAATATCCAGTATCCCACTCAAGTCCCGGGATGCTAAAATCCCCGTATATGTGCACACGAAATTTCGAGAAGTCTAGCATACTCTGAAGATTACAAAAATAATGCCTAAAAGCATCAACACAGAAGCATGGTGGAAAGTTGTAATTACCTACGAGGATGTCCGGGCCATCATGGGAGTGGACTTGAATCCATACACACTCATCATACATCTCTAAATCATGTACGGCGTGTCCTTAATGATGCATCAACGGCGATTAGTGCACCTCCGCCAAATCGCTGGCCAGTAGAAGAATAATCACGATCACGCCGGAACAGTGTGTAGGCTGGAGTAAAGTAGTCTAAGGTAGAAATAGACTCCTCGACCCAAGTTTCTATAATACACATTATTGTGTAGTTAGAGCAGATCAAGTTAGACATGAATTCAGAAGACTTAGTCCGAAGACCATGGTCTTCGGACTAAGTCTTCTGAATTCATGCGTGCACGCATATTCTGGTAAACTGCAGATTCCATTAGAGTAGTTAGGCGACAGAGGAAGTGACTTGATGCACTGACGCATAACCATTCAATCTGCTAAAGAAGGGCCAAATATCCGGATGTTTAATCTTCTCGAAGATCTCATCGCTTTCCACGAGGATGTGAAATGAGGCGCAGCTGTCGTGTTTCGATTTCAATTTAGTGCATTCGACGGAAATTCCCTTGGCAACAGCGCTCAATGCTTCAGCAATGTCGACGTCTGTGATAGTTGGGGCCAACCTTGACACGAAAAGTGCCCGTCGTTTCAGTGGACACGAGCTCAACTTGCTAGAAGAGCTCTTGCCCGTGACAGTCCTGGGGGGGGGGGATTTATTGGCAGAAAAAAATAAGAAAAAAGGAAGGGGGAAAGGCCTAGACCTAGTAGGTCTCCTATGGCGTTCAGGTATAAAGCCATCATTATCGTTTTCCAACTGTAGCGGATCAGAGTTCGCCGCGTTAGACACGGGACCCTGTGGCTCAGGGATGGTACAGCTTCGTCCAAACTTAACTTGAACACGGCGCCGGCCTGCAGAGCAAGAGGGACGACAGCCTAGCGGCTGTAACTGGAATTATCGGGAGAGAGCGTTGATCGCTGTCCTACTCGCATCACGGGGGTGCCCGTCTAAGAACTGGTGCTCCGCTTCGAACGGGCGCTGACTTTTACGTGGATATTATCTTAGGTTATCTACACATCGTTCCAGTCTGTTCTGGAGATTGCTGCGGGCGATTGAAATCTCGCCATCTGATCAGTGATTGTCCACGCCGTTAGCAACCATGTCATTTGTATGCGATATATTGCTGTAGTGGCGTCACATTGATTGGAATTAAGCAACAGAATGAAAGCAATAGAATAGTAATACACGTAAATGCATTGCGCTGGAAAAGATTGTTGCTTAAAGCACCACATTCCGCGCCACGTTGTATCATAGGTTCGCGATGGCCAGCCAGTTGACAAGCTTGTTCCATTCTCCCAGTGATTCCCCTTGTGTTGCAGTGTGCTAGCGAAGAAGTTAAACATGTTAACTAAATAATGTGGAGTAGCCGGCGCTTTTATCAGTGCTACCCTTTATTTATTTCTTCAAACAACAGCAACGAGGATAAGCAGCTTGCTATACGTCCAAATAATTTATGCTAAAGAAAGCTTTGTAGAACGTCATAACAATGGAATTTTCTGTGCGACATCACACTGTTGTTACTCGCTCGCATTATTCACATATTCACTGACCATTACCACTTCCATGCTGCTTCAAGAATAACTCGGGATCGTTATGCGAGTGAAATTATCTTGTAGCGCTTGAACGCACACAGCCTCTCCCGCGCAGTTAATAGCAAGGAAATGGCAGTCTTGAGGCAACTGATGTTGCTTCAGAGCTACAAGCGATATCAGGTGGCACAAGGTCACGTAATCACTACAAACAAGCTGAAGCTATGGGTCTCCTATCATTGCACATTCGAGGCGGAGCTCCAGTTCTCAGACGGGCACACCCGTGATGCGAGTAGGACAACCCTCAACGCTCTCTCCTGATCATTCCAGTTAGAGCCGCTAGGGTGTCGTCCCTCTTGCTCCGCAGGCCGGCGCCGTGATCAAGTTAAGTTTGGACGAAGCTGTACGTATAAAACCTGCGTCTGTGGCACTGATCTTGACCATCCAAAGCTGCAGAAAAAAAGCAAATGAGAAAGAGCAGGCTGAACAGGTGGAGAGCTAGGGGTGTAGCACGATTCACCCGCTCTATTTGCCCCGTCCCATTTCCCCCGTGCCTTTCCTCTCGTGTGTGACAATTTCCACCTGTGCCGATTCCCCCGTATCCATTCCCCTGCGGTTATTCTCCTCTGTCTGGTCTGCAGTGCACCGGCTTAGTGCTCGTGTCGTCGGTATCAGTAAGGTCAGGTCACGTACGGCAAGCATGCTTTGTTGCTTTTGCAGGCATACTTCAGAATTCTGTGAACACCATTTTCTGCGAATCCCTAAGGGAACGACCAATGACATGAAGCTGTGTGAAACAACTTAAAGGTCAGCTCCGGAGATACCTTGACTTCTTGAAACTGTAACAGTATTCGGGAAGCCCATATCGAACTGTGTCTGACACCACCCTTCATTTCCACAAAACAGCCCCATATTTTAAATAATCGTAAATTAACCATTTCTAAACAGACATGGGGGCCGCCATTTTTATGACGGCAGCTGTTCACGCCGCCGACGTAAGTGATATCAGTGTTCTTCAAGACTTCCCTCCCTCTCTACGGAGCATACGCGAATGTAGACAGGCGATGGTGGCAGGGAGCGTCTGCTCGATTGACGTAGGCTTCTTCATCGCATCGTTTTTATTTGTGGGATGATCTGCCAATGCTAAAACACCCAGTTGATACCACTTGTGCAGTTAGGCGCTGCCCACCAGACGCAGGGCCTTCGTCTTCTGTCGGAGTACTTGTGCTCCACCGGTCTGGCGACGGCTCTTTGAAAGCCCCATCATCATCCCTTCATCCTCCCCCAACGCGAAATAGGGCAGTGTACCACCTCAGCGGCGGTGAATCGCCCACTCCATCACCATCAAATGTATGTGTGTGTGTGTGTGTGCAGTTAGGATTCGTGCAATTATGCTGTCGCGTTCCGGCCAGCGGCAAACTGGCTAAGAACGCAATGAACGTCACGTATATCGTCAAGCGAACTGTGCTACGCCTACATACGAAATATATTTTTATTCGCATTGTAGGTATCTTTGATAAAATAAGTCAGTTCATTGATTAATTTAAGACTTCACTCTTTTATAGTGACGGCTCACCACTCCTGCATCACTTGCGCAATCTTTCTCTCATTCGAATACCTGGCGTTTGACGTTACAGGAACAGTAATCAATCACACTTCTTCGCGTTATACTCGGGTGAACGAGTTGTGTTTGTCAATGCCATGTTATCGAATACACACTGCAGGTACGTACGTAAGAATTAGGCGTGAATAACAACCTTATAGTGCAGATTCGCGATGAACGTATGTGCCGAAATTTTATACTGTCGAGAGAGCAAGCACCAGATATAAGAACAAGCAAGTTACTTACATCAGGGCATACTTGGCTTATAAGAGCTGAAGAGTAGCACAAACAGAAAGGAAAAAGAGAAACACTGCACAGTACAAGGACACCATGCTAGTGTAATGATCAGGGCTATCTTCGCACCTTATTTCGGCTGGTTTACTAGTCCAGTGCAGCCATGAACTATCACATTAATCCAGCAATAAAAAAAAGAAGGTGATGAGTTGCTTCCATACGTCATCTACACCAGTATTACATCTGGATCTGCATGCTGCCGAGTTACGAATCAATGCACATCTCCACACATTCCACAGATACTGTAATTTTACACGTAACATTGAATAGACCATAATTTTATTGAATACACAGAAATCATAAGACTACCTGACTCCCCCCCATAATCCCTCGCAACAGGTAAACAAGTACACTGCAAGATGGACAGAATACAGGTGCAGTTGAGGTGTTTTGTGGTAAGGCTTACGTGCAAAATGAGGTCATTCCCCACAAACCAGTGAAATGGGGTTGCAACGCCATCATCCCACATGAACATCAAAGCTTCTTTGTACCAATGTGTGTTTTCCAAACTAGTGTGGGAATAGTGTGTAGAAAATGGGTGCCTTGAATAGCAAAACTCAAGCAGCTCTGATGCCACAGCCCTTAGAGCTATCAGTGGAATTGGCTGCAGCTCTGAGGTCTTGGACATCTGCGCTTTACTCGGGCATCTGCTCGAGGGCTTTTATCTCGCGAAGTATGCCACATAAAAAAAAAAGATCGATCAGCATTATGGAGCGCAATGCATGATGCACCCATGATGTAACAAACTACATCTATGAAAGCATCCCAACCCCTTTAATTTTTCCCTGACACTTCATGTACTAAAACTGGCTAAGGAAGTATCATTTACTATGTGCACGGAAATATTGTGTTTGTTTCCCCATCCTCTACGCTTCTACAGAAGCCACCGATTAATGGCGAATGAAATGCTAAAAATCGCTACCTAGTACCCTAGGTATGAGACTGCTTGTAGACGTTCACTGAAGCCCTTCTGTTGTCCACTTGCATTTAATGCCTTCCAGAGTTGTCAGCGTTGTAGTAACTGATTCGCTGTAACTCTTGCGGTGAGCCCCCCCCCCCCCCCTTGTGTAATCTCTTCCTTCTGTGCGGGGGCTCATGAACAGCCGCCGTCCACAGAGATCGAGCAGAGCACCCGTAAGCTCCTGGACACAACCTGACATGAAAATTAGCATTATTAGAATTCGTAAAACAGATAGAACCGGCTTGTGTAGTAAAGAAGCAATGCAATTCTCTGTTTCCGTAGTTTTCTCACGCACATTCCTCATGTGTAGATACAATGTGTGACACACAGATAAGGTGGAAGTGGTGTTGTGATATTTTAGATACATGACCGAGTAACCGCACTGAGACAAGGCAACTTTTAGTGCACACAATGGCGGGATGTCTTGCAGAAGGGGAAGTACACCCACTATCCCCTACAACACTTCGAATGTTCCAGTTCCTGTAAGTGAGGAATGGAGGACAATTGCTTTGTAATCGCTGCTAGCTTGAAATACTGTAAATCACCTTCGTGGGGCCAAAGCTGCTTCCCAATGTCTTGATGTGCACATCTTGCATGGTGACCTTGATCCTCATGGATATGTGAAGCAACGTTATGATCCAAATATCCATGATATGCCGGGGTATCATGAGCCATTTTATCGGAACCAGGTTTCCAATATCGTTGCTTGTCTATGTGCGCACACATGTACGTGTTCACGATACTGTTGCATCATTATTGTAGCACCAGACGTTGCTTCACCAGTGCTGCTGTATGTACCTTTTTCCTGGGGTGCCTGAGCAAGGAGAAGCAGAAATTAATTATACCTGATAAGGCTAATATTTTTAGGAAATGTGCAAAAAGCATCTACATATTTACGCTACAAAATGTGATCAACAATGTTAACAGCATAGCCTGCCTTCAGCTGTACTCCTTCTAATAGGTCGTCAACCAATGGACAGCATATACATATGTGTTATGACGGTGTGCTACAAAGCAAATGTGGCCCTCTTGCAACATGCCATGTGTCAAAACGATGATTCACAGATAGATGAGACTTTCTCATGACTTCACCTAGACGGAGGCTTCTGGCTTGATTATTGAGCAGCTCCGGCTCGTGAGTGTTGGAGATCCCATAAAGGACAGGCAGGCTATAGCGCATAACGCCAAGCAACAGGGAGCAGTGCACACGATGGAGGTCAGCGCAGGACGGGCCCCATGTGGATCCACAGAGGTGCCGGAGCACATTACTGTAGATGCGGGCGCTAGCAGAAAGGGAGTTGATCTGCCGCGACCATGTCAGTCCCCTATCAATGATGATGCCTAGATACCGATAATGCGAGACGTAGTTCAGTCTAGTGCCAGCTAGCAGTATGAGGGTCGGTCAGCACCTACATATCCGACTGGGGCGCTACCCTGTGAGCGACGTCGTGTGAATAAACCCTATATGCATCTGCGAGCAGGTGCGCTCTGTGATGAACCTGAATAAGTCGAAGTTAGGCTCACAACTAGCAAACGCACACCTCAACGCAGTCCTCAAAATTGCAACATCCTCCATCCGTCCGTCCTTCTTTCTTTCTTTTTTGTTTTTCTGTAGTCGTGACGACGCCCACTTCTGTGTGGCCAACAACGGCGAGCCGATCCTGCCATATGAAAGGTCATATCTAAACCTATCGGATGATGATAATCCAATGGGAGCCATCTGAAGTCGCCTGAAAACATCTGGAGTCATCTGAAGACGTCGGAAGTTACCTGAAGTTACCTGGAGACATCCAGAGCCATCTAACATCACCCGAAGGTGACTGAAGAAGTGGTAAATGGCACGCAAATGTAAAGGCCACAGCACCGACAACACCACTCCAACGAACGCGACGACGTAAACAAGGCTTGAAGCCCGGAATGCCGGAAATCGAAAAATCAAGCTGAAAACGTCTTAGATCGTGAAAACAGTGCTAAATAGCGTTTTTAGAGCGATTGGCGACGTGGAGAACACAAATATTCAAAATGCGCCGGAAATCGAAAAATCAAGGTGTCATTGCCTTGACTCTGGGGGCAAGACTGAGAAGCACCTGTATTACGACTCTCCCCCGATTAATTTTTATTTTTTTTGATAGTCTGTAGGGGACATTGTCCTTGTCTCTAACGAAAAGTCCCGCGTGCTAGGGGGTACTTGGTGAAGGAGCGGCGCGTGAATGCCATAGCTACTGTCTTAGCCGGCGAGACAGACAACCCACGCTCAGCAAGATGCTCCACAAGAAGGTCTAAGACATGTTACAGACGACGCTGAATGCCATCACGGCGCGCTGCAGAGGTCCAGATGCAAATGTCATCGACATAGATCGTGATATGGGTATATATATGCTTGGGCGGAAGAGAAGGGAGATGTGCCAGGATGACATTAAACAGGAGCGGGCTGAGGACGCTCCCCTGTGGAACTCCACGATGCACAAAGTAGTTGGCACTGTCACCATCTGCTGTGCGTACGAACAGAGACCTGTCAGAGAGGAAGGCTTGCAACTAGGCGAGGGTACAGCCGCCCACACCAGCTTCTTGAAGCGACGCGACTACAACATTATGGAGAACACAGTCGTATGCTTTCGCTACATCCAGAAAGACAGCGGCCGTTAGGAGCCCATCAGACTTTGCTTGCTGGATGGAGGAGACGAGATCGATGACATTGTCAAGCGCGGACCGCGCTTGCCGGAAACCAGCGATAGCTTCAGGAAAGAATCGGGTGCTCTCAAAATACCAGTTCCATCGTGCGTATGCCATCCGTGCGTATGACTTGCCTGGCTTCAAGAGCGGCACTATCATTGCATTCTTCCGTTCTGCTGGGATTCTGCTGGGAACACGATCCCGCCAACAATTATTGTATAGCCTAAGAAGTGCGTGTCGGCCATGGAGGGGTAGATTTTGGAGGGCCTTGTACGTAATACAGTCAGGCTCAGGAGAGGTGCGAGGGGGTGATTTCCTTAGGGCAGCCCCCAACTCCAGGAAGGAAAACGGAACATCCAGACATTGCCCCTGCGAGGATTCCAGGACGACCGGAATGGCACGAGCTGACGATCCCTGCGACATCGAAGCTGTCGTTAGACGGAATATGAGCGGCTCCGAGTCCTTCGACGACGTGCCGAACGGCGGGCACGACGCACTCTCCATCCCTAAGATCGGCAGGCCGCCAAACGTATACAAAGAGTTATACAGCGTCGTCTGCAGAAGCTCACACGTAACGGCTGGCGTCGATTTACGTCGGCCTTTCGCCTCGTAGGACTGAAAAAGTTCCATCAGTACCTCTGGGGACGACGGTTTACGCTATATACGGATGATAAACCTCTCACCACAATTTTGGGTTCAAAGAAAGGCATACCAGTCACTGCAGCTAATAGATTGCAACGGTGGGCATTGATTATGATTGGCTATACATACGACATACAATAAACTTACGTAGACGCCTTTGGACTGCCTTCTGGATCCGTCGAGCTTCAGCGTGATGAGATGGAAGTTGGATGCGTCGAGCTCTGCGCCTTTGCGCTCGACATGGAGTACATACATCACTGAATGGCGCCTGACTGGTAAGCCCCTCCTGAACGCCCCAAAGGGCCTCCTGTACCGATGATCACTTTCAAAGCGGAACACAGCAGTTGCACATACATCCTTCGCGCGAAAGGACGACGTGAAATCCCAGGGGGTCGCCGTGCTTCTCTTGATTTTTCCTTCTACCACAATTTGGCCTTGCACTTGGCGGAGCTTGCACCCCTGTGTCTGGGATCTGGGGCGGGACTCTCGACTCCTGTAGTGCAACGTCACCCATTCCGCTCCCTCTCTTTGGCCATGTCGCGCACGGAACTGCAAATTGCAGAGGACTTCTGTGCCAGCCTCACCGCTTTTCCTGCGTCAAGCCAAGCTGTTCCTGAAGTCCTGCAATGTACGAGCAACGCAGCCCTAGACCTGCCTTTTACTCTCATGGAGGTGGATGCTGCACTAGGTGGATCACCACAGCATACCTCACCAGGGGCGGATCAGATCTCGTACAAAGCACTTCAGCATCTTCCCTATGGGGGGCGACTATGCATGTCTCCTACGCATATTTAATGACAGCTGGCGGCAAGGGCGATTTCCCGAGGAATGGAAAGCCGGAATGGTAGTTCCCCTGCTCAAACCCGGCCAATCTCCTCACCACCTGGACTCATTCCGCCCGATAGCCCTTACCAGCTGTGTGGGGAAGATCCTGGAACGAATGGTCTTAACAGGCTCATCTGGTACCTAGAAAGTACCGTTTTTTTTTTCGGTCACAATGATGGGGTTTCGCCCAGGCCGGTCGTCACTTGATCCTTACCCTCGTCAGTGAAGTGCAACAAGCTCGTGCGGATCGCTTCCTGTCCGCCGCTGTATTCCTAGACGTTAGGAAGGCATATGACAGTGTGCAACATAACGCGATCTTGCGAGCACTCCAAGATGCAAACGTAGGAGTTCTCTTCCCGCCATGGCTCCGAGGCTTCCTCACAGACCGCTCTCTTTTTCTACGCACTGCGGACGGGGATACTACTTCGCATCACGTCCAACGAGGTGTCCCTTAGAGTAGCGTACTCAGCCCCCTTGTTGTTTAATCTCGTCATGGCCTCCCTTTCAGCACTGCTGCCAAAACACACTCACATTACACTCTATGCGGACGATATTTGTATTTGGACATCTGCCCTTCGTAGTGATGCGATCCAACGTCGTCTGCAAGGCTTCTTGGACACAATATGTCAGTATCTCGCCGACCGAGGCCTAACGATCTCACCTGCCAAGACTGTAGCCATGGCCTTTTCAATGAAGTCCTTTCACAAGTGCCCATTATCACTTGCTGGGTCGCCCATCACATTTGTCTCAACCTGCCGTTACTTGGGTTTTACCGTTGACCGTGGCTTGACATGGTCTCCTCACGTGAAGACACTTGTTGCCAAAGCTTCAAGCCTGCTTAACGTCCTTAAGCGTGTCGCAGGTGCGTCCTGGGGCCCCTCCTGCCGTGATCTCCACCGAGGCCATACGTCTCTTCCCTTGGGCACGCTACGGTATAGTCTCCCTATCCTCCATAGAGTCAGCCCCACCCAAGACCGAGAGCTTCTCAACCTTCAAGCCCACAGCCTCCGTGTCTGCCTAGGGGTCCCTCGGACAACGGAGACCTACTCCGTCCTCGCAGAAGCTAGAGAACACCCTATTCCTACTCTACGAGACTCAACCACCCTGCGCGTATACGCCCGCTGTCTGACGCACCCTTCCCATCCCCTTTGTCAGATAGCAGAAAGCTGCCCTGCTTCCGCCTTCGGTGCTGCGATTGCCCACCTAAGGGATTATCTCCCGCCCACGACATATACTCCCTCCTTTGCGCCAGCTATGTGGACTCTTGAACGCCCCGTCATTCAACCTGCAATCCCGGACCTTCCTCGAAAACACGAAGGTCCTCCAGTAGTAGCCCATCAGCTCTCCTTGGCACATATCAACTCCACCTACCCTTGCTGTCGTCAAATCTTCACAGATGCATCTGTGATGCGTGACACATCAGGGGCAGCCTTTTACGTCACAGATACGGACCACGAACAAGCCTACACGTTGCCCAATACTGTGTCCTCTACTGAGGCGGAACTGTATGCCATCTTCGCAGCCCTAGAGTACATTGTTGGCCTGCCACCTGAGAAGTCCTGGGTTGTCCTCAGTGACAGCAGGGTGTCCCTCCACCTTTTGCTGTCTTCCCACCCCACCATCATACATGACGTGCCCAGCATGATCATCCAGGCATACAATCGGCTCTGTGCAAGTGGTCACGCTCTTTCTTTGCAGTGGATTCCCGGTCATGTGGGCTTATCCGGTAATTAACGGGCAGATGTGGCTGCACACCGTGCTGCACAAGCTATGACTCATGCTACGGTACATCTTCCCGTTACTGTTTCTGCTTGTTGTATGTCTATACGCCGCCGGTGTGCTGCTCGCGCCCAAGCATTCAGAGCTGAGGCTGCCTCATACAACAGTCACCTGCAATCAATAGACCCGGCAATGGACTTCCTTATTACTTATCGCTGCACTCGTCACGAGGAATCGCTCCTGCACCGCTTCCGTCTAAACATCGCCCGAACACTGCTGCAACTGTTCAAAATGGGTCAATCTAGCAGTGTCCCCTCTGCACTAGCTGTGGCGTGGTGGGTGATACACCCCACTGCATCCTACACTGCCGGCAACACCTTCTGCACCGTGAGGCCCTATGTCGTCGTCTATCCCAACTTGGCTACAGCACTATGACACTGACTACCTTACTGGGTCCCGTTCGTCAGAAGTCCCAGTGGTCAGTCACCACTGCGCTCCTCCGCTTTGTCCACGGTTCGAACCTTGTCAACGCCTTGTGATTTCGTGACCGTGTGTGTGACTTTTCAGTTTTAGTTTTCCTTTCCCTTTCTTTTCCTCTTTGTCTCTTCCTTTTCTTCTCTTCGTCGTCTTCCACTTTTCTTTTCTTTTCTTCTTCTCGTTTCTTTTCACTGATCACTATGCTGGATCGCGCATAGGAGAGGGGCGCGTGGGAGAAAGGTGCGGCAACCGGCCGCCATGTTGGAGGGCTCACTGGCGCCGGCTGCTCCCAAGGAAACAATGCGAAGCGATTTGATTTGGAGTATTTATTGGCTTTAAACGCTCCTCATTGCTGATTAGCACGCATCTTTCTTAGGAATCAGTGTGCTGATGTATTCGAAACGTGCTTCAGCCGTGTTCCTGTAGTTTTTAATGGCAATCGCCTTCTTTTTTTTCTCCGCTGTCTGTATTCCGAATAGGGGGCCGTAAGTGTTGTGCACAGGGAGCATACGAATGAAGGTGAATTCGGTGAATGTCAACCTATAAAATTAATTCTTTTTGCTCAGAAAGGTTTCACACTGTTTGTTATTGTGATGTACTTCCGTTTTTATATTTTTTGTTTGTTTTCGTTTCTGTTCGGTTTTATGGTCGGTTATTGTGTGGTTTGGTGTTGTATGGTTCTCGTTTGACTTTTTCCGTTATCGTATTATGTTCTACGAGTGTCTCTGTGTGTATTGCGGAACACACAACCTCGATCCTTATTCTGAAGAGGATCATTATTTTTTGTTAACCACATCACCACCAGCAATGAGGTTGAGTATAGACCCTGGCGATGAAACTCCCCATTCCTCATCTTAAAATAACGTTATTGTCACGAGTGCTTTGCAGTTGTTCAGCTGTCAGCGTATTTCATTACAGAAATTCGAAGCGCTGTGCACGACGAGCATGCACATGCATGACTTATCACACACGGTGTAGGAGCGACTGCACATACGAGATTAACACAGCAGTTTATTTACTTCCACCGTACCTCACAGATTAAAAGAACAGTGGAACAAATTGGCATATTGGCGTAGGTTCCGGTTCCGGTTCTTCGGCAGAGCTGAGCGACTGTGAGGGGAACCTGCAAGCACAAGCGCATTGTTTATAGAAAACACATGGTCTTGAGATTTGTAGGAGCAGCCACACATACTTTCTCAGTACGCAATGGCACCAGCGAAGTAGCAATGCAAACAAGTCCGAGTTGCCAGATGCATGCGATTCGAATAAAGAGATTTTTCCTCAAATAAAGAGCTTACATGTGAAAAATTATCCCTCTTTCTCTGTCCGTGTGAAGCGTACTCACAGTTGCAACAAACTGGCATGACATGCCCTTTAGTTTAAAGTAAATCTTAAAAAATACGGGCAGCCCCGCTTGAACTAAATGCAGACGACAGAATGCGTTGGGCCCACCAATATGGCGGCCGGTGACCACGCTGTGGAGCACCCTATGCGCGATCCAGCCTATGCTATAGAGATTTCTTGCTATTGCTATTGCTATAGAGATATAGAAAAGTGTTTCTTTTCTTCTTTTTCTTCTCTTTTCTTCTTTTTCTTTCCCCATTTACCATGTTTTTGGAATAGCAAGCCGACCTCCGTCTGGCTGACATTTCCTTTCTTTTTTTCTTAATAAACATATTCCCCCTCCCCCATGCGCGGCCTTTCCCCCGTTTTTTTCCCTTTAGTCTAATAAATATACCCCCTCCCCCGAGTCCACGTGTTCCGGATACGAAACTACAGTCGTCTTTTATTTCGTACTGGATATTGGAGTAGGCTAGCCTCTACCATGGACGTACAGGGGTCTTGGGGGTGAAACTAAGATCCATACAGCCAATAATTTAAGACTCAAATGTACTATCCGGTATATTCAGTGATAAAGAGCTGATAAACAAGCCAAAATATTACGCAAATGACTAACAGGGCATACCGAAGCGTCTCTTCACAGGGGACTGTGCGGACCATTTTTCTTAAAGCGTGAGGAAAACCCAGGAGAAACACCTCGACATCACAACCGGCACCCAAACGCGGCATTCCGGTAACTTCCCAGTCTAGGCTAGAATGTCACCATCGTAGCCACAAGGTCACGGGAGCCACCCCGTGTGTAAATCTGGCGGATGAAAACGTAATTGATAGCCGTATAACCAACCTAAAGTCACTGGATAGGGGAAAGGGATAGGATTCCTTTCCCGCCTAGACCTTGGATCAAAGATCGCGGAGGATGGCGGTGCTTTCCCCAATCGAGTGACCTTAAGCCAACCGAAAGAGCGCATAGGGTTTATGCACTTGTCGTCACGGGAGCGCGTCGTCTGCTCTGACGCCATATTGTGGTACTACCAGATCGGACTATCTGTGCTTGTTGACGACGTTGGCGAACTGTCTTTTGCATCGCTTCCTTCCACAACGGATATACGGCTTCATGTGGGACGAAAGTGCGATCTAAAGCACACGATTTGTCATTGTGGCAGCAGATGGACCTTAGTGATATCGACGAATAATTTGTGGTGGAAAGTAGCTTTATTTCGAAGAAGCAACTCAAGGCAAAGAAGGCATTGGAGGTATACATTGTTTTTCCAAGTGGATGGGTTGAGAAACCCAGACTGAGAGAGATTCAAGACGATCACGTGCTAGCACTTTCACAGGTGAGAACCTTAATTGGGCTCCTTGATATATCTCATCCTCACAATGAGCTGTCACAAACATGAAGATGCTATGTTGTACAAAAATTTACGACAATATTATAATTATCCTACGATAATACGATATTGCATGTAAGGATCACTACTCGAAGTAATTACGGATGCATTGCATACTTTTCAAATATAAATTATGTTCACTGAAACACTGGATATTTTGGTGATGTAATGTGATGTGATGTGAATAAAGGAAAAATGGGGATGTGAGTTTCGACGAAGTCAAACTGGCTACCCCAGTACACTTAATACAGAAAGTTCAATCCGATGATGAAAACACAAAAGGATGATGTCCAGAGACGAACAGAGATGATAATGGAGTTCAACATGTAGGTCAAAAGTTCAAGAGCTGCGCCCAAGTTAGAGTAAAGTGGCGGAATCGCCGGGGGCACACACAGGACACATCACACATTCACCGTGTCATAGGATGTCCATAAGCCCGGTTGCATGCAAAAAGTCTTCAAGTGCCCTTAGCGCCTTGTCGGACGAAGGAGGACCTAACAGTTTTGTGATGTCGAAGGCTCGGGAGTCCACACGAGAGAGGCTTGTCTCTAATGCCCTTCGAGCATCGACGTATTTCTGACACCTGAGAAGGATGTGTTCTACATCCTCTACAACGCCACACTCACTACAGTTCGGAGAGTCTCGCTTTCCGATTTTGAAGAGGAGACGTGCGCTGTACGGTACATTCTAGCCGTAGCCTATGTAGGACAGTTGTCGTTTGTCGCGTAAAGGAAGGTGGTACTCGAAAGCGTAACCCTGGATATTTTGGTGTTCAAAACTCAAGCGGTTCTCTTATTTCTAATTTATCTATTTGTACATATTGCGTCTAACAGTGTTGTTGCAGCGCATTCGTATGACACCAGATGTACGTGCAAAAATTGAATAAAGTACTAAGCAACATTAAGATGTTGAGGGCAAGGGAAGTGTACAGATGTGGTCGTAGTAAATCACCGATAACATGCACACTACAAAACATCTTCAAGCTTTTGTTGCATATTTCCAATATTTTTGCAGGTGAATCATTCTAAAGCATAGTCTGCGCCACGTCTCAAGGTGTGGATTTTTGTTTTAAAAAGATAACGAACTAGTGACAGCCCACTGCAACTGTATGGTAGGACGTGGTGAGGTCTGGCAGGACGTGGCTGCCCTGCAGTTTGCTTCTACCTGGAGGCTGAAGTCCTGAAAGGAAAATCCTGCACCGACTCGGAGAACAAGTGCCTCCCTGCAGACGTCAGGAAAGTCAATGCTCACCCAGTTGCAGAGATGGATTTCACATTTGCCGACATGAAGCGACGGTGCTTGATGCAGTCAAGCCCACGGCCAAGCCCGCAGCAGAAAAGAAAGCCTATGTTGGATGTGCCGGTACCAACAGCCGCAGAGTGGGATGCATTTTTTGATGGCCTGATAGAATCAGGACGGAGGCCAGCTGTGACTGTAACAGACCCCAGGTACAGCAACTCATTTCTCCCTCCTGTGCGTGGGAACAATGCATCGTTCTTTGATACACTGGACAGACAAGAAAGTGAAGCTCTCAAGTGGGACCATCTTTTGAAGAAGTGCAATGAAATGGCAGATAATCGTCTCATTACTGCCCGGATCATTTCTCTGATTGAGAGGTCGACTCGCACACAATCTAAGAAACCGATATGGTTGGCACAGAAGTGGCTGCGTGACAGCGTCTAGTCTAAAGGCTGTATGTGCTACTAATAGCACCGCTACCTCAATGAATTTGGTAATGTCTTTAACTATATGACCTCCATCTCTATATGCAATGTATGCATTTTGTTTGATTAACAATAAACTGTATTTGATTGATCGAAAAAAGGGGATATGCTACCTTGCCACATACAAAGCTATGGGACGTGCTGTGGCATAGGAAGAAGCAACGATGCGAATGCCCTTGCAAAATATAAGGAACTTGTCATTGCTGGCCGTGACAATGTGACTTTTGAAGCCACGGGACTGCTTGTTTACAAGGACAACCATTTATAGCTGCTACGCCTGACATAATGGCACAGTGTTCTTACTGTGGAGTGTGGACGACGAGTCGTCCAAGTAAAGTGCCCATTTTTCATTGCAAACAAGAGGTTTGAGCAGCTGCCCAATAAGCGTAGTAGCTGTATATTACTTCATAACGGTGAGCTCATAGCCTGCGATACTCATGCCTACTATTATCAGGTGCAGCGTCAAATGCTCGTGTGTCAGGTGGAGTGTGCAGACTTTGTACTCTGAACTAAAGATGAAATATCTGGGTGCAAACGATTCGTAGGGATGATCAACTTCTTGAAGTTGCCATAAGAAAGGCTGAAGTGTTCTTGAGACATGCTGTTCTCCCAGAAATGGTGGCAAAGTGATTCACCCGGCAGAGAAAATAAGAAGACTCAGTGCAGAATAAAGGCTTATTTTGCAGCAGATGTTTGTGAATGCATTATGCATCGTGCTTTTAGTCAATGGCATATCTATACGATATGTTGGTTATGGAGACTTTATTGGTGCCAAGTCGATAACCATTTCGTCACACATACAGTTGCTTTCATTCAAGACAGCATGTCATTACAAGGCAAGTATGTTAACGTCAAAATAACAATAGCATTACATCGAACAACTCGGGAAAAAGGTGCTGATGCCAGGATTTGAACTGAACAACTACTGATTTGAACAACTTTCACTTCCACTTCCACTTTTTCAATGCGGAACAGGCTAGGGTTCTCGATCCGCACCATGCTAGAGTTAAACCTTAATGTTAGTTGCCAGCTAACTATTTCACGACCAGCCGTCCTAGTATCACGTGTTCTGTTTGACCGTTACTACCGAATGATGTCTGTGCAACTGTGCAATTTCGACATTGACTTTCTCCTCGAGGCCAAAAGGGCTGACGCAGCGTTTCCCGCTTACGCAGGAAAGTAGAATTGAACAGCTTGACTCAATACGCTTCTGTCGTATTCATCACAGCATACAAATAATTATTCCCCAGCAAAACAGTTGCAGATTGTGTGCCCAGCTAGCAAGATTTGACAGTACGAGCAACAACATCAGATTAATCTCTAGTGTCAGTCGTGAACAGTCGGGGATGGCATAAAACAAGGCAGATTTATTGGCGATTACGTCCGATTACATAAAAACGTGCACATCGCGCACGGCGTCGCGCTTCGTTCCTCCCCTCCGCTCTTCCTTCTCTCTCTCTCTCACCGTGATGTCCCTCTCGCTCGCTCCTCCTAACACGACCCTCCTCAGAACATTGCGTCCTCGCAATGTTTGTTACTCTACGATGTAGTCCAGTAGCCACCTCGGTGGTCTTCTCTGTCGTTGACCCGCTGTTGGTGTGGGAGGGCGAATATGCAGTGGCTCTTGCGGTGTGTCCCACACTAGTAGGTCATCGTCCCATGTTGGCTGTTCGTCTAATTCGCTTTCTTCCTGTGTGGGGTCACTTGGTTCTCCATTTTGGAGAGGGCTCTCCATAGCTTCTTGTGAACGAACGAGTTTTAGTTGTCGTGGGGAGGCAAGTCTTACGTCTTCAACACCGTTGCTAGTTCTTTGTCTTTTATACGTGTCCTTGTCTACTTTGACAATGGTATACGGGCCTTCGTATAGCGGTCCCATTTTTGTTTCTCGAAAACCCTTACTGTCCCAAACATTGTCACCGATCTTGAATGGTGATGGTCTATGTTTGGCGTCGTATGGTCGCTTTATGTTTCGCAGATAGTCAGTCAGTGCCGCAGTCGCTTCTGCTCATTTCAATTCAATGTCTTCTTCGGGTTCAGATGGTGTCAGAAGTTCGTTGTCGATGGGTTTTCGTGGCACAAAGTTGTATAAAAGTTCGAATGGGGATTTTCGAAGTCCAACGTGTGGCAAATTATTGACTTGAAAGGTAGTCTCCTTGATATATTCAATCCAGTGGTCAACGTCATTGTTGATGTTTTTTCTTAGAACTGATAAAATTTTCCCGTTAGCACGTTCCACAAGGCCGTTCGTCTCTGGCATGTACGGTACTGTAAGTTTATGTGTGATGCCCTTTTCGTTGAGATAGCGAGTTGCTGCACGGGATGTAAAAATTCTATAATAGTCAGTTGTAATGTCTTTTGGAGTACCAAACACAAATGAAATGTCTTCCTCGAGAAAGCGGAGTATGATGCTCTGTAGATTTGTCGGGTACTGCACGTGTCACTATGAATCGTGTTATGACGTCGACAGCTGTAATGAAGTACTTGTTAGTATCTTGAGAGTTGATCGGTCCTACATTATCCATTGCGAGTGTCTCGAATGGTGCTTGTGACGGCAATCGTGGACTCATGGTGCCTGGCTGCGCTCCGGTCTTCGGGTTGAACTGCTGGCACCTCTTGCATCTCCGTACATGAGCTTCCACATCGCGGTTCATATTGTCCCAGAAGTATCGCCTCTGAACTTTGGATAATGTTCGTATGTTGTCGCCGTGACCGTCGTTGTCATGGTAGGCTTCGATGACAGACCTCTTGAGACTCTCTGGTACTACTACACGCATCGTTTCGTGCTCACCCACTCGAGTTATGTGTAGGAGACAGTCGTTCACGATACGGTAAGGCATCTCGATATTTGGAGATGGTTGTCCCACTATACTGTCGATGATAGGTGCAAGGGCGGCATCGCGTTTTTGTGCATGACTGAGTCTCGAGTCTTCAGCTGGAATGACGCAAATCATAAGATTTTTCTCTGGGATGCGGGACACAGCATCCGTGATCACGTTGCTCTTCCCTGATGTGTGGCGAATCGTAAAATTATACGACATTAAGCCCAAAATAATGCGTGCAAAGCGTCGATAGGAAACGGCCCAGTTGTCGGTGTATGTCTCAAATTGCGGCAGTCCTTGCAAGTAGCAGTTGAACCTGTCCGTAATGGCCCAATGTACAGCAATTTCCTCTAGTTCCGTAGAATGTTTGTGGGCGTATGAGCTGGGCACCCTCTTGCTTGCATACTCAACAATGCGCGTTTCATTTCCGTGTTTTTGTGACAGGACAGCGCCGAATGCTTCATAAGAGGCGTCGACGTGTACCTGTGTTGGCAACGTGGGGTCGAAACTTGCCAGTACCGGTGCTTCTGCCAAGCATCGTATTATCGTGTCCATGGCTCTCTGGCAGTCTCCTGTCCATGTCATCAGTGCATCCTTTTTCGTCAGTTGGGTCAACGGATGCGCAATCTTAGCGTAGTCTTTTTTGTATTTGCGATAGTGAGAGGCCATACCTAGGAATGATCTCACTTTCGTTTTTGAGCGTGGTATCCCAAATTTTTTGATTGCGAATGTTCGTTCAGGGTCCACTGCGATTCCGTCTTGTGATATGACAAGTCCAAGAAATGGTATGGAGCCTGCTGCAAAAATGCACTTTCTGAAATCTACCCGGAGTCCAAGTCCTAGAAGACTTTTGAGAATTTCTTCGACTGTGTCGACACGCGTTGTAGCGTCGTTCGTGAAGATGCAAATGTCATCCATGTAGACAACGATGTGACCTTTGTCGATCAGCGGCTGTAGTCCCTTGTTCATCACACTTTGCAACGTTGATGGGCCATTGCACAGTCCAAAAAGCATTCTCGTGGGTTCAAAATGACCGTCTTCTGTCACGAACGCAGCCTTTTCATGGTCCTCCTCTCGTAGGGGCACGTTCAAAAATGCCTTTTTGACATCAATTTTTGAAAAGTATCGTGATCCAGACGCTCTTCGTACCGCTGTGTCTACTCTCGGCATTGGATAAGAGTTTTTTTTTTTTTTTTTGCAGTCTGCATTTATGAACCGGTAGTCCACGCATAGTCTTTTTGGAGTGAATTCATGTTGCGGCTGTTCAACCACAATAATAGGCGATGCGTATGCTGACGTTGAAGTACGGATGATCCCCTTTCTGAGCCATTCTTCGGTTTCTTGGCGAATGAATTTTCTGTTCGCGTCACTGGTGCTGTACGTTTGCATACGAATCGGTTTGTCGTCGGTGAGCTCAATCCTGTGCTCAGCACCTTCACACAGTCCAAGTTCATTTTCTGGGTTCACGAAGACGTCCAAGCAATGGAGAAGTGCTGCCTTCAATTCGTTCTTTTCGTTTTCAGTGAAGTTGTTTGGATTTACATCCTCGATCATCTTCGTTACTTCCATTTTTGACGGTAGCCGGTTGATGTCCTGCTTGTCCTCGTCGTGGTTTATCATTCCACTCATCGTTTTTGTCCGGTCTGCATCCTCCCGTGTGATTGAAGTCTTGCATTTTGTTGTATCGTTAGCCAGCATCCTCTCTGGTTGTTCTTTGCCTATTCGAGTTGAGCATGTGGTGATCGCGTGCATGAGGTGATGTTTTCAACATTTGCTTGTTTGTTCACATGCGTCGTTGTCTACTTTTCAGTCTTCTTCGGAATCCATTGCAGTGAACCCTTGTGTGCACCTTGCTATGTAGTCGTAGTTGATGCACTTACGCCAGTCTGTATCGATTACAGCTGTGTAGGCCAGGTTGTCCACTATTTTCACTGGTTGCAGAAGCTATTCCGATGGAGATTTGCGCCTGTGTTACGCCAGCCTGTCTTGTTGACTCGCCGAAGGGTCCTCTGAGTACACAGTCCCAGTCTGAAGTGATCTCAAGGTTGTGCTCCGTTGCACACGTAAAGCGCAGTAGAGACGATGTTGACCCCGTGTCCCACAGTGCAGTCGTTTCGATTCCGTTGATCCGAACCGGGATAAGAATTTCGTTCCCACATTTTTCTGACGTTATTAGGTTACACCTTTGTTGGTCACGGTTCCCTTGTTGATCTTTTCGTTTCATGGCTGCTGCCTTTTGTTCTTCTGTTCGAGTGTCCGGCTTCGTGCAGTCTTTTGCGCGATGGCCTTGTACCAAACAGCGAGCACATGTATCTGCTGATAGTTTCATTTTGTGTGGACGCACCTCGTCTCTTCCGGAGCTTTGCTGTCCATCGTTTTCCGATGTCTTTTTGCTGGCATCATTTTTCAGTGAACTTGTCCGTCTGTCAAACTGTCGTGCGTAGCTAAAAAATTCTGATACGCTCCCTTTTCTTAAGCCATGGAACGCGGCGAGCATCGGTTTTGCTTGTTCAAATCTAACCCCCTGAATGAGCCAGTCCGCAATATCGTCGTCGTTGAGGCCGCAGTCTACTCGCTTGATTCGGTGTAGTCTGGCGTACATGTAGTCTGTTACTGTTTCGTCTTGCTTCTGGTAGCGCGCGTTCACACTGGCCACCCACTCACAAAGCAGTGGTTTCTTGTGAAATTCTTTTCGTAGTGCGGTCACCCTGTCCAACCATTCTTTCTTGCTCGTCCCATCGGTACGATGCCAGGTCGCTGCTGTTCCTCGCAGTCTTGAAATGGCTGCGTTCAACGTCGCCATGGCGTTCCACGAACATCTGTCACGCATACTTTTCACAGATGTGATAAACTCATCCAGACTTTCGGCGTTAATTCCGGAGTACGTAGGCAGCGTTGCGGTGAGATCCGGCATCGTGGTGATTTGCACAGGCGTAGTTTGGAGGCTTTCTTCGTTAGCTTGGACGCGGGCTTCGATCACGTTTGTTGTGGTTGCCGTGTGTTTTTCGAGAAGTTGCGCCATCATCTGCATAGTCGTCAATAGCATTGACATTTCGGGCGATGAGCTTTCAACCGGGTCGTTTCGCTGTAGCGTGGATGCGTCTGGGGAGAACGCAAGCCTGCTTTTCGCCGGAGTCGTTGTTTCGTCGTAGTTTCACGTCCCAACGGCGTCGATTGCTTCGCTGACATCATTTCGTTGTTCTTGCCATCCATATTTGCCATATGTTGTTACCTTCCACCTTCGGTTCCGTTTTGGCGTTAGAGACACGTCGTTGTCCCTCGTGGTTTTCGTTTCGTGCCCGTCGTCGCTCTACCGTCGTTTTCGCTAGCTTCAGAGCCCATCCGGTTTCGTGGGTTACGTACTGATGATGCTCGTCGCCATGTCAGTCGTGAACAGTCGGGGATGGCATAAGACAAGGCAGATTTATTGGCGATTACATATATTGAGAAGTTACCCGTCAAAAAGAACTCGTTACAAGTTAAGTTACCGTGTACAGAATGTAACTAAGTTAATAACGAAGTTCTTCAGCCTGAAGTGTAACTCGCAGTTACTGAGTTACTTTAAAAAAAAGAACGAGTTACTTCCAAGTTACTTCGCACACAAAATAGCATTGCGCAGGTGCAGCGCGCGTGAGCAGTTAGACTTTGAGTTGCCTGCGGATGAGTGCAACACGCTTAGATCGTTTTCGTTTACGTCCAACAATAGGCCTCTCCTTGTTGGTAAACAAATGACGTCATAGTGTTCGACAGCGTCAAAAGTTGGTAGAATTGAACTACGCTCGAAGCTAGAGGTGAACAAGGTCGCGCCCGAAAGCCACGGTCTTGAGGGAATTAAGATATGGTCCCTTAAAGGGACGCGACCCTCGGTCCTACTTTTCTTTCAATGGGAGGCAGCCAACAAGTGCCCGTTCGTGGAACCCAGCCCTCTCCTTCCGATTTGTTTCGGTTTCAGTCTGTCTACCAACACTGTTAGAAAAATTTATACCTTTTGGGGTATAAACGGCTTGTCCCAGGGCGCATACCTTTTGAGGTATAAACGCTATACCTTCCTCAAGGTATACTATCTTTATACCTCCCTGAAGGTATATTATTTGCACCTCAGGGTATAAAGATATAACTCCTTACCTCCTTGAGGGTATATGTTGAAGACCTTGTGGGTATAATTGAAGAAAACGGTAATATTCGATGTGTTTCAGCTTCGTATCCGAGTGGCGGCTTCCCAGCGCAGCTTTCCACAAATATTGAAAAAAAAAATGACCAAAGGAACGATAACAAAAAAAAAGAAAAAGAATACCTGGAGACTCTCGCGCAAAAACTCACAAAGCATGGATGTGAATCGGAGAGGAAAGAAATTAAGTAACAATTAGCATTAAATTGGAAACCAAGTAGCAACACCAACAAATATTAGGAAAAATATTTCCAGGAGCAGTTAGCATTTGCTGGAGAACAGATACATATATACAACACACCGCGGCTACACATGGTGGAGACCATCCTTCGCCCGGGAAGCAACTTAAGAAGTGAGGGCGTGTAAATTTATTTATTTTGGGATCAAACAATTGGATTCCAGATGTCACTACCCAATATAATTATAATGCTACTGTATTACTTACTATGTTTTTAAATCAACTTATTGTTTAACTGAGATGATATAGTCACCGTCACAAATTAATGTGATCCCAGATGTTGCGGAAGAAACGGTATACAAAACGCTGAAGGTATAATCGTAACATAGAAGTACTTTTGTATACCCTCAGCTGCCGCGGAAGGTATAGAATCAGAGATCTATACCTTACATATGGTTTAAACAGGGTATAGACAATGGTGATGAGGTATAAATGTCATACTGTAGACCTTATTTATACCTTTTTTATACATTTTATATACCCTTTCTTCTAACAGTGAACGTCATGATGACGTTTCTCTGGTAGACGTCTATTCGAACGCTTTGCATCTTTATCCCTGTGGGCGCACAATGGTTCAGCTTCATTTCAATGCCAGCGGTTGTTACTTCCTGAATAAAATACTGTCATTGATTGAATATCACGTTTTGTGGCAAAAAATGTCATGAAGGAACCGGAGAGAAAGCAAGAAAATATGTGGACGTGAGTGAAAAGCGAGTTAAAAGTAACTTGGAACTTAACACAACTTAATTTGACAAAGTTACCTGAAAAAGGAACCAGTTCCTCTGAAAGTTACCACGGCGCAAAAGTACCGAGTTAAGTTACAAGTCACCAAAAAAAGGAACTTAGTTACAGTAACAAGTTACCTCGAACTCTGGGCGATTACGTCCGATTACATAAAAACGTGCACATCGCGCATGGCGTCGCGGTTCGTTCCTTCCCTCCGCTCTTCCTTCTCTCTCTCTCCGTGGTGTACTTCTCGCTCGCTCCTCCTGACACTAGGCACCACTGAGTTACAGAGATTAGTCAGAGCACAGCACACAACAGCAATTTTGTCGATTGATGATTCACCATGCTTAGATGCTCTCAATAGCTGACCGGTAGACAACTTTTCAAAATCATGCACTTGTTCCTAACCAGTTCGAGCACTCTTTCAACATGGATCCGCACATTTGCCAGCTCTCTCGTGTGCTCAACTTCATTGACACTCAACTGACGCTTTCCCCTGGTGAATGGACCATTTCCATATTCGCGTCGCCCCTGGCGACGGAATGTCGAACGTCGTGTCTTTCCCCCCAATAATGGTGACGCGCTTTTCGGACTGGCACGTTGCGTGGGAAAGTAGCCAGAGAAGATTGGAAGAAGAATGCGGAAAGAGTGAAAGCGCATTGTATTCGTTACCAGACCTCAAACGTCCGCGTAACCTTGAAACCGATTATCTCCCCAAAATGAACATGACAGTTTCCCGCAGGTGGGTCCATAGCGGTGTTTTCCACTCAAAGATGTCGGACTCAAGGGCTGGGCATGCGCATACGCGTTGTCGGAAATGGTCCATTGTGGAACGTAAAGAGAGTCCTTGCATACAGCGCTCAAGCCTTAGGCGCATGACGAACACCATCATTTCTTCAAAACTTGTTAAGGCGTTGGCACAGGTTTGCTTCACGCGTGCTGTTCCAAAAAAGAACACTTGCATGAGGGCAGGAAATGACGGTAGTTCAGTGTACAAGGACACTTTGTTGCTTCACTTTGCAGTGCCTCCACTGTGAATTTCGTTGCCTTTACTGCGTCTCTAAGCTGGTAAGTTTCTGGACTGCCGTGTGCAACCTCTTCTTCCATCCCTGTGATGTCAACACACGTCAATTCAGTTTGGCACACTGCGCAAAGAAAAAGAAAATAACATGAGATGAGAGTCTATCAGCAGTTATTAAATACCTTCGGCCATATACTTTGCATTGCCTTTTTTGTTGTTTTTGGTGCAATGTAAGTAGTGAAATAAATTTACAAAACTACACTGCTCACTTTAGACAGAGACAATTTTACTGCAAAGGACCAAGGTTAAAGTGACAAGACATCAGGATCTATAGGCAGGTCATGTTCTGCTTTTATAGCCTGGTCTCGCTGACTCATCAGCCTGCAAATCAAACTCATCAGAGTGGCAAATGGCTGAGCAGTCCTTGCTTTTTCGACATAATTTTTATTTTTTCTGTGTCTAGTGAGGCTCCGCGGTTTTGCATTTTCATTCTGCCAATCGCAAGTTATAGTAATCCCAGAAAGCAAGCCCATTTTACCGTACGAGGGAACACTGCTCTACCCATTAACAGCATGTTATCTCCTACACCCTTGTGATATTTGTGTCCGGGAAAAACAAGAAAAAACGCGATGACTCCGCAAACAGGATGAGAACATTGGAAATATTGGCAGACGTCAAAATTACGGAAGTATTATACCCAACCCAACAGGGTTGCGGAATGGGGTCTCCCATTCCGTTCCAATTCCATTCCGAGGAATGAAGATTAGCGATAATTCCATTCCTTTCAATTCCTCGGAATGAAAGGGTATGGTCAGTTCCCACTCCTTGAATAGGCTTGGCAACCCAATTCCATTCCGTTAATTCCCTCAATAAAAGAAAAGGACCGGTAATCATACTAGCAAGTCCAGAGCGCTAGAGGAGATTGACATTACCAGGCACGGAAAAAGCACAAAGACAAGGTTATTTCACTCTTGACCGTGTGCAGGTGCGGTGCAAAGGGTGCGAGGGCAGAAACCAGCACGTTGAAACCAAAACTGCCACCGGGGCACCCAGACCATTCCATTCCCATTCCTAGGACAGTTTCCGCCATTCCATTCCAATTCCGTTCCGTGCTCTGCTAAATCTGGAATGATTCCGGAATCATTCCAACTCCGGAGTGGCAACTCCGCAACCCTGATACCTAGCGTACACACTGTGGTTGTCGTTTCGAGGATCCTGGAAATATGTCACTTCAATGTCCCATGTTAGTGACATACAATGACCACAATGCCGGTGCTCAGGGCCATATACCTTTGTACTTGGCATACCATCAGAAAGGGCATCAGCATCAAAAGGCTGTGAAATTCGTTGGTTAATGGCATCAACTTTGTTCAAAATGACGTAAATATCACAGGATAATTCCTAATTATATAGTGGTCAAAATTCAGTAGCTGGTGAGGCTGGAATTGGTGACACTGAACAGCGTGTTGCATAAGTGGCAGTTGTGCCTACAGCCGACTGACGCTGCTTGAGCCTTTTGTAGCGGCTTCCATCAGTGGTAGCACCTCTGCTGTCGTAGCCTAAGTGCAGGCAAGGCGCCCAATCAGGGTTGCATTCGTCGAAGAGTTGTGACGGAGATACTACAAATTGTACAGTTACTTATTCAGTTGTGATGTGTGTGCTCCGCCGATCTGATGACTGCTCTCTGAAAGCCCCCATCATCATCATCCCTTCATCCGTTCCCAATGCACAATAGGGCAGTGTACCGCCTCAGCGGCGGTGAATCGCCCATCATCATCATCCGATGTATGTATGTATGTGTGTGTGTGTGTGTGTGTGTGTGTGTGAAGATGACAGTAGTAGGAGGGGACTGCAGAGCTATACGTAACGCGTTACTCGGTAACGCGTTACTGTTTTTGATAACTATGTAACGACTTAGTTACTTTCCAAAAAATGTAACTAATAACGTACGTAGTTACAAAAATTGGTAACGCGTTACTGCAAGTTACTCGTTCCTTTTATCTTTTTTTTTTTTTTTTGGTCACTGTCACCAATTGAGTTGGAGTTGGAATTAGGAAAGAAAAATATAGAAAAATATGGAAAAAAACTGTCACCAACCACGACCGCCAGTTGTATTTTTTCCCACACATGGCGGTATTCCACGAGGCAGAAGCACGCGGAAATATCCCAGGCCAAGAGAAAAGGATACCAGAAAGCAACGCCTTTCTGACTGCTCTAGTGTCAACAGCGTTGCAGCACGCTCAATGTGTTCCACCTTTCAAGTATTCACTGCGTTCACGGCGTTTAATGCTTTGTCTCTCTGTCCCCTACTCGGGAACTCATGTCAATGATCATGTGAAGGCCTCCGTGTGAATGAACGCCGCTTTTCTCCTGAAAATCACTCTTACGGATCACCGCCTTCAACGTCTATTGGTGTACATTTAGCCTAGGGCTTATGTGATACAGGCGCGGGTCGACAGTGTACATGAGACAACAAGATATGTTGGCGATATAGAAAAGCGATGCTTTCGTATTTCTGCTGTCTGGTATGCAAATGTAACGTAGAAGTAACTCGCTACTTCCAAGTAACGAAAACGCGTTCCTTTTATTTGTGAGTTACGGGTAACGTATCTAGTTCCTTATTTTGGGTAACGTGTACAGCTCTGGAGGGGAGCAACGGAACAGTCAGCACAAACCGTGACCTCTCGCCCCCCGACTTCCATACACAGTGTCCTCCACTGATGCGGAGCTGCTCGGACTGCTTGCCGCTCTGCGGCATATCGCTGAATCTGTGCCTGATGCATGGGTCGGCCTCACAGACAGAAAGGCGTCTTTGGCACTCCTGTCAACATACCACCCGAGCGAGTGATCTGCGTACCATGGAACTTCAGGAATACGCCCAGCTCTCCTAGGTCGGCCACCGTATCTGCCTTCAGTGGGTACCCGGGCATACTGGGCTACACGGAAACACCTGTGCTGACGCGACTGCTAGACGCGCCGAGCTTTATGCGGCCACGCCGGTGTCCCTACTGCCGCTCCCGGTGTCTGCGTGTCGCCTGCTAATACGCCGTCTCTGCGGCGACGGCACCCGCCAGTTTGTTGTAGACGCTATCCGACCTCATGCATTCCTGTAGTCCATCGACCCCTCACTGGAGTTTGTCATCGGCTGCCGCTGTACCCGCGAGGAGGAGCCCCTTCTGCATCGTCTTCGGTTGAACGTTGCCCTCACTCCCAGTTCACTCCTGTTCAAAATGGACCGCGTCCCATCTGCCACTTGCCCCTGCTGCGCCGTAGAAGACGATATCTCCCATCAGCTCCTCCACTGTCAGCGTCACCACCATCATCGGGCCGTGCTCTGGCAACACCTCTCAGTGCTTAAGTGCACGGACGGACGGACAGACGTTTCCCTTACAAAAAATCTTCTGTCCTTTCTATAGAAAGTATACGGACTCCAAGCGACTTAGTACTCAGAAAATGTGAAACAATCCAGTAGACCGTCTGTTACCCCTGTCACCTTTCTATATAATCCCAATTGGAACACATTTCCCTATAGAAAGTCTGCGTACCTGCCTGCGTGTCTGTGTATGCCTCCAGCAAGCACCCTTCTACGGGGTGTGCATGTTATTTTGCAAAAAACAACGCAGTGGGCCTTGCTATATTTTCAGCACTGCATCCGACAAGCTGTTGGTGCGAACTTCCACCCAAAGTATTTATTTGCACATTGTACACAGCAGCATCATGGGGTGCCCTTGTTGAGCTTCTGAAGCATGGCACCGAGGCTTCTTTTCACCAGGTAGTCCGCGCACTTGAATGTAACGCAGGTGTGCTCTTCAATAGAAACAGCGAATGAAGATTAATGCCAGTGATCCACGGAAAGGAATTCACATCTTTAAAGCACGTATTCATGCCTACGTAACGGTTTAAACGACATGAATCGTGAACAGCTGTTCTACCGTTTACACGTTGTACGTCCCTGGTTAATATCCATATCGCACATACGGTGCGGATAAAGTGGTGTATAGGGAGGACGCTGGACAAAAAGGCTTGCGGTGCCTAAGGACTGATTTCTAATAATTTCAGCGACCCTGTTTTTCTCCTTTTGGTTCTCGGACTCCTATCCATGATATAAGAAATTGCGAAGAGGATAAGGATCACCTGACCCCACCTGCGTACAGCTTCGTTAATCGTCAGAGCTCGAGCTCGTGTACAGTTGCTCGTTCGTGTTGGATTAAACACTTGTTCTGCATTGGAGTCATCCTTTCCTACATTTTGGTGCCGAAACCCGGGAGGCATACACACCTCTTCTCTTCTGGACGAAAGGGTTCTCCGATCATGGACCGCTTAAAACGACAACGGGCCCCTGTACGCGCCAGGATCACAAGACTAACCGACGAGATCAAGGACATCCTGAATTCGACAAGCCCCTCTCGCCAAGATCTAGAGCTCAAGCTTTCTCTTCTCACCGGCAAGGCAGCTATACTCGCTGGTATGGATAGCCAGATTGCAGCCCTTGTGGACGATGACGAAATCGATACCGAAGCGGAAGGATGTGACCAGTATCTCGAGCTTATTGCCGATGCTACCCTCAGGGCGAACCGCCATCTTTGGAACACGAGTCTTCCAACGACTAACAACGCTCGCCAACCCCTAATCCAAAGCAACACGGCATTACAATTGTCCACTAACGTGCCACGATTACCAAAGCTCCAAATTGAACCCTTTACTGGGGAACTGTCATCTTGGCAGTCCTTCTGGGACCAATTCAGTTCTGGAGTCCATCAGAATCCAACCTTATCAGTTATTGCAAGATTCCAGTATTTGAGATCTCTAGTCAAAGGGAAGGCAGACCTCGCAATTAAAGGTCTTGATCTCACTGTGGAGAATTATCCTACGGCCATCCAAATTCTTCATCAGCAGTTTGGAAATCCCGATCGTCTGATATCAGAGCACATGACTCATCTTCTTGAGCTTCCAGTGGTGCGGTCTTCCGACGACGTGGCGAAACTTCGCATGTTATACGACACAGTTACAGTATGGATGCGAAACTTGAAAAGCCTTCGAGTACCGGAAAGTTCCTACAGCATTGTACTTGTCACGGCTTTGCTACGCAAACTTCCTCCGGATTTGGAACTTGAATATTACCGCCGACAAATAGGGGCCAATGAAGATAGCACACAAGCGACATCTTCCTCGGAATCGCATCACAACAGTTCTACTCTAGTTGAGTCTGCCACCCTCATATCCCTACTTGCCTTTCTTCGACGAGAAATTGAAAGCAGAGAAAGGATGGTAGTTCGACGCAAGGATTCTGGTAGTTCAGCGCTAGCTCTGCCTCCTGTACATTCTCACAGAAACGCCTCAGCCGCCGCTCTTACAGCAACCACAGAACGCACGCATCAGAACAAAGGAATACAAAGATGTATACTGTGCGATTCACAACAGCATTCGGTTTCCACCTGCACCATATTCCTAACCCCTGACCAAAAGATTACTAAATTGAAACAAGCTGGCTGTTGCTTCAAATGCGGCAAATACAAGCACCTTGCAAAGGATTGCCGAACCTCTAGAAATCTGTCCTGTAGCAACTGCTGTGGTAAATTTATGCTGCCGCTTTATGCTGCAAGACTCCGCAAGCCACAAACGTCTCTTCTGTAGAACAGAATCTGATATCTCCACGTTCTGCCATACCATTGACTGACCAGCTGACAGTGTCTTCTCAGGATATGGCAGCCCTCACTGATCGCGCTTCCATCAATGTTTCTACCGTCAATCCTAGCTCAGTCATTTTACTGCAGACCGCACGAGCAACGGCATCTGCCAGGCCATCATCCCGAAAAAGGCTCATACGTATACTTCTTGATGGGGGCAGCCAACGCACCTTCATCCGAAAGGATGTCTCTGCCAAACTCCACTGTTCTACGTCGGGCTACGAAGAGCTCACTATATTTGCTTTGGGACGTCGCGCCAACAACGAAAACTTATCACGTCGTGTCAAGGTTGCCTTGACATCACCTTTAAGCGCGCAGTCTTTAGAGCTCGAAGCACTCGAGATTGAGGACTTGTGTATGGGAAGTCTCCCAATTCCCGATGGAAATCTCATTAAGGAACTCTACCGATCAAACATGACATTGGCAGACGACACTGTTCATCGCCTCGAAATACCAAGAATTTCAATCCTTATAGGATGCGACTACTACTGGAGCGTCGTAACAGGAAAGGTTCGCAAGCTTCGCAGAGGTCTAGTCGCCGTGGAAACTATCTTCGGCTGGGTCCTACAGGGCCCTACTCCGTCGAACCACGAACCTCATGCCCATGTGGCTCATGCATTACATGTACAGGCGACAGACGTTACCATAAGTCAGGAGTTGCGACGGCTTTTGGATGTTGAACATCTTGGGATTGAGGAGATATCTTGCCCCGCCAGACCTCAAGAGGACCCTGTTCTTCAGCAATTCGAGGCGACAACCCGGTTATCCGAACAACGAGACATTGTTCGTCTTCCATGGAAGGGGAGCAAGAAGACTCTGTCTGATAACCAGTCGCTGGCTCTGAAATGACAATGTCCTATCCAGGAAACTCCGTCAAAGCAAAACCCTTCTCGAGACATATGACAGAACTATTCGACAATATATTAACCTAGACCATGCAGAACGGGTAAACCCTTCGTCCCTCGTCTCTCAAGCATATTACATGCCCCACCATGCCGTAATACGCGAAGATCGGGAGACTACAAAAGTGAGGATTGTCTTTGACTTTAGCTCAAAGGGACCAGGATCACAATCCTTAAACGATCTCCTCGCCTCAGGACCCAACCTCAATCCGGACATGTTGCGGCTTCTGCTCAGCTTCCGCTCTAAAAGGGTCGCCATCGTTGCGGACATAGAGAAGGCTTTCCTCCAGATCTTCCTCAACAATCAAGACCGGGATTACCTTCGCTTCTTCTGGTATAAGGTGGCCCCCACAGTAGACGGTGATCTCCCTCCCCTTGAAGTATGGCGCATGACAAGAGTGCCGTTCGGCGCCACATGCAGCACTTTCCTTCTGGCCGCCACAATTCAACATCACCTACAGTCTCTAGCCTTGGAGTACCCTTGGACAACCAGCAAGCTGAGAGATAACTTCTATGTCGACGATCTTGTTACTGGCACAGACGACTACCCTCAAGTTCTGCAGTTGTTCAAAGAAACTATTCAAATTTTCGATGAGGCAGGTCTACCAGTTCGCAAGTGGCTCACCAACGAACCTGCACTTCAGAAACAGTTCGAAGAGCAAGGTTTAAGCCGTGCTACGACACTTTCTGTTAACGTCTTAGGAGTTACTTGGCGCACCACGACCGATGACCTATGCTGTGCTCTGTCTTCCGTATCCGAGTTCCTGAAGTCTAGCCCATGCACAAAGCGACAGGTCTTGCGCGCTGTATCTCGCATATTTGACCCACTTGGATTCTTGGTGACATTCACTATATCTGCCAAGATTATTTTCCAGCGCCTATGGGAGGAAAAGGCCTCATGGGATACACATCTTGGACCGGAACACTCAACGGCATGACAAGGGTGGTGTTCAGAAATCCCGAAGCTTCAAAACTCATCGGTACCCCGACTTTTGGATCCTGATGTCTCTACGAACTTCGAAAGTTTTGACCTTCATACATTTTGCGATGCAAGCCCCTTGGCTTACGGAGCAGTCGTCTACCTCCGTAACCCGGACACAACACGCACCTCGTTCGTCATTGCCAAATCTAGAGTGGCACCTTTAAAGCGCCAGACTCTTCCGGGACTAGAACTTCTCGCCGCCTTACTATCCTCAAGACTAATGCAGACTACGTCAGCAGTTTTTAACATCCCCCGCTCTCAATGTCACGCCTGGACCGATTCCATGATTGCTCTATCGTGGATTCGGACAACGCCAACATTTGTCAGCAATCGCGTCACAGAGATCCAGTGTTATGTACCTCCAGACCTTTGGAGGCATTGTCCCGGGCATCAGAACCCTGCTGATTTGTTATCGCGAGGAATTACAGCCACCCAGCTTCTGCGAAACCATGCGTGGCTCTCTGGACCTCAATGGCTTCATCAACCTCCTGCCCTCTGGCCTCCGGAGCCTTCCTCACTCGGCTCATCAACTCAGAGTTTAGAGCCTCTTTGCTCATGTCCTGAAGAGATCTCGGTCCTGCACACTCACGTATCCTCTCAGCCTTTACTAACTCTCCCTGACTACAGTAGCTACATGCGTGTCATAACCGTAACGGCGTGGATTTTCCGTTTTGTTCGACGTTGCCAAAGGTCGCCTAGCGCCCCAGACCGACGATCTCTCTCTCTCCATCACTTGACGAACAACAAATAGCGGAACACTATTGGTATAAGGGCGTGCAACTAGAAGCTTTCGGTCTGCATCCTGAAAGACACGACTCTCTCAAGACTTTCGAGATTTTCTCAGATTCTAACGGTCTTCTTCGACTCAAAACCCGACTGGTCTTCAGCGACCTGGACAAGTCTTCGATATATCCCATAATCCTACCTGGCAGGCACCATTTTACTAGGCTCCTGGTGACACATATCCACATTCAACAGCACCATGCTGGGGTGCAGGGCACTCTTGCTCAACTACGGGAACGGTTCTGGGTACTAAGAGGACGACAAACAGTGAAGAGAGTCATCTATACGTGTGTCACGTGTCGACGATTTGGCAGCTCCAATTTGCACCAACGAACGGCGCCTCTTCCATCCGATCGTTCCTCCCAGACTGCACCTTTCTACGTTACTGGTATTGATTTTGCCGGTCCCATCTCTTCCTGTACGGATCAGCCAAGTTCGAGTCTGAAATCGTACATAGCCTTGTTCACCTGTGCTACTACACGCGCCGTACATTTGGAACTGACTTCATCCATGGGCGCTGCCGACTTCCTCCAGGCATTTAGACGCTTTGTTGCACGAAGATCAGTTCCGTGCAAAGTGTACTCGGACAACTTCCGAACATTCAAACGGGCGTCACAAGACATTGCAGAGCTTCACCGCCTCGTTCACGCTGCACCCCTCCAAAGCTACTGTGTCGACCATCACATTCAATGGATCTTTATTGCTGAACGCGCACCCTGGTGGGGCGGGTTCTCGGAGCGCCTCGTGAGGTCGGTGAAGAACGCTTTGCGCAACTCCTGACTTATGGTAACGTCTGTCGCCTGTACATGTAATGCATGAGCCACTTGGGCATGAGGTTCGTGGTTCGACGGAGTAGGGTTCTGGGAGCGCCTCGTGAGGTCGGTGAAGGACGCTTTGCGCAACTCCTGACTTATGGTAACGTCTGTCGCCTGTACATGTAATGCATGAGCCACTTGGGCATGAGGTTCGTGGTTCGACGGAGTAGGGTTCTGGGAGCGCCTCGTGAGGTCGGTGAAGAACGCTTTGCGCAACTCCTGACTTATGGTAACGTCTGTCGCCTGTACATGTAATGCATGAGCCACTTGGGCATGAGGTTCGTGGTTCGACGGAGTAGGGTTCTGGGAGCGCCTCGTGAGGTCGGTGAAGGACGCTTTGCGCAAGTCCCTCGGTCGAACGTGCCTATCCTTCGAGCAGATTACCACCGTCCTCACCGAAATCGAAGCCATAATCAACTCTACACCTCTAACGTACATATCCGACGACCCCAGGGATTTTTCTCCTCTGTGTCCCTCCACTTTCTTGTCGGAAAACGGTTCACTGTTCTACCGGACTGTTCAGACACAGGCAGCGTGGCCAATGATACGCGCTCCTCGCTCCTTGAAAGGATGCAGCTTCGACAAAGCTTGCTCGACGAATTTTGGCGCAGACGGGCTCGCGAATACATCTCCGAGCTACCGTCTGCCCATCGCTTCCAGTACAGTTCCACCGTGCCATTCCAGGTGGGCGAATTGGTACTCCTTTCTTCTAAACCTCTTAGTAGAGCCTTGTGGCCTCTTGCACGCGTCACAGAGGTTCAGCCAGGACGTGACGGCGTCATCCGTGCATGTAAAGTCATGCTCCCTAGTGGATCTGTCCTACGGCGACCAGTACAGCTTCTGCACAAACTGGATAAAGATACTGAATAACAGGCAGACACCGCACGCATGTTTGACATGGATTGTGCCACATCCAGTACGTCCCTAATAATTGGGCACGCACGGTCACTCCGCTTTGTGAACGACTAAGCATTTTGTCGACAGTAGCAGCTTCTAATGTCCTGCCTGCGTGCCCGAAGCAGAGTCGTCTTACCCGACTCAGATAGAAAAAAAAAAAAAGCCCAGCCCGACCGTGCCTGATGAAGACTGGGCCTTACCCGACCAGGACCCCGCAGGTCTGCAAAAAATGCGTACTGTAATATGATAAAAATGCACAAATACAACACCGCAGTGATTGCAATGTTTCAAGTGACTTAAGCCCTAGCTGTCGGCTAGGACATTCCCTGACACTCTCGAATCCTGGTACAATGAAGCGCGGTGGCAACAACGCCGACCTGACAGCCATGTGACGCCTAGCCGGACATTCAACTCGTGCCGATTCTGTGACCGCAAAGAATTCTTGATTCCAGCCTGCATGGGAAGGCATAGTGCTCGAATAGTTTCTACGTGCGCTTCACTGGTGCTCGACCTGGGATACCAACCCCGCTATAACGAAAACACATTTCGTCGAGATATGATACGTTCAGTTCGTTCCGCTCATTCATATACAGGGTGCCCACGCTAAATGTGAACATAATTTCTAATAAAAATCGTTGTCATAGGCAAACTGATAAGTTCCCTGTGATGCTTGTGCAAGAAACGCGTGGATCTTGCAAGGTGGCACATGTTTGCAACACAAGTTGCAACACGACACCAGCTTCCCGCGACAGGTCGCTTAATGAGAAATGTTGTGCACATTTAGTTTCGACAACGTGCGTATGCGAAACATAGTAGGTGTCACTGCTATATTGTAGCAGGAAGGACACAGTGAAGAAAACAAAAACAGTACGTATGCTTGTGAGCGGATATGACTAGGGCGCCCAGCTATGAATCCGTCAACGCTCACCTGGTTCGGCGCGAGCACAGGACGTTCCTCCTGAGAAGTCTTCATGTTCTGACAATTCGCTTGAGTGTTTTCGCGGTCTTCTGAATGTCTGGGGAGTCAGAAATGTGTAAAACAGTCAGCGAAAACCAGCAGTTCGCGATACACTCTTGTATACCCATCATGTTTTCCAGATCCTCTATTTTACGTTTCAGATCATCATTCGCCTGCTGCAGTTGCTTTATTTGTTCTTCATGACCACAGCAGCCACTCGCCTGTGACAGGGCAGAATAGGTTTTAAAGCTAGGGCCAAGCGACGACGCAATGATTGGGATGACTCACGGAATTACGGATAGTCACACATTCACTGCCATGCAATCAGCTAATTTGTAATGCACCCATCACGATTTGCTGTTCTAAAAAAAATACATGCTTTGAGTCAGTCACCTGTGACATGTGTTCTTGCATGCTCGTGCGGCGAGGCGGTTCCATCTTCTCTCAAACTTGGCTGGGTCTCGTGAAACATTGTGTGTATATGACGATGTTCAGAATCCTACACGTTTTTTCAAGGTGCCAAGTCTTGCATTTTACCGAAACAAATCGGAGCGCATGCGCCGGCAAAGATGTTTGCCTTCGTGTTAGCGATATTGCTGAACTTGATAAAGCGCGTGCGAATCTAAATTAAGTTCAAGCAGGCGATTGGCAACGGTAGCTGACCGCAAAGCTATTAGATAACATGCGAAATAAGAAAACAGACATTACCCGCAGCAACCAAATGTGCCTCTGACGGCGGTTCCCCGCTCTTCCAAGCAATTTCGAAGGTGCGTCCGACGAGTGACTCCACGATTGATGGGTCATTCATTATTTCAGTTGCTGTCTGAATACCAGTCGTCTGGCGCATCGGGTAGACATCGCATGCTTCAGCTGTTGTCCATTTTAGCAATATGTGCGTCATTTTAAAAACCAAAGCCGTCAACACTGTTTCAACGTTTTGACGATGTGGAAGCAACAAGGAGAATACAGTTTCTTCAGCTTTCGGCGCCAGGGCTGCGCACAAAAGGAAAGGCAGGCGGATGATAAGTGTGATAGCGACGGGATAAGCACATGCCGGAAGACGTGATGAAAAAAAAAAAAATCTGAGAAAAAGAGATAGGCCAGGACTAAGGCTGCGCTGGGTTCACTGACAAAGCAGTCACATTGACCTTGACCGCTGTTCCTCACACCCTTGCTCGCAAAGCAGTATACTTCTTTTATTATAGCGGATTGACATTGGTTTATGCTGGTGCGTCGGCTACCTCTTTTGCTGTCGGAGTAATCACGAACGGGTTCAGAGATATTTCGCGTGGTGTGTTACACCCTAAAGAAAGGTGTTTCACACACCCAGGATCTTGTCTTGGGGTGTTTGACTAGGGGTGTGAGATATGTGACATCTCAAGACACCCCAAATACACCCTTATTTTTTCAGAGTGAGCCATTTTGTCTGTCGCGTTGGTCGTCGCCGGCCATTACAACCTGTTTGTGATCTTTTTCTTTTTTTGAGACGCGAAAGACTTCAGAAACGTTGATGGATGCCCAAGAGCAAGCTCTGCTGCTTCCATACAGGAAGTACGCTCATGTTGCATAGGAATAGACTATATTCATGCAACAGAAAAGGGTACCTGAGAGACCACACAGCGTCCGCGAAATGGCTATGCACATGGTCTGCAGACGAGTCCGAGGTCACACAAGGAAGGAAATCCATCACGTCTACGAAGGAAGTATGCATGTAGTGTGGAGGAAACCTGTGCACCTCTGCCAGAAAGAGGCATACGGGAAGACCGCAAGATGTGTTCGGATTGGCTATGCGCACGGTCTGAAGACAGGCTGAATGCACGGAAAGCAGTAAGTCTGCCGCTAATAGATCTAAATTTTGTAGACAGCCAATAGGAAACTTGCATGCTTTCGCTAGAGAAAGGTATGCTGGAAGACTGCAAAGTCTATGCAGAACGGCTAACGCATGAGCTCTGTGGAAAGGCTATAAGTACGTACATAAGAAACTTTGCAGCGTGTTGACAGGAAGCTTGTACGTAGTCCGCTCGGCGTGTGACTAATCTTGCTGACTAAAGGAGGGCTAGTAGGACACAGGGCATGCGCAGAATGGCTGCGTACTAAGTATGCAAAAAGGAGAAGTGGATAGAAAGTAAGCAGATTATGCAGGAAGTGCACTAAATGTTTATAGGAAGGTGAAAATTATTTTTGTAAGGGTTCTCTCGCAACACATCTTGGCCCCGTGCAGCGAGCCAGCCAGTGGGGTGTCACAAAAGCGGCGCTCCGCTTTCTGCGTGATACGGGCCTGCTGGGCTCCCTGTGAGCCGGGTGTCTTTTCATTTTCTTTTCTTGGTTTTATTTATTTATTTGTGTTTTTGTTTTTCTTTTTCTTTCTTGTTTATATTTTTCTTTTTTTTTGGGGGGGGGGGAAATAGCAAGCCGGCGTGCTGCATGGCTTACCTTTTCCCTTTCTTTTTCTTCTGCCAATAAAACGCCCCCCCCCCCCGTCAGTACAAACGTGCAAGAGATGCTGAAACTGCTCGAGATGCAAACTGTGGAAGATTATTCTTACATGGCACGCGCTAGGCGGTGCGGGCATGAGACTGTGCCTGTCTAAAGGTGGCGGAAATCAGTCCCATTGCTATAGTATATCCATAGCCACCATAGCTATACTATAGCAGTGGGACTGGTGGCTTTTAAAAGTTGGTGATTGTGTTTAGAAGTGAAATAATGCATGGAAGTGAGAGAAGGCCATATACCGAGTCTGAAAATATAAGAACGATAAAATTATGCGGTCTAGAACCTTTTTTATATGCATTTCAATAACACCATCTGAACCACGGAAAAACACGGCCACGCTAAGTCTAACGGCCTCGGATGGGTGGTCTTGCGAAAGGTATGAGCCTTGGGTTAGGTCAGGTAAGCGCTTTTTAGTTACTTTAGGTCAGGTTAGGTTACACAGATTGGGAGGGATGTGGGGGGGGGGAGCGCCCGCCCCCCAGGCACGCACTAAGCTGTGTGGGCATGAGACTGCCTGACTAAAGATGGCGGAAATCAGCCCCATTGCTATAGTAGTATATCCCAAAGGAGCATTTACAGCCGCCCACACGGAGCGTTCAATGAAAGAGCATGGGACACCGCTATGTTGGTGATGGTTAACCTGAATCACTGAATCCAGGGATTTTCCCAGTATCTGCAATGCCCTCCTAATGAAAGCCCAAAAATGCCTATTAAGGGGCCCGAACCAGTCTTGCATTTATTCATTTTACTGTCTGTAAAATGAATAAATACCTGACTGTACTTCGTCTTGTAAGCCACCCTTCTAGAGTGAGGACAGAAAAATAACTACCTACGTATGTTAACAATGCAAATATAATTAACGCTCTAAGTAACTGCACTGAACTGTGAGCAAAAATGTATAAACTGCATTAACGTGGTCCAATGGTGAAATTGTGTGAAGGTGCAACAAGGCATCCGCTTGAGCTTCAGTCAGTTTTATTTTATGCTCATTCAGATTTACCCTTACCTGAGATGAAGTACCGTGAACAAATCTTGTACTTGTCCAAGTCTGGACCGAGGTCTTGTTTACGCGTGACACCCATTCACGGTGGCGCCTTTCCGAAAACTCCCGTGTCTTTTCACACTCGTTTAGTTCGGTATTTTGAAGACGTGACGGTCTTGCTGATCGCTCCTAACTTTCAGCTTCTTCGTCTGAGTGCGACTACTGCACCCCATAATGGCACAAAATCCGATGTGGTAATAATGAGCGGTTAAAAATCACAGCGTAAAGGCTAAACCACATGGAGCGACAACTAGCGCGATTTTCGCGTCGCGCGACGCATCTGTTGTCGCGCGACGGGCCAGCGATGCCGCACTCTGTGCTTCCTTCGCGACGTCGCGAGCGACCGTCTCTGTCAGATTTGTGTCGCGGTCGCTTGGCGCGACACGGAAAGCAGAGCGCAGGGAACCAATCAGGACATACCGTCAGTGGCGTCACGAACGCGCTTCCTTCGAAAAGGTGGCGCTGGCAAAAAGGTCAATCCGTGCAATCATGGCGTTGTGTATATCAATGTCGGCCTAAAATAATAAGAAAAAAAACGATTCTACGAAAAAAAAAAACGATTCTAAAAAAACTGAAAGCGGCGACGAAGGCTACGACAGAATACACAGAACGCGCCAAACGAAGAAGAAACCGAAGTGGGGTGCGCAGTCATGATGGCCTTTGCGGCCCATTCATGATTACGGACCATTACGGCCCATTCACTGATGCCCAGACACGAACAGACATGCCGCTTTCTTCTTCTGTCAGTATTGAATACACCTCCACTTCCTGTCGGCACAAGGCTTGCTTTTGTAATAAGAGATATATGAGCCAACATGTCATCATATTTAGTTATTTTGTACACGTTTATCAACGTCGTGTGAGCAGGCATACGGCTCGCGCGTCTGGGTACTGTGTGCGCGACATCGCGTTGTTGTCGCGCCTTGTGGTTCGGGACGCGACAAGCCATCTCGACGCGCTTGTTGCAACGTCGCCCTGCGCGACGATCCCTCTCAAATATAGCTCCATGCGGTTTAGCCTTAAGGGTCAGTTCTCACTTGGCGATGTCCGACGCGACGTCGCGAGCGGGCGGCGGAAATAGACGTGCATTTCCCGAGCGGCCCGCGTGTTGTTGCTGATCGTATATGCAAGCGCTGCCGTACAGGTGACGTTAAACGTTCTCATATCTCTCGTCCTCGTCCTCCCCCGAATTTTTCCTCCTCACATATCCTCGTACTAATCTGTCAAGTTGGCTTTCTTGCATGATTATCTACTATCCTGCGAAGTTAGGGCCAGTTCTCAATTAGCGACACCCGACGCGACGTCGTGAACGGGCGGCGGAAGTAGAGGCGCATTTCAGCCGCCCCGTCAGCGCGCACGATTTTCATGTTCCCACCACAGTGGCATTCCGTCGTCCAAAGCAGACGAAAACCCAGGAGGCGTGGCCTTTCTGTGGCACCTTATTGGTCGCCAGCTGTCGTTCTCGGCAGCTTCGCCGGCGTCGTGAAAGAAATCGGCATGACAATTTTTTTGGCTCGACGTCTCTCCTCTCCCGACTCCGGAAATGTGCGTCTATTTCCGCCGCCCGTTCACGACGCCACGTCGGGCGTCGCCAAGTGAGAACTGGCCCTTAGGGTTATCTGCTTTCTGTGTCGTGTCCCTGAATTCTGATCATTAGTTCGACATTGAAGAGCCATGCGTTCCGGCTTCAAGGCAAAGAAAGGTGCCACGGCGATATAATGAGGGATCGGACGTGTGACGTTGTAGACCGTCACGGGTCAATTCTTGGACCAGGGAACGTCTGCACGTCTGTGGCAGTTGACATCTAACTTTATTCTCCTTTCTTTGCCCCCACCCACGAGACAGTCCAGCATCATCTTCTTTCGTCTCGTCACACATGACGGGGGCTTGAATGACATCGACGCGATGTCAAAATAGCTAAAAACATATTTACATTACTATACATGTTCGAATGACGATAATGATTAAAAACTGTCCCAGTAAGTTCTGCTCAGAACTGTCAAACTGCAGTCTTCACCCACAGTTGAAGCCCAGAATTACGTCTGCGGTAGCTGAGCTAAAGGCTGAATGTAAGGCTTCAGTTTATCCACATGCACAATCTCTCGCCCGCCGTTGCTGCCCAACTCTATTTCGTAGTTCACAGGCGAAAGCTTCGACACAATCCTGTGTGGACCCTCGTAGACACTTGTCTTTTTCACACCAACTGGCGGTGTCTTGAGTAGCACGAGTTGATCCTTCTCAAAAGATATGTCGATCCGACGATTGTATCTCATTACGGCCGATGTCTCAATACGGCCGAAAGTCTCAATACGGCCGATAATCCTTTAATCCCCAAGTGTCTCATTACGGCCAAAGTCTGTAACCGGCATTGATATGCAATGTCGCAGCCAGGTATGGATATATATTCAGCAGGGTATAAGCCATGCACTCTGCCCTTAGGGCCCTTATCATATTTATATACACATATTGCGAGACAAACAGTATGTTATCATACCACAGCACAATGCAACATATTGTGTACTCCCACAAGGTAGTGTTGATGTTGCTGTGAAGCTGGCTACTATGTGGAGTTAGCTACTTGTAGAGAGCTAGATGAATATTGGCTTTGTTGTGACGCTTTTGGAGCCATCCTACAGTCACTGGCCAAGATGGAACACCTATCTCAGTCGATGTCAGTTTATTTCCATTCGCCTTACAATGGTACAATTCTTGCTTCTGGAATGAGTAAACCTGCAAGAAGCGAAGAGCAACCATGAATAGGCTAGAATAAAAAAAAAAACAAAAAAAAAACAAGCATTTGTCTCTACATGGCTGGTTTTAATGTGCACAAGCTGCACATGTGTTGATACGTGTCTGTTATTTCATACAAGGTTAACATAAATCTTCATCTAGACAAAAGAATGACAAGCCTTAAAAATGTGACTTCCAGGTAAACACAGAGCATGACCATGATATGAATATAGGTTCAGTAGTTCATTCCGTTAATGGAAACATTTGAATATGAAATAGTGATACATTACAATTCATGAAATGTTGCATGCATCACTTTCCATTTCTGGTTTCTTTTTTATAAAAGTAGTGCACGAATTAACATTCAGTGCACTACTAACATTCAGCAACATTCAGTGAATTAACAGTAGTGCGAATTAACATTCGTGCACTACTACAAAATTTCTCACTTCACAACAGAACCTTATGATAATCTTAACAGCTCACCTCTTCGGCCAGGACTCCCTGGGCAGCAACATCCTATTAGCCACGTTGTTGTTTTTCTTTTTCGGAATCCTCCGTGCAGCCACATACCATGCCTGGAATGGAAAACCAGCTATAAATAACAATGTATTTGAATGACTTCCTCTTGAAGTATTTATTCTAATCAGATATGCTTTTGTGCCTAGTATGGTGCGCAAAGGCGCATAAGTACAACATTTGCAGACGTTCGACGTAAGCAGTTCAAGGAGATCAATTCAAGTACGCCGACTTGCGCTTTTATTTTTGAAGAAATACGACGACAAATTTTAACAAATTAAATGTGGCTCACAATGATACGAGTAAATGCTGCTGTACGGTAATGCATTGTCGGTATTTTATCGTCTTCGAATAAATTTGTTGTTCCTAAACGCGCAACCAACTAGAAACGGCGCAAACCTACCAACAGATACCGAGTTACATCTATTACAGACACTTCGGCTGTTTTGATTCATTTAAATTACTCGTATGAGAATCCAACTATGTGTGGACAGCACACTACTAAGCCAGACAATCTACGAAAGCATTACTCACCAGAATTCCTGCTTGTCTTGGTCTTGGTCAACACTGCGCGATATACGTTGGGGCTGTGGCGATTCATTCAACTCGATTTTTACCGGAACAACAGGCGCTGCTCGAAAAACAACGACGGAAAATAGAGAGCCGCTATAAAGTCCGCTAATTTGCACATTACAGCACTACAAATCGATATATGAACACGTCGTAAACAGCAACCACTCGCTCACACAAGAAACGAGGTACCCAACGTTGCTAGCAGTGTTGCCACATGCAAAAAAAGATTTATCCGTAGATCCGAGTCCGAAAAATCTGTAGATCGAGCTAAAAATCTGTAGCCACTCAAAACTCAGTTTCTTGAACGCTTTGCCTTCAAATCTGGAACGTCTGCCTGCGTCTCTAAATTAGTGGAAGAGCAAGTGCTTATTTCGTTCCACTGCTGAAGACCACAGCCGGAATTTCTTGCTGCGGCGCACTGGCGTTGGAACTTTCGGTTTCGGTTTGCGATGTCGCGTTTCTTGTGGTTGCAGCGGACTTAAGTGTCTGCTACAATCACAAAAAAAGTGTCACTGCACGTAGATATTAATACTTGGACATCTGTATTCACATCAGCTGTGGCGCTCCAATGCAAGAATAACCTATCGCGTGTAGTAGGAACATTTCTCTCGCATGTTCCACCATCATAGTGATGAGCGAGGATCACAATGGACCACAAAAACAATAAAGCTCGATATATTATTTCCACAGACATAATGAAAGCGTACATGCGTGACGTGAATTATAAACGTTTGGTTTCACTTCAAAGCCAGCCAAGTCAAGTCTGTGAGGAAAACTGGTAACGCGCACATACTCAAGAGGTGGTGGTGGTGGTGCTGGTGAAAGAGCTCGCAGGATATTCAAGAAAACTGATTTAGCGTTGAGGCTCGCCAATGGTTCGTTCGCTGAAGACGTCCTCCTCCTCCGGCGAGCCTCGCCAGTTTCGTGATCAACGGATCAAGTCCTTGTCAATGGCGAAGGCAAAGCAGCTTGACCCAACAGCATGCGTTTTGTGTGCAGAAGGCCAGTTGTGGTGGTCGTTGAGAGGCTGTTTCTTTGATTCGTTTTCATCAAATTAACTGCAGAAAATATTCTAAAAAATAGTCGGTAAAACACTCATTCCCGCGTTCTGCTGACGTTCAGCGTTGTCGCTTTGTGCACTGATGCGAAACACGTACTGCGTCGAGTGATCCATTCATTGGACCAAAAATCATAAGATTTCCATAAATCTCTGTAGATCTGTAGATTTTTCAAAAAGTAGGTAGATCTCATGATAAATCTGTAGGTGTGGCAACACTGGTTGCTAGACATCATCCGAACTCCAAAGTGAGAGTAGCAAAGCAACAAGATACCAAAACACGAAAGGAAGAGTATTGACCCCCCCCTCCTTCTATAGCATGCAAAACGTGATTTGCGCTGAGATGAACATATATGTTCATGACGCGAGTAATTTTCACTTTTCACTGATCCAAAGGGGGTCACGTGGGATTGCTTGACGCTTGCGAAATTAACAACAATGAAAATGGCGAAACGAAACTTGTGAATCGTGCATTTGCTCTTCATGGTAGCTGCCAGAAAATCGAATCAAACTTATGGTACACTGGATTACAGGTATGTTGGCATCTTTTTCATTCCTGCATGTCACTTCACATTACACTATACGTGAATACATGGTGTCATGTCATGTCTCACGATGCTGGGGAAGTAGTTGCATGGTTCTAGACTTTTAATTTTTGATCGCGTAATCGAAATATCGGCACCTCTCGCATTGTGGCTTGCATGTGACCAACCAAGTGCTGTTCCCTTACTAGCGCTTCCTACAAACGACAAAACGAAACATGTGGGGATGTATATTTTTGATTACTCATATATAACAAGAACGAAATATGTGGGAATATATATTTTTGATTACTCATGTATAACAAGAAAATGTATCGTTTTCAGGTTGCTGCCACTACTCCATGTGCCCGCAATTCTCTTGCGTGTATGATTACACTAACGACGTCGCCGACCACGGCGGAAGTGTTTTGCGTACACGCGTTTCAGCATGAAGCCTGCAGGTAACATCTGATGCTTACCCTTCGGATATTCTGAATTTACATATTGTAGCTTAGAAGAATTCCGAATGTCCAGAGTGACACACACTTATAACATTGTGACATCAGTGCAGTGGCATAAGCTCTAATGTAGTGCCCCACGAAAATGAAGAAGGGGCAGTGGTTTATCCAGAATCCCAAGCACGAGAGGGGTGTTGGAAAAAATTGTGGGTGGAGGTCATCATTATAGTTACGTCATTACAGCTTAACATATCATTACAGACGTATCTGAAGCTGAAATCGCAAGGGCACCCCCTGTAGGGGGTGCACAGGCAAAAAAGTTAGGGGGTTCTGGATAAAGCACTGACGAGGGGGACTCCTCCACCCCATGTCAAGCCTCATAAAACACCTCCTGAAATATTTTCCTGGCTATGCAGCTGCATCATTATGACGTAATTGTCATTGTTGTCCATAATTCTTGAATATGTTTTGAACATATGGAAAAAAGTCTGCTTGACAGCAGATGTCTTGTGGTCATCATCAAACAAGAGCATATGTCATTTTGTTCAGTGCCTTATGTACTTTTTTTAAATTTCAGGTGGACGTAAATTGTAGAAGGCAGCTAGTGGGGGAGAAGATCATGGTCATAGGTCATGTGGCTCCTGTAGCTCCCAGTGGGCTCCCTTGTGGAGTACTTTTCAGAACACACACAGTTTGCTCACAGAACCAACGAGTAGGATGTTGCTTGAATACTGAGAGAAAATGGCGTAACACATACAAATATCGTGTGACACATATGACAATAAAAACATTTTTCACGAGGGATGCGTGAAACACTGTCGCAATATTGTGTGCATGAACCATTGTGTGTGACACAAGCCGTGGGGGCACACCGCCTCGGACACATTTTGGGAAGTATATACAGAGCTAATATGGTGGATGCTTCTTTTTTCTTTTTGGCCGTTATGAGACATCTTCGGCCGTAATGAGACTACCTTCGGCCGTATTCAGACTTTGGCCGTAACGAGACACTTGGGGATTAAAGGATTTTCGGCCGTAATGAGACTTTCGGCCGTAATGAGACTTCGGCCGTAATGAGATGTTACCGATCCGACATTTGTTGAAAAGGGGCTTTTGTTTTTCTTGGGCTAGTTTTATGTGCTTCCCTGCAAGCTGACGCGCTTTTGCAAGGTTTTCGCGAACCTGTGCAGCAAAATTAGACGTATCATGCAGTGCGGCCAACTGTCTTCGGTTGTACACTACGTCAAGAGGCAGAACGGCATCCCGCCCGTACACCAAGTAAAACGGAGAGCACATGGTGGTGTCCTGACAGCCGGTATTGCAGCAGAAGATCACGTAAGGAAGTACGTCCGGCCACTTCTCCCCGGTAGCTGTCAACAGTCTGACCATCTGCTTGATGGTCTTGTTGGCTCTTTCCAGTAGTCCATTCGCAGCAGGATGATTGGTGGATTCCTCGGTGCTCGAGGTACTTCTCGGTCGACTTCGCCATCATCTGTGTGCCGCGGTCCGTGATAATGGACGACACCCGTGTTTGAGGATGAGCCTGGACTCAATGAAAGCCTGAATCGTTGTGGCTTCTGTGTTGGTGACAGGCTTAGCCTCAACGTACTTTGTGAGGTAGTCGATAGCTACTATCACATACCTGTATCTCCGTGAAAAAGGGAACGGTCCGATGATGTCGATACCCACCGTGTGAAACGCTGCTTCAGCTTGCGCCGGCTGCAACGACCCATAGGGAGCTCTCGCGGCCTTCATCCGCTGACAGAGGTCACATCCCTTGACATAGCGTTTCACGTGGCGGTACATATTCGGCCAAAAGTACCGTTCGTGAATTCTTTCGAATGTTCTGCGTATACTCATGTGGCCGCCAAACTTTCCTGCGTGGTACTCCTCGAGAACCCTGAGCTGTTGCGTTTTGGGCAGGCACAGAAGGAAACATTGTTGCGTGACCTTGCACTCCTTCTTGTACAGTACCCCGTCGAAGATAACGAAGCGATTTCCTGTCATCTTTTGCTGCTTTTTGGTTCCCGATCTCATCTCCAGAATATCCGTAATTTGCTTGTAAAATCCGTCGTTTTGCTGCTCTGCAGATACCTGAATAGTCCACCTGAATAGTCTGGCAGGAGACTGCTAGTACAGTTTCAACTGGATCACTCTGTGGCGGTGAAATCCTCGAAAGACAGTCCGGACCTGTGTGTGACACTCCAGATTTGAAGACCACTTCAAAGCCGAACTCCTGGAGAATCAAGCACCAGCGCAACAATTTTTGGTTGCCTTCTTTGTAACCTAAAACCCAACAAAGCGCATGGTGGTCTGTCACGACCTGAAATTTTCTCCCCATTAGGTATGGTCGCAGCTGTTCCACTGTCCACTTGTCTGCTAGGGCTTCCAACTCAGTGGATGTGTAATTATCCTCCGCCGGCTGAAGAGAGCGACTGAGGTACACGACTGGACGATAGTCTCCAAAAGGATCCTCTTGTACTATACGATTGCTCCAAGTCGCGAGGCATCCGTGTATACTTGAACGCCATATTTTCCATCATCGGAGAAATGCTTCAGCACAGGAGGCTCACATAACGCTGCCCTTAAAGCTTGAAATGCTTCCTCTTGCTCCTGATTTCACTGGAATGGCACATCCTTTTTTAATAACTTGCGAAGAGGTGCAGCTATCATGCTGTGATTGGGGATGAACTTTCGGAAGTACGAAGTCAGTCCTGAGAACGACTGAAGCTCGGTCAGGTTTCGCGGAGTCGGGAACTTTGAGACTGCTGCCATCTTCTCCGGATCAGGGGATATACCTTCGTCGCTAACGATATGGCCCAGGTAAGCAACGGCACCGCAGAAGAAGAAGCACTTCTTGGGTTTGAACTTCAGGTTGGCTTCAGCGAACCGTGTGAAAACCTCTTGCAGGTCAGATACATGGTCTTCGAAGGTTTTGCTGTGTATACCACGCAGTCATCCATGTATACGAGGGCTCTCTTATACTTGATGTCGGCGATGATATTGTCAACAACGCGCTGGCATGTCGCAGGAGCTCCTTTTAACCCGAATGGCATTCTGAGGTATTCGTAGAGGCCCCACTGCGTAATGAAAGCAGTCTTCGCGGTGTCTTCTGGATTCATCTTGATTTGGTGGAATCCCGAGAGAAGATCGAGCGTGGAAAAGTACTTACTTCCACTAAGAGCTGCAAGGGCATCGTCAATGCGTGGGGGGATAGACGTCGTTCTCTGTCACAGAGTTCAAAATTCTATAATCCACGCGTATTTTGAAGGCCTTCACCGAAGTTTTATAATATAATTTTCTATAAAAATATAATGTGGTTGCTTTCTTTATGTATAAAATATTCCCGCAATGTCCCAGGGGCTCATCCCAACGTATTTCGTATCATGCGTTGCGTTAGTCCTCTATGATCGACCAGAAACGTTTCCGCGTGCTGTCGTCACGTTTGCAGCGGTCGCATTCAATGAAAAGTTACCGATGACGCTTGTCACGTGCGAGTTCAAGGTGCCTAGCTGAAGTACAACAGCACTTCATTTCCTGGCTCACGGCTTTTTCTCTAGTCAGGGAGCACCTCCCCAAGGTATTATACTCCACGTTACGTGAGTAAGAATGTAGGGAGTGGGGCTCGGATCTAGGGGGGTCCGGATGTCCTAACCCCGCCCTCCTCAATTACTGTCGTCACATAGTGCTTCAATTAACCCAAGGTAGTGTATGTAGCATGCTGTCCAAGGTCGGACCCCTCCATCAGAAATATTCTGGATCCGCACCTGGTTGAAGTTTATGTTAGAGCGTCACTTGAAAGTCGTACTATCGCTGTCTTTTTGCAGGCTTTTAGAAGATTCGTCGCACAGCCATCTATAGTGACAACGCCAGGTCCTTCAAAAGAGCCAACAAAGACATTTACTCGGTGATACGCGATCCCACTCTTCGGACATTCACAGCATCCAACAAAATACGATGGAAGTATATCGTCCAAAGAGCACAGGATAGGAAAGAGCACAAGCACAGGAAAGAGTACGTGTTGACAGCAGCTCGTGCATAATCAGGAAAACTGCATGTATCGCCTACGCCCGACGCGCCGAATTGCATCACTTGTCAGACACCTCACTGCATAGCGGGACTTCACGATGCCCGTAGCTCACCTTACATATAGCTTATTTAGCCGACTTAACATACACCCTATGCTCTGCTTTGGCAATTGTTAACAAGATGCTTTTTAATTCAGGCACCGACAGCTGAGCACCTGTTCCTGGTCCTACAGTAGCTAAGCATGTAACTTATCTACCGCCATCAGGTAAGCATATTTTCTGGCTCTTTTGTACGCAGACTATTCTTATTACTATTGTTCTTCGGCATTCACATTCGTTCATTCACATTCACGGTCAGATTCACGGTCGTGACACCGAACAGCGTAAGAATTACAAGTTATTTAATTTCTATGACGCATTTTGAACGATAATTCTTTGCCCTTAGCAACCTCTGAAGCTGTCTAAGAACGTACGCGTCTCTTTCCATTCCTTGCCTTGTGGTGCCAGTAAACAGACTTCAATTAGTGACTCCTGTGACACACGAGCCGCATGTATGCATTCATCGTTTGTGGGGTATCGGCGTTGTCGAACGGCCGTTGATTATAGGGGCGCGCGCGTGGATAGCAGCGCAGAGGGGGAAAAGCAAGCATCCTGTCGCTTCCGAAGCTCCCCTTTCTGTGTCTCTGTTGTGTTTTTTACCATGGTGCACACAACGAACATGCTCTGCATCTCCTTGCGTTCAGTGATTGAGTTTTTTTTTTTTGTTGCTAATTTACCTTGCAAAGGGGGATCGAACCCCCGTCTAGGCAGTGAACAACGTTACAATAAAAGAAAACGAGGTATACGGAACAATACAACAATACAAAAAAATGCGCACACACACATACACGGTCATGGTGCAAGAAAGAATGCAAATACAAGATGGTAAGAGTAAGTTCTATAATAGGTTCCCACGTAACTGTCGCTTTAGTTCGCCTACTGATCTGCTGGTATCAGTAAGGTTTTGGTGCTCGTTAAAAAAGGTTGGAAATATAAAGTTTTGGAAGTCTAATCGTTGTTTCGCATCCAGTAACAGCATGAAATAAATCGGTAGGTGCTATGTGTGACAACTGCGAATAAAAACGAGCCTTATTTGAGAATAACATAAAACGGGCCTTATCGTTGTTTTGATAAAATGTGCCGCATATTAAAAACGAATGTTTCGGTTAACACGCAGTGACAGAATGCCGAGGAGACAGACACAAAACGCACACAGGAATCATTCGATTTGCTACACAAAGGCTGTGTAAGCGTGCTGTTTGGGTTTTACATCAATCCTGAAATGCCGTCCCAGGATCGCGGGATTAGTTGCGCTAAATCCCGAAATTCCGGGACTGTAAAAGTGACCCGGGATTCCCAACTCTACTTACCTCTACCTTGTCAAAAATCACGAAATACTTTTTCTTGTTTCATTCGTTGTACTAAATAATCAGGTTCTTTTTGTGCGCATTATTGGTTTGACTCAGACTTGTACGTGTCTTGAGTACGTACTCAAAATACAGGATTTTAAATACTTTTTCCGATATTTTGTTACTCTACTCAATACTTTTTGGGACAAGTATTCTTAAAGTATTTAAAATACTTTTTTTTTGCAGTATTTGCTACTCAGTGCTCAGAATACTTCCTTCCTCGTCAAGCCGTGTCCAGCACACTTCTCCGTCGAGCCCACATTTTCAGCTCACTGGAACTTTTCCCCATTCTTCTTTCTTTTTTTGGAAAAGGGGGGGGGGGGCTATTTTTTCGAACTTAATGAAGTTCGGCTATGTTTTCTGATGGGATAGCCCCTGAATATCCCTGTCAATTATCATTAATTTGAGTAGATTAGACACGCTCTTCACATTGGTGGGGTAAGAAAGGGACCTTTACTTGGCAAATTTCCGACTTCAGTTCGCAAAAACTTACATAATTAAACTTACGTTACACGACATTCACATCAGGAGGTGGCAAAAACTTAGTAAGAACAAATGCAGTTGACCGCATGATTCTAGATGGTGTAGTTTTTTTTATTATAATTCAATGACATGTTTTCTGGGACACCCTGTATATTCCTTCGACCCCAAGGCTGGACAGTAGAGGTGGGGGGGGGGGGGCTCTCAGCAAATCAAATGCATTTCACTTCGCCAATTCTCCGTGCTCTTATATGTTTCCCTTGGTATTCTTTTTTGGTTTATTTACAGTTTGTGTAGTAACTTTTGAAGTGTGTCTGTAGCTGAACACTAACGAGGCCGATGGAATAGGTGCGCGAGTGTCGGGCAGAAGTCTGTATTCTTGAGCCACATTGTATTCTGTCTTTTGTATTTCGTTTGCAGCGTGGAGACCAACCGTCATTACAGTTTGCAATTTTCTCACCTGTCGCATTCTGCATATGTATTCTGTTTACTGTGTTCCCAACTTGTACCGATAAACGGATAATCTCGCCCCGGTATTGCTGAACTGCTGAACTTCCATTTCGTCATTAGCGTCAGCGTCGCGATGGTTGATCACTATATATGTGAAGACCTTTCGCCTCCCACGGACGCAGCTCGATGAGCAAATCGTGAGCAGTAGATATTTTTTTCCCGTAAAGTACTGTCACAGGGCGCATGATAATATTCCATTGGCTAGGTCGTGGAAAGATGTGAGCCGGAAGAGGGCAACGTGGGAGTAGAAAACCCTCGTTCTGCCACCACATTATTTTCTTCCAATCGCGGATAGCGGGACAACACACAGTCCCCGTGTAGGCTGGTGGGACAGCGGGACCACGACAGCAAAAGCGGGATTGTCCCGTCTAAATCGGGACGTCTGGTCACATTAACCTTACCTAATCAGCGATGGCGAGACTGCTGTACAACGTGTCTGAATCATGCGTATAATCAAAAACGTTTTCATAAGCAAAAGGGCACAGGTGACATCGCAACCGGAAGTATAAACCCGAGACAAGGAACAAGCAACGACAATGTTCTCGAACACAGCAGTCCATTCACGAGCCTGCTGTGTTCGTTGTCTCTGGTTGACGTATTCATGGGTTGCATTAGCGAAAAATCATCAGAGATGCTTAGAAAGTTACTTCTGTAGTATGACTGGATGCTATACATCTTTGTCTTGCCTTGCATGGAGTGCCTCATTTCGCATGTGCTGGATAGCAGGCATTATTGGGGTAGAGTAACCCTATATCTATGCCTGCATGTGGCACAGTACGGACACACACGGGACCAGGATTCTTGTCCACTGAAGGTACACGAGATATATTGAAGTGAGAGTATTAATGCTCGCCGGAGGAAACCCAGCTGTCCGTCTAAGAGAGGTGACCGTAAAGGGAGGCCGCTCATAACCACAGTTGCTTCGCAGCGCCAACATAGAATCAGTTTTAGCACATCGGAAGCGAAAACTATACGACGAAGGAAGCTGTCAAATCCAAGATCAGCAACATGTTATCATGTTTTCAGAACCGTTATCGTGGAGCACTTCCAATTTTTCCCACCTATTTTTTTATATAATAAACGCATCATCCCCCTTCCAATTTGCTACCAGGGCGCCCGTCGAAACATATACTTCTCGGCAGTGTTGTACCCGTTACCAGAATATGGTATCGCGATACCGATACTCGTTACTTGAGTAAAAAGTATCGAAATACTGATATCGATACTCCTTTTTTAAAGTAATGGAGTACCGCCAACGTTACTAAAAAAAGTGACCCGATACTTTGTCCGATAGTTTTGTGTGAAATACGAAGGTGATGCAACATAGAAATATCGTTTACGTAAACAGTTTTGCAGTTAAAAAGGAGATCGCGTTACCATAAATTTGTAACGGAAATACTTTACCGATACCGAATTAAAAAAGTATCGCGATACGCACTACGATACCTAAAAGTATCGATTACAATAACGGCGATACGTACAACACTGTTCTCGGCCGAGGCGGCTCGATAAACAAACAATCAAGGGGGTGGGAGAAAGTGAGGGGGCCTCTCTTCGTCTCCAACCAACGTGACGCGACGCTGCTACACTGAAGACCCCAAAGTGCGTTACAGAAATGCTGTCGCATTAAAAAGAAGCTCCAACACCACCGGCCTCACGTGCATGCCTCTTCTCCTGCGCCGTGTCCGCCTGGCTTTGCTCCAAGAAAATCCCTAGGTCAAAAACTATTGCTCCAGGAAATGTTTTGCCCCTGCTCAGCCAATGGAACGTTCAGCGTCTGACTCGATTCTGCCAACGGAACAGTTTTTGCCCCTTCCTGCGGCAGAACTTTGACCCAGCTCTGCCAATGGTATGCGCCATAATAGGTCAGTGGAACAACCAGTCAAGTTATTTTTAATCTTTCAATTTGTTAGTTCCCGATTACTGTATTTGTGCGAAATCAGCGCTCGATCAACAGCATCGAGACGGCGTAAGAAAATGTTTATCAAATTAATAAAAATATCACGTTCTATCTAGAAACGACTCCACCACGAAAGCCTTACGAGAATTCGCTTGTTACGTTTAACTATGGAAATGATTTGCGAGCAGGGATGGGCATAAGTACATGTTTTAAGTATTCAATTATAAAAACAAAATACTTAGTTGAAACGGGTATTTAAATACTCTTCTTAAATACTTTTCAATATGAGTATCTAAATACAAAAATAAATACAGAATTTAAATACCTTAGCTACTATCATAAATACTGCGAGGAAGAACTCATCTGGAACTACAGAAATAACGATGATCATAACAACAAATCAGCAAGGAACAAGCATATATTTGTCAGATTATCGTGGCGATTATAATATTAGTAGTTTCCCTAAGGCTGCATCCTTTAGGCATCTTCTGTTTGGCCGTACAGTTCGCAAAGGAGAATAGCATCTCCACAGGTGTCAGTTAACGAAGGCTTGTATTAAATTTGACGAAGATGCTTCGTACAACAAGGTTATCGGGTAGTCGCGACCGTTGTCTGCAACAACAGTGGAAAACCCGCCATATATTCTACATTAAGGAGTATTTATAAAGTATTTACAATAATAAATCCCGAAAATTGGTATTTAAATACAATTGTAAATACATTTTCAAGTTTGTATTTAAATACAAAATATAAATACGTGTATTGATGTCTTAAATAGTATTTTGATTGCAATGTACTTAAATACTTCAATTCAGTTCAGTTTATTTTTTTGCACCAAACTACTGCCCATCACTGCTTGCGAGTAGGACGGAACGTTATGAAATGATGTATACAACGTTGGAGACAGCACGTTGTATTCTGGTGAATAAATGCGGAAGTCCAAAAGCGCACCTGCAATGCAATTCTGATGCGCCGTTGAACGCCGGGATCCCGCCTCTGTGGAAAGGACGACGCGAGCGCCTCGCAACGGCCTCCAGCAGGAACTCTTTTCGCGAGCATCTGAAGAATGAGGAGAGGCAGTACGCTCGTCATCCGCGCTTCTCTCCATGCTGTGTGGATACCGCGACCAATATAGTACATCACGCAGTTACTTCGAAAACACCAGGAATAAATGGACGGTCATTCATCGCGTTCAACTGTCACGGGAGCCATGATGGGCTAACAATCACCTGCAGCAATAAACTACGGAGAGGAGGCTCAGTGAGTCCGATTGTCTTTCTTCTTGCTGGCGTCCGTAGTGTAGTATTGATCTAGCATTGAGATTCGTGCGTGCTCTCTTCTAGTCCTGCGCTTCTGCTGCATTTTGGAGGTTTGCGTCACACGCGGGAATGAAAAGGAAGAGAGGAGCCAGTTTTAGCACGTTTTTCTTCTTTTTCTGTTTGGGGGAGGGCTAGGAAAGGGAGAGAGAATCGGGGGCAGATGTTTCACAACGTGAAGCTTCCTGCAACCCGATGAGGGCAGGTTCTGAAGTGCGAATCTCAGTGCTTGGTCGTTATTGTATCGAAAGTAGGAGTTTCCCTTTACTTGCAAAGGCATTCTAAAGGTATCTAGAAAACTAACGATACGACGGTGGGTGTCTCATAGTGATGTGTAGTTAACAAAGCATTTGCAGTTCAGCGAACACGAAGTCCTTCAAAGCCAGTTATGAGGTGGGAGGTTTTGCCTCAAAATTTATTTTCATTCTCGGTTCGTCGCTACTTTTCTAGTATGACGAATTGCGATTGCAAATCTTCGAATAATGCTCACAAAGGATTTATTTCCCAAGTGGAGTTCTGCAGTCCCAAATGGTTTATGAACAGTGATTTCCCCAGAAATTCATTGCTGGGAGGGGGGGGGGGGGGTGCCGAGCTTTCAAGGGGGGGTTATGCTTGGTGAAGGTTCCGCTTACGGAATTTTTCTTAGACACGGAAAGGATCGTGGCACAATGGTGACATATCTGCACAGCTTTCCCGTTTTATTTGTACATGTTAGAACACAGTATTACAATACAGATTCATTATGAACGGCATTTCACCATTAAGATGCATAATGACACGACCGACAAAGAAAAAAGACTAGCACCTTGTCTCACGAAGCTCAATGAATACCTAACAACCAACGGTGAAAACCTTAGACGAAAAAAGCAGAATGCCTCGCTTGATTGAGTTGAGCGCAAATGGTTCTTCATGATCCACATTGAATTTGCGTGCCCGCACGCATTTTTGCTCGTACATGCGCGCAATATATGCATATGGAACAGTCACTTTCAAATGATTTTAGAGAAATGCATGCTACGATCATCTGCATGACTGTCCTACAGCCCAAGTTTGACCGTACATGATGTAATTCGCTGCGCCGGACTCACTACCAGCTAGAACGTGCTGGTGGCCGAGTTGGTTGGGGTCACCTGAGAAATTTCAGGGGGGGGGGGGGTTGCAAAAATGCAGGGAGGGTGTACACCCCCCCCCCCCCTCTGAGGGGGTTGTAGGGAAATCCCTCTTTATGAAACAATTTCCACTTTAAATCACTTACCTACAAAGTGGTTCAAAGTGGTTACAAGTGCAAATTGTCTCATAAACCACTTTTAACTGCAAAATTTTTTCGTTGTACTTCAGTATTTGTATAAGTGACGGGCTTCGATTCATTAATTACTTGGTTGATTTGAATTAAGTATACTTACGCTAAAGCTGTTGAGATTTCGATTTTTACCTAGGGGCAGGTTACGAGGGATTTGTGTTTTGTGGGCATGAACGGGGTAATCACGTAAATTGTGAAGGCGTGAACAAAAATTCTACAATTTGACAAAAATTGAGGGGGGGGGGATCCGTTCATTGAAAGAATAAAGAGATGGCTGCTCTTCGTGGGACTACTTGAAGCATGGCAAATCGTGTGTGCGTGAAGATGCGAGGCGTATACTTTAGAATCGGGGGACAAACTATTTAATCGTCGTGTGCCTTTAAGAGTAATCGGTTTCCTCTTTTTTATTCTTCGAAGATCTGCAAGCACCATGTTCGTCTGGGTAGAGTGTAGGCTCTCTGTACGCCAAATGTTTTTCACTAATTAAGCTTAAGATTTAGGAGTGCACTCTTAAAACTGAACTTCACCACATAGCATGCTGAAGGCCAACCATTGTACAGAGCCTTCATCGCTCGCTCCTACATCACAGCCTTAATCACTCCGGTATATTTATTACCCTTTATTACACCGGTATCACTCCGGTTTGTTACACTGGTACAACCTTTATCACTCATGATCTCTGGAAAGCGCGGGGCGCACGCCTTTTTGTGACAATTAACATCCCTGCATAAGTGTCACAAAAGCGCATACTCCTCTCGTTTTCAACAAATTTGGAGGGAGAACGATGCCATTCGGGAAGATGGTTGGCTAGCTGCGTGCTAAACGATCAAGTGCATCTGCGGAGAGACCACTCTAGTGCACCTCTCATCTACAGTGTGCCTCCGTCCCATCAGTATCGGTCATCCTGCCTATGCATCACTTTGAAATCGTCAACTCTCTTCTCCCCCCTCCCTCGTGACGATGCCCGCTTGAGTGCGGCCAACAACGGCAGGGTACTTCGACACCACCCTCCCCCGCAGGTTTAAGTGAGTCTGTCATGTACTGGCCAGAAGCAGCATTGTCACATCTTTAATCGTGTAGGGCCATTCGACACAGGGCCATTCTGTATTCCATTATTTACAAACGCGAATCTCAAATAAATGAAATAAGCGTAATCACAATAAATAGGCGCTTCAGCAACTTATGGAGAGTAATACGAATAAATCAATTTCATAGATCACCGCACGAGTTCATTGCACATTTTGCAACATGTATGTTCATGTGCACCTTGTGCAGCATGTATGTGCATAATTCCCAGCTTGCACTACCTTTTCCGTAAACAGGTATAGACTCTATATAGACGTATGTACCCGTTATGTATACAGCACAGCTTCACATATTTTTTTTTTTTTTTTCTGTCCTGACTTTGTGTTTTCTATTGGTATGTTTTCTGAGTTGTCTACGTGGTATGGAGTAGCCGGCTTCTACGTTGGTGGTGCCAATTTTCTCATTTTTTTTCTTTTTCATTCACTTACTATTACTCACTCACACATCTTTGCTTTTTGTGAAACTCAAGATACTGCCGCAAAAAGAAAAGTGCTCGTATACAGTTGGTATTCTCGCTTTGTCTTTCTGCTCGTCGCTTCAATTATCTTTCCGCCAATGTGTACGTGTAGCGTCTAATATTTATCGATACTCCCCAAGGAAATCTTGTCAGAGTTGTAGGGTTTTATTTTTTCAGTGGTTTTCGGGGCTGTATCTGGAGGACCATTCACATCAGTTGCCTATACGAATGAAGTATTCTCTGTCTTAAGTGTCGTCTGTATCACTTCATTTTTATGAAACCATCGCGGTTATAGTTGTGACAAGAGAGAATAGCCTCGGGTGTGTATCGTTTCTGGTTACCTGCTACGCCTGTCTAACATGTGGATTAATCTACACCATGCAGCAACCGTTTGCCCAAATCGCGTGTTGTCTCTGCACTCCCGGTGAATATCGAGTTTGCAAATGACTCTGAAACCGCTGAACAGGTCAAGACCGAAGCTAGAAGTCGAGTGCAGGGCATTCTTTGTGTACGTTTGTCCCTCTGTCTACGTCGTGAATATATTGATTGTGCACCCCAAGTCGCTAGAGCACCGATATATCGGGACGCAGACGGGATAGCTAGTACACACGCACACTGTTTCATGAAGAAAAGTCGAGGGAATACTTGGATGTACTCAAAGCTAAATCCAGCGTGAGCAGCACATAGAGCGCCTTACGACGTGCGGACGTTCACTGTAGGAGTGGAATACACGTTTATTTTGCAAAATTGAAACAAGCCAGTTAATTTTCCTGAAATGAGCATGTACTATGAGATACCCATCGCCGGATTTCCCCATGTAAATCGCCGAAACCGAAACCATACGCAAAGTGGCGCGAAAAGCAACTAATAAGGGCCACGGATCAACAGTAGACAGTTTCATCAGCGGGTTCTGCGTGGTGTTTCAAGCGGAATGCGCCAAGGAGAGCTACAAAACCTGTAGGAAATCCACAGAAAAAGCGGTGCATTTTGCCAAGCGCGAACAACTCGAGACTATGTATTTGAAAGTGCCGCCGTCATCTGCTAACCTACCGCACGTTGCATATTTTTTGTGGCTGACGTTGCTGCTCGCTCGCGCCACCAGGCCCGCAGAAACCGGTCTATCGGGGTTTGCTTTCCGGATTTCTTCCGTGCTGGGTTTCGGATTCGGGTCTCTTATTTCTTTTTTTCTTTTTTTTTTGTGCATGGCGAAATTTGTCACTGGATATCTCAAAGTACATTGATCGTTTCAGAGTAAAAAAAGAAAAAGAGAAGGCAAAAAGCAATGGGCTAGACCTATGCAATGTCTGCTCCTGGTTCCTCAAAATAAACGTGTACCGGAAACGTTTAATAAAAAATAACAAAAAACCTCGTGAATTAAGTTGACGTAGTTGGCCACTTCGCAGGTACTCATTTACTCTCAATGGGGGGGGGGGGGGGGTCGAAGTAGCCTGCCGCTGCTGGCCGCACTCAATGGCACTCTCAATGAATGTCCATGCCGGCGTATAACCCACCAATCTGCTATCCGTGCTTCTGTAATAGATTTTTAAATGAAAAATTTGTATCAAGTAAAAAAAAAAAAAAAACACCGCACAGGTTTACTTCACGCGCGGCAAAAAAATACGTACACGATGTTATGCACTTACTAAGTAATAAGTTAACTCACCTTCTCAATAATAGGAGGTATCTCACGTCGGCAACTAATCTTTATCGAACTCGCGTTGCATGACAAACAATGTTTCCAAGGAAAGCCGAAAAAAAACTTTCTCCACCGTGCTCCGCCCGATCCTTCCAGGCTCCTTTAGCATATGCGCATGCTCAGCCACGGCTGCCATGTTTTGGGGTAGGTAATCGGTGTCGAGGTTGCGCAGAGATTCGAATGTCGAAAAGTGCCCCTCGCTCATTTTGGGTTAAAATACGACGTTTTGCATTCCAACGCCAGGGGGAGACACATACATGGAAAAAGGTCCATCCACGAAATGAAGCCCCAAATCATGCGTGTGCAAGTCTCCAGAAAAATGAGGCAATAAAAATGTTCTCACTTTGAGTCTGTCCCTCCCAGGATAGCTTATCTTTCGATACAAATCGACGCCGACCTTTCGACACCGAGGCCGGGCTGCTTTTGAAAAGGACAGGAATGTTTTGTTTGAACTATACGAAGGCCTCTTAGTGCTAATTCGCGCAGTACAAGTTATGTCTGATTTTGGTTTCTGATGATCGTGATGTGACTTCAATGCTCTCCGTGCCAGAAATCCTTTCCGCGGCCGAAACAAGAAAAAGTGCTCAACGATAAAATAGTTCAACAAACGGCACGTTTGACACACAGCTGCAGCAGCACATCGTGCTTCTCACCAGATTTATGTCATGCGGCGTGTACTCGTATACGTTGCACAACCCCCTGCGTTCCGATGAGCTTTCTGAGAGGAGATACCAACAAAGCCTAAGATGTTTTCCGTTTGTAAGTACGAATCACTGTCTAGCCCTTATTCAGCTCCTGTTTGCGCATTTTTATTCGTTCTGTTTTAGCGAGATACTTTCTCTGAAAAGCATAGCTACTGTACAGCGCAGGCTAACCTTTCGCTCCTTTTTTTTTCCCATAATAAACACGATATTGATGCTGATGAAGAAAAAATACGAAAGCGACGAAGTAGATATTTCAGAATGGCACTGCCGGTGAATTTTGTTCTCTCCGTACGTAACCACTAGAAGACAACACAATGTTTGAAACGCTTTGCACATATTTTTTTCAGGTCATACGTACGTTTGACAAAAGTTAGTTTCATAGTTAAATGTAATAAGAATTAATCATAAAGCAACCGAGATTACGTTTTGGGGTTGAACATGGCCGTAGGGTGTTGGCCTTGGCAACATGTACTTGAACTTGGGGGAAAAAGGCAAATGGACAGAACACAAAACGAACAGCTCCAGAGAAGGCTCAAACCAGCAAGGAGAGCTTATAGGTACTAATACAGCAGGTACAAACATAGAACGTAGAGAGGCAATGGAGGGGAAAGGGAACGTAACTTTGCTGAACATGAAGCCTGGCACCCGGATATGTTCATAGGTTGACGTTTTCTTTTTTGTGTGTTAGTGGCGAAAAGGTGTGCGCCCCGCGCTTTCCACAGATGAGGAATGATACCGTTATCATTCTGTGGAATGGTTGGCGTGTTACGTTTTGAATCTCTGTTTTAGAAGAGCAGGCCGTAAAGAGGGAAAGCAAACCGATGCACTGCAATAACAGGACTAATTACAATTTCAGACCATCCAGGACAATTTATGTTTACTTGTCACGATATCCTAGAAATAGCGCTGGTGCAGGTTACCTGCGAATATACATGAGCGGTTTCATGATTCATTGGTGTATTTCGTGTCGCTGCGGGTTGTAAAATGCAGATGTAACCGCACACTCTAAAAATAGAATTTGATTCATTCATTCGGAGGATGTCATTATCTTTTCTGATTTGTTAACAATAGGGAGTGTCTTTTTGCAAAGGCATGCACTTCCAAACAAATCGGAGAAGATAACGGTATCTTTCTGAATGGCGGTTGCCTCTGAGCCTGTGATGCAGTGTTTTCGTTTTTCGAGTGTGCCGCTTCCGCGCATAGTGGAGTATAACCGCATTACACGGCTCGGGTGCGGATGGACGAATGCAGGTGCGGGTAGGAACTTACTAAGCCGCGATCGCTTCTACGGACGTGTGATTTCTGAAGCACCCTCCGATCTAGGAATGCTTCCCCATACGTAACTAAAGTCACGATTTCGAATTCGCTTGAAAACGAAATTTTAGACTTTCCCGTACTATCCTAAAAAAGTAGCATTCATCCGCTATTCAAGGTAGCTGGAATGTGTAATATTGAAAAATTTCTTCATAAGTGGTGGGACGAGGGAAAGACGAGGACAATGTATGACGGCGGGAGAGAGGAAGAAGAGGGGGACATTCCGAGGGTGACGGGGGTAACGGTGACCACGGAATAAATCGTTCGACTTGGGTTTCCCCACGATATAGTTTGGAACATTACAAGTTTAAACAGGCGACCCCATCGATGCCTGTCGATATGAGCCAGACACAAATGAATCGACCAGGCACGGACGCGTCAAAACCAGCAGCACCGTTTATCCATGGACGGCAACTGAGCAACAGTGCCTTCGCATACTTGGGGGGGGGGGGGGGGGGGATATTAGAACAGAGAAAAAGAAAGGAGGAAAGGTCAGCTAAACGGTATGTCAGCTTGCTATTCCGCAAAAAGTAATAATAATAAAAAAAATTAATATTTGGTGATGGTGATATGATAAAAAAAAACGGGGGGGGGGGTGAATACTAGGACTCTGATGACATCCCACTGGAAAGCGCTATTCTACACTTCGAAGCCACAACATCGCGTGTTGTGGCTTCGTTAGGAATCGATGTGCAGAGAAGAGAGGGTATATCACGAGGTCATGCGAGTGCCGCAGCATTTTTCGATTCGCCAGCTTCCACACGCTAAAAAGACCCATTTATATATGGGTGAACGCACGAACGGGAAGAGACACAACAGCTTTTAACAGGTACGTGCTTTGTGCTCGAAAATGATCTAGTCAGTGGAAAGTGAATTGATGAATGGATATGCGGATGTAAAACGGTATCCTCATAGAATAACAGCTCGAATTTCTTCCCTGATAAGTTGCCTAATTTTCGGCGGGTTTCCATGAAGTCCAACAAATACGTACGTTTCCTACATGAAAAGCGAAAAAAAAAAGAAAGAAAAGGACATTATTTTGGTAATAACGCATTAAATTGCGGGAAAAGGAGCAATGCTATTAACAACCAGTAGAACTAAGCGGGCAGTTTCATTGAATCATTCTAAAGGCAGATATCCAAAAATTCACAGTTGAGTATTTGTAGGACAGGAGGGTGGCAAAGCTTCTTATGAACGGTTCTTGTACGAAGATAGGACTATTGAAACTATCAACTATGTAAATAGAGCCAGCTCAAGAACGACGAGAAGGTACCTAAATTTCGAAATTGAAAACATGAAGATCTCGACGGTATTATCGCGAGAGTGGGAGCGAACCATGTCCATGGATAGCTGAATACCAACAGAGGCTCGACTACCGGTATTCTTATAGATATATGGGACTACTGATTGTAGATGGTGTCGATAGTGTCCATGGCAAAAGTGCTACCTCCATGCTATACACGTGGTTGTAGCCTTTGTCAGCTTCTCACTTTTTGGAACCTTGAATGCGTGTGACGTCAATCACGATCCTCCAAAGGGATTGTCCTGCGATGCATGAACGTTCTGAGTAGACGCTATCTTATTCGAAATAATGAACGCGACATTATACGAACGCGGGAAAAGAAGATTCAATTAAATGATGCGTCTTACTGGGGGAAGTATGTCAACGTCCTTGGCTTGACTTCCAGAAAATCGGCTACAACAATTGTTCTTCGCCAACTCACTCTGAGCCTGCTTCATCGCGATGAAGGCAGAATTAAAATCTTTACTGATGGCTCATCGACACAGACCGGCTCTACCTGTGCATTCGTAATCCCTGAGCTGTCGATTGAACGAAGCGCTAGGCTGTCGCACCCGACGTCGGCTGCTGTGGCCGAGCTGCATTCCATTCTTATGGCGCTTTCCTTCATTGTGTCCCGTCAACCACCCATGCACTGGACCATATCCAGTGACTCCAAAACCTCTCCCCCCCCCCCCCCCCAAGCTCTGCAGTGCACCATGGGTTCGAGCTCCCTCGCGCCACTGGTGTGTGACGTCCTCAGGGAGTATTCGTGTGCTGTCACACAGACCACATATCCACCTTGCAGTGGATCCCAGGTCATTGTGGCGATGGGAATGAGGCTGCCAATCTACTTGCGAGACGGGCTCATGTGGCACGTGGCGTACCGACGCACCCTACGTATTTCACCCAAGCGGGCGCGAAGCAAGCAATTGGTACTCTTATGAGACGTCTGTGCAGTGAACACTGGCGCAGAAGTGTCCCTTCTATGTCGTTCCTGTGCAAGGTGGACCCAGATCTCCGTTCTTATATGCCGTCAGCGCTTCCTCGACCCATCACGTCGCTCATCTACAGGCTTCGCCTCAACGTGCCATACAGTGGAAGACTTTTGTTTAAGCTCGGCATGGTTCCGTCCCCCAACTGCGGTCTGTGTGATGTAGTTGAGGACGTGGATCACATACTCCAAGACTGTCCGAGGTACAGTGTACACCGTTGTACCCTTGTTTCGTCCCTGTCCCGCCTGGGTAATCAATCGGCCATACTCCACCGAAAAGGTTCTTGGGTGCTGGCCAGCAAATCAGCTCATACCTGCCATGCCCGCCCTTGTGCAATTTCTCGTCTCGACGGACCTCTCTGACACATTGTGACGCTTTTTGTTTTTGTGCATTGAGATTTCGCTTTTGGTGTCAAGATAGGTGCTGATGTTCTCATTTATTCTGTTTTCATTCCGTTTCAAAGGGGCGAATTTTGTGTAGTTTCTCTTTCGTTTCTTAATAACACGTCCTGGAGTAGCCAGTCCCGGGTGGCTCGAGACTAACATCTCCATTTTTTTCTTTCAAAAATCAATCAATCAATCAGTATGTTTATTACAAAAGGAAAGGAAAGGTTAGCTAGGCAAAAAAGCGGGCTTGCTATTCAACAAAGAAAAGATAAAGAAGAAAGAAAGACCGACAGTGACCACAACAACGTAACAATGACACAGGCTGTTCATGGCTCCTGAGGTTTTGGGAAAGCGGAGGAGAGCGGCGATTACGGCCCACTGGTTGGGGTGCAGAAGCGGGCCAAGGAGAGTGGCAAAAGAAAGTCTGGCAAAATAATTCTGGAAAAGAAGATCCGGCAAAAGAAACGCCAAGCTGGAGTAGAGGCAATCGGAGGTTGCTTCGATGATGGATGTGCTGTTAATAATACAAGAGATGGTGTGGAATGGCAACTTTCACGCCACAGGTTGTGCAGTTTTTGAAGAGAAGCGAGGGAGTACGGGCAGGCATTGAGTCGTAGATGGCGGAGAAGGGATTCTTCTTTACGACCGGAGTGGCAAGCGATGACAAACTCTATCAAAGGGTCGATAGACTGCAGGCACGGTAGTTTCGGCCTTAAATTGCCGGGCACGTGTGACACGCCGACGGCGAATATGCAGACGGCATGTGAAGGCAAAAGCGCCACGACCGAAGTGTCAATAGATGTAGCACGTCTCGCTGCTGCGTCAGCGCGGACGTTTCTATACAGGCCTATATGGCCGTGATGTTATGACCGGTGGCTAAGAGTTGAGTGAATTTCTCAAGCAGCGCATTGCCTGCAATGGCTTATTATGCTCGGGCGAGGTGACGACAATATATCGAATGATGCCTCGCTATCGGTAAGCATGACCTACTTTTCGTGCACCGATCCGACGATACGCTCTATTGCTGCCAGGATGCCGAACAACTCTGCTTCCGTAGAGGAGTTTGAAAGCGTGCTCCAGGTGTTCATCCGGAACGTAGAAGGCAGCGTCCGATCTATCAGGTGTATCAGGTGTCATTGAGTCATCGGTGTACATTTGGCGACTTTGTCGGTGAGTTGAGTCGAGGTGATCCAGTGCTAGTCGATGGGCACGAGTGTAGAGACGTCGTGCTTTTGTAAAAGACCAGGCATTCTGGAGTAAATACGGGATCTTTCATGTGTCCACACGACCGGCACATAAGACGACGTAGGCGCTGGGGAAGGAATGCTCCCATTCAGGCGGGCAATGGCGCTGCCAAAAGCAGACGCCGGACAGTCCTCATCAATACGATGAAGGTAGTGGAGCGGGTGCCGTGTAAGGTAGCGCGCCAAAGCGAAGTGCGTATCCGTTGTCTTGGGGACTCCTAAACAGACGCGGAGGCTACGGGCATGGATGCTGAGTAGTTCCCATTTTTGGATTCGACTGAGAACATGTAGGATGGGTAAACTGCACCGCAATGTACCCAAAAAACTAGGGCCTGATGGACACGATAGAGGTCACAGCATGACGGGCCCCAGGATACATCAGCAATACGCCTGAGTACATTTACTAAACCGTTTGCCTTGGTAGCGAGCACCTTCACATCGTGGGACCAGAAGCCCGATCTTCAACTTGTCGATATTCCATAAAGGGCAACCTCCATGGAGCGAATTTTTGCAACGAAGTTCGCGCGGCAGACTGCCACGCGCCTTCCGCCGCCAGTTGTTCGCCGGCACCAGCTCCATGGAGCGAAAAACCTGCGGACGGCGTCGGGAAGTCATGTTGTGATGTCGCTGTTGCCAGGGTATAAGGTGAAAGCTTAGTGAAATCAGTTGCTCGAAAAAGTGCATTTAATGTCACAAATTTTGCAACTAAATCCAACAACTGTCTGAAAAGATGCGACCAGTAACGTACCGAAAGCCATATTCACTACTGCGAAAGGAACACATGTTTCTTGGCAGAGAATGCCTCACGTTCTAACGATGCAGTTGGCGAAACAGCGAGCAGACGACAGCATCCAGATGCAAGAAGAGGACGATGACGATGATTCACGAGAGCAGACGACCACGTGCAGGCGATCTAGCCACTGATCTCGATTGTAAAAGGCTGGATCGCGGATAGGGAGCGCGAGCGTGCGGCAACCGGCCGCCATCTTACTGTACCCGAAACAGTCGCCGCAGCGATCATGGCAACTTCTTGCAATTATGGTCGTACCAACCGTACCGGCAAGGATACAGGGCCGAAATTTCTACAGGTGAGTCATTCTTTGTCAAGGAATAAATAGGCGTCCATTCTGTACATTTATTTGACAATTATGAAGTTTTTTTTTGCCCAAAACCAGCACTGGGTGCAAGTTGTTTGATCGCTCTTCCGAGGTTCAATCGAACACACTTGCATTTTCCCCGCCGGCAAATACAGTTTGAGTGCATAATATGCTGGAGAGAACATGTTACACTACACTGATAGTGGTGTCATCAATATGTGCGAGCACTCGGGCGCTTTTCTGCATGCATTGCTAGCACGGTACCAAGTGTTCTCTACGGAAGCAAGTGCACAGTCATTTCTTTGAACCGCCTTCGCGTATAAGTTCAGTATTACGTCGTAATAAGACCAAGATAGTCACCCTTTTTCATGTATTGGTATTGTTTTGTGCCTTGGTTTAATTTGTGACAAAGAATCCTATGTAACGGTGGTGTGGTGTGACTTGGATACTGTCTTTGTGTGTGAGCTATGTTGTCAGCTTGTTGCGATAATAATAATTCGTGGCTTGTCGTGTTATTTGTAGCAGCGTGGTCTCTCAATACAGGTTTCCTCACGGGGGCTACCCAGAGGATCGTCTGTGTCATCGAGCATCATCTGTGTCATCGTCTGATGCGATCGAGCTTACAGATAAGTGTCATGTTCCTCATTCACGGGTTCCTACTTTACGGGGAGGAACCACCCCAGAGCACGCACTGTGGTGAACCTCTCTCAATTTTGCAAATTCTCTTTACATGTTCACATCATGGAACACATCACTTCGGACGGTTTTATATACACCTCAGGCCCCTTCACCCAGCATTGTCTTGGTGATGAAGCTATAATTCTTTTTAGAACAGCGTTTAAACGTGGAAATTTTTAAAAGATATCGGGATTGTAAACCTTGCTTTGAACTGATGTTTTAAACATTTATGCAATGCTTTTACTAAACAACATATTTATTTTTAACTAGTTGCATCCTAACCAATGTTCTCTCCTTCACAGCTGCCTCGACATATGCAAGAAATGGGTGCAAAACCTGAGCAATGCCAACTAACTCCGATCACCGCAGCGCCTCCAAAAAGTAAAAGCATATGTGTCACATGAGATTTTTAAAGGTATTCATAGTATATAATACTTTGTATTAACTGTTCTAGATCTAGCCCACCTCTACAGTATACACCCTCAGGAATTAAAACTTGTTGTGGAACTGTGATCATTGTTTCAGTTACTAGGCATGCACATATATGCTATAAGAAAATTATTTCTTGAGAATGAACACTCTGTAGTTGCCTTAGCTGCAGGAGGAGTGTACTCCAGCATGTCAACTACTAGCAAAAATACTGACGTATTTAAGATTATGACACAGTTTGAAGGATTTCAATTCAGGAAATTTGCAGTGGCAGGGCCTGCCAGAGTGAAACCTACTGAATATGTTATGGTGTCGAAGTGGCGGTTCCTGCAGGATAGGAATATCTTAAATGGGAGCAAAAAGCTTGAAATTAACAAAGTGTTAAGCAATTTGTAATACACTGAACACATAGGCAGCAAAACAAAAATTTAAAATTCAGCATGTATGAAAATTGGGTGCAACAAATTTACATAGTGTACCTATACATTGTCATTCCTGAGATATATATTGTCATTGCATGGAGGTCACAAAACAATAAATGTATTGTTTTGTCACTTCCCTGCACATTTATTGTATCTTGAAATGCATATATGCAAGAATAAATGTTGAACTTGAAAAATGTATATTCTCTTTATTCATAGAGCATAACACCACTTATCTTCTCTACAAAAGCATATCGTGTTAGATCTTTGTCATGCAGAATGCACAACCAAGAAAGCCATCTTCCACTAAACATCACGTTTGACATGATTCAGTTGGTATCATTTCATAGACAGGGTACACCAGGGCTCCAGTTTCAAGCTCCAAATCGTCATGTTGCAGTTTGGAAACCGTACATGTGTTGCAATAGTGCCCTCGCATGTTAAAATGTAAGATGGGAGTCACTGTTAATGCAAAGTGACTCCTATGAGAGAGACTGACGCTGAAGAAAAGTGTGCAAACTGCGGAAAGTGTCATAGAAGATCTTCAGAAATCGTGCCTGGTTTCACGGCAGTACTACCACACTCCCTTTTAGATGACTATGTTAACGATTGGAGTTTCAGGTGTACAGCTGCATTTTTTGCAACGTGCTCCACATAACAAGCATGACAAAGTCAGCAGTGGATGGCAGGCCCCGTCCCTACGCAGCTTTGTTCACGCTGCAGTTCCATTCAGCAAAAGCATGTGAGTACGCGAGAAGGACATTCAATTTCACCTGCAAATAATCAGAGCAAATGAAAGAAGAAAAAAAATAGAAGTGCTGTACTTCATAAGGAGATAAGTCTTGTGTCTCAAGGAGGTGTTACCACTTACTAAGTACCTTGATTAAGTTTACATCAATACCTAGATTAACTGGCCTAAGCGTTATCTAATTGCGTGAAGTAATTGTTTGGGATGCTTCGGTGTGTTCATATTTGCGACGCATTACGTCGAAGACACCACTGTCGTTCACTAAAAGACTCTTTCTTGCTTGATATAAATCAGATTAAACGCATACGCCTGTCTAAAACAACGGCTGTGATTCTACGGGGCGATTTCTTTCTACCATGCGTGTATATATCCTTTCTGGGACCGTTCTCTGTGGAACAATTTTTGTTTAGAACGCAGCACGGGAGATTATATACATGGTTGTTGTTAATCTCACATCGTTTGTTATTGAAATATTGGCTGGGAAACGTGCTGTAGTACAATCCCCAGCGCTGCACTGCAGTGATGGTCTAGTTTCGGAATGCAAAACATAACGTAATTAAGAATCGAACGGCAGGACACGTGTGAAACACTGTTAGGATACATCAGTATACTGGCACCTTACAAAATTGTGTGACGACAAACAACGATCAACGCCTGCAGCGCGATAAATACTCACGATCTCTGTTGCCTCCCATTGTTTTCTATGGGCGCACACAGCGCTTTAGGGCCTCCCAACATGGCGGCCCGAATGCGTACCTCTCCCCCACGAGCCCCTCTCCCATGCGCGATCCAGCCTTTATACATAGAGATCAGTGGATCTAGCGTAGATTCGTAGCGGAAGAGCACTTTGCTTGGTTCATCTGCAGTTGACGCTTCCGGAATCGCGGACGCTGGGCGAAAATATCTGGCATGGGCAGATCGGCGGCGGACGCTCACATTTTTGACGCCTCGCGCTGGGCGTCCGACGCTGAGCGAAGTTCGCAGCTTTTTCGCTGTACATTCGCTCCATGGAGGTTGCCCTTAACGCGCGTTAAATGCACCACTTCGGCCAGTGATTCGTCACGAGCTCTTCCGAAAGTCGTTTTTTTTTCTTGCAAAGCAGCTTTGGAGCTCTTGCAAAGCAACTTTAAATATAACGGTAACTATCGCTCTGAGAAAGTTCAAGGTCGGGGGGCAGGGTCAGGCCACGGTCAATTGTAATGCCCAGGTATCGACAAGTCGTGACAAAGGTCTGGGTGAGCCATCAATGAAAAGCACGTAAAGCGTCAAACTGGGCATGTTGGTACGACATGGCGATAAAGGGCTAAAAACAGACACACAGATAGCGCACTAGCAACAATGAAAAGCGGGTACTTATGGAATGATCTGCGTGCAAGAGCAATGGGGCAGTGTACCGCAGTGTAGCGGCGGTGAATGACCCGCCACATCATCACCTCATTTATGTGTATGTGTGCGTGTGTTTGCGTGCGCGCGCGTGAAAATGCCAAGGGTGCAGTCTTGCTAGGTGAGACAGCCAAACCGCGCTCGAGGAGGCATCTTGAAACGAGCCTCTGCGTTGAATCGTGTCACGTCGAATGCCAGAGATCCAGACACAAATGTCGTAATGTGAGTATGATCCGGCAGGTGCGCCTCAGGAGAAGCCATAATGATATTGAGTAAGAGGGAGCTGAGGACGCTCCCTTGTGGAATACTACGATGAACGTGCAATGTGGCAGTATCCCCTTAGCAGTGCGCACACACAAGCAGCAGTCAGCAAAATGTCTGATCCATGACAAGGGGCAGCCCATTGCTTCAGATTCTTGAAGCGTCGCATTTGTTGCGCTATGAAGGACACGGTCGTACGCTTTCTTGGCGTCGAGATAGACAGCAGCTGTCTGCTTCAGCCTTTGCCTGTTGCGTCTGACTGATCAGAGTTATGACGCTGTCCATTGCCGACCGGCCTGGGAGAAATCCCCATATTTCCTCAGGAACCCCCCGCCCCCTGCTTTCAAGCAAGATACCAGCTTAGGCGATTGAATATCATTTTCCAATCAGCGTTCCAAGGTCATCCCCACATAGCTCGTAAGAGCTATTGGGCGAAAAGAATCCATGTGATGTGGCGATTGACCACGTTTAAGTAAGGGCACCACCATCGCGGTCTTCCACCCCTTAGGATCTTCCCCTTTGCTCCGGTTTTCGTTGAAAATCCGTAGGAGGAATACTATCTCGCCCCGACAGGGGAAGATTCTGAATTGTCTCATGCGTCTGGTCTGCTTCGGGGAGGTGAGCTGAGGAGAGTCTCGAGTTGCATATTCCAGCTCGAAAAGGGCAAGCGGCAAATCCAGTACCTGATCCGATCCAGTACTCTGATCCAGTGCTTGAGCTGATGAGAACACGACTGAGGGCTGTGTAGCGAGACGTGCGCGATATTCCCCTGCAATGCACCTTCAGAAGGCGAGGGAGTTAACGCCAGGGAGCGGAACGGATGTCGTTGAACCACAGGAATATAGAAAGTCCCTTGAGCACTCCCCAAATCGGAGACATCGGGGTACGGGGAGACAAAGATGTTGCAAAACGGCGCACAGCGATCTCGCGCGAGTTTACATAAGTGTCGATGAAAAACCTTCTGTACAAGTCGGGCTTCATGGCTGTCGTGTTGTAGATGGGTGCGTCGCGCACGCCGCCGTTCGGCGCGGTGACGAAGAGCGCGTAGCCGCTCGTATTCGGCGTCCACTGCAGAACAATGGAAAGGAACAAGGAATACGCGTGTTGAATCTGGGTTGTATCTGCCACTGTGCGACGGAAGTCCCGCTCATTTCGGAGTCCACCCGGCTTGAAGAAGCACTCTCTATAGCAGCACTCGTTCTTGACACCCAACGGCAGCCCGCAGGCGATCTCCGCACACGTGTACCGCGTGTGGGTACGGCCCCAAGAGTAAAATGTCACCGCTCTGCTCCCACTAATGCGCCGAATGATAGAGCTATCGCTGTTTGTGACTTCAGCAGAGAACGAGGCGTACGCCTTGTTGTGGCAGTTAACGTGCCTCCACATTAATTTCAAGTGAAGGACGTACACCATCGGTTTCAACCACTCCAGAAAGAAAACGACATTTTACTGAATGACGGTTCCCAAGCAGCACATATCTTGGTCGGTGCCCGCGGTTCGTGCCTTTACAGTAAATAATTGAAATGGAATGAATAATGGCTGAATCGGTAATACTGGACTACTATTGCCGATACGCATCCAATATTGGGCCGAGATGTTGCACTACTTAGGTTGCTTCTTAGCACGTAATACAATCAAGTTTTATTCTTCAAGCCGGAATCGCCACCACCTCTGTTCTCTGGGAGTAGCGTTGGGTAGACGAGAGGTCTGCCTGCCTAGACTGCACGGCGGCATGTTGCTTTGCTCTCAGAGCTTTGAATTCCTTGTACATCTACCGCTGCCACATAAAACGCCACCATCCAAGCAATCAATCAAGCACCAGGTGCAATCCATCTTGTACGACTCTGTAGGCGTCGTCCTTTTCCTGCACAATGATATTTCAGCTGTGAACAGTAATGTACAGTTCATAGTCTTCTGGGAAGGAAATATGTACAACAAACTGGACTCGCGAAAGTTTTGTGTAATGCTTTGGGCTCACTTGCTCATTTTGCTCGTGACTAACCAGCAATGCAACAAAAACGGTTGGTCTAGCACTGCAAAGAGTTGTGGGTGCGAACCAATTACAGTAGGTTGCAGCACCAGAGGAAAACAGCGAAACAAACTAAAAAGAGAGAGGTCGAGAGAATAAGCGGATTAGGCTGCTCGTGTGTGAGCACCCCTTTCAGGTTTCGTGTCAAACGGGCAACAGGTTATCATAGGAAAATTTATCAACACTCCATTGGCTAGTTATGCTGTTGTGACCACGATGGCTATACTACTATGCAATACAATTATGTATTAACATATACGTACATTATATACAAGACTACATGTTTCCGGCTCATTTTATTCCAGTTGCCAATTTCTTGTTATCTGTTTGGGCCATGTGAAATAATCCATGTCCCAAAATTTTAGTCCTGGTGCCACACGAATTAATCTAAGCGCAGAGAAGTTAATCCGTGTGCCAAATGAATCAATTCGAGTGTTGTTCGATTTAGTCCAGCGACGACCAGATTTACTCGCTATAGTATTTGCCTTTGACATCGATAGAAATAACTTCGCATTGACCGAAAATAAATTCGAATTTCTTACAAGGGGCTTAATCGCTTGCACGTCTAACGAGTTAAACGGAGGGCGCGGCACTCGTGGAGAATGCCCGGCGCACTTCGCGCGACACGTGAAGGGCACAGCATGCGTCATGCGCAATGTGTCACGTGCTCGTCTTTTTGAATCTCCCGCTACTCGTTAGCTCGTTAGACGTGCAATCGCTTAATCGCTTGCACGTCTAACGAGCTAATGAGTGGCGGGAAATTAAAAAAGACGGGCACGTGTATACATCTCCAGATCAAGTGCCTTTCTTCGTCGCGCTGGACCTCTCGACTTTTGAAACTCGGGGGCCTGGCTGGTGGAGGCTAGATAGTGTGATATTACACGATCCCCAAGTTACTTCAAACGTAGAGGTGGCAATCCGTGACTTTTTGCTTGAGATAGACTTCGACCCTGTTATTTGGGACAACAAGCCGCACTAGTTAGGTCTTTTCATCGCAGCTGGTAGAAAAAGGAAGGTAGCTCTCACCGAACATTTAAATGAGCTTCGTCGTCGAACGGTCATAGTGAAACGTGGAGGGCCCCTTACGTTGTTCATGCGAGAGTACGTCCTGAACGGGTGAACGTCCTGAACGAGTGCTATTACCGAGCTTGGCGCTTCTCGTCCCGCACTGCGGCTGTTATGTTCAACCGCAACCGTTCTATCTTAGACCCCGACATGTTGCGCTACATGCGTAACTCTGACATCAGAGAGCCTCGATCGAGTCGTATCGAACAGGCAAGCTTGGCGGCTGGGTCTGACTCCTCTGCTCCATCGGATATCGTCCAGGTGCTCCGCACCTTCTCTGCACAATTGTTCTCTTCTGAGCGCCAGGAAAGTGTGGTTGGCGAGGAGATGTTACGTTTCCTGGCTACCTTGCCCGAACTGCAGATGATTTGGGTTCGGCATTGTGTTCTTCTGTGACCTTGTCAGAAATCAAAGCCGTCCTTGCTGGACAAAACGTTTCTTCTGCTCCTAGGGCAGCCACCTAGCTCCGATGCACCATAACCCAGTTAAACTTATCGTTCTCTTCTGCTTCGGGCCCAGACGGGCTACCGATACCGTTCTACAAATGCTTTTGGACAGCCCTGGGTCCGTCTATGGTTGCGTTGTCCAATAGCTTCCTGCAGGATCACCAGCTTCCGGCTTCTTCGAATCATGGTCGTATTGCCCTCATTCCGAAGGGTGGCTACAGCAACTCGCCACAGTCGTGGCGTCCTGTTACGTGCTCAATAGTGATTACAAGAATCGTGCATCGCTTATCGCGACGCGTTTGACTACCTTCCCTACCTCGCTTCCCTACGCCTCCCTACCTCGTCTCTCCATTCCAACCCTGCTCAGTTTCGTGCAGAAGTATCTTCGCGTCCCTGCTGTTGACGCGAGATACGAGGGGTGTTCAAGTCAAACCGGGACTTTCTGTTTCCTGAGTGTACAAATGGCTCGCACTACTTCTTTTTCGTCATTTTCACACGCGACAGGCCTCCGCGTTCACCACGTGGTAGTCCATCCAATGTTTGTGCAAAACAGAAGACATATGCTGGACAAGATGGCCGACAACGAGGTGAGCGCGCACATCGAACAGCGAATTGTCATGAAGTTTCTCGTGAATGAAGGCGTAAAGTCAGCTGAAATTCACAGAAGACTTCAGGCTCAGTATGGCCACGATACACCAAGCCGCAGCAAAACGTTTGAGTGGTGCAAACGGTTCCGAGACGGCCGTACATCAGTGCAGGACGATCCCGGCCGATCGCGGCTCAGAGCCCAGTGTCAGAGTTCTTGAGAACATCCAACTTGTGGAGCGCCTGATCCTCAAGGACCGACGGATAACATGTCTCGAACTGGCTCGAAAGACTGACCTTTCTGTGGGAAAGTTGAACACTATCATTCATGAACACCTCCAGTTTCGGAAAGTTAGTGCCCGTTGGGTCCCGAGGCAGCTCTCCGTGCAGCTCTCCGCCCGCATACCGCGCATCTCACGACACGCACCTTACAGGAACTTGGCTGGAAGTTGCTGCCACATCCCCCTTACAGTCCAGACCTCGCTCCCAGCGATTTCCATCTCTTCGGCCACTAAAGACGTTCCTTGGGGGCCGCCACTTCAGCTGCGACGACGAGGTCAAGAATGCGGTCCGATCATGGCTGCTACGCGCCGGTAAGGATTTCTACGCTGCTGGCATCCAAGCCCTCGCGAAACGCTGGGAGAAGTGCATTAGTGCAGCTGGAGATTACGTTGAAAAATAAAACTAATTTATGGCTGTAAGTTCATTTTACTTATGCGAAAAATGAAAAGTCCCGGTTTGACTTGAACGCCCCTCGTAGATAACTGTATACAGGGTGTCCCAGAAAACGTGTCATTGAATTGAAAGTACACCACATAGAATCATTAGGTTAACGCCATTTGTTCTTACTAGGTCTTTGCCATCTCCTGAATATGAATGTCACGTAGCGTAAGTTTAATTATGTAACTTTTCGCGAATTGACCTCGGAAATTTGCCAAGTACGTAAATGTCACTTTTTTACCCCACCAATGTGAAGAGCGTCCCGAATTTACTCAAGTTCATGATAATTGACAGGGATATTGAGGAGCTATCCCATCGGAAAAATAGCGAACATCATCCTTACGCAGCACCCGGAGCATAGCGCGCGATGAATTTTTGAGCACAATCGTTGTCAGTCCGTCGAAAGGAGGTTGGAAACCCGCTGGAAACCAATTTCCATCGTGCTCAACAGATGCCTGCGTCGACCCCGTCGTTTGAATGCGCGTGTGAGTGCAAAAACATGTAGGAGTGAAAGCGGAATGAATGACTGAGTAGATATAAACAACGAGATTTGGCCGAGGCAGACCACACTTAGGGACGACACAAACATTCGTTGAGTAGATATGATTTGTCCCTTCACATGACGCAACCTTGGAAGTCACTGGGAAGGCGTGTTAGCTTAGCTCAGTTGGTAGAGCCCTAGACCGTTAATCCAGAAGACGTGGGTCGAGTCCTACAGCTGGCTAACGTTTTCAGTGACTTCCTTCCTTCTTCATTCATTGTTCTTAGGCACTTGAGGTTCGTGTGTTTGTCCTTTCTTCTGCGTTCCAGCCTCAGAACATCAATTTCCATCATGACACTCACATCACGAGGTGGCAAAAACCTAGTATGAACAAATGCCGTTGACCGCATGATTCTGGGCGGTGTAGTTTTTTAAAAAATAATAATTCAATGACGCGTTTTCTGGGACTCTCTGTATATACAGGGTGTCCATGCTAAGTGTATACAGATTTTTTAAAAATATATATAACACTTTTTCCAAGATGAAATCAATTGCAATATAGCATATGCTGAAGGGCACTCCTAGCAAAGTCCAAAGGCAATGCCTTAATTAACTTTCATTAATTAACTTGTTAATTATAAAAGCTACAAAGTTGTCCCAATGAGAACATCTGTTCCTTTCGGTCACCTGATATCGTAGCCGTTTTCAGAACAAAAATCCGTTCCATAGATCGCCCGCAAAAAATTCGTGAAGGAACGCCATTTTTTCTTTATTTTGTTCATTGCGCTTCTTAGAAGACGCGTCTTTCCTTCATCCCCAATGTGAGGGAGAGAAAGAGCACACTATCGCCTCTCGCGTCCTGGAGAAAGATTAAAAGGAAACAGAACATGCAACCCAAGATAAGGCCAGTTCCGATAGAGTCACCCGATACATTTGTTTTTGTTTTATTTCCGCAAGTTAAAGCTCATCTTCGACGAATGAGGCGGCACTGTGCTCCTTACCCCCTCTCACGTTGGGGATGAAGGAAATACGCTTCTGCGAAGATGCGCAATAAAGAAGAAATGGCGTTCCTTCACTAATTTTTTGCGGGCGATCTAGGGAACGGATTTTTGTTCTGAAAACGGCTACGATATCAGGTGACCGAAAAGAACAGATGTTCTAATTGGGACAACTGTGTAGCTTTATAATTAACAAGTTACTTAATGAAAGTTAATTAAGACATTGACTTTGGACTTTGCTAATGCCCTCCTAGGGAGTGCCCTTCAGCATATGCTATATTGCAATTGATTTCATCTTGGAAAAAGTGTTACATATATTCCAAAAAAAATCTGTATACACTTAGCTGGGACACCCTGTATAGTGGGCTGCCACCCGCAATAACATTTCTGCAGATAAACGAAGTAGCCTTGAACGCCGGGAGAGTGGCGTCAGTTGCACCACCCAGTTCGTTCACATCTAATCCTCGCTGGAGTCTAGCGTAGTCTAACACAGCTTATCCAAACACCCATTTGTAAAGATAATTCGGCTTGGATGCGTCGTCGGCAGCGCTGTGATTACGGTACCGCTTTCGTACTAGAACTAAGCCCCAATTAAGCGTCAGCTGCTTCTTATTGTTGAACATCAGATCTTGTTGCTACAGCCTTGCATGGAACGCGTTTGACGTGCAAAGAACGTCCCTTAAGGATGCTGGCTGTAAAAGTTATACTCCTCCGTCATTTGTTTAACCTTACCTTTTGCCATGTTCAGCTGAAGCGCCAGGTCATTTGCACATGTCTCTTCTTGCTTTTTTTTCAAATGCTGTCAATGTTCCCCAGCGTAATTTTATATGCATCCTCCTTTTTCTTATGAAATAACTAATCTTGTAACGGGAGCCTGTCTTTCCCGCCCTGACGCGTCCGTCCACAACAACAACAACAGCAGCAGCCGCAGCAGCAGCGGCAGCTTTGTTTTGATGATCATCATGATCGGGATACTTCGGCCGACTAGCCGGATAGTGAGTCGCTGCGACAGCTCCTTCTCACGTTTCAATTTGGTCAAACGCTGGTTCGCTTCGTTTACCTCGGGTTTCGTTTTCTCGCAACGCACGCGAGATCCGTGGACTGCAACGTAGTCGCCTGCACGGCGCTCTGGCGCAACTTTGGCGCAAACGCAGCAAAAACACCTTATACGGCGCAGGATGGCAGCACCTCGTGATCGGCGCAGTTCGGCTCAAATGGCGCAGCACTTCCACCACTGGTTGTTGCACCAAAGACAGTCCGTAGACCACGGTTCACAGATGCCGCGTTCACGGGGCCACGCGTTTACAGGGAGTGATGTTGTATGCTATCGGAAAAAAGAGATACATATTTAGATGCCGGACTAATACAAATTCTCTTTACTCCACGAAGAATATTTTGTGCTGGGCATCCATGAAGGCATTGAACGGTCGAGACCGGCTCATCCTCCCATGAAAGTTGCTCTCGTACACTTTTCCATCACGAGTGCATGTGCTATATAACCTGTTATTAATTATCCTATCCTGTTGTTGATGACGCTATTATATACCATTAAAAAGGTTAGTGGAGAGAATAAATATCGGTCATTACGATGGCTAATTGAGCTGCGCTAAAATAGCCCAATTTGGTAGCGAAAATTGCAGGGGTGTTCTTTTCAGTCTTCCTACTTCCCGGTTGACGTGCTCGCATATCTGTTTTACTGACGTAGGTGGTTTAATGTCGTAACCGGGTGGTTGGGGAAAATAGACTGTACATGATGAGAAGTATAGATGAGCAAACTTTTGTGGTTAACTATAACGTTTTCTTGAAGTTGTAATTTAGCTTCTAGTTGAACTATATTTTCGCAGCCGTGTTAAAACTACATTTGCAACAGTACATTATTCTAACTTCATTTACTTATTTCTACGTTTTTCCACAAATAACGTCGAGGCGTCCCTGGAACAGCAAGACAGGAAATAATCCAAGATAAATATTTTTACAAGAATCTCGTCTTTATCTGTAGGCGAAGTTTTCTGACACTGCCTTCCACAGCTATCTAATTATTTAATACCTACCGTAACCCATTGCCGACTCCAATGAAGTGCAGGTGGCGCACCGAACTTCCAAGATGGCAGATGAAATGGGTCTCCGCCGCGAAGCGAGCGTATAGGGACTGCAGTTTCGGCCGCATTATGTTCACACTTGGGACTCTGTTTCAGTTTCTAATACGCACAAATTGAGACGCTTCATGAAAGCGTAATTAATTTTCGTGCGGGTCATCTCGCACTGTGCAGTTCAACTCAGAGAAGTAGGCAGAAATCTTCCGTCGTTTGAGTTTGTTTATATACGTCGGGAGTGAACAAAGGGGGCATTGAGAATGAAAGAAAGGCAAAGCAAGTATTAGCAAAGCAAGGTCACATAGCATATGTTATGCAATGCGGTCTAGTAGTATCCAAGCAATGCAATTTTTGGGTTTAGTTTTAGTTTTAGTAGCTTGTTAACTGAGGATGCTATTGTCACGAAGCGAAATGGGCCGGCGAGTCGTCGAATAAACAGCGAACGGTTTATTAGACTACTTGGTAGCAAAACACAAGAGTGATAGCTCTCTGAACACAACTGAGTCCAAAGAATGAATGCTCCAGCCTGGAGCGCACAAGCATTTAAGCGTCGCGCCGAATAGTCTAGAAGCAGCACGTGCGTTTGCCAGAGAGCAGGCGATGTGTCTGGAAGCTTCTTGCTTCTTCTTCAGCATGAGCCGGGATGAGATGTACCGTTTAGTGCCTGCCCTGGAAGTTTCGCGATGATGATTCGTGGCATTGCCTCCTCCGTAGACGGGGCATCGTCTCGATGCCGTTTCTTCTCCTTCTTTTTCTTTCTTTCTTTTTTTTTCATGTTGTTTCCTTCCAGCCAGTCTTCAGCGCTACCTGCTGTAGTACGGCTTGAGTCGAACGACGTGAACTATTTCAGTCCTCGGGGGTCGTCGAGAGGGAACGGTGCCCTCAGGTGCCACTTCGTAATCCAGGTCTCCAATGCGTCGAAGTACTTTGTAGGGACCGAAGTACCGCTTCAGTAGCTTGTCGCTCAGGCCTCGTCGTCGAATCGGCGTCCAAACCCATACCAAGTCGCCTGGACTGAAGCGTACGTCTCGTCGGCGCAAATTGTATCTTCTTTCATCGACGCGTTGTTGTTGACCAATCCGTAGTCTGGCCAGCTGGCGGGCTTCTTCTGCTCGCTGTGTGAAGTCCAGAGTGTCGTTTTCCACATCACTGGGTTCGTGGGGCAGCATCGCGTCTAGCATAGTCGATGCGTCATGGCCGTGTGCAAGGCGGAACGGTGTGAATCCCGTTGTTTCCTGGACAGCCGTGTTATAGGCGAACATGACGTAAGGCAGTATTTCGTCCCATGTCTTGTGCTCGACGTCGATGTACATCGAAATCATGTCGGCAAGGGTTTTGTTTAGGCGTTCGGTGAGCCCGTTCGTCTGCGGATGGTACGCCGTTGTCCTCCGGTGAGTGGTGTGGCTGAGTCGGAGGATTTCTTGTGTTAGCCTGCTTGTAAATGCCGTTCCCCTATCGGTGATTAAGGCGGTCGGAGCTCCGTGCCGTAGTACGATGTTCTCGATGAAGAACTTCGCCACTTCTGTTGCTGTGCCCTGTGGAAGTGCCTTAGTCTCAGCATAGCGTGTCAGGTAGTCGGTAGCGACGATTATCCAACGATTTCCGGAAGACGAACGTGGGAAGGGCCCGAGTAGATCCATCCCAATCTGCTCGAACGGCGCCGACGGCGGTGCGATTGGCTGAAGGTACCCAGAAGGTCGTACTGGCGGCGTTTTTCGTCGTTGGCATTCCCGGCACGTCCTTACGTAGTGGTGTACGGTCTTGGCCAGTTTTGGCCAGTAGTACTTTTCCCTTATACGGGCCAGTGTCCGGCTGTATCCCAAATGACCTGATGACGGTTCGTCGTGGCAGGATTCAAGAATCTCGCTGCGCATGTCCCCAGGCACAACGAGAAGCCACGTAGCGCCTTGTGGTGCGTGGTTTTCTTTGTAGAGAACACCATTACGTAGGGAAAAACTTGGGAGTGATCTTCTGAAGATGGGAGGAACATTGTCGGCGCGGCCCTGCAGATAGTCGACGAGTGTCTTCAATTCGGGGTCGTTATACTGCTTGGTAGACATGGTAGTCGCGCTCATTAGACCGAGGAAGGCGTCGTCGTCCTCGAGGCTGTTGTCCTGTCGCTGGAGTGGTGCTCGGGACAGGCAGTCGGTCGTCGAATAGTTCTTCTCTGCCTTGGTTAGCGTTCTGCTTGCGTAAGCGATGACACGTTCGACGCCGTCGTGAAGTTGAACGAGCACGGCTCCTAGACCACCGTTGCTTGCGTCGGTGTGTATTTCTGTTTCGGCGTTTGGATCTAAGTGGGCAAGCACGGGTGCGGTCTGTAGACGCGTCTTCAATTCATCAAACGCCTGTTGCTGGGCTTCACTCCAGATAAACGTGGATCCGTCCTTCGTGAGGGCATTCAGGGGTGACGCAATTCTTGAAAAGTTCGGAATGAACCGTCGGTAGTAGGCGCAAAGGCCAAGAAAGCTTCGAACGTCTTTCACGTTAGAAGGAACACGGTAATTTGCGATGGCCGCCGTCTTGTCGGGGTCGGGGCGTACGCCGTCGCTGCTCACGAGATGGCCGAGAAATCTGAGTTCCTTGTAGCCGAATCGACACTTCTGAGGCTTCAACGTCAGCCCTGCAGTTCTGATAGCCTCGAGGACTTGCTTTAGCCGTTCAACATGTTCTTCGAATGTTCTTGCGAAGACGACAACATCGTCGAGGTACACCAGGCAGGTTTGCCACTTCAACCCGGCGAGAACTGTATCCATAACACGCTGGAACGTCGCTGGTGCTGTGCAAAGGCCGAAAGGCATAACCTTGAATTCGTAAAGTCCATCCGGAGTGACGAAGGCAGTCTTCTCACGGTCCCGTTCGTCGACTTCAATTTGCCAGTACCCCGTCTTGAGATCCATGGAAGAGAAAAATTTTGCCTTTTGAAGGCGATCGAGCGTGTCGTCGATGCGCGGTAACGGGTGACGTCCTTCTTCGTTATTTCATTGAGTTTCCGGTAGTCGACGCAGAACCTGAGTGTTCCGTCCTTCTTCTTCACTAGTACCACCGGCGATGCCCACGGACAGGTCGACGGCTCATCATCTCTTCTACTTGCGTTCGGATCGTTTCTCGATCTTTGCAGTAGACCCGATACGGCATTCGGTGAATTGGATGGGCCTTTTCGTCGACGATGATGCGGTGCTTCGCAATGGGCGTTTGTCTTACTTTCGACGATGCAGCGAAGCAGTCACTGAAATCGTTGAGCATCTGGAGAAGGGTTTGCTTTTGAGTTGTATTGAGTTGAGGGTTTACGTCGAAATGTTCGGCCTCGTATTCCGTGGTGACCGCGATGCGAGCAGTGTCCATCAGGCAAACATCCGTGGTGGAGTATTGGTCTACGATGACGGCAATCTTCGTGCCGTTCGCCAGGTGTTGTGGCTCCGGGCGAAAATTTGTGACCAGGAGTTCGAATATTCCGTTTCTTACGGGCACAATTCCTCTTGCTATCCCAATTCCTCGCTCGAGGAGAAGTTGCGTGTTGCCTTCAGCCAACAAACAGCCAGTCGGTACTCTCTCGCACGTAGCCGTCACAAGGACTGACGACAAGGGAGGCAGGTTGACGTGCTGAGTCGTCACGGCGGTTACGTCCGTGTTTGCGCGTTTCTCCGGGGTTATTCGTGCCCACCACTTGTCTTCTACTGTTTCCGGCGTTTTAAAAGAGATAACTCCATTTGTGAAGTCGATGATTGCTTCGTTTTCGACTAGAAAGTCCATTCCGAGTATTACATCCCGTGGGCAGTTCGGCAAGACGGCAAAGCTGACGACGTATTGTCACGCACTTGTATGACTGCTGTGCATCGGCCAGTCGGTGTTACGACGTGTCCACCAGCAGTGCCGATGTTAGGCTCATCCCACTTCGTTTGCACCTTGCGAAGCTTCTTAGCTAACTTACCACCTATAACAGAGTCGTCGGCTCCGGTATCGATTAACGCAATCATCTCATGGCCGTCGATAAGTATTTTCAGGTTATTGGTAATTTTTCGAGCGTCGTGTTGGTGCTGCGTTGCTGTTCGTCGAGTTGGAGGAATTGTAACTTGCCGTCGGTCCGCAGCTTCACCTCCCGGAGCTGCAGTCTTCAGTTTTCCCGGTTAGGGCTGCGCCACACAGGTCGTCTTGCCGGTGACGGTGAACGTGCTCTTCCTGGCGACCTGCTGCAGTGGGGGACGCTCAGGGACAGGTCGCGTCGCGAGCCAGCAGAAGCATTCTGCTGCCGTAGATAGTCTTCAATTGCGGAGGGGCGACTACCGCGCTGGGGGGGGGGGGGGGGCGTCGAGTGAAAAACCTTGAAGGCCAAGTCGTCGGTATAGGGACATCGGCGATAGACGTGGTTGGCCTCTCCGCAGTGGTAGCAGAGCGGTCTGAAGTCGGGAGTCCGCCAAACGTCCGTTTTGCGAAACGGCTGAGCGTGTGGCGGGACGCTCGGAGTAGGTTGGACAGGCCGAGGAGACGTCCAACGGTTTCCGTAGTACGACGGACGAGTAGGTGGCACCTGTCTCACAGCGGCGGCGTAGGTTGGTCTCGGTACTTCGGCGTCGGGGTTGGCGGATGACGATGTGTGGATTGCCTGCTGAACCTCGTCCTTAATGATCGCACCGATCGAAGACAAAGGGTCTTGAGCCTTCTCAGGACAGAGGAGAGCTCGTACTTCTTCGCGTACCACCTCTCGAATCAGCTGTCTGAGCGATCCGACGTCGAGGCCAGCCGTGGTGGAGAAAGCCTCGTAGCCCTGGTGTCGTTCGTTGACGGTAGCGCGAGAGAGCAGTGTCCTCTCAATGCAGACGGCTGCGTCCAGAAAAGCGTCGGTCGTGGCGGGTGGATCCCGGGACAGGGCGCGAAAAATTTCTTCTTTTACGCCCCTCATGAGTCGCTGAACCTTCTTCTCCTCGGATGCTTTGGGGTCAGCTCGCAGGAAGAGCCGCAACACATCTTCGACGAAGCCTGTAACGCTTTCGTTTGGCAGCTGGATCCGTCTCTAGAGCAGATGTTCAGCGCGTTCAGCTCGTTGTTGAAAAGCGAACGCCTCGCGGAGTTTGCTTTTGAAGACGTCCCAGGACGTGAGCGAAGTCTCCCGGTTCTCGAACCATGTCTTCGCGGTGCCTTCCAGGGAGAAATAGACGTTCACGAGCTTTTGGTCGTCACTCCAGTTGTTGAACTTGGCGATCCGCTCATAGTGGTCGACCCAATCGTCCACGTCGTCGTAATACTCCCCGCTGAATGTCTTCGGCGACCGTGCAGGGTATATGGGCGTGGCAACAGGTTGCGCCACTTGGGTACTGGTCTCCGCAGTCATCTTCTTGCGTTTAGGGGGTTCTAATGGACCGAATTCTGCAGGCAGACCAAGCTGTCTTCTGCTTTGTCGCAGTTGGTCTTCCAGGCCGTTGGACAAGGAGTGCCCCACACCTCCACCAGAAATGTCACGAAGCGAAATGGGCCGGCGAGTCGTCGAATAAACAGCGAGAACGGTTTATTAGACTACTTGGTAGCAAAACACAAGAGTGATAGCTCTCTGAACACAACTGAGTCCAAAGAATGAATGCTCCAGCCTGGAGCGCACAAGCATTTAAGCGTCGCGCCGAAAAGTCTAGAAACAGCACGTGCGTTTGCCAGAGAGCAGGCGATGTGTCTGGAAGCTTCTTGCTTCTTCTTCAGCATGCGCCGGGATGAGATGTACCGTTTAGTGCCTGCCCTGGAAGTTTCGCGATGATGATTCGTGGCACTATCCTCGCCCAGCAGATAGGAGTCGTGCCGTCTGTCAATCATTCCGGTGTCTGTCGAGTCCTGCTCAGCTAACGGTTAGAGTCCCGCTGACAAATGCCGTCCGCTTACTGAGTGTCTATAGGAGATGTGCTCTGCTGAGGACCGTACCTATTGACGAAGGTACGCCCAGGGCCACTTGTGCTGCTGCCAGGACTTGAGGAGGCGCCAAGGTATATCTAAACTGGTAGCGAAAACAAGCGAGAATACCAAATCAAACCCATCGGCAAGGCTATCATCATTAGGCGCGGGCGATCCTGGGTGTTGGTAGTAGAGGTACGATCGTAAACAAAAACACATTACAACATGGGCATGGCGTGCGAGTGTACTACTGAGTTATTCATAATTTCAATGCAGAAAAAACTATCTGTTGCCCCATTCGTGCACATACACGAAATCATCTACCACCCGAGTATATTTCCGTATCCTGCTCCCCTGCGCATGCGTCACAGTGGGCTTGTTTATCCGTGCATCTCTGTATCCGTGCCGTGTGTCCGTGCATTGTAATACGGAGTTTTGGGCTAAACAGGAAGCGACGTGCACATCTCGGAGCCGTAGACACGTGTGAACAGATGAACACAATGCATCCCCGTTGTTGGCCCCGCGAAAAAAATGTTTCGTCATGGCACGACCGGCCATGATGGCGTGAGTGCTAGCAGGAATCAGCTGTGCACCAACGATGTCACGTTTTTTTTGCAATGGACCCATTATGGCCACTCATTGATGAAATGCAAACGCCTAACCACTACGTGTACATATAGCTGTAGGTGACAAATGGACCTTGAGAGAGAGAGAGAGAGAGAGAGATTATGGGTTTAATGGCACAAACGCAACAAAGGCCATATGATGTGTTCAGTCCGATGCGGGGGCGAAGCATGTGGCTGTATGAGGTGTAGCTTGTTATTTTCTTCCATGTCCCACTCCTGCTGCCACTGTGTGTAGACAGCACCCTTTAACACTAGCAGGATGTCTTGGTAGGGTAGTCCTAGAGCTGACTCCTCTTGTGCCAACGCTCGCTGAGCCTCACGGTGGGCTCGTTCATTCCCCGGGATCCCAGTGTGGCTGGGGACCCAGCAGAGACAGATTGAAAAGCCTTGGGAACAAAGTTCAGTCGCAAGCGCTCGTACTCGCTTGACGAGGTGATTCTTGCTTTCATAGCATGAAAGCAGAGCACGCACAGAGCTTAGCGAATGGGAATAAATTACCGAATTTTGAAGGTCGTTTTGTTGAATGTGCCGCAGGGCCAGGAGAATCGCGTAAAGCTCTGCGGTGAAAACTGTGGCGTTCGTGTTCAGGCGTGCCGTCATAATAGAATCACCTTCAAGGGCAACGGCCGCCACACCATTGCTTACTTTCGTCCCATCAGTGTAGATTGCATGGTGGTTCCCGAGGTTATGGTGAATCTCCAGGAATTCCTGGAGAATGACAGTGTGTGCAGTGGATTGTTTGTCAAACTGTGTCATTTTTAAATTGGATTGTATTAGATGTCTCTGCAAAGGGGCAGCATAGAGGACTGCCTGCTGCAGGGGAAAGCCAAAGGGACTAAATCCCAGACGGGAACTCGCCGCCTGCACGCGTAGCGGAAACGGGGGTACAACAGAGGGCTTTGCAAGGAAGAGTCGCTCCAGAGCGGGGTTCATACTACAGTGTACAACTGGGTCATTGCCCTGGCATCTGTACATTAGCGCAGCCTTCACATGTTCAAATTGCCTCCGTCTTTCGAGCGACCATTCATTGCCCTCAACATGGACCTTGGCCTTGCCATGGACCTTAAGTAAGCGTTCCTAATTTCTGTGTGGTCAGCGCGATGCCCTTCTGTTTGGAGTGCCAAAATCTGTGATAACTGTATGATGTATTTCGAACTGATATGTGTCATTAAACCTGATACGATTTATTTTCCTCTGTTCTCGTCTGGTATTGTTGCCCTGGCTGATCAGTATGGTTCGCTCAGGACAAGGGAAAGGGAATACAGCGCAAACGAAGTGCGGGAATGTAAACGTGCCATAGCTAATTATGCACTGCTTATTTTCATACTGCTACCGTTATCTCTGACGTCTTGATTTACAATCGTAGTAGTCCGCGCAACGGATGGATGGCACTGACCGTCTCTATCATGGCGTCATTCTGAAGACACAGAGACCTATGGGAGTTACGCTACCTGTTTAGATATACCTTGGAGGTGCCTCCGTGCCTTCCTGTCTCCCCGGTGGAGGAGCGCGGGACAGCGCATCTGCTGCCATGTTCCTTGAGCCCCGCCTGTACTCAACGTTGAAGGAGTAGCCTTCGAGCTGACGAGCCGCCATACCACATCACACCCCCCATACCAAATTCGAATTCAATTATATAGCGGGAAGCTTCATATGTTTGTTTATTCCGAAAGATTACACGTCTTGCTTTTCGCTGCCCGTTCTTGGTGCCTCCTTGTATGTAGAAATTTTCGATGACCTGTTGCTTGAAGCGTGCATTGACCACAGCTGGAGAGATTTTCGTACCGCAGTAGATCGCCCATCACAGAGACGAAGTTTTTCTGTGAAAGGATGATTAGGTAGCAAACGAGCTGATGATAAGTATACATAATTGCAAAGCCCCCGAGACGAGGGACGAGGAGGGACACATTGTGAAACACAGAAACGAAAACGTGCGACATAGGCCTTGATATGCTGATCCTTACGATTAAGTTGCTCACGAAGCTGAAAAAAGAAACCATACTCATCCTTTCAATAATACAAGTGTTTATTTTGATGTACTACAGTTATCATTCAAGTAGTCTTCCAAGCTTCGAATCTTTCGCAGGCCGTCCTTGCCGCGTTGAACAACGTATTGAGAATGCTCCATATTTTTCTTTCTTTTTCCAATCCAATCCAATCCGTGTAATTCGTTACGATTGGACCTTTGAAGCCAGCATTTACCATTATGGGAGGGATGCCTACGCCGTATCTGTAGTGTTGCAGTTGACCGAACTTCACAGAGACAAACTTTTGCAGTCGTTTCCTAAATTGACATCGGGGGTGGGGGGGGGGGGGGGGGGGGATTTTGACTTTTTCAGACGTCACATATCAATACATAAATGGAACCTGAGCGAATCCGTAATGAAGCGGACGATGTAGACTGCTTGCACAAGGTTAATGGGATCTGACTGCTTCTTTACGTATGCACCTCCTCAGGCGATGAGGTCCACCATATCTATTGTCCCATAGTTAAACTATTCGTTAGCTGACTTCAGAAATCCGGCCATCAATCCCAATGGTCCTTGCAATGTACAGGGTTCGCCAAGATAAACTGCGGGGTTTGTAATGAACATAAAACAAATAAAAACAGTGTCGGAAAGCTAAAGCAGATGATAGAGGACGTTGCATAATGTAAAACCCTAAGATTAGGGAACACGAAAGGACAGACAGAACACAAAGTCTCAAACACAGCTGAAAATTTTACTTCACATACAAGAATTATATACACAAACAGAGGGAAGAAAACAACCAGTTGAGGACAAAATAAAAGGTCAGTACGGGAGAACAAGAAGTCTGCTCAAGGCCGGAACGAGGATTACGGATGGGTTGCTGACACAGTTCCCACAAGAGGTTATGGCAGGACTCAGGCAGTACACCACATTTCGCACACTTTGGGTTCCAAAAACCGTCCCTTAAACCGTAATCTCTCTCCTGTTAAGTTAGTGCGTAATGAATTGTCTGAGAAGAACTTATGTCTGTTGCAAACTGACAAGTCTGCGAAATTCGCTGTTCTACCAGAAGGTGTTTTTGCCTCTAAGAGGTCGGCAGCTGTTGGAAATGTTTTGAAACCGTATAATCATGCTTTAGACAAGATCAAGAAGTCGATTTGCTCGATTCTTCTTGACAATGATCTGATTGGCCTATGTAGCTGTATCCGCTCTGCATATCGTAGAACTTTCGCCGTAAAGTTCCTACTCAAGGATCACAAGGTGGACATGCCGCTTAGAATCGTAATCAATGAGAATCAAACGTGGCAAAAAGTTGTTTCGTTTTTTTTTACAAAAGGGGTTTTCTTCTATATTTGTCCTTTGTGCGTTAACTTTGACGAATTCTGAACAACTTATTTCGGTTTTAAAATTGTTTTATGGTAAGAAATGCTTTACTTTTTCCTTGAACATCAAGGATCTGTACTATTCACTGCAAGAGAATGTGTTGTTGAATAGAGTACGCCGATTTCTTGAAGATAATTTGGTGCGCTTTCAATCGAAAGTTGGTATATCTGTCACTGAATTTTTGCGCATACTAGAACTTTATCTGAAATCTACTGCCATAGGTATTGGCGGGCAATTGTACACCCAAGAAACTGTTAAATGTTCTTTCAGAGATCTACTTGAGTGTAATTGACAATGCTGTATTATCCTTTATATCCTCTCTGTCTTCAAATGATGTCGTTGTAAGAAGGTTCGTAGATGACCTGGTTTTCGTTTCTACCAATGAAAGTGTTATTGCTCAATGTAATGTTGTCCGCGGCCCCGGAGCTTGTGTTCACTATTGAGTTCCCCACTGTTGGCGTGCTTCAGTTTCTTGATATCAGACTTTTGTTATAACTCGCTCTTTGCTGGGCTTACGGCAAATCCCAAGCAAAACCCATTTTGCCCGCTTCAAGTTGCCACTCTAAAACTGTAAAAAGGGATTTGATCATAAGTATCCTATCAAATGCGGTAAAAAAATCTTGTTGTCATCACATCCTTCCCTCTGCGGAGAGTCAACTTCTCCGTTTGAATGCTGGTTACCCCCAACAAAATGCTTAAAATGCTGGTGCTTAAAACAAGGTGCTTTAAATGTTTTGTTAAACACCTTGCTTTCTCGTTTGCCCGAAACTAAGCCTTCTGTCTCCAAACGTGTGGTATTACCTTGCTTCCACAAAGTGTCTTACAACTTGTTGGCCGTTGCGAAGAAATTTCAAGTCAACCTTGTTTTCAAGAACAACTTCCGTGTTGATCGCCCCCCCTACGCCTTTCACGAAACCTGAAATTACCTGCAAGAATCACCGTCCCCTGTTCTTCAAACGTTGTTTATGAGATCCCCCTAGCTTGGGGTTTCTGTTATATTGGCCAGACAAAAGGTTGCTTAAATGATCGTCTGAGGCTGCGTTCCAATACCCTGGTTAGTGGACTGCCTAGCGGTCTAACCGGAAGTGCCGCCATGTTAAGTCTCGTTCCAAATCTCGCCAAGTCCGCTATTCAGTCGGCTACCGCCTAGTGCTCATCGATGCAGTCTAGTTATACGCCTGACCATCTGACAGCCGGGATGGAGACGCGCGGTGACGGTACCAGCGTGCCCGCTGTTTCTGCTGGCTTTAAATGTAAAGTTGCACATAGTGGTATGTTTTTTAAAACTGCGTAGAGAGTTGCAACACATGTTTAGTTGTGAAGGTGACAGTTTATGCACGATGTCCTACAAACTTAGCGCATTAGAGTCCTGCTGCGCTTGCGCCGTACGCATTTCTTGCGTGAGCAACGAGATGGCGCCACAGGCGCCTCGGCTAGGCAAGCCTGTTCCAATAGTGACAAGCAAAGGGGTCTACTCAGCTACCTAGTCAGGCGGCTTCACAGGCGCGAGCTATTGGAACGCAGCCTGAGAGAGCATTCAATAAAAGTAAAAAAATAAAACTTCAAACTGCGAAATTGCCAAGCATGCGGAAGAATGCTCAGGTTGCTTCCCTCTATGGGACGAAACAATTGTAAAGGCTTCTGAAGTGGACCCTCACCAGCACCACCTCACCAAGTGCACCCTCACAGAAGGCTTTTGAGAGAGACCCTATGAGTAACCTCTTGTGGGAACTGTGTTAGTAACCCATCCGTAATCCTCGGTCCGGCCTTGAGCAGACTTCTTGTCCTCCCGTACTGACCTCCTATTTTGTCCTCAACTGGTTGTTCTCTTCCCTCTGTTTGTGCGTATAATTCTTGTATGTGAAGTAACCAACCGGTAGTAGCTCATAAGCACCAAATGCTCATAACCTCCAAACGCTCAAAACCTCCAAACGCTCATATGCACCGAAAAAAAGTTGGTGGTTTTGAGCGTTTGGTGGAAATGAACAGGAGGGGAGAAGCTGCTTAGAAGCACCAAACGTCCAGAACATCCGAATGCTCATATGCACCGAAAGCCGGGAGACCACAAAGGCCGGGTCTTCCTCTCCCGCATTTGGAACAAGGTCATAGGGTGAGAAAGGTGAAATGAATGGAGACTACCAAGGCCGCTTAATGTGTCAGTTTGAAGTTTATGTAACAGCTTGGTCCTGCTTGTATGTAGTCAGAACGAATTTTTATGGAAGTTTATTTTTATCTATCGTGAGTCAATGGGTGTTTGAACGCCGTAGTGTCCGGCCATTTGGTCGAACGCCGTTTGGTGAAATGACGTTTGATCGAACGCAGCTTGGTCGAAAACCGTTTGATCGAAAGCGGGTTGATCGACGCCGTTTGTTCGAAAAACGTTTGTTCGAAGGGAGTTCAAAACTGCAGGCACTGTGTCATCCGCACCTCTTTTTCTGTAACTTTTGACTCGAGCATACGGAGCTGGCAATCAGGGTACTCTGCTTTTTTCATTTTTATTATTATTATTTCTTTTTCTTTTTTTCTGTTTTTTTTTTTTGCAGGGAGGCCGCTGGTTACTCGCAGACGTTTGTAATTTACGAACCAGTCGGACACATGTTGAAGAAAGTTGCCCCAGGTTGGGAGCAGCCGATATTCTGTGTTTCTTCTGAGCACCCTTCTCATTGCTGGTGACATATTTAAAGGGAACGGTCTGAAACGGGATGGCCATATGTGCGCGAAAGCCACTCGAAGTCTGTGGATGCTAAGAAGGAAATTTCTCCATTGCACGACGAAAGATATTAAGTTAACAGCATATAAAACCTTAGTTCAACCTCGTTTACTGTATGCATCTGCCATCTGGGGTCACTACACAAGCACGCTATCCGAAAAAATAGAGAAAGTACAAAGATCTGCTGCCCTGCTTATCTTCTCTAGGTTTCGAAGGACTTCTTCCGTTACATGTCTGTTGCAAGAACTAAATTTAGATTCACCTGCACATAGGCGAAAAGTAAATAAACTAAAACTGTTCTTTCTCCTATACAATGGTCAGTTGATTGTCAGAAACAATAACACATTGTTAAAATTTATCCACATTCAACAGGAATAAATAATCGAAAAATGGCATTAATTTATTTTTATTTATTTGCCAAGAATGTTGAATACTTGAAATCAATTATTATTTGACAAAGTGGGTTAGCATGAGGAATGTGTTTACGAGCAAACGGGTTACACGCAATTAAATGTTGCTTAGGATAACGGCATTTTGAACTCCGGCGTTCAACACTCCAAGTGAACCAATAAAAAATCGATCAAACGACCGCTGCCGTTTCGATCTTCGATGAAATATCTAACGACCAAATCATATGTCGGCACAGTTCCTATAGAAGTCGACCAGGATGCACATTCCCCCAGGCCGTCAGTCGTGACGTTGCCCACCTCTGTGAGGCCAACAACGGCGAGACCTTTCATCGTCACCACAGTGAATTAAATTCGCCTACCTGAGGTAGAGTGTGGTTGTCAAAACGTGTAAGAGAAAATATGGCCGATGAAGGGATATTAACATGGAGCGCCGTCTACTCCATAGCGCCTTAAAGGAGTACAGAGGGCCGTTCAAAAAATTTCAGATTAAGACATCTGATGAAAGTGTGTGTGTCATTATACTGAATAGCGCGAAAGGTTTTGATGTGTGCAATTTGTTTCCCAGAAAAAAAACTCACATAAACATAGCTCCGCTCCTTCACCCTTAACTCGCCACTCCAGCGATAACGAGGATGAGGAGGTATGATGGCACGTCACCGATGACGGCATAAGGAGACTCGTTCTGGTTTGCCAGTCCGTGGGGGTCAGCGCATTGTCCCTTTGCCGCCGTAAACCTGTTTTGCCAGTTCTCCCGGAGAATTGGGGATAGAAGGAGCGGCCGAAGCATTACCGAGCAAGGAGAAAGGCTTTATCAGAACCCCGAACAGCCGAGTAGCAGACAACATTTCACTAGGCCAATCAGTTAGCGTTCTCCTTATAGCGTCAGCGCGAGGTTCCAGGCAGATCACAGGCTGGTACTGCTGTTCACCACCGTTGCGCACGGTCGCTTTTTGCGGCGTATTTTAAATTCAGTTTCTGCGATAATTATGACTCTGTGGTGTAAATTACTTCGTATGGTGCATCTTACTGGCAGACTTGACAGTTTTATAGGAAGAAAACTGGGTGTTAAAAATGACTTCTGTGACTTCTTTAAACTACATAAACGAGTAAACACAAGAGAAAACGAGTAGTAAAAATAAACTGAAGAAATAACATTAAACTGAATATATGTTAGAGGTTCAACGATGACACCCAGTGAGCTTGAACTCGCGGTGCAGGAAGGAGGATTGACGCTGCACAGCGTCGCAGTCAGGCACTGGCGTCATCGAATGGTTCTGTAGCATTCGCTACAGTTCCACAGTATAAAGTCTGCGTCGTGAAGCGTACATTCGAAGTAGTTTTGGCATGTGCTACAACGTGTCTGTTTGCACGTTCTTGCCTGTTTAGGTATTTTTTTGTGTCTAAATATCTGTCTATTTTGATGGTTTTGGCACGTAAATTTCCGAGTTCTACTTATAAGAGGAAGTAATGTTGTTCTTGAATGCCTAAAACGGTGGACAGACAGAAGTGAGTTGAAAACCAATCATCCAAAAAACCAAGCAAGTCATCTTCCAGACCGAAGGTAGAATAACTATAGGAGCGAGAATGTGCAGAGCATGTTGGATGGAGTTTCGGAAAAAAATAGTCCCGGAAAAATTGGTCCCTGGTTGCGTGGCGGAAGAAATGGTCCCGCGCGGTTCCGTGCGCCCAAACATACAGGAGGTCGTTGTGGACATCTGATAAACCGAATCATAGCCAATCAAGTGCTATCATTCGCACTCCTCATTTGTTCGAAATTGGAAGACATGCTTTTCTAAATTAACATTACTCTTACTGAACAATAAATGCTGCACGCCATTTAATGAGGAACATTAGCTGCACCGCTTGTATTGTACAAATTGCGTCTGTTCTTTATGTTCCTCTCTTTATTTTGCGGAGTACAGACAACGCGACAAGATCATGAAGCAGTTCTGCAATGTCTGCTACCTACTCCTAAAAGTGAAAAAATACATAAAATAAATAAATAAAAAGGAAGAGTCGTCTTTCTGCAGAACGAAAATTCAAATCTCAGTTCGTTCTTATTCTCACTGATCAGGCCATATCTTCTGTTTTGTCGACCAACTCGTGGAGTGGTAAAAGTTGTTTGGATTTCTGTAAAACGCTAACAACTTGGGGCAGTGTCAATGGGAACTTGAACTGGAGAATCGCAGCAAAAATTTTGAAGTAAAAATGGTAGACATCGATGCCAGCGAGCTTATAATGGAATATCCTTTTGTGTCATTGAGAAAAAGAGAGGACGCCAAACAAAGAGACGCCAAACAATTTTTAACGTACACATACAAGAAAGCCTCCAGGAGACATATCTGAATCCTTGCATTTGCGTCAGCATTCTATTTTCTGACCACACCAACTACTGTCGCTGATGCTGAAAGAAGTCTCAGCACAATGAAACTGACCGATCAAGAATATCCTGCGCTCAATTAACCATAAGAGATGTCAGGCTTTCTGAGTTCGTAGTCAACCGAGAACATGATTATCATATCTCTGGACTATGACGCATGACATGTATGCATAATATAAACCCTATATAAATATCGTATTCCAGCTTCTGCACTGTAAGTGAACCCGGCCATATGTTCGGAGGGGACCACGCTCTTTGTTGCTACAGCCCTGGGAGCCGAGTGCCTTTCGAGCTAGAGTCAAGTCTCTTGTCCTAGGCTGCCTCCATGTCTATGAAAATAAAGCTCAAACTGAAATCCATAAACGAGAAGGCGCTATTCGTTCTGGCTACATACAAGCAGGACCAAGCTGTTGTACATAAACTTCAAATTGACACATTAAGCGGCCTTGGTAATCGCCATTCATTCCACCTTTCTCACCCTATGACCGTGTTCCAAATGCGGGAGAGGAAGACCCGGCCTTTGTGGTCGCCCGCTTTTCGGTGCATATGAGCATTCGGATGTTCTGTACGTTTGGTGCTTATGAGCAGGCTCTCCCCTCCTGCTCATTTCCACCAAACGCTCAAAACCACCAACTTTTTTTCGGTGGATATGAGCGTTTGGAGGTTATGAGCATTTGGTGCATATGAGGCACAACCGAATTTTCAGCTGTGTTTGAGACTTTGTGTTGTGTCTGTCCTTTCGTGCTCCCTGGTCTCAGAGTTATACTGTGAGGGTCCTCCCTTCCCCCTCCTCCTCATTCACGCCGCACTTCCCCTGGACTGCAACAGAGGACCCTTGCTTACGCAAAAGCTGTGGCACGCGCTCGCCGCGTCTGAAGGACGAGAGACTCCCTCGCTTCGCTACTAGTCAGTCGTCGCTCGCCATGCCTACTTGATGGTTCTGTTGTTACTTGTTTGTATCGCTTTCGCCATTAAACGGGTAGTTCGCTGCCCTCATTGTTCTTCCCAAGCCTTGCCTCATGCCTCTCCTGCCCTGCATCCCCACAATACATTATGCATCATCTTCACCAGCTCGCTTGCTTCCTAGCTATTTTTTTCGTTAGAGGGCGTATTATGCCCCAATATTTTATGTCGATACTGTCACTTGGTCAGTTTCCCTGCGGATAAATCGTGAAAATTAAAAGAAACAGCTGCCTAGGATATACCTGTGTTTCAGCTCCTTCCGTCACATGGCGACACGGTCAAACGCGGCGTTGCAGACGACTTCGCACAGTAGTCCTCTGCATTCAGGCTGCGTTCCAATACCTCGCGCCCACGAAGCCGCCTCACTAGGCAGCTGAGTAGACCCCTTTGCATGTCACTATTGGAACAGGCTTGCCTAGCCGAGGCGCCTGTGGCGCCATCTCGTTGCTCACGCAAGAAATGCGTACGGCGCAAACGCAGCAGGTACAAGCGTTTCCCGCGGTCAGTCATCCCGGCTGTCAGATTGTCAGGCGCACGACCTACTCTATACTAGAGACCTAGACAACTGGCAATCGCCTATGGGAGAGCCGGGTCATGGGATAGTTACGGTAGTGGCCACTGCAAGCGCCACATAGCATTATTGGGGAGAGGGAATGACACTGTCACCCTTGTCACCGTCTTTCGTGCTACCAGGCTGTTGCTAAGCACGCGCTATTCTCTCTCTTACTGCTTCGTCGTTGTCAACACAGCCCACCATGCATCGCCGCGGTTTCGGCAAGTCACGTGGTAACGAATAGTGCGAGCTAGCGCCAAATCCCATAGCCAAGCGGTGGTTGCCAGAACTACTACCCCGGTGCTGGGAGCTTTGCGGATGTCCAGGTCTCTAGTATAGTAGTAGGTCGTGGTCAGGCGTATAACTAGACTGCATCGATGCTCACTAGGCGGTAGCCGACTGAATAGCGGACTTGGCGAGATTTGGAACGTGACTTAACATGGCGGCACTTCCGGTTAGACCGCTAGGCAGTCGACTAAGCGGGGTATTGGAACGCACCCTCAGTTCCACTTGTTCACTTGGTTTCGATATCGTCTGCAACGCCGCGTTCGACCGCGTTGCCATCTGACGGAAGGAGAAGAAACACAGGTATAGCCGATTGAAAGTGTTAGGCAGCGGCGGTTTTTAATTTTCACGATTTATCCGCAGGGAAACGGACCAAGTGGCAGTATCGACATAAAATTTTGGGTCATAACACGTCCTCTAACATCTACTTTAGCTTCCCGGCACTGTATTTATTTGTTTTATCTCCATTACAAACCCCGAAACTTATCTTGGCGAATCCTGTAGATATGCGGACGTTTTTGTAACTCGTGTAGATCTTGCACACCATTTCTTGTAGCTCCTCCTGTGCGATCTCAGTCATATCTCCGAAAAGAACCAAATCTATGACGTAGAGAAATCCAGTGATGACGAATCTTCTTCGTCGAATCAGCTTAATGGACCTTTTCCGAGTAAGCGTATGGGTATGCGCAGCCACCTGCGGGCGACTGTCATGTTCATTGAGGGGAGATAATTGGTTTCAAGGTTACGCGGACGTCTGAGGTCTACATCTGACAACTCTTTGTACTGGTAATGAGTACAATTCGCTTTCACTCTTTCCGAATGCTTCTTCCAATCTTCTCTTGCTACTTCCCCCCGCAACGTGCCAGTCCGAAAAGTGTCACCATGTTTATTGGGGGGAAAGACAGGACGTTCGACATTCCTCCGCCAGGAGCGACGCGAATATGGAAATGTCCATTGTAGGTCTTCTCATGAGGTCTCTGTATTCCTACCCACCTCGTCTCGTCTACCCGACGTCACTGCAGGCATCTCCGACATTTGCGATATGTTTGGCCACCCAAGCAGCACAATGTACTGAAAGTCGAGTGCAATGGAGGTGGACGGGTAGGTGGAAGGTCTTGAACAGACCCGTGAAACTAAAGAATATTGATAAGACGCATACCGTCCACTCCCATTGCACTCGACTTTCAGTACACTGTGCTGCTTGGGCACAGAAGAATAAGACAGTATCCTCGTCCGATAAACTATCTGCTTAGCGATTCAATGATTATTTTGCCTCTGTATTCTCTGGCGACGATACACGGCGCCCATCATGCCACGATTACGTTGGACTTGATCCTCTTCCCGACCTTGAAATATCTGAACCCGGAGTGCCGAATATGTTGCTTCGACTAGACCTTAAAAAGTCATCGGGGCCAGAGAATATAGATAATACATTTTTAAGACGATACGCAGAATACGTCGCAACATTGCTGGTAATCTAGTTCAGGAAATCTTATGAGTCAGGGAACGTTCCTAATGAATGGAAGCTTGCTAAAGTCATACCAGTTTACAAATCGGGAGACAAAACAGATTGCTGCAATTACAGACCCATTTCATTGACTTCTGCATGCCCTATAACACTTATTATTCAAACAAATGGTGGAATACTTAGATAGAAACAAAATATTGAGCACTGACCAGTTCGGTTTTAGAAAGGGGTCGTCTACAACATTGCAGCTAGTCGAGGCCGTGCATGTCTGGGCGTCGTGTCTCAACGAAAGAAAACAATGTCATGTCGTTTTTATCGATTTTGAAAAAGCATTTCATAAGGTGTCTCATTCGAAACTAATAATGAAAGTCGCGAATATGTTTCAAAATCAGAAGTTAACGTCTTGGATATCTGCATACTTAACGTCTAGGCAACAGTTCGTTTTCTTTCAAGAGACCTGTTCAAATACGCAAAATGTGCTGTCAGGTGTCCCTCAGGGAACTGTATAGGACCCTTATTATTTCTTCTATACATAAACGACTTAACCGATTCAGTACCGTGCAACATCAAACTCTTTGCAGATGACTGTATTTCGCACCGATGCATATCCACACCAGAGGACCAGTTTATCTTACATACAGCTTTGCAAGGTATAGAGAGATGGTGCCGAGAATGGCAAATGAACATCAACGTGAAAAAGTCAGTGGTTATGTCTATAGAGCTGAAGAAAAACATGCTAAAATTTAAAGGTACTGTAAAGCAGTAGACAAGCATGGTATGCCGGTGATGTGACTAGAGACGTTGTTGCTCCTAAATACCATATGCGGAACCATACGACCGACAACGCGCTATAAATGTGTTTAATTTGCCATGAAAGATGTGGCGTAGTGGAGCGGTGCGACGCCTGGTGTCAAACAACCCCCTGTACAGCGGGCAACACTGAAAATTGGTATTACACACTATTACATCGGAACTTGGTTATTTTAGTAACCATATTATTCGTTTTCCTGTTTACCTATGCAATCTGAAACCCCTGTTAACAGTTTAACCTGTTAACCCCTGTTTTTGCGAAGTAACCCAGCGCTGTCCGCTGTCCGATGGAGGCTCTCCCTACTTCTCTATTGCGCCTGCACGCTCCTTCGAACCTCTTTCGAACGAACAAACTCTCTCTGTGAACCTCTGTGAACAAACAAGTCCCGACGCTGTCTGGCTTCTGGAACGTCTGACACATTTTTTTCAACGACTCAGCATTTCATTTCAGTTCGCTTATCCGTTTATCCTCAGATGTGGATCGTTGTGTGGATTCCAGGGGCGGATTTTATGGTGGATTGTGGTGGATTCTTAAGTCGGGCCCAGTGTTATACGCATGCAATGTGGTTGCCACCGTATGTATCAGGAGTACGGATTCATTTCGAATACCTAGTACAGTGTCGCCCGTAATCTGTAATTGTAATTTTCTAATTGCACCGTCGATTGTAATGAAATTGCGCAGTTTTTGTCCTGGTGGCTTGGACTATCGAATAGCCACACTAAATGACATTTGATCGGTGCTGCTTTACAGTACCTTTAACCAGTTCCTCGGAGACTTTCGGTTGCAAGATGTAGACCAACACAAATATCTGGGTGTCATTGTAGTAAGCTATCGTGGAAGCAACATGTCGAATATATAAAAGGGAAGTCTCTTAGGAAGTTGAACGTAATTCGTCGTACTCTAAGGCATGCACAATGTAAACTTCGATTGGTGGCATACACTACACTTATTAGACCAATAATCGAGTACTCACCACTCACCAGCATGGTACCCAGAAGCACAAATAAAAAGGCAAGAACTTGAAATGGTTGAGAGAAGAGCTATTATGTTTGTCTTTATTAAATTTGGTAGATACGATTCGCCCACACAACTGTTACATGACGCAAACCTTGCTCCATTATCTGTGCGAGTTGAAATGCTGAGCACGAAAGTGTTGTGGCTACTGCTCACCGGAGAGAGAGAGAGAGAAATACATGATGACGATGATATGGGGATGACTTCCGCTCATTGAGCTCAACGGAAGGCTTAACGCAAGCGCCGAAAATTACATATCGTTTAAAGAACCTGGGAGAACTCGACTGAGACACACTAAGTATTTATGTGAGGCATACTGTAATATCAACGTGTTTAAAAACTCTTTCTTTCCACGTGCTATTTCGCACTGGAATTCTCTTCCGCAAAACATCGTTGAATGTGACACATTGTCAAGCTTTTTGAGCATGATGTATTGCGAGCCCAAATAGGCTCTTACTGCTTTATTCTGAATTTCTGAGCTTTTATAATGATGTACTTTGTCCATGCTCCCTGTCGTGCGTGAACACTCCCAATGTAGCACCTTTCGGTGCAGAGTAGTATTACTAAATAAATAAATAATAATAAATTTGGACATGGCATGAGAGGTCACGTGCTCACGAGTACCAATGGGAATGGCCGTAGCTCTCCCTCTGTCGTCAGAACCCGATGTGTACGCGTGTTCAAAGGCTTCTATCTTGAGAGAAGTGATGTTCTGAGGCTGGAACAACATAGGAGGGACAAATACATACAAAGCCTGAAATTGCCTAAGAAATTAACGATGAAAGATGAAAGTCACTGAAAAAGTTAGCCAGCTGTAGGACTCGAACCCACATCTTCTGGATTACCGGTCCAGGGCTCTACCAATCTAGGGACAATGTATTTGTCCCTTGTATGTTGTTCCAGCCTCAGAACATCACTTCTCTCATGTTCAACAGTTGCCGCTTGCGTCGATCCCGTCGTATGAATGTGTGTATGAGTGAGCAAAAATGTAAGAGTGAAAGGAGGATGAGTGAGAGAGCGGCTGGTTCGTCCCTTAAGATGACGCACCCTTGGAAGTCACTGTGGAGGCGTGTTAGCTTAGCTCAATTGGTAGAGGCCTGGACCGGTAATCCAGAAGATGTGGGTTCGAGTCCTACAGCTGGCTAACCTTTTCAGTGACTTTCATCTTTCATCGTTAGCTTCTATCTTGCCAAGTACGACACGTAGAAAAATAACAATTTTCTCCTCAACACCCTGGCGTGCAGTACAATGCATAGCGAACCAAAATGGTCTAAGCTCAATACATACTCATAACGCATTGTCATTAGAAATTCGCGATATGCATTTGGTTGCAAAGGCTGCTCTGCCTCTACAACATAGACGCTTGCAGCTTCTTTGCGCTTTTATAATGCCACTCGATTGTCGAAAGAAGAAGAAAAAACAAGCTAGCGGAAACAGTGACGAGCTACTCATTAATGGCGTTCTTTTCTTCTGTCAATTGTCGTTTGTGAGGTTTACACGAAGAAGCCGTGTCACCCTTTCTTTGTTCCCTCGGCGTTTGTTTCTCGCTTTCTGCTCTGCGAAATATTTTTCGAAAGACGCTTAACCGAAATCGTCCGTGCGGCTATTTTCAGGTACGTCTCCTCTCCTCCTCCGGCTCTGTCGCAATTAAGGCGGCGAGTAGTGAAAGATAATATGCTTAGCAATATACGCTGTCAATTACCGTCCTCGAACCAAGACGGCAACGGATTGCTAAATTCAACGAGTGTTTCATTAGACATGAGACATGTGTTTCATTAGATAAGTGTTTCCGTAAGTTGAACAAGTGGACCTCATCTATCGGTGGAGTCCATAGAGTCGTAGTTAAAGGTCGTCGCCAGATGACATCCACCACGGTTCGACTGCATGAGGAACTCAATCGGCGACCACTCCCACGCAGCACTTTGCATATCCCGCTTCTGGACAGGGTGTTGTTTATTACTCAGGTAGATCCCGCTTCTGCCAAAATGCGCGAAAAAAATTCTCGTCCGTTTAGCGCCCTATGCGTTCGGGTCTAAAATGCGGAACATTCTTCGACTAAAACAAGCATCGTACCTACAATCTGAAAATTAAATAATTGCCGCCTTCAATTATAAACACAATAGAAAAAAAAGCAGATAACAAAACAGCAAGGGTGCATTTGATCAAGCATATCTGTTCGTGATGAATTCCGGCACTATTGAAAAAACACTTGAACGGGCGAAACGACATAATTAAACCTATACCACCACGTCAGACACCAACCAACATACCATAAAATGTGACGTAAAATTAATTTGATGACTTTACCTTACTGGACTGGACTGTACAATAAATTTACGTTTCATCTAATGACCTTGCATTACTTTATCTTACTTGACATTACAATTGAGGTTATGGTTTGTCCTTTGTGTCCTTCCCTGCCCTTGATATTTTTCCTTGCTGTACGTATTATGTAGTAGAGCACTGCACGGGCCTAATTTTTAGGCCCGTGCCCGGCCTAGGCCCGGCTGCTACGGCCCGCACCCGACGTCTTCTATAGATTTACAGCCCGTACCCGTCTGTTTCCATGCTCACTCCCGGTCCCAGCACGCCTCTGCTCTATATGTTCTCGAGGCCCGGAGGCGTATTTAGATTTACTAAAGGGGGTGAGGGTGGGGGGGGGGCACCAATCGTCCCCAAATGTATGTGAGTGCACGTGTGAGATCCAGACCCATTACACGAAATAAGGATGACCACATATAAAAAAGTGATAGTTCTCACATGAGAATACCATTATATCCCATACCCAATGGGAAAAAAAAGTGACATGAAAATTCAGCTGTCTTGTCTCGCGAAATATCTTCGCGTACATGCCCGACCATAGCCGGCGTTGTCAAGCCCATACCCGGCCGGGGCCCGGTGGCTAAAACACGAGCCCTGCCCAGGCCCGCATAAAAAACGCAAAGCCCGGTAATACAGCTGGGCTGCAACACATTGTCCATGGCCACCCTCCTCGGTCCCGTCCCTCGGCCTACTCAGTGGGCCATCACCACAGCCCTGCTCCGCTTCTTAAATGACTCTGGCCTTGCGTCTGCCCTCTGACTGGACATTCTTGGAACTTTCCTTCGTGCCTGTACTGCACTGCACTGCGTGCCTGTTTTTCTTTCATTTTTTCCTTTTCTTTATTTCTTTTGTTTATTCTCAGTTCCTTTCTTTTTTTTCTTTTTCAGTTTCTTTTTCGGAATAGCAAGCTGGCAGTAGCCTGACTGACATTTCCGGTTTTTTTTCTTTCACTGTATTAAACATATCCCCCCCCCCCCCGCTACTTTTCAATCTCGTTATGACAGGACTTCCAGCAGCCATCCCTCAGACGACACCATGTATCAAGACATCCTTGTATGCGGGTAATATCTGCATATGGGCAGCAAGTACTTTAAGACGAGTGGTGCAGAGAGGAGTCGACTCTGTGAACTATTACTTGACCGGTAGGGGTCTTCAACTATCAAACGAAAAAAAAAAAAAACAGTATTCACGCTAATTGGCCCAGGAGCAGGCGCGGGCGACTTCCTCCTCTCACTTTAAACAACACGCCAGTAAAGAGGGTTAAAACAACTAAATTCTTAGGGGCGACCATAGACAGTCGAATGTCCTGGGCACCGTACACGAAGGACATCAAACCGCGCTGCCAAGCCTCGCTCAATCTTACTCGAAGACTAGCAAGCCCCACTTCAGGCTGTCCACAGAGCACTATACAACTCGTTCATAGTGACCTAGAGCATAGCTGGGCGTCCTCACTCATGAGGACCCTCATGAAGACGCCTCGCCCTCACATCGCGACGATGAGGTGAGCGTGAGTGAGGCCAGACCATGCTGAACATTCCTCACGAGGACAGTCGTGAGGCATTGTCCCTCATGAAGCCCACCGTGAGGGCCCTCATGAGGCCAGTCGTCGTGAGGCCATCAATACGTGAGGGTACAACGTATTCCGTGAGGAACCTCGCGAATGAGGCTGTGAGGCCTTTCGTGAGGAACCTCACGGATGAGACCGTGGGGCCTTTCGTGAGGGACCTCACGAATGAGGTGATGGGTTCTGGCTCCTCTTTGCTGATGCCAATCACTAACGTTAAACCTCACTGTGACAGTAACAACTGATACCAAATTTATCCAAGCACCCTATAAACAGTTTAATGCCGCGCAGTATCATTAGTACCAACTGCCGACACAGTAGTTCAACGCCGACGTATCATGTGAATATGACGGTAAGTTCTTTTGAGGCTCATGACATGACACTTCAAGACACGTCAGGCCATGAGGGTGTTCACGAGGCGAGGGCTCGTGAGGATGAGGGGTCGTGAGGCCATGAGGGTCGTCATGAGAAGAAGGTACGTGAGGCCATGAGGGCCCTCATGAGGTGAGGGCACGTGAGGATGAGGACTCGTGAGGCCATGTGGGTCCTCATTAGGCGAAAGAACGTGAGGCGCCGTAAGGACATGAGGACCCTCATGAGGTGAGGAGACGTGAGTATGAGGACCCTCATGAGGTGAAGGCATGTGAGGATGAGGATGGTGAGGCCTCTCGGGATCCCGATGCCCTGAGGTGAGGTTTGTGAGGGCAACATTTAAAATGGAATGTGAGGGCGACTGAGATTTAGTTACTGGTGAGGAAAATTCGGTAAGGATGAGTGAGGCCACTGAAGTCTGTGCTTCGTGAGGCCAGGATGAGTGAGGCCGCAGGAAAATGCCCACCCATGTCTTACAGTGGCTAGACTTATGTACGCTTACCCGTACAAAAATACTCCAAAACCCGGGAGACGACATAACTGGACAAAAAAGTACAGAAACTCAGATTTAACATAACAAAATAACAAGGTTTACTCAGACGTTTCGTCCGTCATGCGACGGACATCATCAGTGCCAAATTGAATGAGAGAGTTACACAACCGGTCGCTATTTAAGGAGATGGGAGTATTCTGCGGGAAGGGGGCCACGGTTTTTGTTACAAAACGAGGGGTCACCATGTATGTGCCAAGACTCTAGAAGCTTTCTGGTCCCCATCTTTGTTCTCGAGCCAAGGTCATCGCGTTGTCGAAGTCAGTCCAACAATGTTCAGTAAGCTCCGCCTTAAAACGTGTGGCATGCGTTCTTTGAAACGAGTGTTCCGTTTCCTGCCTGTCTCGCCAATGTAGCACGTGTCACAGTCTTGGCATTGTAGTTTGTACACTACTCCAGACTGGTCTTCCGGGGGGATGGGGTCCTTTGGCTTCGATATGAGACTTCGGAGTTTAACACGCGGTTTGAACGTGGTCCTGATATCCAACGGAAGCAAAGCCCGGCGGATAGATTCAGAAACGCCTTTGACATAGGGGATGACATCGCGGGTCTCGCGGGTGCAGTTCCCGTCCTGCGGTCCAGATGCTTGCATGCGTTTGCGAGTGTCCTCAATAAACCTGCGTGAGTAGCCACGTTTGTCCAAGTAATCGGCGATCGTCGCGTCCTCAGAAGCCCGTAACTCGGTGCAGGATGATAACTGTTCAGATCAGTGAAATAACGTTCGTACCACACTCCGTTAGTACTCCGTGGGGTGGAGTGAGTCAAAACTAAGGAAACTGCCGGTGTCACAAGGCTTTCGGTAGACACACGTTTGAATGCCTCTGACTTTCGCCACTTCATGCCGATACCTAGCTGTAATACTTGATCGCGACCTAACTTGGTCCCGCCATGTGAAGATGATTACCACAAAGGCGGCTGCCTCAGTTCACGTCCTCAGACGTATCGCTGGTGCGTCCTGGGGCCTGTCCTGCTCTGATCTTCATCGCGTCCATCAGGCCCTCGTGTTGGGGACACTACGCTACAGCCTCCCTATCTTGCATGCCCTCAGCCAAACACAGGAGCGCGAGCTACTTAACATCCAAGCCCGCGGCCTTCGCATTTGTCTGAGAGTACCACGAACATCAGAGACTTACTGCACTCTTGCTGAAGCACGGGAGACTCCTGTCCCTCTTCTGCGGGATGCTGATACACCTCGAGTATATTCTCGCTATCTCACCGGTCACCCTCACCACTATCTTTGCCATATTGACGACGAATGCCCTGACTCAGCTTTCGGCAAGACCATCGCCCGCCTGAAGGATCATCTTCCTTCCTCCTCAACCACTCCCAATTATGCGCCAGCAATGTGGACCCTTGGGCGTCCTGATATCTGCTCCACCATCCCCGGTCTTCAGCACAAGCGTGACACTCCCGCACCTGCAGCCCTCCAACTCGCTCTCCATTTTTTGCACTCCACGTATCAGAATCATCGCCAGGTATACACGGACGGCTCAGTCACGGCAGACAGCTCGGGTGCTGCATTTTATATCCCCGATAGTGACTTTCAGCAATCCTTTGTCCTCCCATACCCAATGTCTTCTATGGAAGCAGAACTCCTCGGCATCATCTCTGCTCTACAGCACCTGCTCGGTCTGCCGGCTCCACAGTGGGTTGTTCTGACTGACAGCAAGGCTTCACTGGATTTGCTGCTCTCGTTTCGCCCCAGCTCCATATGCACTCTCCACACGCTCATACTACAAGCTCTGACACAACTTGCGGCAACTGGCCATTCTGTGACGCTTCAATGGATCCCGAGACACGTATGCCTCCTTGGTAACACCCGCGCAGACACAATAGCAAGAGACGCAACATCTAACAGAGCTCTCCCTGCCACCCCTCTGCCCCTAACGATCTCTGTCAGCTCCCTGCACATTCGTCGGTGACGTTGTGTCTGTACCCGGCAGTTCCGAGCGGACTCTACCTCATATCATCATTTTGTACATCTCATTGACCCTATGCAGGACTTCACCATTGCCTGCCGCCGCAATAGAGCTGAAGAATCACTCATCCATCGTCTTCGAATGAATGTTGCACGGGCACCCTCGCTCCTGTATAAAATGTGCCAGACGAACACTTGCAATTGCACAACTTGTTGTGGGGAAGCCGACATCGAGCACTACCTCCTATCCTGTAACCGGTACCTCTCAGAAAGACTAGTCCTCCAACGCCACTTGCGACAGCTTGGCTACCCTAACGTCACTTTGGCCACCCTGCTCGGCCCGGTCCTGCACAATCAGGGGGTAGTTACGACTGCCATCTTGAGCTTTCTTCGTGCCACCGGTCTCTCGACCAGCCTCTAAGGCCATTTTGTGTATCTGTATGTGTGTATGTGCGTGTGTTTTCGTTTTCGTTCCTTTTTTTTTCGTTTTCTTTCCGTTTTTCGTTTTCATTCTTTTTGCTTTCTTTCCTTTTTCGTTTTTTTTTATCTTTTCGTTCCCTTTCCTTGTTCCTTTTTATGAAAGGAATAGCAGTAGTAAAGTAGAAGTCGGTCTTTGCCTGACTAACCTTTCCTTGCTCTTTTTTTCTCAATAAACACATCCCCCTCCCCTCCTGAGCTACATCGGCGCGCACACACATCCAAGAAAGGAAGCTTGTCATTTTGTTCCATCTCGTAAGTGAAATTGATCGATAGCTCAATGCTGTTTAGATCCGAGTGGAACTCACCAACGTGTCTTCGACGTAGCGGCGATAGAACTTGACCGGGCGGCAAAATCGTTCCATGGCAGTTTCTTCAATATGCTCCATGACAAGATTAGCTAACGTGACTGACACGGGGCTATCCATGGGGCAACCTTTGATCTGGTGGTAAGTCCTGCCGTTGAAGGTGAAGTGCGTCTGATTGAGGCAAAACCTCAAAAGAATAACCTCCTCTTCAACTATGAGCGACGTTCGAGCTGGCAGGCTGCTGTCCTGGCGTAGTCATGCCTCCGCCACCTGTACCGCGAGATCTTTAGGAACGTTGGTGAACAGAGACACCACATCAAAGGAAGCCATAACCTCATTTTTGCTGAGAACTTGCGTCCGGACCAACTCTACAAACTCCTTCGCTTTGCGAACCGTCATGCTGTTGTTACCAGTGACCGGAACTATGAGTTCCGCCAAGTATTTGGATAGGTTTTACGTCGGTAACCCAACGAACGAGACAATAGGCCTCAAGGGGCATCCTGGCCTGTGTATCTTGGGGAGACCGTAGAGTTTGGGGGTGACTACGTCCAAGGCGAAAAGGCGACGATAGGTAGCATCATCTAGGTGGTCCTTCTTTAAATTACGTAGGTGGTCAACCAACAAGTGTTCCGATTTCGGAGTTGGGTCACGCGGCAAGGCGACAAAATGCGTAGCATCGTCAAGGATCTCCTTCATCTTTGTATCGTAATGCTCTCTGTCTAGTACAACGGTACCTTTACCTTTGTCAGCTGGAAGGACGATGATGGATTTATCTAAGCGTAGGTCACGCAATGCCAACTGTTCCTGTTTGGACAGATTGGAAGGCAGTCGTTTCACGTTGTTCAGTGTGGTCGCGATGCGGCTGCGTGCCAGATTGACTCCAGTTAAGTCCTTGATGTGGCGGAGCTTGTCTAAACAGCACCCAGGCTTCTTAAGTTTCAGAAGCTTCTTGGCAGGTGACAGCACAGCGGAGCACAGACGCACAGAGTGCTGCTTCGAGCAACACAGAATGCAGCTTATCTCGCGACTATCAGTTCCGGCAGAGAGAGCCACGGCGGAAGGTGTACGCACAGAAGATTCATGGAGATGCTCCGAGTGGGCTTGTGCAGAGTCCTTCACAGTGCGTCCTAGAAGGCGTTCCCTGCAGGCCAGGGAACCGTTATTCTTTGGGGTTCGGTTCAAGTTCCGGTTCAAGGCTTACCGCTTACCCGTACTCAAAGCTTAGTGAGTCATCACGAAGAGTGCTAGAAAGGGTTCAAATCAGGGGACTCAAAAGTGCCATCGGAGTTCCTCTGAGTACGAGAAACGTAGCAACGTATGCAGAAGTCCCCGCATTGCCTCTTCCCCTACTTGCAACCAAACAACTGCTACAACAAATCACTACACCTCAGAAGACAAAACCAGGAAGAGCTCTCGCTTTGTAACAACGCTGAGAACTCGCAGGTTGATCGGAATCCTCACAGCAAGACCGCCAAAAAGCCCAGCTCCATGGACTGTACGCCAACCACATTGTAAGACGACAATTCCATGCATGAAGACAAAAGGAAATACGCCAGACATAGTTGCTCGGAAGCTAACCGAAGACTACATACACGAACACCACTATGCTTCACTACAAATATTCACGGACGCATCAATTGACAGAAATGCTGGAACCTGTGCAGCAGCATTCTGTATTCCAGCTCTGAACGTAGATTGGGCAGAAGCCATTCCTGGGACGACGTCGACTAGCTGCTGAAATGAGTGCTATCATGGCTGCACTAATGAAAACAAAAGAAATGAATCGACAACCTGGCTCCGTGGTAATTCTATCAGACTCAAAAGCCGCCCTTCAAACAATATCCAACAACTACGAAGACCACCCTGTTGCATTGCAAATTATCGAAATCATAAAAGAACTACACTCTAAATAATTTTACACCTTAAAGGGTGTAAAAGAACATGTGCATGGCGCACACCTTTTAAGGCGTAACGGAACACCCTCAAGAAATCAAGGGTGTAATTGTATGGAAGGGTGTAATGTAACCTGCAAACCATAGAAGAGGCAGCTGGAAATTATTACAGCTTCACTGCGAAAATATAGTGTTTTTAGTTTTTACAGAAGGCACATGCTTGGTACTTTGGAGTGTCATTGTGGCTATCTTGGCTTCACTCTTCGATCACAGCCATGCAAAATATTCTTTAAAAAGCCAAGAATATACTTTTCTCACACTGAACTTGTAATACTTTCCAGGTATACTACTCAGCTGTACCCTGTGTGAAGCAAAAATAGGACATTGCAGACACATGTTGCACAACACACACATGTTATAGGTGATTGATGTGGGTATATGTGGGCATCATACATATCAGACACAACCACAGGAGCTGAATAGTTATGCTTTTATTAGGTTGACATTATGCCATGCCGCATACATATCCTACATTACGTAGGCATGAAGGTATTCAAACGTATCACTTAATACCAGACTTGTGCCCGTTACTCGAAAAAAGTAATTGATTACCGTTACCGTTACTTCTACGCAAAAAGTAATTGATTACCGTTACCAATTACTCGACTCCAAATGTAATTGAGTAACGAGTAAAAAATAACGCGTTACTCCGGTCGTTACTTTGCATTCACACAAATTATACCTGTCTTTGTGTGCCCCAGAAAAAAAGAAAAAAAAGAAAGGAAAGAAAGAAAGGTTCAATAGCGGAACAGCTGAAATAACACGAAAAACAAAAACGCTTAGGACAGGTAGATCTGTACGTCTACTGTATTTATCGCCCGGGAAGACGTTGACCCGATTGTGGAAGAACATTGCCTGGAACTTCCCCATGACTCACTAAACCTCTAAACCTTCTGGTACCAGCATACTGGTGTAGGAAAGGATTAGGGAGAGAGACCCTGAAATTCCAGAACGTTAGTACAGTGACCTGTGCTTGATATAGTAGAACGATCCAGCAAAGGGTGACGGCACGAGGGGCTTGACTTGGGGCAGAACATCTGAAAAATAAGTTACTCTCTGCCGGAAAAGTAATCAATTACTGAGTAATCGATTACTCCAAAAAGTAATTGATTACTCGAAAAATTACTTTCACAGTAAAGTAACTGATTACTCGAAAAATTACTAAAAAAGTAATTGATTACAAGTAACGCAATTACTAGTAACGCGTTACGCACAAGTCTGCTTAATACAGCTTTATCACATAGTAGTAATTTTATATTTTCCAGTCATCTAACCTTGAGGGGTTAGATGACAGTGTACCAAATGTTGAGTAACTGTGCATTTGGTCTTTATATCACAACTTGTATCACAAGCTTAAGTTCTGAGTACCACAAGCACTCCAACACTGTAGGAACAGGAATACATTTAGCCTGTGTAATGGAGCCTGTCCCACCTCCATACCCCACCTCCCCATGTGTGCACCCTCTGTTGCACCCTCATCACACCCTCCTGACAATGTCTCATAAAAGGGTGTAATTCACCATAGTTACACCCTCGAAAATTTTCAAGTCAAGGTTCTAGGGTGTAAAATAGGTGTAATACATGAGAATACACCAATTTTACACCTTTAAAGGTGTGAAAATATTTAGAGTGTAGAGACCAGGGCAATATAACCGCCTCGCAATGGGTGTCATCGCACAAGGGCCTACCTGGAAATGAAAGAGCCGACACTCTAGCCAAGGAGGCTGCAAGACTTCCTCCTACACTCCCCGCTATTCCAAGTAATGCTCAAGCACAAACTGTTATAAATGAACATGTATGGCGCTTTCACCCCGATGTCAGGACAGCGATGCAAACAGCTCCTCCCCCCTCCCCCACCCTGCGTCACAAGGGGTTTCACAAGGAAAGAAACTTCGCTTCTAATGAGATTGCGAACTCGAAGCGCCAAGACTAAGGACGTCCTCTGCTTCACAGGACGAAGTAAAGATGCGCTGAGAACACCTGTGATGTCGAAGAAAATATAGAACATATCTTGCTTCACTGCAGAACATACAAACAGCAGAGGAAACGCCTAATGGAAAGAATGAGGAACCTGGGTCACCCTGGCCCCCTTCTGGAGTTACCCTACTCGATCAATGTCGACGCGGCGGGCAACACAAAGCATAGTCCTAGGTTTCATGAAGGAGAGTAACCTCCTAGGTATTCTCTGACAGCAAAGAAGAAATAAACAACGCTGTGAACTGAGTTACCAACTACCCGTGACAACTGTGAACAACGAACCTGTGACCAACTGAAAGTGATTATGGTGAACTGTATGGTGTGAGCCGAAGGTGACCACCAGATGGCACAGCCACCGAACTTTGCACTGAACGTATCAGCGCCATGTGTCGTGTGTCTAGTTGCTGTGTCCGTTTTTTCGTGTTTGCCTTTTTTCTTGTCTTTATTTTTCTCTCACTCTGTGGTAACTTGCCGCCCGTCTCGGCAGGCAGACCGCCCTCTCTTTCTTATTTTTTTAAATTTCTTTAGATAAATGATACCCCCCCCCCCCCCGGCAGGAACGAATATAGATCTTTCCGGAGTTTCCCCAAGATTCTGGAGGGAACGATAATGTTCAATTGTATGACCTACTCGTTGATTTCACTTTCCTTCGGAGGTGACTGCACAAAATCTTCATTTGAAATGTAACACCGAAGAATCCGAGGGGTTTCTTCAAATTTCAGTAGCCGAATCGGACGGCAGGAAAAAAAAGAAGAGAAAACAGAATAAAGATTATGAAGAATCCGGCACACTGGTATGATATTGGAAAAATGACATAAAATGTCACAAGAAAATGAAGTAAAAATCGCATCACGTAAAAATCACACAATATATGTTAAAACCATGTTCTTAATTTGAACATTTATGTTTCATAAACTCATTGTCGAAAGCATCTGGGAATGCAATATTTCTTACGTTGACATCTCATACGAAATAAACTTTTTATTCGTTAAGGTGGCAGTACATCAACAACAGATAAATTAATGATGATGAATGGGGAAATGGGTGGCGGTACACCCTTGGTGCATGCATGGGATTTCCCATACATTTTCAAAACAGCACCGGTGGAAGAACTTACTCAACACACACACACACACACACACAAAAGAAAATTGCAGTGACCGGTCGTGTGACATGTGGTAGCAACACCGCGCCTTATCTAACTTTGTGGAGTAAGTTCTTCCATGCAGGCATCCTGTTATGTCGTTTCGGTGCTCCACGCTTAGCCCTTGCTGCTGGCTCCTCTGTACAGCAGCAGGTACTGGAAGGTTCTCAGAAGGAAGCTGATCGTACTTAAGCTTAGCCCTTTGTGCTCGCACCCTTGACGTCTGCGACATAACGAGGGACGTGCTGTTGACAGTTGACACGTTCAGAGAGGAACATGTAGAAGGTTCTGAAGAGTCGGTACTCGGAGTCTCTGTCAGCTCGGATGGCGTTGCTGGCGGCATTAGAAATTCTGGCGTCAGAAAATCTTGGTTGGTAGCGACGTTTACAGAGGCCGGAGCCTTGCAACATAACGTGGTGAGGTGCTTTCCGCCGCATTTGCCACAAGTTAGTCTGGACGAGGAGCGGCTCATCTTCGCTACGTGATACCTCTTGCCACATCTGAAACAGTATCCAGACTTCTTAAGTTTCAGCAGCTTCTTGGCAGGTGACAGCAGAGCGGAGCACAGACGCACAGAGTGCTGCTTCGAGCCACACAGAATGCAACTTATCTCGGGACCATCAGTTCCGGCAGAGAGAGCCACGGCGGAAGGTGTACGTACAGAAGATTCATGGAGATGCTCCAAGTGGGCTTGTGCAGAGTCATTCACAGTCCGTCCTAGAAGGCGTTCCCTGCAGGGCTCGGAACCGTTATTCTTTGGGTTGCGGTTAGAGTTCCGGTTCAAGGTTATCGGTTCGGTTCGGTTCGGGTTCAGCGCAACCGAAATAACGGTTTGAACTGATATTAATCGGTTCCAACCGGTTTACGTGTGCTGTGCTAATCAGTGTACCACATGTGAGAGGTAATATCAGGTTCCGGCGATGGCTTGCTCCTCATTCCGGCTACCTCTTACTCCCTCGCCTCTACACTTCATAGGTACAAAGAATCATGCAGTTCACAGCAGATCATTCTTTACGGTACCGAAAAGTGCCGGGAAATGGCGTTCAGCATACCATTGAACTCAATTCCAAAAGGCTATCGCCAATTTCTGAAGAAAAAAAAAGGAAGCAAGCAGTCGCATGCGCAGGCCGGCACGCTGCTCCGCCAGAGGCCGCTCCTGTGCTGCCTTCCTCCATGCTCGGACCGCACGCCAACCTCTTTCCCGTGGTCGCTAGAGGTCTGCGCTGCTTGTGGATGTCACTGTGAACTATTAAAATTTACGTCGCCTTCAGACTGCGACTCTGAATGAAAGGAAACAGCCGAGGCAACAATGCAAATTGTAGCTGTCGTGTAGCACATCTTTTTTTTTTTTTTTTTACACCTCGAGTCACAAAAATGTACAGAGATGACGGCAATTGATGTTCTGAGGCTGGAACACTTAGAAAGGACAACTACATAGAAAGCCTCAAGTGCCTAAGAAATAAAGGATGAAAGATGGAAGTCACTGAAAAGGTTGCCCGGGCTGTAGGACTGGAACCCACATCATCTGAATTGGTATTGGTAAAAGCCCTCGACCGGTAATCCAGAAGATCTGGGTTCCAATCCTACAGCTGGCTAACCTTTTCAGTGACTTCCTCCTTTCATCCTATGTACAGGGATGTCGTGAACCCTTTCGGGGTGCATGGACTCACGACTTCTTGGTTTATCAATTTGTCCGCTCTATGAATTCGGCAAGATTCCGAGCGATGTAGGGAGTCGGTGCGCGGCAGTCAAGTGGGAAGTTCTAGGCGTTTTTACCGGCTGGCGAACCGGTTACCGCATCATATTTTTTCGGTTCAGTTCCGGTTCGTTCAAGGGGAGAGAAAAAAATGTTTACGGTTTGGTTTGGATTCGGTTCGACAAAAAATAACGGTGTTTTGCGGTTTTCGGTTACGGTTCAGTTCCGGTTTCGACCCCTGGTTCCCTGTAGTCAATTTCTCTCTGCAGAAAGCTCATCAAAAGCCGCAGCTCGCAAGAGTCAGAACTGGATGCCTGAATGGTATGACCTTCTGCACGTTGGACGTTCGTCTGAGACGCGCAGTGGCGGTAAAACTCCAGCTCGAGATCGTGTGCAAGCTTCTTGAGCAGTGAAAGATGAAAGTCACTGAAAAGGTTAGCCAGCTGTAGGACTCGAACCCACATCATCTGGATTGCCGGTCCAGGGCTCTATCAATTGAGCTAAGGTAACACGACTTCTCAGCGACTTCCAGGGTGCGTCATCTGCAGGGACAAACCAGCCACTCTCTCTCACTCATCCTCCTTTCACCCTTACATTTTTTCTCACTCACACACACATTCATAGGACGGGATCGACGCAGGCGGCAAGTGATGAACATGAAAGAACTGATGTTCTGAGGCTGGAACAACATAGAAGGGACAAATATATACAAAGCCTCAATTTGCCTAAGAAATTAACGATGAAAGATGAAAGTCACTGAAAAGGTTAGCCAGCTGTAGGACTCGAACCCACATCTTCTGGATTGCCGGTCCAGGGCTCTATCAATTGAGCTAAGCTAACACGACTTCTCAGCGACATCTTCTGGATTGCCGGAACCCTGGAAGTCGCTGAGAAGGCGTGTTAGCTTAGCTCAATTGGTAGAGCCCTGGACCGGCAATCCAGAAGATGTGGGTTCGAGTCCTACAGCTGGCTAACCTTTTCAGTGACTTTCATCTTTCATCGTTAATTTGTTAGGCAAATTTAGGCTTTGTATGTATTTGTCCCTTCTATGTTGTTCCAGCCTCAGAACATCAGTTCTTTCATGTTCATCACTTGCCGCCTGCGTCGATCCCGTCGTATGAATGTGTGTGTGAGTGAGCAAAAATGTAAGAGTGAAAGGAGGATGAGTGAGAGAGAGTGGCTGGTTTGTCCCTGCAGATGACGCACCCTCGAAGTCACTGAGAAGGCGTGTTAGCTTAGCTCAATTGGTAGAGCCCTGGACCGGCAATCCAGAAGATGTGGGTTCGAGTCCTACAGCTGGCTAACCTTTTCAGTGACTTTCATCTTTCATCGTTAATTTCTTAGGCAAATTGAGGCTTTGTATGTATATGTCCCTTCTATGTTGTTCCAGCCTCAGAACATCAGTTCTTTAATGTTCTTGAGCAGTGCTGGTTTAAGGACAATGGTGTTAGAGCTTTCAAGGACCGAAAGGCTCTTCAAGTTGCGCATCCGTACGGTTGGGGTACTGTAGAGCTGTCTTAGCTTCCCTACGTACGACTTGAACTGGAGCGTGTCACACTGACGTGTAACTGACTTGGGGAATCTTGGGGGATCTGACTTGAACTCGAGCAGGTGGCTCAGATGTTCAGAGAGTAATTTATACCTGTTCCCAAACTAATTCTTGAGAATCTCAAGCGCTCCGGGATAGTTGTCGTTAGTCTGATCCAAGCCCTTGATGGCCTATTCTGCCTTGCCCTTGAACGGTGAGTGGAGATACTGGAACCTCAGTACGTTCTATATAGGTTCGGGTTTTTGTGGACCGCTGCGTTGAACTGGTCCCAAAAGGACTGCCACGAGGACAGGTCTCCGGTGAAGGGCTCAATACGTAATTTCGGTACACCCACGGCATATAGCAAGTTGTGTCCCGAGGGTCATCCACTCCAAGCGGGAATGGTGGTCCAGTTTTCTCGTGGTTCCTTAAGATACCGCTGGGCTGCCAGTCGAGTCGTTGCAATTTCTTCCAAGTAGCGACCGCATTCAGCAGCCTCTGCCTCCATTTCGGCTTCATCGATGATCGAAGAAATATCTCGGTTCATGTCGTTGAGAGCTGAAGTCTTCGTGTTAAAAATGTCAAGTTTGACTTCTAGCTCTTCTCTTGATGGAGGGGAGCGCTGAAGAATGGAGCGTATCTCGTCCACAAGCCTGGTAATACTGGCACGAACTGGTGCCCGTTCCTTACGAAATCGGTCCATCGTGCATGCGTCTCATCAGTCTGATTCAGGAACTGAGCAGAGACTTCCTCCCGGGTTTCGGCACCAAGAAAAACTGTAAGAAATGCTAGCAAGACTCCGACTCGCAGACTGGTGATGAAGACATGTTTATTGAGCAAGCGATGAACATGGAATGAAAAGAAAGCTCATGCGCAGGTGAATGCTCCTGCACACGGAGATGAACGTGCGACATACATTTCGCCCTTTACTTTCCGCAACAGGGCGATTGTTGAGGCGGGCTAGTGCCGCCGCAAGGGAACGACGACGCGTGCTGTGTCGAGGGCAGGCCTCGATAACATGTTCTGTGTCCTCCAATTCCCCCCCCCCCCACTGTGGGTGAGGAAACCTTCAAAGGTCTCCAAGGGTGTCACTGGGAAGGAATTGGGGGCTTTGTACTTGTCCAGTAGCCCTTCTCTGGCGGTGTTGTGGTCGGGGCAGCGCATAATGACGTGCTCGAGGTCGCGGGAACGGAACAAGAGCCGCAGTGTGGAGAGGGAGCAAAGCCCATCTTGTGCAGGAGTGCTGGTGTTAGCACGGACTTTGTCCTCAGTCGGTGGAGCAGAACGGCTTGTCTTCCCTTTAGGTCTCTTATCGGCAGAGGTTGGTAGAAGATTGCCGCTGCTGGGATCGCAGCAAGCCGGACACTCTGAAGGTGCCTTGAAAATCGCCTCCTGTTGCTGTCAGGGTTGTGCGGCGTTGGCGTGTTCGGTGGTTCACTGTGGGCAATAGCGGCGACGAAATCAGCCTTTTCATTCTCATCTATTTCGACGTGTGAAGGTATCCACTGGAATTTCACACTGGACTCATATTCTTTTAAGCTGTCTACAATCTTGCCAGGCTCTTCGACTTGCGAATCATATACCGCGTTGCTTCTGGAATGGCTTGCTGTATGTCCCGCTGCGACATGAAGGAAGGAAGCAGGGTGAGAATCTGGCAGCGTACTTGCTGTGACTTGCTTTCCCCTAAGCTGTTCTGATGTTTCGAAGCAGCTCCTCACTCAGCCTATTGTTGGAACTTGACGTCCCAGGAAGCGAAACGTCAAAAGCCCTCTCGATCTGTCGGCGCGTCTTCACATTAAGTGCGTCTCTGCTTTCCATCTGCTTTTTCCCCAGACACAGAAGGCTTTTTACGTTTCCTGACTGGTGTCACGTGGATCCCTTGTGTTTGGGAAGAAGAAGCAGTCGAACTAGAAGGACGTATTCTCTCTCTGCTCTCTGATTTTCCTTCGTTTTTCACTGACCGAAGGCAAGCTCCTCTCCCAAACTACAGGAGAGAACCCATGACAGGAGGCGGACGGGGTCGCAGGACCCCAGGGGTCCGCGACGCCGAGGAAGCACCTGACCCTGGGCGATCAGACCAGACTAGCGGTGGCGACAGGAGCCGCTCCCCGGTAGGGAGAGGCTCCAACGGAGAACTTACGCCAGCATCAGGGACATCACAAACGGAACTCCTGAACGCCTTCGATGATGAGGAGGTGACGCCCCCGCTGGCAGACGGAGACGTGCCCACGTCCATGGATGTTCCGCACGACCCCCCCCCCCCCTAGCTCACCATTCCAAATCGCCACATATAAGAAAAGCCGCCCAAGTGGAATCCCAGTTGTCTTCAAATGTGTGGGGGAGTTGGATTCTTTCTGGAATGTCAACTCCAACTCAATAGCCCATGATGTACTCACCACGACGCAAGAGAAGGTTCTCCACCACCGAATCAACAAACATGGCACCCTCATAGTCCACGTCTTGTCGGAATACTCAGCGCAACGCCTTCTGAGCCTTAGGTCCGTCGCTGGGATCTCAGTCAAAGCCTCTATCCCACAGTCCTACCTACGCACTACCGGAAGAATCACTGGTGTCCCTCGACGTTACAGCGAGGAACAGCTACTCGAATACTTCTGTTCCAGCGGTGTCACTGAGATAAAACGGGAACTTGCCTACTCTCGAGAGAATGACGGGTCCGCACACACCATCGTCAAGAGTAGCGCACTCCTGACCTTCAAACCTGGCCAGGCGCTACCAGCGGAGATTCCCCTCGGCTTCACGTACTTCCCCGTGTCGGAATACGTAGACCCGCCAACGCAGTGTTTCAACTGCCAGAAGTTTGGCCACTATGCTCGTGACTGCCGCAGCTCAAAAAGATGCAAAGTGTGTTCTGGCCCACATGATTATAAGCAATGTACCTCACGATGTGAGCCCACATGCGCAAACTGTGGCGGCCACCACGCTGCAACGTACCGTGCCTGTACGGTCGCAAGGGCAGCAATAGCTGCACACCGACGGCGCATGCTCAGTGCCCCTCCACCCCGTCGCTCCACTAATCTCCACACTGCTCACTTTCCGCGCCTATCTGGCTGTTCCGCGACACCCGCACACGCTGATCACGGCCCATCGAAGTCTTTTGCCTCTGCCGTGCCACATATCGCGCGCATCGCGGCCCAGGCCAGTGGACAGCGGACACCAGACCCTAAATTCCGAAGCCCCGTCTGTTGGAGGGACAAAGCAATATATCTCACACTGTAGTCGCAATGCTCTTCGCCGCCTTACGCGCCATCGTCCAGCAGCTCCCAACGGCAGCAGACTTACCTGCAGTTCAAGCTATACTTGCACTGGAACCTCTCCTCCGTACTGGCTCCTTCCTTACGCCCGATAATGAATAATGGTCGGCCTCGCGCCTCAATGGTTCATTATCAATCAACCACGATCTTCCAGTGGAATTCACGCAGCCTGCAATCGAAGTTGTTTGACTTCCGTCAGTTTGTGTGGCGCCACAAATTCCCTGTGTTATGCATCTCAGAAAGCGGCATTAAGGATGACTTTTGTCTCTCGAATTACGTGACCTTTGTTTCGGAGCCCCGTGGACAGACCAGCCGTGCTGCGCTCTTTGTCCGTGCCGACCTCCCGGCGATCCAGCGCGACCTGCGAACAGTTGGGATCGGCGACTACGTCTGCTGCTCTGTTCGTGTGGGCTCACTTGACGTCACCATAGTCTCCCTATATATCCCACCATCGGTCAGATACAACGTGGATGAGCTGGGCTCCATTATAGCTGGCCTCCCCTCGCCTTTCGTGCTCTGCGGGGACTCCAATGCCCACAATGAAGTCTGGGGCAGCATGCGCACTGACACCAGAGGCCAGCAACTATAGCAGACCTCTTCGCGGACAAGAATCTCTGCGTTTTAAACGATGGCTCTCCAACTTTCGTCTACCCGACTTACCGCTCTTCTTGTCTTGACCTCACCGTCGCGTCAGCGTCCATCGCTCATCGGCTCCTCTGGAGTGTTGATGCGGACACCCTTGGCAGCGACCACCTACCTGTCCTGGTCGGCATCCCGCATGGCCGCCGATCTTCCAGCTCGCACTTCGTCAAGCGGACCGACTGGCCACGATTTGCGCGGGTGCTCGAGTCTTCCCTTGCATATGACGGGCTAAGCAATGCGCAAGACTTCTGTCGCGCTGTGGCCACCGCAACGCAGGAAGCAAGCACAGTGCACCGCGTCCCGCTTCAGTTTTCCGCTACAGACGCGGAATACGAGCGGCTCCGTGCACTCCGGCGACGCGCAGAACGGCGAGCATGGCGCACCCTCCTATCCCATGACCGGCAGGCTGCGAAACGGATTCAGAAGGCTGTTCAGCGACGCCTCCAGAAACTCACACGGGACCGTTGGCGTAACTTTGCATCGTCCCTATCGCCCCGCACACCTCTGTCTCGTATTTGGGATGTGCTTAAAGGCCTTTCGACACCTGTAGCGCAACGCCACCCGTTCCGCTCCTTGTCTCTGGCCACATCACGCACCGAAATTGACCCATAACTTAAAAACCCGAGACTAGGGGACAAAAAACGACAAACACAGACAAGGTCTCAAGTCCCCTTGTCCCTCAAGTCCCCAAGTTGTCCCCTAGTCTCGGGTTTTTAAGTTATGGATCTATACCACCAGCTCGCTTGCTACCTCTCTATCCTCTCGTTGCCGAAATTGACGTTGCAGAGGACTTTTGTGCCCGCCTCACCGCCTTGCCTACTTCAACTGAAACTGCTACTACTCCGATGCCATCTACCAGCAACACAGTCCTGGACTTACCTTTTACACTAGAGGAGTTAGACTCTGCCCTATGTGCCTCGCCCCAACATACCTCCCCAGGTGCAGACCAGACCTCGTACAAGGCGCTCCAGCACCTTCCGCATATGGGGAAGCAGCACCTCTTACGATTCTTCAATGCCAGTTGGCAGCAGGGGCAAATACCCGAGGAATGGAAATTGGCGATAGTTGTCCCCTTGCTCAAACCCGGCCAGTCGCCCCATCACCTCGACTCCTTCCGCCCGATAGCCGTTACAAGCTGCGTGGGTAAAACTCTGGAACGAATGATTTTCACCCGTCTCATCTGGCACCTTGAGAGTGCTCGTTTCTTCCCGGAAACAATGATGGGCTTTCGCTCATGCCGTTGGTCACTCGATAGTGTCATTGCTCTGGTCAGTGAGACGCAGCAGGCTCGCGCAGACGGCTTCCTGACCGCTGCTGTTTTCCTGGATATCAAGAAAGCCTATGACAGTGTCCAACATAATGCAATCCTTACTGCTCTCCAGGACGCTAACGTAGGGGTATGCCCCCTATCATGGATCCGGGACTTCCTCACAGGCCGCTGCCTCTTTGTCCGCACTGCTGACGGAGATACCACCTTGTATCCCGTTCACCGAGGCGTCCCGCAGGGAAGCGTACTCAGCCCCCTCCTGTTCAACATCATTATGGCCTCCCTCCCTGCACAGCTGCCCAGCCACACCCACATCACAATCTATGCAGATGACATCTGTATTTGGACCTCTGCTCTTCGTCGTGATGTGATTCAACGCCGTCTACAACGCTCCTTGAACACAATCTCCAACTATCTTGCCGACCGCGGCCTTGCCATCTCACCCGCCAAAACTGTCGCCATGGCCTTTTCGCGGAGATCGTTCCACAAATATCCACTCTTCATCGACGGTTCGCCCTTAACCTTTGTGAAAACCTGCCGTTATCTGGGCTTCACAATCGACAAAGGCCTCACATGGTCATCTCACGTGAAGACGCTTGCCACGAAAGCCTCCAGCCAGGTCAATGTCCTCAAACGTATCGCATGTGCGTCCTAGGGCCCGTGTTGCCAGGACCTCCACCGAGTTCATACGGCTCTTGTTTTGGGCACACTGCGATACAGCCTCCCGATTCTTCATGACCTCAGCTGCACACGAGAGCAGGAGCTCCTGAACCTCCAAGCCCGCAGTCTCCGTGTTTGCCTTGATGTCCCTCGAACAACGGAGACATATTCCGTACTCGCCGAAGCTCAGGAGCACCCTATACCCATTCTGCGGGACTCAGCCACCCTTCGCGTCTACGCCCGCTGCCTGACGCAACCCTCTCATCCTCTTCGCTGCATTGCTGTGAGCTGCCCTGCATCCGCTTTTGCCAAAGCAGTTGCCCGCTTACGAGACTGTCTCCCGTCCTCGACACCTGCCACTACCTTTGCGCCAGCAATGTGGACCTTAAAACGGCCTCCCATTCACGCCACAATACCAGACTTTCCCCGAAAACAGGCAATCAGCCCTGTGGTAGCCCAACAACTCGCTTTGGCCCATCTCACCTCTACCCATCCCCATTGCCGACAAATCTTCACCGATGCTTCCGTAATGTCTGACGCAGCGGGCGTGGCCTTTTACGTTGCCGATACAGACCATGAGCAGGTCTACAAACTGCCCTACCCCATGTCGTCCACCGAGGCTGAACTGTTCGCCATTCTTACTGCCCTAGAATATATAACTGACTTGCCACCTGGGAAATGGGTCATCCTCACAGACAGCAAGGCGTCTCTCCTCCGCTTGATGTCGGCCCGCTCCAACCTCATACAGGGTATAGCCAGCTTGATCATTCAGAGGTATAACGGGCTCCGTGCCAATGGTCATGCTTTGTCCCTTCAGTGGGTGCCCGGTCATGTGGGCCTGACCGGTAACACACGCGCAGACGCGGCTGCTAGACGAGCCGCCGCAGCTGTTACTCCTGCCACTGCACGTCCACCACTTACACTTTCGGCTTGCCATTTAGCTATTCGCCGCCGGTCTGCAACCCGTGCCCAAGCATTTAGATCTCAAGCCGCCGCCTACAGCAGTCACGTGCAGTCCATCGACCCCTCGGTTAGCTTTTTCATTGCGTGTCGCTGCAGTCGTCAGGACGAATCATTGCTGCACCGCCTCCGTCTCAACGTTGCCCGCACCCCATTGCTCCTCTACAAAAGGGGCCAATCCAGCTCCCCCTTGTGTTCCAGCTGTGGCGAGGTGGGCGACATTGCTCATTGTCTTCTGCACTGCCAGCAGCACATCCCCCAACGGCAAGCCCTCCATCGCCGTCTAATACAGCTGGGCTACAACACACTGTCCATGGCCACCCTCCTCGGTCCCGTCCCTCGGCCTACTCAGTGGGCCATCACCACAGCCCTGCACCTCTTCTTAAATGACTCTGGCCTTGCGTCTGCCCTCTGACTGGACGTTCTTCGAACTTTCCTTCGTGCCTGTGCTGCACTGCGCTTCGTGCCTGTTTTTCTGTCATCTTTTCCTTTCTTTTATTTCTTTTGTTTATTCTCAGTTCCTTTTTCTTTTCCTTCCTTTTCTTTCTCGGAATAGCAAGCTGGCAATAGCCTGGCTGACATTTCCGTTTTCATTTTTTCACTCTATTAAACATATCCCCCCCCCCTTGTGTTTGTATGAGCTCGTTAATTTGTCCAATAGTTTCGTCGGGCGTTGCGAAAGGCACATCATCGCCGTTGCTTCCAGACTACACTGACGTAGTCACTTACTCTGACTGCATCGAAGTCTTTAGGTGAACAAAACAGTTCCTGCAGATCATGTCCGATTCGCGTGCATTCGCTGTCCTTTCGGCACCAAGAGCAGATTTCAGGGCTTTCATACCGATGCTAGACACATATCGGAAGTCCTTTGTACGTAAACCTTTCTTCTTGTGTCGACGGCAATAGTCTGCGCAGTAAACACGTTCACTACTGTGCATCGAACTCATTCTTCTCAGAGGAAGGCACGACGAATCACGACATCACAGACGATGAAAACAACTCCCACACACAGATTGAACCTAAAGACGCCGATCTTAGGTGACGAGGTTGTGCTGTTGTCCGAGCGGTGCAGGTAAGGAGGAATGAATTGGAAGTACATATACACTTTTGGAGTGAAAATTGTCATATGAGTCACGTGAACCTGTGATATAGGGCTCCAAAGGCGTGGGTTGAAGGAAGTGTACAGGTTCCCACAGCCTTGACGTCGACTGCTGTCGAAGTGCAAGGTCATCCGAGGAAGTGTCCAAACGCTTTTTCGGAGACAGAGTGAAATTAGCAGTGGTATTGACGACGCATAGTAACGCCGTGGACTGTGCTTGAGTGCGGCTTCCTAAGTAGTTGCGGCCTTTGGGAAGCTACGTTCCGCGCAATTCATACGTAGGCGGTTTTAGCACGGCACCGCCTATTTACTCTGTACATGAACCCTGTTCATATAGGTCACAATACGAAGGGCAACGGGAAATTCTCCACGTTGCCTCCTAAAATTATTTTACAAATATGAACCGCTTTCGGTCAGCGCGCGCACGAATTCAGCGCTGGGGGGGTTCCTGGCGGGCGACCCCGTACCTTGCATTCATTTAAAAAATCGCCGCGTGAAGCACAATCAAGAACGAATCACGATTTTTTTGTAGGTGCGCGGGGAAAGGATTTCCGAGTAACATATAAAAAAATCAAGGCATGTTTTTGGTAGGTTTTTTGGGTCAGAAGCGTGCTAAATCTGCCAATTTTATGAAACCGCTTCTGTGTTCAGGAAAATTTGGATGCAATGCACTGGTGCAATCATGGTGATTATTGTACCAACAAAAAGAGCTTTTAATTACGAACACATCGGTGTGTGTTACATGTCTGTGCGATAAATGGGCTGCGCGGCAGAAGTCATTAAAGTGCATCCATTTTAACGCTCTCACCCAAGTTTGGCATTTTTTTCAAATAGCAGCGATTTGCGCCAAACCAGTAAGAAGCCGTCAATCTATTGTCCGTCTGCCAGAGGATAAGCAGAAAAAATTTAACTGCCGTGCGGCCCACCGCTGCCGCTTAGGAAGCGCTGAAAGTAGGCCGAATACACCGCATTTCTTTCTCCTCCTCTCCCTCGAGAACGGCTATAACATCTAAGTTTCTTTTATGGTCTTTTTTCATCATTTGCGATGTGGTAACACATATTTTTTTACGGTGAGATCGGCGATGTCGAGGTTCCATGCTTGGCTGATTTTCGGTGGAATCACCCCGCCTTGAGTGAAACCGTAAAACGTGCATCACCAATCCTATGCAGCTCACCAATGAATGTCATGCCCAGATGCTCATACTTTTTAACTGTGAAAGAGTATACTTGATGCTTGCATTGAAAAATGTTATCTTCCCTTTTGTGCCCTGCACATCTCACAAAACCATAGTTTAGGTTTCTGAGGAGCACAGTTGAAAATGCAAGACACCTGCAGACGTCCTGTGGTATAATAGAGGGTGGCCTAGACTGGAAATCGCATTAATGGCCGATTTATATCGGGCGTTGGCCCGCCAGTACCCCCTTGTACGAAAACGGGAACTTCACACTAAAACGCGCATTTTTATTTAGTTTTTGCTAAAACATAACTCGCTAAACTATGGACTTCTACTGTGGAACGAAGCTCTTTAAACCATAGGGGGGCCCTAAGAAGGAACCAACGATTGGATTTCCCTTTTCTTTTTATTCTCGTTTCGTACGTGTCGACATACGCGGCCTATAGAGGCACCGTCGGCGTACACTGCACCATTTTTTCCTCCCATGCAGGCTGGGACTATTTCTTCCTTGTTCTTTCCAGGACCGTTTCTTGCGGAACCTGTACACATGACACTACAAACGTTTTCCCATGGTAAAGTACAACGTTTGTAGTGAAGAGAAAATCACTTGCTGCTTACGTATAACAGTAAATCATTTTAGACCTTTATTTTCTCAAAAAAATGTGTATTTTTATAAAAAAAACATTTTCTATTCCGCAAATGGTGCAAGAAGAGCATTACTAAAGGTGTAATATCGACATACACCACATTTTATCAAATGTCGATCATTAAGGGTGTAAAGTGGGGAGTTGAAACAGGTGGTTACCGTCTAATACACCTTTTTTACACCCCATTTGTATTGGGAATATGGTGTTAAAAATGGTGTTTTATTTCGTGAGAGAAAAATTACGCTGGTTTCACAGCTCCGCTCAGCAAGTTATCACAAGATAGACGGCAACCTGAGTTAAAAACACAGTATTTGACAGGTATTTAGGTATTTAGCTGATATCTTTGACTCTGAAAGATGAAAGTCACTGAAAAGGTTAGCCAGCTGTAGGACTCGAACCCACATCTTCTGGATTTTTCTTTCATCTTTCATCGTTAATTTCTTAGGCAAATTGAGGCTTTCTATGTATTTGTCCCTTCTATGTTGTTCCAGCCTCAGAACATCAGTTCTTTCATCTTTGACTGGTTGCAAGCGTGGGTGTTAATTGCAAAAACGCATTCCCGTCACCGTTACAAACATTTTCCGCCCCACCACATGTAACGAACGTGCCCTAACAAATTGAATTTCAGTATCACAGTGAACTTCACCACATAGCGCCGCCCCAAGCCAACCATCACCCCGAATGACAACGTTCTCGCCCCAGATTTGTTGAAAACGAGAGGAGGAGCCTATTTTGTACCATTATGCACGGCACAAAATAGGCTCCACCTCCCGTTTTCAACAAATCAGGGGCGAGAACGTTGTCATTCGGGATATTGGTTGGCTAGGAGCGTGCTATGTGGTGAAGTTCATTTTTAAGAGTGTACCAAGCTAACAAGAGTGTACCACGCATTGCGCGCCGGTTTAGGTTCTACGATGGAACCACGGCTGGAAGTCTGCCGTGTCCAGGGTGGTGCTTGCCATAGAAGCAAGAACGTCGAACTGTATGTCTCGGCCACTGGTCTCGGCATGCTGCCGCAGAAGCTTCTATTACACTAGCTGTTTGTGAGGGAATATTTGCCAGCAAAGAATTCCATCATAAAAGGTGTTTTCAATAGCATACTCCCTTTTAAAGGAGGTAAGAACTCCTATCTGCAGGTGTTTAGTTACAGGTGTAATAGGTGTCTTATTGGTCTTCTACACTTCGTAATTCTATTTACAATTCGTTGTTCAATACTACACTCTTAAAAATGAACTTCACCGCATAGCACGCTCTGTGCCAACCACTGTCACGAATGATATCGTTATCTGACCTGATTTGTTAAAAACTGGAGGCGTACGCCTTTTCTGTGACAATTATGAACCGCATAATTGTCACAAAAAAGGCGTAAGCCTCCCGTTTTCAACAAATCATTGCAGATAACGATATCATTCGAGATGATGGTTGGCTACACTCTTAGAATTGAACTTCACCACATAGCACGCTCCTAGCCAACCATCATCCCGAATGACAACGTTCTCGCCCCTGATTTGTTGAAAACGGGAGGAGGAGACTATATTGTGTCCATTATGCACGGCACAAAATAGGCTCCTCAGACGCTTTCAGACATATGTCGGCACAGTTCCCTTAGAAGTCGGCCCAGGACGCACATTCCCCCAGGGCGTCAGTCGTGACGTTGCCCACTTACGTGAGGCCGACAACGGCAAGCCCTATGACCACCACCACCACCACCATTTTTAAGAGTGTAGGAGCGTGCTATGCAGTGAAGCTCATTTTTAAGAGTGTACTTCTTCATAACGTGTGCAGCACTAAACTCTTAGAAATGAACTTCACCACATAGCACGCTCCTAGCCAACCATCATCCCGAATGACAACGTTCTCGCCCCTGATTTGTTGAAAACGGGAGGAGGAGCCTATTTTGTGCCGTGCATAATGGGCACAAAATAGGCTCCTCCTCCCGTTTTCAACAAATCTAGAGCGAGAACGTTGTCATTTGGGGTGATGGTTGGCTAGGAGCGTGCTATGTGGTGAAGTTCATTTTTAAGAGTGTAGTACAAAAACGCACTTTTTCCGGATACGGGCGAGTAGACATACCGCCATCCAGATACCTCTATTCATTGTTACGTCATCTGAAGAACTGTATCACCCAATCAGACGCCAACGCGGAAGTACACATAACGTTCTGCTCTACACTCTCAAAAATGAACTTCACCACATAGCACGCTCCCAGCCAACCGTCATCCCGAATGACAACGCTCTCGTCCCTGATTTGTTGAAAACGGGAAGCGGAGCCTGTATTTTGTAGCCATAATGCCGTACATAATGGCCACATAATAGGCTCCGCCTCCCGTTATCAACAAATCAGGAGCGAGAACGTAGTCATTGAGGATGATGGTTGTCTAGCAGCGTGCTATATGTGGTAAAGATACGGACCTATCAGATTCATCTATACAAAAGATGTCACAGCAAACAAGTTAAAATCGCCGTTTGGAGCCGCCACAGTCGGCGGGCCGGCCGGGGGGGGGGGGGGGGGGCGACACAGTCGGCCTGCTACACTCTAAAAACTTAGCTTCACCGCATACCACGCTCTGTGCCAACCATTGCAACGAATGATAGGGCTATCGCTTCTGATTCGAGGGGAGAGGGAGGCGTACGCCTTTTTGTGTCAGTTATCATATATCCAAATTGACTCAAAAAGGCGTACGCCCCTCCTCTCTCTGCGAATCAGAAGCGATAACTCTATCATTCGTGGCAGTGGTTGGCGCGGAGCGTGCTATGCGGTGAAGTTCAGTTTTTAGAGTGTATCTTGGTAGAGTTCATAGCCCCTTTAAGGGTGCTTTCGTTTTTAAACGCCCATTATAAGAGTGTTTTATTAGGAATACACTCAAGTAAAGGGTGTATTAGAAAACACCCATCATTTGAGTGTAAAGGAAACACCAATAAGGTGTGCGCCATGGGACATGCCATTTACACCAAAACGGTGTAAAAAAGTTCACTGTGTTCTACACGACACGCTGAAGATGTGTTAGACGTTTTTAATTGATAAGATAATTGCGATTAGGCTTAATTCCTCCGATAAACGGTTTAAATAAACAACAAAGTCGGTCTCTCCACGTCTCAAACGGTTACGAGACGTATTCACACAAACAAAACAAAAAAAAGCAGCAGCAGTGGCCCGACTACCACCTACCCTGATTTATTTATTTATTTTTGTCTTCTGAGTTGTCGGGGTAAAAACGTATCAAACGTGAACTTCAACACGCCCTTGATACGAACCTGACTTTCATTAATGAGTTTTAGTATAACGTACGCCGTCGCCTTTGCGTACGCAAGGGATACCGTAATGGTTATGCGCAAAGCGCAGAGCTCTGCTAGTGCATGTCGTGCGCGTGCGCAGAACCACCAACACTGCCCCTTACGTACACATAGGCGACAGCGTACGTTATATAAAACACACTATTGCTTCTCTGGTTCGCACGAAGCAGGAAAACACAGGTTTCATAGCACTGTTCTGATCTCAATGTTATACCACGGTGTTATACCACAATGTGCGATACCACAATGTTATACCAACGTCGATGAGAGGCGCCGACCTTCTACCACCACTACTCATCCGTTTTCTTTTCGAGGACGGTTTCGCTGCTGGCAGCTTCGTCGTTGCGCGACTTTTAGGCTTTGCCGCTTTGGGGTGCTCAAGTATTGCGGACACCCGTCAAAGATTCGTGGCACGGCCTCAGGACGCAGCTTTGACCTGTCGCGAGGCATTGTAACCTTCTCTTTGCTTGCGGTGTCATTCAGAGCTTCGCGTGTCACGAGGAATTCGTCCGCTCTGACAATGTCGGATGCGTCAAAGTGCTTCTCGCACACACGTGTCCACTTTGACTCAAAGCTGAAACGTGAGTCCTCTTTCTGAGGTATCGAACGCTTCCACTTGTCTCGCTTGGTGGCATCAGTCGGCAACGCGAAAAACGATACCTTTTCACCAGAATTATCATATCCCAAGCGACACGCTGGGATACAACACGTCTGCGGCATGCATAGATTAGCCGAAATCTATTCACAGTCTAAGGATGCACGTGGATTTCAGGAAGAAGCGTCTACACTGACCAGAACGCGGGCACAAGAAGAGGCATTTACCCGTATCAGCTGGCGTTTTCTCCTCAAGTAGCGACGCGCGCGCCTCCGCGCGGCGGCGGTTCTCCCTAGGCAAACCTGACCTATTGTTCTCCGGCGGAGTTTCGTGACCAGAGAGAGTATCAATGGACCGTGGTTATACCTATGTTATAGTCAGACGGCACAGCTTAAGGCCGTAAACGGAACGGCCGTAAGTAAAGGCCGTAGATAGATAACAGCTGTAATTCCAAGGACGCTGTTATACACGGCGGCTAGAGAAGGTATTTATCGTTCCACGACCACGGGTCGTCTCATAAATGAGTGAGGCAGAAGGGGGACGCGCGTTTTGATGTTGTGCGTGATTGTTGTGGCGCCAAGATAGCGGCCACGGTGATAGCGACTACGATGCTCGTCCTTCCGACATCCCGTTCCACGGATTGATGGAGTATCAAGTAGTGCGCATCGCTATATTGTTGTCACCTGGTTTTTATGCTTGCGCAATGCCGCTGTCGAGAGCATGCCGTTTCCTTTTGGGTTCGAGAGTAGCCAGTTTGGACACAAAATGGCGTAGATGAAGGCTAGCTGGTGGATGAACTCCATAATGTAAAAGCCTGAGTCTGGGCACACAGGGGGACGACACACAATATACACGACTCAGTCGTGTGTTCTGTGTCGCCCCTCTGTGTGCCCAGATTCAGGCTTCTACATTATGCAGTTTGGAGACAACAGAGTTCCGCGAACAGTTCCTTTTTTTATCTCCGTATTCCATGAAAGGCCTTATCGCCGCCGTCTGGCATGACCTTTATCACGTAGTAGTAGTTGAGGCTAACTTTTCTTGATACCTTGAGGTATTCGAGGCCTTTTCTTCAGCTGCCATTATTAAGCTGAAGCATGACATTTATGTCAGTTCAGTCAGTATGTTTTTTGTTTACGGCCTTCGTATTGAAGGCCGTACAAATGCGCCCGTTTGACAGGGGTAGTTTTATGGCGAATTCCGCTGGTCGTTGCAGTGCAGAAAAAGTTACACTGGCTCGAGCGTGCATGTCACACCGGTCGCTTCAATCCAACGTGCATTGCCTTAATTTGTCCTTCCCTTAGCTCTTCGTTCGTTTCTACGCTCCCCCATATGTCGGCACAGTTCCCTTAGATGTCGGCCCAGGACGCACATTCCCCTAGGGCGTGAGTCGTGACGTTGCCCACCCCTGTGAGGCCAACAACGGCGAGCTCTTTCACCAGCACCACCAGCACCACCACCATCTACGCTCCTCCCACTCAGGCACACTACACTGTGCTGTACGAAAACGAACCGCGGAATTCGTCATTAGAATTTAAGCCATGCACAGTCGAGCAATTTCAATAAATCATAATAATAATTGGGAGTAGATTTACAAGCATACATTACAATACAAGCACCTTCAATTTCAATACAAGCACATTACAACACAATATCCATTGCTTCTACTTTTGTCACGTTTCCAGGTGACTGCAGGTCCATGGCAGCAGGCGGACAAAAGATACGCTGAGGAGAGACAGGTATACAGTATAGGATGCACGGAACTTGAGGGGAAATTGTTGCTGCACGCATATTACCTATGTCAGCGCCCCTGCGAATATACAAGGTGTCTCATCTGACATGCTTTAAATTTTAAAAAGGCCGAGCGCTCTCCGCGAGCGAAACCAACCTGTTGCGCAACGCGAAGGCAGAAAGCACGTATGTAAATTGAAAATCTAATGTGAATGTTAATAAATAATTGAGAGCAGGTATATGTACGTAAGTTTGTTTCGCAAGCAGGTTTCTGTGCTCTCTAGCTCCCCGGCACTTGGGAACTTTAGCGATTTTAAAATATGTTCGCAAGTGTGCATCAAGCTTAGAATAGAATAGAATAGAAAGAAAAAGCTTAATTTCTTAAACATGAAAGATGGAAGTCACTGAAAAGGTTAGCCAGCTGTAGGACTCGAACCCACATATTCTGGATTAAAGGTCCAGGGTCTATTTGTCCTTTCTATGTGTTGTTGTATTGTCTCATGTTACTTTCTTGTCAAGTATATTGCATTAATGTTTACTCAGTGAGAAACATCTCTCACTACACAACTAGTTTCCTTCGGGTCCGCTTTCTCCATTCATGCATGCACATACCGGGTGTTTGTTTTTATTTTATACAGATTTTTATATAAAGAGAGCAGCGAGAGCAGCATATATGCCGTTCGTGCAAGTGGTTTTAGGGCCAGGCGGGCATATTCATTCCAAAAAAAGTACGTAACCACCAGACAACTCATTCCTAATACTAATAGATTTTTACAGGTTTGGTGGGTTTATAATTGCACGTTCTCATGATAAGGGTGAAATTGCAGAATTAGAGGCACTCATTGTTTAAATCCAGCACATACAAAATTTAAAAAAAATGCGTGAACGAGCACATACTCTACGAGACCGATTTACATACTCGATATAGGAGACCAGAACACACCAGAGAGACCAGCGCAATAGGTGTAGGAGAGAATAAAAGAAGTTTCTTTTTGAGAAGCCACTACGTTGTCAGCGACACGGGATACGATCTGACAAACTCAGTAGAGAGTTTTAGCAGACCGTTGATAACGTGGCTTGCGTCGAACCGTATCAACCGGAACCAATCAGTGGATAAGATTCTGAGTCACGCACCACTGCGATTGGTTCCGATAGGCACGATAACCATATCAACGGTATACTAAAACTCACTATTGTCTAGATAGTTAAGTATGACTTGAAGAAAAACACCAAACTTCCTGTTTTGATTCAAGTGCCATGCTCATAGAAGATGGGTGTACGCACTTGATGATATGCTTCGTACCATAATAATTAAAACGAGGGACAACCAACAAAGGGTAACGAGTTATCACACGAGAGGAATTCGGCTTCGTGACACATTTGCAAGTGCGCCATCATGTTTGATTGGAGGAAGAGGAAGTGATTGAACCATAACCACGGATTAACATGACTGTGCCTCTTCCATGCCTTTCTTTTAAGAAACTCATTTCATTCTGTCCAGGTGTGAACACTGAGCGCGTAATGCGACTGCGGCCCTGTTGCCGTCAACTTCTACTCCTGGCCAGTGCTTTTCTCGTCGTGCTCCTGTTGAGTGGCTACTCCGATTGGTCTGCCTTTCCTTCTGTTCCCGGTGAAGCGTTGCTACAACATCCATTCTGGAACTATGACTTGGATGCAGAGGAGCCCAGAGACCCCAAGCAGACTTGCATTATTCCGCAAGTCCACCCTCTCCATCCATCTGTATGGTCTTCCATTAAGCCAGCGAAGCCTATTATCTGTAAGGTAACGTTGTCAGCTTCTTCCTTCTCTTTCTCTTTTCCATTTTTGCGTGAGGTCTGTCAATGAAGTTGTATAAGCACACGGCGTATACATTTTACAAGCTGTGTATTTGTCCGGGGGAGAAAAAGTTTAGCCGTATATATGTATATGGGTCATTAGTACTTATGTACTTTGCGTGTACTTTGTATGTACTTAGTGTGATACGTTGAACTTGTTATTATTTGCCGCTGGTGTCATTTGTTCCCCCTTACTAGTTTCCGTATTCCCTGTCAAGGTTCTTGGAGTAAACCCAAACAGATTTTAGAACGTATTTGATGAACGTTGCGCTCACTTAATCCTAACTGCTCGTCGAATTCTTAGCCGACCACATCGATATTTGTTCATGTTCAACAAAAACAGGGGCCGAGCAATAATTGACAACGATAGTAATTTCAATAAGGACAATAAAGTAGGTCTCTCAAAATTGCTTGGTCCATGGCCAAATCCAGTCCGTCAACGCCTTGCCATCGAAGCTTATTTCATTCCCAGCTCACCACCAGCAATGGGGTAGAGTAGCGCCTCAGGCGACGAAAGTCCCCATTCATCATCTAGAAATAAAGTTGTTATTGTTGTTGTTGAGATGGGTTTGTAGCAATGGCAAAGGACAAACGTCACGAGGAAGTTAGGAATCTTGCGAGTTTTCACGACGTTCACCCGTTTTGAAGTTCGCAGGCAGTGTTTAGCATACGTTAAGAACTTATCTAATCCTACTCTCCAAAGCATGATACGTCTCAACTCTAGCAAATTTCATTTCATTTTCATTTTCAATCTACACTATTAAAAATGAACTTCACCGCATAGCACGCTCCTAGCCAAACAATGCATTGAATGATATCGTTATCTGCCCTGATTTGTTGAAAACGGGAGGTGTACGCCTTTTTGTGACACTTATGCAGTTCATAATTGTCACAAAAAGGGCGTACGCCTCCCGTTTTCAACAAATCAGGGCAGGTAACGATATCATTCGAGATGATGATTGGCTAGGAGCGTGCTATGCGGTGATGTTCATTTTTAGGAGTGTAGATTACACTCCTAACACACTCCTTACACTATTGACATTTGGCGCGTATAGCACGCAATGTATTTTCATTGGAGAAAACGGGATCAAATGCCAATTGCCAACACAAGTGTGACACGTAAACTGCGCGAAGTGGTTTCGTGAAAAAGGGAAGGACCAATTCTCGAAGAACGGAAACATTTACTGGAAAGTCCAGCCAACCGCGGCGAGGAAATGTTAAGGGAGGAGGCCCAGGACGAATAAACGAAATCGAACCACGTATCTCTCTATTGCCGGTCGAGTGCGCTGACCACTGCGCAACGCTGGCATCTGCTTTTCGACGACTTACCTACGGGCCTTATTCAACATAGGGGGGACACCGTACTCACTCTCTTCACATTCTCTCATATTGTTCTGCTCATACACACACACACATACAGTCGAACCTCGTTAATATGACACTGGGTAGTATGACATCCTCACTTTATGACCACTCTCCTGAGGCACCGTTGGTTCCTAATGGAGGTCCTGTGTAAAGGCCCCTCGTTATTATGACAACTCGATAATGCGACCATCACCAACATTCTGTGGAAAACACATATTCTTCCCCCGTTATTGTGACCGTCCACCACAGACCGAGTCTTCGTCGTGACCCACGAGTCCAGTGGTCCAGGGATGACGTACGCGCGGTATGTATTCCCCATAGCCCGTGCACGTCAGTCACCGGAAAAGCTAGCCACCGGACACCGGACCGCCTTACCGGACACAGAACCGACACGTCCAACAAACTCCCCAAAGCAGTCGCCGAACACTTTAACGTTCCTGGTCACAATTTTGACAACATTAAACTATATATTCTAGAAACCGGGTTTAGATCCACACGTGACAGACGTGATAGGAAGTCTTATCTCATATACAAGTTCAACGCCCTTCACCCGTCCGGTATCAACAATTGACAAGGCACCCTAGAAACACTTGACAAATAAAATATGCTTTTCTCTTCTATCTCCATTATCATCTGTTATGTTCTGCATGGCCATTGCTTTTTGCTTTCTTTATTGCATGCCACAAGTTTGTATTACTAATATTAAAAAAATAATACTAATAAATCCCTTTGCTCGAAAGAAACAAAGGAAAGGGCTAGCTGGTATAGATCCATGAAGAAGACCGAGAGACACGGACACTGAGAACCTACGTGTGTCGTCCCCCTTCTGTGTCCGTGTCTCTCGGTCTTCTTCATGGCCCTTTGCTCGCTCTGGAATTTTCCCCACGTAACCACTGACTAGAGCCACTGAAGCTTATTTAGTGACTCTACCACTGACCTCCTTATCTTTCGCTATGCTTGCAAATTCTTGCCTGTTGTCCCGTTTCGTCCACGTGTCCGTGAACCTTCCATTTTTCTGTAATCGGTCTGGAGCCTAGATTAGAGCCACTGAATAAGCTTCGCTTCACAGTATCGACACTGAGGTCCAAGGGAGAGTAGGACCGCCATCTTGTTTCGGCACCACACCGGTATCATCCCCATTTGAGGATCAATAAAGGCGGCTAACATAATGCTCCCCGTGGGACAGAGAAGCGTGTATGATTGTTGTGCGATAATCCATGTATTGTCAACCAGAGCGTCCCGAGGATGTCAAGGTGAGCTCAAGACCGCGAACTCGTGCTTGCAAACGAAAGGAACATTTCACCAGCGCACGACAAATGGCATCGTGCGCTAAAGTGCGTGTGGGTAGCGTGGTGCCGAAACAAGATGGCGCATGCTCGCTCTTGGAGCTCAGTGTCGATACTCTGAAGCGTAGCTTATTTAGTGACTCTAGCCTAGATCAGCGTTTCCCGAACTTTTGGCGGTGACGGACCCCCGGAAGCGATGAGAACCAATTCACGGACCCCCCCCCCCCCCCCCACACACACACAGACAAATATACCGGGATACGCTCTGTGTACACTGCATTGCAGACTGCGTTTAATATGCGCGACAGGGTATAACAAGGAACGAAATTGATGTCATCTCTCAAGATTGATAATACCAAACAGAGGTATCATCTGTAGGGCCACCATTGCTGCAAAAGGTCCGCAGGCTGCCAAATATAAAATGCGCTAAACACAGGAACACTCTCAGTCACTTCGAACTCGAAGCAAAACAATATGACGCACTGTATTCCCCATGCTAGCCAGTGCATAACCAGCAACCTCGTCAGCTGCTGCGTGCTTTCGATACAGCTTCAGAAACGATTCCGGACTGGTTTCTTCTTCTTGTTTGTATGTGTATGACTCGGACAAACGTGCATTGCAGGACTTTTCTATCAGAGATTAGAAGCTAGCCGTTGAAGCATGCTTGTAGCAATTTTGGAAGTTCTGGGTGTTTGGACATCGGGCAGCATGTACGAGCGCGTGTTTGTGGGGACGAAAATCCTCACTGAAATGTGAGAGACGGTCGCGGACCCCAACGGACACTCTCGCGGACCCCCAGGGGTCCGCGGACCACACTTTGGGAAACACTGGCCTAGATCATTCGTTCACATAATCCCCTCCACACTCTAACAAAGCGGCCATTCACTCCGGCCGTAGAAGCCCGTACGGACCCTTCCTTCCCTCCGGGCTGTTGACCCACAATTCGCATGAACCTTTAAACACGTCACACCTAACCCTTTAAATACCATGCCAATGATGAGGACGGTGCCCAGAAGAAGAACAGTCTCTGTTCGAAATATCGGCGGCATCTGTCCTGAGGCAACTCCCTTCCTGCACACTGACAGTTTTTCTAAGCAGACGCTTTTAACATGTTTCTTTCGTTGATAAATTGTAAGGTTGTAACTAATAAATTGTGCTGTTAAAATAAAATAAAATTAATTGAAATACAGTGCCCGCAATATCTGCGTCTTCAATAAATGAGAAAGACCCAAAGAGCATTCGCCCTTTATGAAGGGATTACATGGAGCATCATCCATGTTGCTCGTTCGTATGACAATTCGCTTTATCACCAAAATCCGCGGGAACGGCTTTGGTCATATTAACCAGGCTTGACTGTACATATAACAGAAGGACGAGGTAGTGGTATCTACCAGTGTGAGTGTGAGTCTACCAGCAGAGTGAGTGCGTGTCCCGTTAGTTGGATGAGGCCCCAGTGGTAAGTCGTCGAAAAAGCAGATGCCAGCGTCGCGTAGCGCTTAGCGCACACACGACTGGCATTCGAGAGATGCGTGCTTCGATTCCCGCCGCTATGTGGCTTTTTTGACAACTGCCATATTTGAATTGTTCGTGTTCTTAGGCACTTTGTGACTTGTGTTGTGTTCGTCTGTTTCAACCTCAGAACAGTTTTTAAAGTATTGTTGAAGACAGTAACTGGAAAAAAAGTATTCCGTGAACTGCGAAAATATGATTCGAAAATCGAGCCAAATTTACGGTATACGTGAGGCTGTGGTTATTTTCCGTCACAAAAATCACTGATTGCAGCACTGGGGCAGTAATACATTGTAAGGAAAGTATTTTAACGATCAGATCTTCGTTTTTACTGGAAGCTTTTCCGTGAACCCTACACAAAATATATCTTACTCGGTGAACTAATCCTGTGCATTGTGCTATTTTGTTCAGGAAAGATCTCCGTGGCTGACCTACGTCGGTGCTGACGGCGTCCTTCGCCTCAATGCAAGCGCAGGTTACAAGCTGGACTCCCTGCGTTGTTCGTATCAAGCCGTTCTCCGGCTCACGGACAACATCATCCGACTGGGCCCTCCAGTACATTTCGAGAAGCCCACCCGAATCAATTACAGCGCAATATCCATTTCTTGCCATAACTTTCTCGACTTTCCCATTTATTCCAACATCCATCCCGTCGTTGTACCCAAGCCTGCAGCAACTCATGGACTCGCTCAGCCATACAATGTTCTCGTTTTCGGACTGGACTCCGTTTCTAGATTGTCTATGCTACGACTGCTTCCCAAGACGTACACATACCTGACGAAGGTTCTCGAATGTACGGTATTGCGTGGCATGAACAAAGTGGGCGACAACACTTTTCCCAATTTAGTTGCTTTGTTGACAGGTAGAGAGGCGTACACGCAGATTAAGCATCCTCACGGAACCAACGAAACCTTTGATGATCTGCCTCTGATATGGAAAGAGTTTGCCGAGATTGGTTACGAGACTCTATACGCGGAAGACTTCCCACAGTTTGGCACTTTCAACTATTTAGCGGAAGGATTTCGGGATCCTCCCGCAGACCACTACCTCCGCCCTTTCTGGTTGGCTGTTGAACAGTCCTACCTCCTTAGAACTAGTTCCAATTTATGCCTTGGAAATGTAGCTAAGCATAGAATACAGATAGACTACCTTCGCCAGCTTATTACTAAGCAACCACTTAAACGGCCTTACTTTGCGTTCTCGTTCCTCGTTGAGATCAGCCACGAATACATGCAACAAACTGCAGCTGCGGACGAAGATTTCTTACACTTTTTCAGACATCTACACGATGGCGGTTTTCTCCGTAATACTTTCCTGTTCTTCATCTCAGATCATGGTCACCGGTTCGACGCCATAAGGGAAACATACGTTGGACACATCGAAGAGCGCCTGCCGTTTGTTGCTGTAAGACCTCCGACTGAAATAGACAGCGAATTGGGTTCATACGTCCGTGCTGGTCTCCATGCCGCTACGGGTCGGCTAACGTCTCCTTATGACACCTATGAAACTCTTCGGGATATTTTAGCTCTAGTGAAAACCGGCAAACTTGCGACCAGGACTGTATCCCGTTTTGGTCGTAGCCTCTTTGGTAATATACCAGCTGAACGGACGTGCGCTGATGCGGGAGTTCCTTCAAAGTACTGCGCTTGTGACATCGAGCAACCGATCAATATTAAAGATCCACTATCCCAGCGCATCGCGTTGGCACTTGTGGACAAGGTGAATGAGCTTCTTGCGCGAGGGCTTGGTTCCAAGAGCTCCCTGTGCGCACAGCTGAAGCTCAAGACAATAAGGGACGCAAACAGAGTGTTGTCCAGGCCAGGCGAGAGCCCACAGAGGGTTCGAGTGACTGTGGAGGTGTCACCCAGTGGTGCGCTACTGGACGGCATGCTTGAGGTCAAGGAAGACGGTTCTGTTGAATGCACTGATGATGTTAGTCGTATCAACAAGTACGCAAACCAATCAGCGTGCATAGACCATGAAATCCTTAGGAAGTACTGCTATTGCGAGAGTTCCAAAAAGTAGTTGCTCCATTGCCCAGTGATGCATGGCTGTTAAAGGCAATACATTTTTATATAAATAGAATTGTATACTGCCATACATATTTTTACTCGTCGATTGACGGCCGCCTGAAATGCATTTATTTATTATATCTTATCGCAATCAATAAAGTTATATTTACTGAGACGTGCCTGTTCACTGTAGGTCTCCTGTATCAGAACTATCTTTTGAGCACACCGCTAGTTGTCATCCTATACCTATAACCCTGTATTCACACGAGTCAGTTTTCTGCCGGCAGCAAGTCAGGAAGGAGTGAGAGGATATCCGAGATAAACAAGGTCACAACGCGTCTGAAGACGCCCGCTCATTCTCTAGCATTCACACGAGTCAGTTTCCCGGCGGCTGTCAGTTTTCCGATCCCTTCTGTATTCGCGCTTGCATTTCGTCTGTGTCTAGCATAGGACTGACCAATGAAAGAAAAAACTCATTGCACTTGCGCTCCTTGTGGATGATGCGGAGCATTCACGTGAGAAACGGCACAGAGATATGTGCCAAAGAATAGATTCCGAAAATGCACTATGGAATGTACAGTATTAAACCAAATCTCCGTGTGGACGACCCAAACGCCTGTCGGAGTATTTTCAGACGAGGCGTTGTCACATTCGATTTTATTTTCCACAGATGAAGCGTATCTCGATGCTGAGCACCAATATACGTGCCATAGCGTCCCTAACAAGTGATCGACTGGCGATGACGCTGTGATGTCGAGCTACAGGTAGTCAATGATTAATAAAATAAAATAAAATAAAATAAATTTTTATTTTCCTTTCGGTAGGACGGGTAGCTTCCAATTATTACGTTTTTGTACATGTATTGGAAATGTGCAAGCGAAATATTATGTGTAGTCAACATTTGTTCAGGGAAAGAAATATCCGCGTTTATAAAATTCATGCTTTGTATTTCGTGTCTGTTTCGCCTCATGTAGAGAAAAAGCTTCCTTTTTGCACACTACATTGTAGGCATCCATCTATGCATTGCATAATTGTTCCGACGCTGCTGCGCCGGTGTGTCGTTGCACCACTTTCGCGGTAAAGGTAACTATTGTTGGCGTTCCAATTCAGAACTGGCCATGGTACAGTGAACGCCATTGTATGGGACACATGCCGAGCATTCCTGATGAAATATAAAGCAAGCGCGATAACTATCCGCTGAGTCACCTTCTCCTTCTGCCGGGAGCAGGCGCCGTCGGTCGTCAGAATCTGTGCCGGGAGGACAAGATATCCGGCTGCCTCCGACTGCCGCTCCGGAGATCAGAAAGTGGTGACGGGACGAAGAGCGCCGGTCACGTGGCACCAGAGAGCGATGACGTTTCCTGCCGCCTGAGCGTCAGCCGGCAGAAAACTGACCCGTGTGAATACAGGGTAAGTAACTTCCTTAATCGAAGTCCGCTCATTTGCTGAATTTTAAATCTCCAAGGTTTTACTATTCGTCATGCTGAAGGATGTCCTGCGCCATGCTTCATTGTTTCAACAAAGTGCATGAGTAAGTGCATACCTTGTAGTTAAGAGATCCACATCGAATGTTCCGATGGGTGGAACAATCGATGTGGTTCCAAAGACACCGACATAATTTACGGTACAACAGCCGGCATTTTTCCCGTTTCTAGTGCGCAACTGTTCCAGCAGCTATTTGGCACAATTCGACGTCGTGCCGAACACTAATGGCTAGACAAATGAACAAAAAGCTTCTCATCGTGTTCACTACAGGGCCCCCCGAATACACGACCCCTCCACGCGCTATTCGCGAGGGGAACCCATCATACAGCCGCCACGCGACGTTTAGCGGAAACTGTTCACAGTGTGGATCAGCGCGGGCAATTCGCATTAGATGTTTTATGTTCGGTGCGTTCCCTCTGCTTTGTGGTCTTTGGTACCAACATGGTAACTGAAAATGAACACTCTGTGAGAAGTAAGACCCTATATCGGTGGGTATACAAATTGCCATATTTCGTGAGCAGGACTAACGCCTCCTTTTGACGGTACGAAATTGTAACACAGTAGCGTTTGGTTGCTGGGTACCTGACGTGCGTGAATGACGGTGACCGTGGTTATTCCGGGTGTTGTTTCCAATGCAGCCCCAATAGACGGATTATTTCCGATGAATAGAAGGATTAGCCATTGTGTAGGGTACACCACTAGAGGGCGCTAGGAGCGGCGCTTCACCACTGGGGGCCGCTGCTGTCGCATTCCGCGGATGACGTCATTGCTCCTTCGGGGAGCATGGTGAGAGACAGCGGGAGGCATTGGATGGCGATGCGAAATAGAGCGCCCTTGTGCAAGGCTGTGGGTGCGCTGCCCGCGATAGGACAGCCACTCTCGGCGGCGGCTCTCCACAGCATGGTGGAAAGAAACACAGGAGCGGCCGTTTCGAGCAGATTTCCGTGGAACCCCTCAGGCGGTCGCTCCTGTCAAAACCGCCATTACTTCCTGTCCACCACGTGATCCTCTCTAGAGTTTCGGTTTGGCAACCCTTTGTTGCTCTCGCTGCTTTTCGTTCTTTTACGCTTTTCCAAAGTCATTTACTCTTAAAATGTGAGCACCACTGCGGAAACAACGTTTTGTTAACGTGTTCGAACCGTGGTTGCGGCTGTCGTTCAACAGAAAGCAGCTCTGTCACGGAAATAGCGTTTCCTGTAAACACGTACTTGACCGGCTGTTTCGGCATACAGGCGTACCCCTGTCTGTGAGAGAGTCATCTTGAACCCTTCCTTTGCAAGCTGGCGCTGTGCTACAGCTGCAGATTCAATTGATTTCCTCCATCGTTGTACAAATTTGATTACTGGCATGTTTTACCACTTCAGCAACACACAACACGCGGCCACGTCGTCACACAAACATCGCTACCGCGAATGATGTTTCTAGTCCTGCGTGGTTGTCCTGCAGAACCTGACCGGTCTTGTAGTAAAAGGGTAAACCAAAAGTATACATCCGAACACACACAAATAAAGATGGACGCACGGCGTTCATCACAATGCAGATATTTGAACTGCAAGACAACCACGACTCCCGTCGTCTGCTTTGGAAGCTGGCCTGCGCATGCTCTTGGGGGTCACGTGAGCGGTCACATGGTAGACAGGAGCATCCTAGCATGCAGTGCGAAGATGGCACGCCCGTCCCAATGGCAAAAAATTGGAAGGGCCGCTCCTGCGTTTCCTTCCTCCATGCTCCACAGCGTTGTTATGGCCTCGTGACCGCGATACGCGGCGTCGGTGGCAAAGGGTTTTGGGTCCAGCGTTGTGTACCAGTCTTTGAGTGAGTTTATATTAATCTCACTCCGTTTATTGTTCAACAGATGTTTGTTGTTTGAGAGCTCAATTGCTATGCTGTGAGATTGGGGTCAACGGCACGCATACGGCATACGACAATATAAATAAATTAATATAAACAAAAGGACGTGCACGATAAATTACGCCACATTATTCTTCCCGTGTTGCTACACTTTGGGCCCAGCGTTGTGTACCAGTCCATGAACGAGTTTATATTAATCTCACTCCGTTTATTGTTCAACAGATGGTTGTTGTTTGAGAGCTCAATTGCTATGCTGTGAGATTGGGGTCTACGGCACGCATACGGCATACGACAATATAAATAAATTAATATAAACGAAAGGACGTGCACGATAAATTACGCCACATTATTCTTCCCGTGTTGCTACACTTTGGGCCCAGCGTTGTGTACCAGTCCATGAACGAGTTTACATTAATCTCACTCCGTTTATTGTTCAACTGATGGTTGTTGTTTGAGAGCTCAATTGCTATGCTGTGAGATTGGGGTCTACGGCACGCATACGGCATACGACAATATAAATAAATTAATATAAACGAAAGGACGTGCACGATAAATTACGCCACATTATTCTTCCCGTGTTGGTACACTTTGGGCCCAGCGTTGTGTACCAGTCCATGAACGAGTTTATATTAATCTCACTCCGTTTATTGTTCAACAGATGGTTGTTGTTTGAGAGCTCAATTGCTATGCTGTGAGATTGGGGTCTACGGCACGCATACGGCATACGACAATATAAATAAATTAATATAAACGAAAGGACGTGCACGATAAATTACGCCACATTATTCTTCCCGTGTTGCTACACTTTGGGCCCAGCGTTGTGTACCAGTCCATGAACGAGTTTACATTAATCTCACTCCGTTTATTGTTCAACTGATGGTTGTTGTTTGAGAGCTCAATTGCTATGCTGTGAGATTGGGGTCTACGGCACGCATACGGCATACGACAATATAAATAAATTAATATAAACGAAAGGACGTGCACGATAAATTACGCCACATTATTCTTCCCGTGTTGCTACACTTTGGGCCCAGCGTTGTGTACCAGTCCATGAACGAGTTTACATTAATCTCACTCCGTTTATTGTTCAACTGATGGTTGTTGTTTGAGAGCTCAATTGCTATGCTGTGAGATTGGGGTCTACGGCACGCATACGGCATACGACAATATAAATAAATTAATATAAACGAAAGGACGTGCACGATAAATTACGCCACATTATTCTTCCCGTGTTGCTACACTTTGGGCCCAGCGTTGTGTACCAGTCCATGAACGAGTTTACATTAATCTCACTCCGTTTATTGTTCAACTGATGGTTGTTGTTTGAGAGCTCAATTGCTATGCTGTGAGATTGAGGTTTACGGCACGCATACGGCATACGACAATATAAATAAATTAATATAAACAAAAGGACGTGCACGATAAATTACGCCACATTATTCTTCCCGTGTTGCTACACTTTGGGCCCAGCGTTGTGTACCAGTCCATGAACGAGTTTACATTAATCTCACTCCGTTTATTGTTCAACTGATGGTTGTTGTTTGAGAGCTCAATTGCTATGCTGTGAGATTGAGGTTTACGGCACGCATACGGCATACGACAATATAAATAAATTAATATAAACAAAAGGACGTGCACGATAAATTACGCCACATTATTCTTCCCGTGTTGCTACACTTTGGGCCCAGCGTTGTGTACCAGTCCATGAACGAGTTTACATTAATCTCACTCCGTTTATTGTTCAACTGATGGTTGTTGTTTGAGAGCTCAATTGCTATGCTGTGAGATTGAGGTTTACGGCACGCATACGGCATACGACAATATAAATAAATTAATATAAACAAAAGGACGTGCACGATAAATTACGCCACATTATTCTTCCCGTGTTGCTACACTTTACATTATAAACGCACTTTCGCGAACCAGTCCGTTCACAAACAGCCGTGTGCATCCCGTCGTGTATGTATTAGTCTTAGATACTTTTCTTTTAATTGCCTAATAACGCTTTAGCGACTCGAGCGCGTATATTAGAAGGCTCCGGACTTGCGCAATGTTATTTTGGTGATGGTGCATATGTCCAGACAAGAGTGGAGGAAAGTTGTTCCTATTTGCTTTATATATTTATTCACTTCATTATATCATTCTCACATACTAGTTTAAATTTAATTAGCGGTTAGTAATACTGCAATATAAGCAATTTAGGACACTACAGTGCTGTAAGATATACTGTAAGCACCATATCGTTGCAGAATCACTGGGTGGATATCAGTAAAATTTTAGTGCCTTCCTCTCTGTGGTGGTTACTGTCACTAATAGGGATTCAGTGAAGCGTTGTGGCAATTCCAATGTAAACAGTCATCTGCTATATTGGAAAGTGAGTGATTATAGTCAAAAAAGTCTCAATAAACATGATACTTTCTACAATACCATCTGTGATTCCTAAATGTCAGTATGACAAGATACGAAGAAATGTTAACATGTGCATGTTATCTAGAGCAAGTTCTTCCACATCCCCCATGTGCACACACTCAGAAAAAAAAAAAAAACTGGTCTTGGGTTTGCCTCTGGTAACATAATTTAACTACACAAATGCAGATATGTGCAATCAAACACACTTGCAAGGAAAGCATGAGGATTATTGCAGTTGCAACAGTCATGTCAGTAGGTCATGCACACCTTGGTATTTTCGAAATTTCTCAAGCATAAGGCAGATGACATGTCAACAGGTTGCAAATCTCTGTTCCATCTTGCACATTTGTCGTGCTCATCTAGGTATTTTTGAAATTTCTTAAACATCTCCATATCTTTTATATTCAACGTGCTGGACAACTACTCTGCAACACCGGATATCGAGTCGAAATCTCAGCCAGTATGAGGTCATGAGCACACCGGTGCAACATGAGCAACAATAATGCAGACGGCATGTCAACAAATTGCAAACTGCTGCACCATCTTGCACATTTGTCATGCACATAGGTATTTTAGAAATTTGGAATATGAATAAGATGAATAAATGTTAACATAGTGCATGCTATCCGGAGCAAGTTCTTCCACATCCCCCCCAACACACACACACACACTCAGGGAAAAAAAACTATAATCACTCACTACATTACATTGCAATTGCCACAACGCTTAACCGAATCCCTATTAGTGATAGTGACCACCACAGAAAGGAAGGCACTAAAATTTTACTGATATCCGCCCACTGATTCTGGACCCATAAGGTGCTTACAATATATCTTACAGCACTGCAGTGTCCTAAATTGCGTATACTGCAGTATTACTAACCGCTAATTAAATTTAAACTAGTATGTGAGAATGATATAATGAAGTGAATAAATATATAAAGGAAAGAGGAACAACTTTCCTCCACTCTTGTCTGAACAAATGTACCATCACCAAAATAATATTGCGCAAGTCTGGAGCCTTCTAATATACGCGCTCGAGTCGCAAAAGTGTGATTAGGCAATTAAAAAGACAGTATCTAAGACTAATATATACACGACGGGATGCACACGGCTGTTTGTGAACGGACTGGTTCGCGAAAGTGCGTTTATAATGTAAAGTGTAGCAACACGGGAAGAATAATGTGGCGTAATTTATCGTGCACGTCCTTTTGTTTATATTAATTTATTTATATTGTCGTATGCCGTATGCGTGCCGTAAACCTCAATCTCACAGCATAGCAATTGAGCTCTCAAGCAACAACCATCTGTTGAACAATAAACGGAGTGAGATTAATATAAACTCGCTCATAGACTGGTACACAACGCTGGACCCAAAGTGTAGCAACACGGGAAGAATAATGTGGCGTAATTTATCGTGCACGTCCTTTCGTTTATATTAATTTATTTATATTGTCGTATGCCGTATGCGTGCCGTAAACCTCAATCTCACAGCATAGCAATTGAGCTCTCAAACAACAACCATCTGTTGAACAATAAACGGAGTGAGATTAATATAAACTCGCTCATAGACTGGTACACAACGCTGGACCCAAAGTGTAGCAACACGGGAAGAATAATGTGGCGTAATTTATCGTGCACGTCCTTTCGTTTATATTAATTTATTTATATTGTCGTATGCCGTATGCGTGCCGTAAACCTCAATCTCACAGCATAGCAATTGAGCTCTCAAACAACAACCATCTGTTGAACAATAAACGGAGTGAGATTAATATAAACTCGCTCATAGACTGGTACACAACGCTGGACCCAAAGTGTAGCAACACGGGAAGAATAATGTGGCGTAATTTATCGTGCACGTCCTTTCGTTTATATTAATTTATTTATATTGTCGTATGCCGTATGCGTGCCGTAAACCTCAATCTCACAGCATAGCAATTGAGCTCTCAAGCAACAACCATCTGTTGAACAATAAACGGAGTGAGATTAATATAAACTCGCTCATAGACTGGTACACAACGCTGGACCCAAAGTGTAGCAACACGGGAAGAATAATGTGGCGTAATTTATCGTGCACGTCCTTTCGTTTATATTAATTTATTTATATTGTCGTATGCCGTATGCGTGCCGTAAACCTCAATCTCACAGCATAGCAATTGAGCTCTCAAACAACAACCATCTGTTGAACAATAAACGGAGTGAGATTAATATAAACTCGCTCATAGACTGGTACACAACGCTGGACCCAAAGTGTAGCAACACGGGAAGAATAATGTGGCGTAATTTATCGTGCACGTCCTTTCGTTTATATTAATTTATTTATATTGTCGTATGCCGTATGCGTGCCGTAGACCTCAATCTCACAGCATAGCAATTGAGCTCTCAAGCAACAACCATCTGTTGAACAATAAACGGAGTGAGATTAATATAAACTCGCTCATAGACTGGTACACAACGCTGGACCCAAAGTGTAGCAACACGGGAAGAATAATGTGGCGTAATTTATCGTGCACGTCCTTTCGTTTATATTAATTTATTTATATTGTCGTATGCCGTATGCGTGCCGTAAACCTCAATCTCACAGCATAGCAATTGAGCTCTCAAACAACAACCATCTGTTGAACAATAAACGGAGTGAGATTAATATAAACTCGCTCATAGACTGGTACACAACGCTGGACCCAAAGTGTAGCAACACGGGAAGAATAATGTGGCGTAATTTATCGTGCACGTCCTTTTGTTTATATTAATTTATTTATATTGTCGTATGCCGTATGCGTGCCGTAAACCTCAATCTCACAGCATAGCAATTGAGCTCTCAAACAACAACCATCTGTTGAACAATAAACGGAGTGAGATTAATATAAACTCGCTCATAGACTTTTACACAACGCTGGACCCAAAGTGTAGCAACACGGGAAGAATAATGTGGCGTAATTTATCGTGCACGTCCTTTTGTTTATATTAATTTATTTATATTGTCGTATGCCGTATGCGTGCCGTAAACCTCAATCTCACAGCATAGCAATTGAGCTCTCAAACAACAACCATCTGTTGAACAATAAACGGAGTGAGATTAATATAAACTCGCTCATAATGGACTGGTACACAACGCTGGACCCAAAGTGTAGCAACACGGGAAGAATAATGTGGCGTAATTTATCGTGCACGTCCTTTCGTTTATATTAATTTATTTATATTGTCGTATGCCGTATGCGTGCCGTAAACCTCAATCTCACAGCATAGCAATTGAGCTCTCAAACAACAACCATCTGTTGAACAATAAACGGAGTGAGATTAATATAAACTCGCTCATAGACTGGTACACAACGCTGGACCCAAAGTGTAGCAACACGGGAAGAATAATGTGGCGTAATTTATCGTGCACGTCCTTTCGTTTATATTAATTTATTTATATTGTCGTATGCCGTATGCGTGCCGTAAACCTCAATCTCACAGCATAGCAATTGAGCTCTCAAACAACAACCATCTGTTGAACAATAAACGGAGTGAGATTAATATAAACTCGCTCATAGACTGGTACACAACGCTGGACCCAAAGTGTAGCAACACGGGAAGAATAATGTGGCGTAATTTATCGTGCACGTCCTTTTGTTTATATTAATTTATTTATATTGTCGTATGCCGTATGCGTGCCGTAAACCTCAATCTCACAGCATAGCAATTGAGCTCTCAAACAACAACCATCTGTTGAACAATAAACGGAGTGAGATTAATATAAACTCGCTCATAGACTTTTACACAACGCTGGACCCAAAGTGTAGCAACACGGGAAGAATAATGTGGCGTAATTTATCGTGCACGTCCTTTTGTTTATATTAATTTATTTATATTGTCGTATGCCGTATGCGTGCCGTAAACCTCAATCTCACAGCATAGCAATTGAGCTCTCAAACAACAACCATCTGTTGAACAATAAACGGAGTGAGATTAATATAAACTCGCTCATAGACTGTTACACAACGCTGGACCCAAAGTGTAGCAACACGGGAAGAATAATGTGGCGTAATTTATCGTGCACGTCCTTTCGTTTATATTAATTTATTTATATTGTCGTATGCCGTATGCGTGCCGTAAACCTCAATCTCACAGCATAGCAATTGAGCTCTCAAACAACAACCATCTGTTGAACAATAAACGGAGTGAGATTAATATAAACTCGCTCATAGACTGGTACACAACGCTGGACCCAAAGTGTAGCAACACGGGAAGAATAATGTGGCGTAATTTATCGTGCACGTCCTTTCGTTTATATTAATTTATTTATATTGTCGTATGCCGTATGCGTGCCGTAAACCTCAATCTCACAGCATAGCAATTGAGCTCTCAAACAACAACCATCTGTTGAACAATAAACGGAGTGAGATTAATATAAACTCGCTCATAGACTGGTACACAACGCTGGACCCAAAGTGTAGCAACACGGGAAGAATAATGTGGCGTAATTTATCGTGCACGTCCTTTCGTTTATATTAATTTATTTATATTGTCGTATGCCGTATGCGTGCCGTAAACCTCAATCTCACAGCATAGCAATTGAGCTCTCAACAACAACCATCTGTTGAACAATAAACGGAGTGAGATTAATATAAACTCGCTCATAGACTTTTACACAACGCTGGACCCAAAGTGTAGCAACACGGGAAGAATAATGTGGCGTAATTTATCGTGCACGTCCTTTCGTTTATATTAATTTATTTATATTGTCGTATGCCGTATGCGTGCCGTAAACCTCAATCTCACAGCATAGCAATTGAGCTCTCAAACAACAACCATCTGTTGAACAATAAACGGAGTGAGATTAATATAAACTCGCTCATAGACTGGTACACAACGCTGGACCCAAAGTGTAGCAACACGGGAAGAATAATGTGGCGTAATTTATCGTGCACGTCCTTTCGTTTATATTAATTTATTTATATTGTCGTATGCCGTATGCGTGCCGTAAACCTCAATCTCACAGCATAGCAATTGAGCTCTCAAACAACAACCATCTGTTGAACAATAAACGGAGTGAGATTAATATAAACTCGCTCATAGACTGGTACACAACGCTGGACCCAAAGTGTAGCAACACGGGAAGAATAATGTGGCGTAATTTATCGTGCACGTCCTTTCGTTTATATTAATTTATTTATATTGTCGTATGCCGTATGCGTGCCGTAAACCTCAATCTCACAGCATAGCAATTGAGCTCTCAAACAACAACCATCTGTTGAACAATAAACGGAGTGAGATTAATATAAACTCGCTCATAGACTGGTACACAACGCTGGACCCAAAGTGTAGCAACACGGGAAGAATAATGTGGCGTAATTTATCGTGCACGTCCTTTCGTTTATATTAATTTATTTATATTGTCGTATGCCGTATGCGTGCCGTAAACCTCAATCTCACAGCATAGCAATTGAGCTCTCAAACAACAACCATCTGTTGAACAATAAACGGAGTGAGATTAATATAAACTCGCTCATAGACTTTTACACAACGCTGGACCCAAAGTGTAGCAACACGGGAAGAATAATGTGGCGTAATTTATCGTGCACGTCCTTTCGTTTATATTAATTTATTTATATTGTCGTATGCCGTATGCGTGCCGTAAACCTCAATCTCACAGCATAGCAATTGAGCTCTCAAACAACAACCATCTGTTGAACAATAAACGGAGTGAGATTAATATAAACTCGCTCATAGACTGGTACACAACGCTGGACCCAAAGTGTAGCAACACGGGAAGAATAATGTGGCGTAATTTATCGTGCACGTCCTTTCGTTTATATTAATTTATTTATATTGTCGTATGCCGTATGCGTGCCGTAAACCTCAATCTCACAGCATAGCAATTGAGCTCTCAAACAACAACCATCTGTTGAACAATAAACGGAGTGAGATTAATATAAACTCGCTCATAGACTGGTACACAACGCTGGACCCAAAGTGTAGCAACACGGGAAGAATAATGTGGCGTAATTTATCGTGCACGTCCTTTTCGTTTATATTAATTTATTTATATTGTCGTATGCCGTATGCGTGCCGTAAACCTCAATCTCACAGCATAGCAATTGAGCTCTCAAACAACAACCATCTGTTGAACAATAAACGGAGTGAGATTAATATAAACTCGCTCATAGACTGTTACACAACGCTGGACCCAAAGTGTAGCAACACGGGAAGAATAATGTGGCGTAATTTATCGTGCACGTCCTTTTGTTTATATTAATTTATTTATATTGTCGTATGCCGTATGCGTGCCGTAAACCTCAATCTCACAGCATAGCAATTGAGCTCTCAAACAACAACCATCTGTTGAACAATAAACGGAGTGAGATTAATATAAACTCGCTCATAGACTGTTACACAACGCTGGACCCAAAGTGTAGCAACACGGGAAGAATAATGTGGCGTAATTTATCGTGCACGTCCTTTCGTTTATATTAATTTATTTATATTGTCGTATGCCGTATGCGTGCCGTAAACCTCAATCTCACAGCATAGCAATTGAGCTCTCAAACAACAACCATCTGTTGAACAATAAACGGAGTGAGATTAATATAAACTCGCTCATAGACTGGTACACAACGCTGGACCCAAAGTGTAGCAACACGGGAAGAATAATGTGGCGTAATTTATCGTGCACGTCCTTTCGTTTATATTAATTTATTTATATTGTCGTATGCCGTATGCGTGCCGTAAACCTCAATCTCACAGCATAGCAATTGAGCTCTCAAACAACAACCATCTGTTGAACAATAAACGGAGTGAGATTAATATAAACTCGCTCATAGACTGGTACACAACGCTGGACCCAAAGTGTAGCAACACGGGAAGAATAATGTGGCGTAATTTATCGTGCACGTCCTTTTGTTTATATTAATTTATTTATATTGTCGTATGCCGTATGCGTGCCGTAAACCTCAATCTCACAGCATAGCAATTGAGCTCTCAAACAACAACCATCTGTTGAACAATAAACGGAGTGAGATTAATATAAACTCGCTCATAGACTGGTACACAACGCTGGACCCAAAGTGTAGCAACACGGGAAGAATAATGTGGCGTAATTTATCGTGCACGTCCTTTCGTTTATATTAATTTATTTATATTGTCGTATGCCGTATGCGTGCCGTAAACCTCAATCTCACAGCATAGCAATTGAGCTCTCAAACAACAACCATCTGTTGAACAATAAACGGAGTGAGATTAATATAAACTCGCTCATAGACTGGTACACAACGCTGGACCCAAAGTGTAGCAACACGGGAAGAATAATGTGGCGTAATTTATCGTGCACGTCCTTTCGTTTATATTAATTTATTTATATTGTCGTATGCCGTATGCGTGCCGTAAACCTCAATCTCACAGCATAGCAATTGAGCTCTCAAACAACAACCATCTGTTGAACAATAAACGGAGTGAGATTAATATAAACTCGCTCATAGACTGGTACACAACGCTGGACCCAAAGTGTAGCAACACGGGAAGAATAATGTGGCGTAATTTATCGTGCACGTCCTTTCGTTTATATTAATTTATTTATATTGTCGTATGCCGTATGCGTGCCGTAAACCTCAATCTCACAGCATAGCAATTGAGCTCTCAAACAACAACCATCTGTTGAACAATAAACGGAGTGAGATTAATATAAACTCGCTCATAGACTGTACACAACGCTGGACCCAAAGTGTAGCAACACGGGAAGAATAATGTGGCGTAATTTATCGTGCACGTCCTTTTGTTTATATTAATTTATTTATATTGTCGTATGCCGTATGCGTGCCGTAAACCTCAATCTCACAGCATAGCAATTGAGCTCTCAAACAACAACCATCTGTTGAACAATAAACGGAGTGAGATTAATATAAACTCGCTCATAGACTGTTACACAACGCTGGACCCAAAGTGTAGCAACACGGGAAGAATAATGTGGCGTAATTTATCGTGCACGTCCTTTCGTTTATATTAATTTATTTATATTGTCGTATGCCGTATGCGTGCCGTAAACCTCAATCTCACAGCATAGCAATTGAGCTCTCAAACAACAACCATCTGTTGAACAATAAACGGAGTGAGATTAATATAAACTCGCTCATAGACTGGTACACAACGCTGGACCCAAAGTGTAGCAACACGGGAAGAATAATGTGGCGTAATTTATCGTGCACGTCCTTTCGTTTATATTAATTTATTTATATTGTCGTATGCCGTATGCGTGCCGTAAACCTCAATCTCACAGCATAGCAATTGAGCTCTCAAACAACAACCATCTGTTGAACAATAAACGGAGTGAGATTAATATAAACTCGCTCATAGACTGGTACACAACGCTGGACCCAAAGTGTAGCAACACGGGAAGAATAATGTGGCGTAATTTATCGTGCACGTCCTTTCGTTTATATTAATTTATTTATATTGTCGTATGCCGTATGCGTGCCGTAAACCTCAATCTCACAGCATAGCAATTGAGCTCTCAAACAACAACCATCTGTTGAACAATAAACGGAGTGAGATTAATATAAACTCGCTCATAGACTGGTACACAACGCTGGACCCAAAGTGTAGCAACACGGGAAGAATAATGTGGCGTAATTTATCGTGCACGTCCTTTCGTTTATATTAATTTATTTATATTGTCGTATGCCGTATGCGTGCCGTAAACCTCAATCTCACAGCATAGCAATTGAGCTCTCAAACAACAACCATCTGTTGAACAATAAACGGAGTGAGATTAATATAAACTCGCTCATAGACTGGTACACAACGCTGGACCCAAAGTGTAGCAACACGGGAAGAATAATGTGGCGTAATTTATCGTGCACGTCCTTTCGTTTATATTAATTTATTTATATTGTCGTATGCCGTATGCGTGCCGTAAACCTCAATCTCACAGCATAGCAATTGAGCTCTCAAACAACAACCATCTGTTGAACAATAAACGGAGTGAGATTAATATAAACTCGCTCATAGACTGGTACACAACGCTGGACCCAAAGTGTAGCAACACGGGAAGAATAATGTGGCGTAATTTATCGTGCACGTCCTTTTGTTTATATTAATTTATTTATATTGTCGTATGCCGTATGCGTGCCGTAAACCTCAATCTCACAGCATAGCAATTGAGCTCTCAAACAACAACCATCTGTTGAACAATAAACGGAGTGAGATTAATATAAACTCGCTCATAGACTGGTACACAACGCTGGACCCAAAGTGTAGCAACACGGGAAGAATAATGTGGCGTAATTTATCGTGCACGTCCTTTTGTTTATATTAATTTATTTATATTGTCGTATGCCGTATGCGTGCCGTAAACCTCAATCTCACAGCATAGCAATTGAGCTCTCAAACAACAACCATCTGTTGAACAATAAACGGAGTGAGATTAATATAAACTCGCTCATAGACTGGTACACAACGCTGGACCCAAAGTGTAGCAACACGGGAAGAATAATGTGGCGTAATTTATCGTGCACGTCCTTTTGTTTATATTAATTTATTTATATTGTCGTATGCCGTATGCGTGCCGTAAACCTCAATCTCACAGCATAGCAATTGAGCTCTCAAACAACAACCATCTGTTGAACAATAAACGGAGTGAGATTAATATAAACTCGCTCATAGACTGGTACACAACGCTGGACCCAAAGTGTAGCAACACGGGAAGAATAATGTGGCGTAATTTATCGTGCACGTCCTTTTGTTTATATTAATTTATTTATATTGTCGTATGCCGTATGCGTGCCGTAAACCTCAATCTCACAGCATAGCAATTGAGCTCTCAAACAACAACCATCTGTTGAACAATAAACGGAGTGAGATTAATATAAACTCGCTCATAGACTGGTACACAACGCTGGACCCAAAGTGTAGCAACACGGGAAGAATAATGTGGCGTAATTTATCGTGCACGTCCTTTTGTTTATATTAATTTATTTATATTGTCGTATGCCGTATGCTTGCATGGAGGCTCCCTACCCTAGGGAGCCTCCATGGGCGTCCCCTTTTCAGGGAGGCGACAACTCCGTCGTCTGCTACGAGCGCCTCCCACATCGCATTGGGCGTCAGCGGCGGGGTTGCGTTTGTCTCGATTTTTCGCGACAGGAAGAGGGTAAAAGCGGAATGAAGGATACTGGCGTAGCGAAACTGTCATATATGCTAGTAGAGCTGGTCATGGGTTGTAAAATATGTTGTTAATGCTTTGTAACGTTTGTCTAAACTCATCACTGCACCTGCACATGCAGTCGTGTCTCGACCAACGATTTACAATAGTAAACATGGGAATGTGTATAGACAACAGAAATATGTTAATTGCAAGCAGATTTTATTACAACATCTCATTCAATAAAATAGAATAGAAACAGAAAAAAAATGGAAATTACACTGGTGCCGTTTTGCTTGAAGACGACGTTGTTTTACCAACATGTGCTCTTGTCGCAAGTGCACCCTCAATCGCAGTTCTACAAATTTGTACACGATTACATGATGTAGTTCTTTGTGTTGGACACAAGCCGGATTATTGTCTACGTTATTATGAATAAAATTCGACACAGTCTTGAAAGGTGAGTGCATCGCATAAATGCGTTACGAAGTAGATATCGCCCTGAATGCCTCTTCACATTGCATTGTACGAAGAAATGTGCTACGCTGCACGGTGCCCGAAATATACCGAAGATTCATTGCACCACGTACGTGTTCAGGAAGCTCCATGAGCTTGTTGTGGCTTTCCGGAGACTTAACGTAATTTAATTTAATTTAACGTAAATGACCACTGAGCAATACCGGAATACACGGTACACACTGTACGCTGGAAAGGTGCTTCTTACATTGCACACGTACTAGCTCCTTGTTGGTTCCCGTTCTGCTCTCTTTACCTGCGCGAGCCAAACATCTTTCCGCTTTTTTGATGCTGGGAAGCGATACAAACGCGCACCTTTCCGAGAGTGGTTGGCACACTTGGGCACACAACACCCTGGCATTTTGCTGCACGACGTATCATTCGAGCAACGCGCATTGTAGATCTCCACGCACGCTGGTCTTCGTCCACAAACCGAATGTATTTGCTCAATCAAATAGGAACTGCTCAAACAAGAGCAAACGCTGGTTCGCGACCTAGCTCTTTAGTCGACAGATCAACGACCTCATACCAACAATACGGAGATGAAGTGAGCCCTAGCAGTGGTTCTCAAAGAGATAGGGAAAAGAAAGGAGGAGCACTTTCATGCGTAAATTCCAATGCAAAAGAACTGTGACTCGAACGTGGTACACGCAAAAAAAAAAAAAAAAATGGGACGGAACACTGGTACCCGAGGAAATGACTCGTGGAACGACCGATTTCAGCAGTAATAGAGGAAGTTCTGACACGCATGTTGCACGCTGGATTTCAAATTCCGGAGGGATAATCTGCGATATTTGTTCCCAAAACATACAATGACGCTAGGGTACAGAGGAAATGCAATCACTTTCGTGTACATGTGCCGGATGGCCGCTCGAACGCACAAAATGCACAGCAGGCAATGGTCAGCGCCTAGCAAGTTGGGAGTCAAAATGCGCGCTCCACACGAGGGCGAGGAGGAAAGGCGGCGTTGGCCAATGCCACCTAGAGTATAAGGCCTCATCATATCCCTCTCACCCGCGCTCTGACGTCACGCTGGTTGGACCGGTTGTTTCTCGTGTAGCTACCTGCATATGATGGCAACGCACGAGCAACTCAGCGCGCGACCTTGTGACGGCACGAGCTCGGCACGAGCGTTGCGTTCATTCCTGTTTCCGCAAGCATAGTCCAAATTGTTGTGTTTGTCTATGTGGTTGTCTTTTTTCGGTGGTTCAAACGTCTATCGTCGATTCAGCTTTCTATAGTTTTCACATGCCGAGTCGGTGAAGTGTCCCACGATGCTGTGGGAATTACGACAGTGGACCAAAAGTTCGAGTGTTTTCGTTCCCGAGGGACGAAAAACGAAGGAAAGCATGGGCCAGAGCCATACCAAGGAAAGACTTCGTGTTCACAGAAGCTTCCAAAGTAACCCCCGTATTCCCAAACAACCCTGAGGGCTCCCTATGTAAGCGCCGGCCCTAAGGGAGGAGAATTTCGTTTCCCAAAGCGCCCGTATCTGCAAGGGGCGCCCTAAGGGCGCGCGCCAGCCAAGCAAGCTCGCGAGCTCCCTGTACGCTCCCTGAGGGACGCTCGCCTCGAAACAAACATTGAGGACATGGATCGGGTCGAGCGATTCGGTTTGATGCCGACAGTACGACGAATTCGGGAATGGGAAAAACCATCTTGAGCGGAACGACGAATATCAATTCAAAGAAAGATACTGCTTATCGAAGTCGTCTGTGCATTGTACCAACGTCTCAACATCAGGAGGGGCATGGACAATCGTGGCTTCCTTTGTCCGCCCATCCAGTGATTGCTACAATCTTGCCATTTTAGCGCAACACACATACACACATAAAGAGACGATGATGAGATGGGTACAATTCATATTCGCAATACCCAACAGTTATACAACATCTGAACACAATGCTGACATGAAGTTTGCAAGACAAACGCCAGCAGATACCAAAATAGCAGACGACAGCCGTCGGAAGCGGAAATGAAGCGCGGTCGTGCGCATGCGCTTCTGCTTCGTTCTACGAGGAATCGGGCCGAATCCCCTTCGAGCCTCCCGATGGCCAGCCCTTCGCTGAGCGCGTGCACGTTTACGTTTGAGAAACGCATGCTGCCCTGAGGGGGATGTTCGCCCTCAAGGGTCCCTGGGCTACGGGCGCCCTTAGGGCGAAGTTGCGGGTGGTTTGGGAATACGGCCCTAAGTCTTGTACGTCACGGGTGGAAGTACCGTGCATATGTTGACGTATATATCCGCAATATCTGTCTCAATAAAGTGTAGTGTCGTCGGTCTCCACCGAGCATTGCCTTCTCGTTGTAGATTGTCTTCTCGACGCGTTTGGGAATAACTCAATAACTAGTGCACTGAATTAGAGCTAATAATTACGGGAATAGAAGCTACCCGCAGAGCAGAAACGCTATAGACAACTAATTTACAACAGATGCAATAAATGAAACATGGTTTAAGCCAAGTACATTGTGACCATTTCAAGCTATGAACACCACAAGACTGGCAAAGTTTTGACGGTACCCCTGGAGAAATGGCGTCTCACATTTGATGCCATCCCTACGATCTTCCCGGACTGCCCATCCTACTCGTCAAAAGCAGAAGGATCAAGAGAATCGCCTTGCCAGAAGAGAGCACGACTGGATGCTGCGGCATTGAGAGAAGCCATCGAACAGTCTATACAGTGCTTTGAGGTAGAGAACGAAAAACATCAGGTTGCAACATTGCAAGACATCGTAGCTGCTCTACCTCAGTCGAGAATCTCAAAATTCTGGTCCACTGTCCACACCGATGAGACTGTTCCTACACATCGTTGATGAAGGTGCCCCGTTCCTGCAGTATTCACTTGTGCTGAAGCAAGATCTCTCACTGTTGGTGTTCAAGGACAGGGTACAGCTTACCGTCCTCACAGAAACCGTACCCAAAACCGTGGAAGACACAAGAGTTCTCATGGGAGTATTGGAGGAAGTAGAGAACTTTGATGTCAAGTGTACTCCTCCTGAAGGCGTCGACGCATCGCAGCCGGCGATCTCTCTCATACGAACACTGTTTAATGATTTGAAGTCAGCTTCAGCGACGCCGGATGAATCAGCATATGCCTTTGAATTTCTTTCGGAACAGATAACTCTCTTAACCAAGAAGCCTCCGAAATACTCAGCAGACCTTCTTGTGTTTGCGAGGTTGTTCTATACAATATCGCCACATGCCTACAAATTCGTCCGGTCCTCCTCAAAGCTCGTCTTGCCTCACCCGTCAACCATAAAACGGGTTTGCGCTGGATATGAAGTTAACCCCCAGCGTGAGCAAAGTGATGGGAATTTTCTTTCCTACATGAAGAAAAGAGCAAAGCAAATGACAGAGCGTGAAAAAGTGGTGACATTAATGCTGGACGAGGTGCACCTCGAGGAGTGCTTTGACTACAAAGGAGGAACCATTGTCGGGGCCTCTGTCAATACGGCTGAACCTGCCAAAAGTGCACATGTGTTTATGACTCACAGCTTGTTGTCGCCAAACAAAGACGTGGCCCATATTGTACCCGTTTATAAGATCACGGCTGAAGTCCTGCATCAGCTTCTCCGAAGAGTTATTGTGGAGCTTGAAAAGATAGGCTTCCGTGTCATTGCTGTTGTCACTGACAACAACTCCATCAATCGCAAAGCCATGTCTTTCTTTGTGAATCCTTGGAGATTGGACATTGTCTTCCCACATCCATCTGACAGCAGTCGACCGCTCTTTTACATCGTGGACCCCGTCCATTTGCTGAAATGCATACGCAACAACTGGATCAACCAAAAAACCAAAAAAAGAGATATGATAGTCTAGAGATATGATAACCATGTTTTCGGTTGACTACGAACTCAGAAAGCCTGACATCTCTTATGGCTGAGCGCAGGATATTCTTGATCGGTCAGTTTCATTGTGCTGAGGCTTCTTTCAGCATCAGCGACAGTAGCTGGTGTGGTCAGAAAATAGAATCCTGACGCAAATGCAAGGATTCAGATATATCTCCTGGCGGCTTTCTTGTATGTGTACGTTAAAAAGTGTTTGGCGTCTGTTTGTTTGGCGTCCTCTCTTTTTCTCAATGACACAAAACGATATTCCATTATAAGTTCGCTGGCATCGATGTGTACCATTTTTACTTCAAAATTTTTGCTGCGATTCTCCAGTTCAAGTTCCCATTGACACTGCCCCAAGTTGTTAGCGTTTTACAGAAATCCAAACAACTTTTACCACTCCACGAGTTGGTCGACAAAACAGAAGATATGGCCTGATCAGTGAGAATAAGAAAGAACTGAGATTTGAATTTTCGTTCTGCAGAAAGACGACTCTTACTTTTTTTTTTTTTTCACTTTTAGGAGAAGGTAGCAGACATTGCAGAACTGCTTCCTGATCTTGTCGCGTTGTCTGTACTCCGCAAAATAAAGAGAGGAACAGAAAGAACAGACGCAATTTGTACAATACAAGCGGTGCAGCAAATGGAACCACTTTTATGTTCCTCATTAAATGGCGTGCAGCATTTATTGTTCATTAAGATTAATGTTAATTAAAGAAAGCATGTCTTCCAATTTCGAACAAATGAGGAGTGCGAATGATAGCTCACTTGATTGGCTATGATTCGGTTTATCAGGTGTCCACAACGACGCTCCTCTATTTTTGGGCGCACGGAAGCGCGCGGGACCATTTCTTTCGCCACGCAACCAGGGACCAATTTTTCCGGGACTATTTTTTTCCGGAACTCCATCCAACATGCTCTACACATTCTCGCTCCTATAGTTATTCTCTCTTCGGTCTGGAAGATGACTTGCTCGGGTCTTTGGATGATTGGTTTTCAACTCACTTCTGTCTGCCCACCGTTTTAGGCATTCAAGAACAACATTACTTCCTCTTATAAGTAGAACTCGGAAATTTACGTGCTAAAACCATGAAAATAGACAGGTATTTAGACCCAAAAAAACACCTAACCGGCAAGAACATGCAAAAACAGACACGTTGTAGCACATACCAAAACTACTTCTAATGTACGCTTCACGACGCAGACTTTATACTGTGGAACTGTAGCGAATGCTACAGGACCATTCGATGACGCCTGTGCCTGACTGCGACGCTGTGCAGCGTCAATCCTCTTTCCTGCACCGCTAGTTCAAGCTCACTGGGTGTTATCGTTGAACCTCTAACATATATTCAGTTTAATGTTATTTCTTAAGTTTATTTTTACTACTCGTTTTCTCTTATGTTTACTCGTTTATGTAGCTTGATGCGCTATGGAGTAGACGGCGTTCCATGTTGATATCCGTTCATCGGCCATATTTTCTCTTAGACGTTTTGTCAACCACACTCTACCTCAGGTAGGCTAATTTAATTCACTGTGGTGACGATGAAAGGCCTCGCCGTTGTTGGCCTCACAGAGGTGGGCAACGTCACGACTGACGGCCTAGGGGAATGTGCATCCTGGGGGTGGTGCACGATTCCCCCGATTTAAAGTATAGACCGGAGGTGGACAACCGGAAGTGCAGAAACGGAAGTCGGGTTTAGACTGGAAGTGGACAACCGGAAGTCAAGTATGGACAGGAAAAGGCGCTTAATGCTAACACATTTCTCTCGCATTTACCGCTAAATCGCCACTGAATTTTATTCATCTCTTATTTTTAAACGGCGAGGCTAAAGCGTGTCATGTCTATATGCCGCAAAAATGCTGAATTTTTTTGTGGAATTCAATTTCGGCGTTAGTGCCTGTTTTGATATAAACGACTGTAACTAGCTTTATTCCTACTATTCGGCAGCAAAAACAGATAAGGCTTGTGGAAGGCGTCGCTCTACGATACCTGCCCGCACGTTTTCGAACTCATTTATTGCTTGAAGGGGCGCTTTTGACAAAATTGCTGATAAATAACAAGCTTGGGGTTTGATTGGAGGTCAATCGCTGGTTAGTATCAATATAGCGCCATTAGATGGAACGGGTCACTTGGCGTTAAAAGCAACGTGTTCGAGTATTTCTAGTTCTATGTATATACAGATGTCATGTAACGACTCATTTATGTTGCTTCCGGTAGCCCTGAGACCGTAGTTGCAGGGCTGATTTTTGTCTTCCATGTGACATCAAGATCCACTCCTTTCTCTGCTTTCCACACTGGAGTTGGGCTCTGCGTAGAGCACGAAAAACTGGGCTGTAATTTGTGATGCCTACAACTCCTTTGTAGTGCCTTAAAAGAGGTTTTTTTTTCCTTTTATAGGCGCCTGAAACCAAAATTTTTTCATGCCTAAATATGCAGGCTCTAGTCATCACAGTAGCTGTACCTTCATATGATTGGTGGTTTTGCCAGGTATTTCTAGGAAGAGTGTTCATGAAATGCTGAGTATCGCCCAAAACGGCCCGTATAGATGACCATTGATGAGATCACTTGATTAGATACCGACGGCTCAAACACTAAATGCGTCACTGTCGACGCCTATCAAAGTCTTTGTTTCGTTTCTGAAACGCAAACTGCGCGAAAAGTGTCACGGGGGAATTGACACGGGGGAATTGACACACGGGGGAGACGGCGTGGGGGAAATGAGACGGGGGAGTTGGGACGGGGGAATCGTGCTACACCCCATCCTGGTCGGCTTCTAAAGGAACTGTGCCGACATATGATTTGGTCGAAAGACATTTCATCGAAGATCGAAACGACAGCGGTCGTTTGATCGATTTTTAATTGGTTCACTTGGAGTGTTGAACGCCGGAGTTCTAAATGCCGTTATCCTAAGCAACATTTAACTGCCGCTTGCTCGTAAACACATTCCTCATGCTAACCCACTTTTTCGTGTCCAAGAAGCGGTCCAATGGCCCATGTTGTTCACCCTAGCCCGTTCGACAACCTGATAAGCTTTTCCGCTCTGACACCCCAAGCAGCACAATGTACCGGAAGTCGACTGCAATAGGGGTGGACGGTATGTGTCTTATCAATGTACTTTAGTTTCACCAGTCTGTTCAAGGCCTTCCACCTACCCGTCCACCCCTATTGCACTCGACTTTCAGTACATTGTGCTGCTTGGGACATAGTGACTAAACATGCCATACATGTTAATCCCCCAACCCTTTGTCAAATAAATAAAAAATAAATTAATGACATTTTTCGATGATTTATTCCTGTTGAATGTGGATAAATTTTAACAATGTGTAATTGATTGTAATGAACTGACCATTTATAGGAGAAAGAACAGTTTTAGTTTATTTACTTTTCGCCTATGTGCAAGTGCATCTAAATTTAGTTCTTGCAACAGACATGTAACGGAAGAAGTCCTTCGAAACCTAGACAAGATAAGCAGGGCAGCAGATCTTTGTACTTTCTCTATTTTTTCGGATAGCGTGCTTGTGTAGTGACCCCAGATTGCAGATGCATACTCTAAACGAGGTTGAACAAAGGTTTTATATGCTGTTAATCTTTCGTTGTGCCATGGCGAAATTTCCTTCTTAGCATCCACAGACTTCGAGTGGCTTTCGCGCACATATGGCTATCCCGTTTCAGACCGTTCCCTTTAAATATGTCACCAGCAATGAGAAGGGTACTCCGAAGAAGCACAGACTATCGGCTGCTCCCAACCTGGTCAAACCCAAAGTCAAATTTGACAGTGCCACAGAATTCCGCATCTCTGCATGCGGAATTCTGTGGCACTCTCAAATTTGACTTTCGATGAACCTATACTGAGTGTCTCAGACCAAGAGCAGTAAGAAACACAGGCGTTACCTTGTTGCAGAGTTAATACACCACGCAACTCGTCACTTGACTGTTGTTTTTGTGCATAATCGGATTATACTTAGACAGCTCACCATCCGTTTTGTTTCAGAGGCGAGGAGTACCCTCGAATTCGCGGAAGTTCGCGCGACAAGCAATATAGTATTTGTTTTCTCTTGGAAAGGGAGTGCTAGTACCTTTTGAAGCTTTTTGGACTGTGAGCTTTATTTAAACCACCGCGCTCTGTGTCTGTTATGGGAATTACCAGAAACGGGTACAGTGGGGCAACAGGGAATGAAATAGTTATGTGGTGGCCACTCTATAGTTAAGGGTCCGTTAATGGTGCCGACACCAGCCCCCTACACACATACACACAAATCTCGCAAAATGTTTCAAAATATGATTTGAAGATGATAAAAGCAACTCAAGCTCCCAATAAACATCCATGCGTCGTCTCGATCTCAAAGCTGTCAATATCCCACGGACGTCTACTGTACGTTTGTGGGATGTTCGTGGAATGTGCAACTGGGGAAGATTTTTTTGTCCCCTGGACGTACAGATGATGTCTATGGGATTTGTGGCGTGTTCCCTGGGACGTTCCAACCTCCGAGTCAGGATATGACATGGACGTTCAGGGGACGCCTTTGGTTTACTGGGTAAGACTGCAGAACAAACGACATATCGTGCGCCCTGCGCAGCGGCTCTACCGAGGAGGAGGAGGAGGGAGGAGGAGTGTCGTTGGGAGGAACCCGAGAGGTCTGCCTGCCTGATTAGGCGGCATGTTTCTCGGGAAGGGAAAGGTGGTGGAGAGGAGGAGAAAGGGTGAAGTGGAAGACCGAGCGGAATCCGCTCGGGGGGAGGATAGCTGCGTCCATGGGCCGACTTCAGGGGAACTGTGCCGGCATACGCCTATTACACATCTGAGGGAAACCCAGGAAAAACCCCAGACGGCACAGCCGGCCCGCGGATTCGAACCGCGGACCTCCCAGTCTCCAAGCGCACGCGTTACCGCTGCGCCACCGGAGCTGGTTAGCGGCTCTACCTACTCGAAGCTAGCGTGGATTCTGACCCCGGGGAGGATGTTAAAGATTGAGAACGAAGAGGAGAATGGGGGCGCGGGGGTCTTGCGCTTTGGCTATTCGCTTCTAGGCTGAGTTACGGTTCAGTTCACTGCTAGTGAAGTCAGCTGCTGGTATCGGGTCTGGTCTCCTTTTGTCTACACCATCAACGTTATCTGTTACGTACGCTATTGCCTTTGCGTACGATGTACTAAAACTCTCTAAATGTCTATTGTAACAACCCACTGTTGCCCGAGTAATCCCTCATTTTTTCTTGCGGGGGCGCTGCGTGACCTTATTTCCTCCTCTCTACCTCATTGTCCTAAATAAAATTTCCTCATTTGATGGTAAGCATTTTTTTGACGGGCCTGGGCCGAGGGCGAGGCTCGAGTCTGACAATGTGGCCGGGTCAGGCACATACATTGGCAGGTCTGGATCAGGTTGGGATCAGTTTGCCCTGTAGTTAACAGGCCCAGGTAGCCTACAAATTTATCGGGCTCGGTCCGGGAAACAATTTCTTCACGCCCTGCTGTGCCAGGTATGGAGCTATCGGGACAGGCCCGGCCGTGTACCTCCAAGCATTTTCCCAACACCCCCCAAAAATCTTGCAACCCCCCATACCCAAAATACCGTCAAGAAAGGCCAAAAACGACACAAAAGCAGCAGATACGGGCGACCCACCCCCCACCCACCCCCAGTTGAAAATTCTGAGGATATCCCTGGGTACATCAAAGGAAAGCCTGCTCGCGCAGGATCTGAAATGATTTTCATGAAATGAAACCATGAAATGATTTTCGCGAATTCCGAGTACTCTGCAGGAAACCGTCCTCATGATCCCTCGCTATCGTAAACACATCGACTTTTAACCGTATTCAGTACAACTGGGGCGCAGTTATCAAACAAAAATAGCGGGGCGTGACCGCTGAATATATGCCTTTGAAGCGGGCTTACGTCCATCGCCATCCAATTCTCTCAGGCAACTGTGAACGACGAGGAGGACACACCACGCAGGACCATGTGGGTGCATAGTTTCGGTTTGGACAACAACGACGTCATATATCTGCCGTCGAAATCACTTGAAATATGGCGAAAGATAAATTGTCAGCAATGGAGGAAGGGATCATGCGACACACACAGCCTCTATGGATCGTTCGGTACTCAGCAGCTCGTAAAGTCACCGACGAAGGTATGTTCTGACGAAGAAGAAGTTCAAAGAGAACAACGTGCTCCGGTAACCACGCTGACAGTCAACGGCTATATTACATTTTTTGTAGGATTCTGTGTCAACGGCTAGATACAATCTTGCCTCCAGGTCAAATTAAAACATATTTCATGGCGAAGTATGCAAGCTTGTTTGCAAATTTTGCAGTTTGCTCGCAAAAGCCCGTCCACGAATCGGCAACATGTTCTGTGCATGATGTCACCACTGATGTCACGGCCTCACGGCCAGTTCGCCTCAGAGGGGGGTCGTAGCAGCTGCCGTTCACGCCCGTGGTTAATATAGAATAGCTTCACTATTTGAACGATTTTCAACTTAATATTTCAGAGTCAATGCTTCAGTATAGGGGAACACATTAAAAATGATTGTGGGTTTGTAAAATACTTAAATACTGTAAATACTCCTTTCATGGTCCCTTTAAGAGCGTGGTCCTTGCGGTGCTCAAGCTCTAGGGCAATCATATGTACTTTCTTCTTCCTTTCGTTTTAGTATTGTCGGAGATCTCTATAGATTGAAGGTGGGGCTTGTGGCACAAAAATGTAGGTCCAGACTATGCGTATCTTTACATCACACTCGGTAAAAATCTAAAAACACCCCAGTGCTGGGGACCATTAAAAAGACAGAACGGAGAAACAGACGACACGGCAACAGCATTGTGCTGCGCACCACGGGCTGTGTCGTGTTGTCCATTTTTTTGTTCCGACGTTTTGGTGTTTCCCAGCACTGTTTTTGTTTTAAATATTTTTACAGAGTATGATACACCAACCAGCCCACACCATCTCATTGTTTAATTTACGTCACATTTCTCAAAATTAGAAATAATTTTATTTAGCTTCTGTGTGGCACAAAGAAACATTTGTCGTGAGGCAATCCAGATTTCAACAGCATATCTTAGATAGGCTTCTGAAAACACCCAGATCTTGTCTGAAGTGGCACGCACAAGTTTTGGATAGGACAGTCACTTTCTGAATGACTGACGCTGAAGATGAATATTTTTACGATAACCCTGGCATTACACCCTGTGAGCACTCAATATGTCCTCATGTTATGTTTACTGAACTGCTCCACATGAGCCATTTAGACCAGATGTCCATTCAAGCTTCTCTTTTTACATTTAATTCTTTGAGACCTTCTGTTCCAGTTCTTTGCTCCAGTTCTTTCTCCGGAAACTCCGGTTCTTTAATTACACATTCCACGATATGTCAACAAAAGAAGCAAAGCTGGATGGCATTAGTACCTAAGGTGTAGCTGGAACCTGTGCTGTGCATTTCACTGTAACATCCTCACATTATGAATGCAGATGCAGTATGTTTCTTCATTCCATCATTCACAAAGCATAAACAACCTCTATCTTTGAGTAGAAAAAGTGTATCTTCACTACGTATGGCATACTTACACAGCTGGCAAAGAATAAGAACAAACCATATTTATCAAGCACCAGGGGACGGAGTCGGTTTACTTGCCGAGAGAATCACACTACCGGTGCAAATATACTATCAAACTTAAGGTTACCAAAAAGGTCAGGTTCTTACCAAAAGAGCAAAAGGAAATCTGCATATAAAACACCTACCAATGATCAACTCTTCTGCAAAATGGAATGACTAGCAAAGAGAACACCATGAAATATAAGCATACATGAAATTCGATTGCTTCAGAATTCACAGAACAAATAATTAATGCTTGAAACCTGAAATGTAGAATGTGGCCCACTTGAAATACAACAATCAGCTGGCTCTGACTGTAGCTTGTATTTCGAGCCTTGTGTTTTAGAGTTAAACCCCTTTTTTTGCCCCCAATTTGCACCATTGTCAGTTTGGGTCAAACCCAAATAACCCTGAAAACCAGGTTGCGACAGTGCAAATTCAGTCATGAATGTAGGCACTGGAGAAAGCTGACAACTATGCATTCACCTTAATAATATACGTTGTTGGGCTAGTTGGTTCATGTCTAAGAAAAAGTGGCAATGGCGCTGAGTTAAGACGAAACACACAGAACAAGACCAGAAAGCCTGTCCCGTCTGGTTCTGCGTGTTTCCCTCTTAACTTGGCGGCATCGGCAGTTCCTCTTAGATATGCGTTCACCAAAGCTGCTTGGCATCTCATGTTCATCTCAAATGCAATAAGTGCTTGCTTTCTTCATTTTTCACCTGAAAATCCACTTTTACACCACATATGACCCAATTTTACAGCTCCTGAAATAAAGCCCAATTTTTTCCCCACTCCCTAATTAAAAAAAAAAAAAAAAACGAAAACACAATGGTCTACTTATATTCTCTCCACCAGAGTCTATTGTGCGTGTCAGGTGTGGGGTTCAGGTAAATTGAAGCACTAGTATGTGGCAACACCTCCCTCTTAGATGCACATACAGGGTGTGCCACTAACATGTGCCAAGACTTAAAACAAGGTGGTGCACCACACATGAATTAAACCAATTGAGCAGTTGTTAGTAGTCTTATATAGTAGTTGCCAGCATTTTTCATTGTGCCTAGCTAACCTTTAAGACATTGTTTTCAAGGCCAAGGTATCTATTGGAAAGTTGCAGATTGCCTTGAGAAACAACCAAACGAAGTGTCTCCATCAAGGTACACTTTGTGTGCTTTTTTTTCTTTCTATGTGAAAAGAAAGTCTGCAAAATAAAAACAGCACACTTGACAACACACTGGTGACAACTGACAAGTGGTATTTTTTTGGTTTGCTGGTGGTTCAGTACATTGGTTCATTATAAACATACTGGTAGCACCAAAAGTTTACCAATGCATACTGTATCCGTATTGGTATACCTTTTCGATTTTTAGAGTGGGCCACACTTCACATATAGTAGTTTAAGAGCTCTGGGAAGGTATTAAGCCGCACTGTTCCAGGACTACATTTTGAGTCTACCTTGATCAAAGCCCATGCACAATGCTGAACGAAGGTTTACTTAAAGGGACCCTGAACAAATCTTGTAAAGTGGCTGAAATAGTATGCCATTGTGAGGTATTTTTTCATTCTCCATGCATAATTTAACACCAAAATAATAACAACAAAAGCAGCAGCAAACCCAAGGAGACAGTCCCACCACTGTTGCAAGTGGCCTCGCAGTGATGTCTGCTGTCACAGGTTCACTCTTGGGCATGCTAGGCGAACTTACGGAGTGTCGGACACTCGCAAGTACCATGTGGGCATGTCAAGCAGATTTAGGAAACAACTTTTAGTTCTATATTGCAATGTGCAACACAGAGTGCAGTGTGACCTTGTATTTGATAATGCTGATAAGCATAAAACATAAACCACGAAGAAAGGAAAATCGTAAGAAATCCCTCCACAGTCCCTTTAAGTTAAAAGTAGAGTACGATAGCATAAGACTATAAAACTGCAGCACCAAACTGATACTTAATGCACCAATATGGTGCAAGATCTATAGTATTACTGCTTGCATGTCACATATGTTATTTCTTCAATATCTGAAGAGAGCTGTAGTTGCAAAAGTTTGTTCTGTGTGGTGAAGCAAAAGCGTAAAGAACCATTCACTCGATAACAATCACTCATGAGCGTATCTTGTCAAAAGCACTTTGTATATTTTTTGTGTCATCAAGACGGAAAGCATTATATATATAGATCCACATATATATAGCAGAAACACTATTTACACAATAAAGTTAAGGCAGAAAGGTCATTTTGGACGTTGGTTCAACCCGTAATAGAATGTGATGACAAATCAAACTATCTTGCACCGGTACACACAACTAAAATTTTCAGAAACTGTGCTTGCATTAGAATTTTGCAACCCTCACGCAGATATAAGTTGGCTTTTCTTTGTAGCAGCTTGCAAGCTATAGTGCACAGTCCTGATGCAGTGCAGATGTGGTACAGTGAACTTGTTTGTATCATATGCATCGTAATGTTTGCTGACTCGTGACACATCCCAAGCATTTGCTGTTTTTGTATCACATCGTAATCAATATTTGCACGCTTGAGACATGATTGCATCATGGAACCATTCACTCGTTTGTGACAAGCTAGGACCACTTCCCTCCTAGCTTCCTTGGAGCACGTCTGTATTGCACTCCACATAATTTTTGCTTCAGCAGAGGCTTCTTCAAGTACTGGTTAGCACTTGCCAGTATATCTGGTGTATGAAACACTTCCAGCAGTGCACCACAGTACTAAGTGTGAGTGGCCACAATGCTTGGCCATTTGTGTCTGTCGAACCAGAGCTCTCACTGTGACTAGCAAAAGAGGTGAACATAGCAGCTAGGAGCTGGAAGCACAGTTTGTGGCACTACGGCTGGGAGCTGGCTGAGGTGGTGTAGTTCGTGAATCAAAGTAACACCCTTTTGTACGTCCCACTTCTTGTGTCACCACTATGAATATCTCTCGATCTTTGCACTTCACTTGGTCCCGCAGGTAGCGTAGCAGCTCAGCACCCTGGAACAGCAAAATTAGGAATTGTTATTTTGCACGGCTGGCGCACACAAAAGAAACCTAACTTGGGACCTTCACACCGTGGAAGATTTCAGTTCAATGAAGTTTTTTTAAAACTCAGGAAGAGAAAACTCTGTGTCTCAACGTCGGTTTCAAATATTTTGCTTTGCTAAAAAAGAGTGATTTAACTACCAGAACAGCATGTAGCAAATGCGGCCTTCTTTAACTAGGTGTGAAAAGATAACAGTGTAGATCATCCTTTGAGAGTGATTTTGGATGACAATGGGGCTCAGCAGCAGTTGGTCCCTTGTCACTTAGCAAAAATACTGGACAATGTAGGCAGGTCTTTATGCTTACGAAAGTCAGAGGAGCTACTAGAAACCACACTTACAATCAACCAGATTATCTAAAATGAAAATTTACTCTTAAACCTCAGTGTGGGGGCTTCCACAGGCCTTAGGTGGCCCCATGCTGTGATAGCTTTTGTTTAACAAGAGAAAAACAAACAGCCATGCTTTGGTATGTATGTTACATAGACGATGTAACCTGAGCTCAGCATTGATTACTTTAAAACTTCTCCAAAGTTCAGCACTGACATTATAGGAATTGGCATTCAGCACCCCGTCCTTGAGACTCGTTCTTGTATATTACAAAGAAGCATGTGGATTTGTCCTCACTCAAGAATCTCTACTCTTTAAATGCTATATAAGGACACAATCGGAGCTCTAATATATTGTTGTAGTACCGTAATACAGTAGAACCTCGCTAATTCGATCTCGCTTAATTTGAATGATTGCTGCAGTCCCGTCTTCACGCGTTGCAATCTGACTGCATACTTTGAAGAAAACTGACCTGCATCCCCACTTAATTTGTAAGTTTCCTACCGAACTCCGTCATCTACCATCGGCTTCCCAACCATGCAACAACCTGCCATAAAAACTGTGTGCATTCTCCTTCTCTGACTTCCCGTTCCCAGCCACCAATCACGTGGCGCAACCACCTCACACTGCCTTGCCTTCCTGGACCCCGCGTCCCAGCTGGGCCATTATGTATTATGAGGACCACGTTTTGGCTTGCTTTCGTTTTGTGCTTTCGGTGAGATCCACTTAGAAATCCACTTCTTGCCTGTGCGCTGTGGAGACAGCCCACAGAGGGCATGGTGGAGTACAAGACGCTGACGACGAAAGAAAATGTGGCGATCATCGCAGGCGCGAGATCTGCAACGCGCTGTAAGTTCCTGCCGGTGATGGAAGGGATGTCGAAGAGGGCTTCACATCTTTTAAAGAGTACATCAGGATAGAAGACACAGAACACACCTTAGCCGCCACTCTCACGGTTGACATCGTTCTGAACACGGCTCACGCAAATCAACAGAGTGACGATCACGGTGGTGACGATGACGGCTACGACGAGCCTGCCTGCGCGCCGTCATTTTCAGAATTTCTTAGCGCACCAAGTGGGTGTGAATGTTGCAAGATCCGAATGTTGTACGCAACTTTACATAAGGCAACGGCACGCGCAGCCATATGATAGGCTTTGTAGCCCATCTTGAACGAACGGTGACCTGAGATGTCAATTTCTGAAAGCAACAGACGAAGATAAGCGAGTTTTTCGGCACATGAATATATTTTCCTTGACAATGTGCTCAGGTTTGCTTGATTCTTATGGCTGCTTAATTTGAAATTTTTTCACAGTCCAGGCGACTGAATTAACGAGGTTCTACTGTATGTTAATCCCTTTTTCGAAAAAAGTTAACGAGACAACGACAACAAAATGTAGCATGCTACCTTTCCTATTGCAATAGGAGAGTCCAGCTTGGAATCAAGGTTGTAGAAGGTTCCCCCGATTTCTCGCACAGCAATCCAGTGCTTACGGCTGAGTGGGAACTGAAGAAATCCGAATCTCATTTCGCTCGGAATATTCAAAATGAAGCCAACTATCTTGGAGGTGTCAATGCAGCTTGGGTCTCTGTAAGAATTGATAAACTAACACTTAGACTCGCACAAAGTACCCAACTAATGAAAGCAGGAACATTATGCAACTTATGTCAACACACTAGTTGAAACTTAATGCTTTTCTGAGCAGAGTGTAGGACATGCTTGGTAAAAGTAGACCACACCTACACAATTACTCATGTAACACAAGATATTGCAAAACACAGTCACAGGGTCTCCCATAATAGTTCAGCTTGTAAATACGTGTTCAGGGTGGGTGCAGATAAAGTAGCCCCACATTTTCGCACATAGCGCGTTTCCTGCATACTGTACGAACTTTTGGCGGCGCACGACGCTGCATTCATATGATAGAAACTTTTAAGAAAATCATGATAATCAAGCTCTGCGTAATAAGCACGTAGCCACGCAAACTTTGTTCTCCATGCATTTCCGATGTGGCATGACGGTCTCGGCACAGTTGTGTTTCTCCACCAGTGGCCGGTGGCACCCCTAGCAGTGGCTGGGCACAACCGCGGAAAGACCGCCAGATTGACATTGGTGCAGGCAATTCCGGATGCACAGAGAGCCAAGCTTTCGTGGCTAACTTTGTTATTGCGTAGAGTTTCATTGCCACGATTTTTTTGCTAGTTTTCATTGTATAAATGCATCATCCCGCGCCACCGGAAGTTCAAGCGGTAAGCGGGGAATGCCATACATGCATAAATGTGGGGCTACTTTATCCACACCCACCCTGCATAACTGTGAAAACGTTGATAGAAAAATAAAGATAAAAAGCTATTGCACTAATGCTGTTGAAATGTATGAATTGACCAGATACAGTTGAACCCCCCCCCCCCCCCCCCCCGTAACAAATGTTGATTTAACAAAATCCTCTATTTAACATATTATTTCTGTTGCACGTGCATTTCCCCATAGACTCCAATGAATTTCTGCACTCGATTTAACGCAGCATTTTCATTGGACAGGTTCTATTTAATGAAGCCCGTAGGCAGCAAACACCCGAAATACCCTTTTTGTGCCGTCACACATGCCTCTAACTATGTGCGGGATAGAGGGGAGGGACTGAACGAGTAACGTTAAAGTGACAACACATTCTTATTAGTTATTGGCGTTCTCACATGAAATGACATAATTAGCGAATGGGGCATTAATCACTTTTGCCATGTGGTTTTGCTGTGAGAACTGCGCAATCGCTCCCGTTACATTCGTTTTCCGAATCTGTTTTCTAGTGGTGCTTTGTGATTAGTACGGTCCAAAGGTTTTGTCAGTTGATGAGGAACTTGTGAAAATTAATGTCTCTCCATGGCCGAAAAGAAAAATGATGTTCCTATCCGTGACTTACGAACATCCTGTGCTCGCCACATTGGAAAGTATGGTTCACTCAACATTTACTTTTTTTGTACGCTCCTGAACGACAAGTACGGCAATGACGTTTGCACTCATTGAAAATTGCGCGACATTCAATAATAAGCGTGTGTTCCATGTTTTTACGCCAGTCTTGACAGTGTAGCATAGAATGGGGCACGTGGGTTGGCACATTGGCCATTTTTTCGGGACATATTCGGTTCAACAAATTATTTAATCAATTAAAGTGTGGTCATTTTCAATTTCGTTAGTAAAACCGCTCATGTCGGACACCTCTGTATCTCTGCCTCTGCCTTAGTGGATAACGCAGTAAAGAATGCAGTTCAGAGTAGGATAACAGAATTGATAACGTTTTTCTCTAGTTGCCAGATGCCTAAATGCATTCTTTGGCTGTACTGAAGGCTCTAAGAAAATCACTATTTTCTTAGAGAAGCTGCTTCTTCAATGACGCGCAACTGCCTACCAAAACACATTTGTAAATTTGGACATTTCGACTGCACTTCAAAACGATGCCGAGTACAAAAATAAACTACGTACAAAAGTATGTCATGATGGCATAATTACATTCAGAGGTTATGTACCTTTCATTTTCAAAACACTTCCCCAAGTTTTGGTTGTTATAACTGACGTCCCTGAACGACTTGAGCATGAGGGAGCAGTATTTCTTCCTGCGACCATATCTTTTCAAGTTGTGTTCTTCATAACAGACTGCAATTAATCTGGTCTGTTATGCTAAAGATACATCACACTTTCATCTCAACTGTCTTGAAAGTGTCTTCACATAGATTTCATCTTCATTTTCAGCGAAATGCAAGAATCTTCTCAATATCAACAGAATTTGAATCGTCATCCGAGATTGTACTTTTTGCCAACAAGTGCAGCATTGAAGTGTTGCTAACATGTGTTTCAATAGGCGGGTATACAGAAACCAGCACATTTAACTCTTTCCTCACTGCCGCAAAAATGGCCATTTTTAGGTGGTTCGACAAATATATTTTTTGCGACAGACAGTATCACTTCAAAATATGTTGCTATATAGGAAAATGTAGCCAAATCAATGCCATATCGAATTATGTAAGTTTCAGAAACGAAGCTATCGATGTATTTCCAAAATTAATTTTGGAACACAAAAAATCAGTGCAAACAAAAGAAATCTCATGAAGATACACCTGTATCTTGAACAAATAGATCAATCTACAAGTTCCAAAATATACAAAATGTAGCAAATTTTGTCAGAAATAATATGTGCAAATATCAACACTCTGGCTCAGGAAGTTCATGAGATGAGGAAAATAATGTCAACACCAATGTTGTTCATGTAACTGAGTGACAGAGTTCATTGAGAGTGTAAAACAGAAATTAACGTCATAATTTCTGCAGAAAACATTTGTTTCATGCTCAGATTTCCTGTTCTTGTACCACATGTTGCTATTTCACCGCTTTTCTATTCCTCCCGGTTAGTTTTGAGACAGGAAGAGAAGCAATAGTACAAGTTACACATATCCACACATTCAGGACAAAAATATGATTGTTTAACACCTTCAGAGTTGTTATTTGTGTTCTAATAAGCGAAATTGAACCCAAATATGCTTTAAATGCGAGTATTGTGCATTTGCGAAAGAGGTGCGCCACGGGAACGAGACGCCGCGACCAAGATAAAATGTCCACACTGCCTCCTTGCCGCAAATCCAGCTTCATAAATCACCACCACGAGGAAAAGCTACAAGTTAAAACGAAACTCATTCTGTAGTGTTTATAGTATCAATCAAATCTCACCACTTGTCCATATCTTCTTTGGAGGCCAAGTAGCACGGATCGGAAACCATCGATCACTGGTGATCGACACTCTACGGGCACAGTAACGAAAAAGGTAATCAAAATATTGGTGCGATCATTACAAAAAGGATCGTGGCAGACAAGCTGGGTGTGTGTGTGCATCTTTTAAGTGCATATTTAAAAGTGTAGTACTCTTACTACATTTTTTGTAGTTAGTTACTACTACATCTCGGTTTACATTAAATTCTGGTTCCGATCCCTATTTATAAACATGTTTGGTTCATGACAAATGGTTTAATGGGTTACAACATCCCATTAGACGTGTGCCTTTTAAAGTTTTTAGCTAAATGTTTTCATTGCAGAGAGTTTTCCCTGCAAATTTTTAATATTTGTGTTGCTTCAAGACATGAAATGAAGCCATGGAATTACCTGCACCATACGACATTTCATTGAAGTTGCTGTATTTACTCACATATTGGACGCTCTCGTGTACTGAACGTCCCCCAAACTTGAGCACCGAAATGCTTGTACCATTTTGTTCCCCGCACATTACACACACCCTGACTTTAGTAGCACAGCAGGATTGTCTTGTGCAATCAACCAGAAGGAGAGCCTGGTGCCAGAGTGATGAATGACAATTGCGCCGGACATAGAAGAGAGATGCATTCCATGCCAAGTGATCCAGCGATGCTGCTCGCCGTTGCCGTTTGTCACAAAAAAATCCAAGTTCATTGTGTTCAAGTTTAAACATAGACCAAGTCCCAAATATTAGCCTCAAGCACCGCCACATTCTGACGCTAGAGGGCTCTGAAGTTTGCGCTGCGAGCAAAAACCATACCGCCTGTGGAAGCGTGTCGTGAGCATTCTACTGCGCAGAAGAAGCTCAAAATTTAAAGGAGTACAGAGGGTCATAAAAAAAAAAAAAATTCAGATTAAGACGTCTGATGATAGTGTGTGTCATTTTACTGAATAACGTGAAAGTTTTTGATGTGTGCAATTTGTTTCCCAGAAAAAAAAAACAAAAAAAACATAAACATGGCTCACGTTAACTCGCCACTCTGGGTATAACGAGGATGAGAAGGTATGATGCCACGTCACCGATGACGTTACAGGGGCAACTCTTCCTGCTTCGCTGGTCAGTGGAGGTCAGCACCCTGTCCCTTTGCCGCCGTAAACCAGTTTTGCCTGTTCCCTGGAGAACTGGGGACAGAAGGAGCGGCTGAATAATGACCGAGCCAGGAGCAAGGCTTTTTCAGAACCCTGAACAGCCGAGTAGCAGACGACAGCTGAGTAGCAGACAACATTCTTCTGGGCCAATCAGAAAGCGTGGCCCCGTTAGCGTCAGTGGATCACCAGGCAGATCTCAGGTTGGTACTGCTCTCCACCGCTGTTGCGCACGGTCACTTTTTGCGACGTACTTTAAATTCAATTTCTGCGATAATTATGACTCTGCGGTGTGAAGTACTTCTCATGGTGCATCTTACTGGACTACTTAACAGTTTTATAGGAAGAAAACAGGGTGTTAAAAATGACCTCTGTGCTACTTCAAACGTGTCTTCTAGAAGGACCATGCCACTTACTGACTCAGTAGTCTGCCGCAAAATTTATGGTTGGGGAACTCTGGGAAACACTCGAAAATATGCCCAGAATTTTTTTCGCCTTCGTTGACAATAATAGCGCTTGACAAATGAAAACGAGCGAATTCCTCTGCACCGAAAAATTATATATTTGCAGCAGTTTTAAAAAACCATAGTTTGAACTCGACTGATTTGGACATGTCTAATCTGCTCTTCCTGGCTCGGTAAACCACTACTTGATTTATTGTGGTTGCCATTGAGCTGTCTGCTATTTTGAACCAATTGAAACCAGGGATCAGAACCATTATTTTTTCGGTTTGGTTTTGTTCGGGTTCAGCTCCACAGCAGCTAAAAATATTGGTTCGAACTGGTTCATGAAAGTGAATTTTCAGTAAAGAGTTGCCATAGGTTAAAAGCAAGCATATCCATTCAATTCTCAAATAACACAAATGTACTTTTGTTGTCATTGTCTCCAGAAACCACGTGGCCACTGACTCACTACAGGGGCTGAACACAAAAAAGAAAAGGGCTGCTGTCTTTTGACTGATAGCGTACTGATAGGCGAAGCTTGAGACGGAATACGGCAACAGCGGAGGTGCACCATCCCGGAAGAGAATGCAGGCCGCTAACTTCGAGGATGTCGACAAGGCGGTGTACAAGTGGTTTCCTCGAGGTGCGGTCTAAGGATATACCAGTCTCTGGACCGATGTTGTGTGCTAAAGCGAGAGATTTTGCGTGCACATATGGAATCGAGGACAGGTTCAAGGGATCCAACGGATGGCTCCGAGCATTTCGCACTCGGCACGACATCGTCTCAGAGGACTCGCCGGTGAAGAAAAGTTCGTCCCACAAGACGTCGCGGCAAGTTGGAGAGAGCAAGAAATTGCGAAAGTGCTTTCCGAGTGCGACACAGAGAATGTGTTTAATGCAGACGAGACTGCATTGTTCTACAACCTGCTGCTCAAACGGACGATGACCGTAAAAGGTGAGAAATGCGAGGGAGGAAAACGATCAAAGGAAAGGGTTACGGTCCTTCTGTGTTGCAACATGACGGGCTCTGTAAAGCTTAAGCCTCTGGTAACTGGAAAGTGCCGAAAGCCGCGTGCTTTCAAGAATGTAATCAGCCTCCCAGCTGATTACAACTGGAACGAGAAGGCGTGGATGACCGCGGAAATATTCTAGGACTGGTTGACCAGGCTCGACAAAAGGATGAAGAACGAGAAGAAAAAGATCGCTCTCGTGCTTGACAACTGTTCGGTGCATTCCAAGTTTCCTAAAATGACAAACGTGTAGGTTGTGATGCTACCACCAAACTGTACGTCCCTTCTCCAGCCCTTGGACCAGGGAATCATTCGCTCGGCGAAGGCCCATTATCAGAAAACGATGCTCGAGCGCATTTTACTCAACATCAGGAACAAATCCACGAGGCCGACGGACATCAATGTGCGTCAAGCAATTGACATGATAACCGGAGCATGGTGGAGCGTGACACCTGAGCTTATAAAGAACTGCTGGAGGAAAGCTGGGTTCACGAAGGAAGACAGCACTAACTAAGCTGGGGTGTCAGATGATGACAACGAGGACGCGTTCATCCTTGATGCGTGGCATGGCTACACGAGGCATTTGGTATCCCTGACAGAGTTGGCCTCGCGGATTTCATCGCCGTGGATGATGAAGTCACAGCGAGGTCTCAATTAAATAGTGACGCAGACATCTGTGAGGAGATTCAGTTTGAGAACCATGCCACCACAATGGAAGGCACGGACGACGAAAGCAGCGATGATGAAGGTCAAGCCCCTGTTGCGAAGATAACAGCAGAGGGGGCATTGGAGATGCTTGAAAAAGTGCAACATTTCCTATCGTGTTCAGATGCTTCAGAGGAGCATTTCAGGATGCACGATGGCCTGAAGTCGTTTTGTTCAAAGAGTGCTTTGAACACACTTGTTCAAAAAAAGATTACAGAGTTTTTTTTTAGCCTGACCTCAATAAATGACTAAATAAGCTTGCATATGCATGAGCCGTCCGAGTACATAACCAGGCTGCTTTAATTAGCAGTCTTGACTTGTGTATAGACGTTCGCCCTACGATTCTTCACATTCAGAAACAAGAACCGCATCGCCCGCGAAGGTGGCGACACCGGTCATCGGCTCCACGAAGTGTACCGTAAACAAACCTCCGCGCGGTTCGTATTCAAACTAATTCCCAGAAATATGTTATCATAGCGGCGACTGACGCGAAACTTAATGAGGCCTACGACTCTGTGGTCGGACTTGATTTTGGTAATTTTCACACGTGCGTGATAGGTTTCTACTAGAGTCTACCCTAATCCGACTCCGGTCATTGGAACCGCTAAGCGTACCATAAACAAACCACTGCGCGGTTCGTATCCGAACTCGTTCCCAGAAATATGTTGTCATAGCGGAAACTGATGCGAAACTTAATATGCCTACGACTCCGAGGTCCGATTTTGGTCGCCGCTGGAGCGGCAGACGTTTTCACACGTGCATGGTTGATCTACCATGAGCCTACCCTCGAACTATAGCATCGCGACTACTGCGGTCAGTTTAAACTGTAATATCGCTGCACGGTATTTTTAACGAGGTCACCTTTACAACGAATATTTTCCTAGGCCCCTTGCAGTTAGTTGTATAGGACTTTGACTGTACATACCTGCCAACTTCGGAACATCCGAATTATGGAGATTTCAAAAGTGGGGTGGGGGGGATGTTGTTGGCAAATGGACTCGCTATTTTATATAGGGGGAAAGTCGTTGCTGGGAGGCTTTTATTTGCAAATGTAACAGGAACACGCTTCACCCCTGAAGGCTCATCATGCACAAGTGTTGCAGCAACAGACTTTACCCTCTCCAAGAAATTATCTGGGTATCTGTCTGTGACAAGGCCATGACACTTTCTCAAAAGAGCGTGAAGACACAAAAGTATGTCCCTGTTTTCTTCGCAACGCTGAACTCCCCTCACAATCAGCACTACTTGTTCAGCACTGCCTCAGTAATGTGGCTGAACTTCAAAAGCTCATTCGGACTCCCCAGGAGAGCTTAAACAAAGTAGTTGTTGAATAAGTTAGTTAGCGAGTGATTAAAAAAGTAGTTTGCATAATACGTCAGAAACATCAGTTACAGTTGTACATCGCTGTCTTCAGTGCCTTCAACAGCGACCGCAAAAACTTGCCATTCAGCGCACTTATCATGAACTCTTGTGCGCAGTTTCCCATTTCACTGACAACTGCAGTTGACTTTAGTTCAAGTACACGTGTACCGCTTTACAACGTCGGGAGTTGGGAACACTGAGTAGGAGGGCCCGCGCGGATAACATCGTAGTCCATGTCTTGCTTTTGGAAAAACTGACCTAGCTAGTGCTGTTTGTCTTTGCATTTAAGATGGTTCTGGTGCTCCCTCGACGTAACGTGGGTAACAATGTCGGTCCACCCTCCACGCGGAATGCTGATGCCGCAGCCGTAAACTGAGCAGAAGACATGGTGCTCTTTCCTGGACGCGATCACACGTCCTAATTCAATTTACGTATTGTTTCAGAGCCACGTGTAATAGAAATACTTAGGGATGTGCCAACCGAATCCACGAATTCTAGGCAACGATTCGAGATTCGGGAATTCGAATCCCAGTGCCCAAAACGGCGAATCGAATCTTTCGAATCCAGGAACCACGTTCGTTTGTTTCTTTTTCAAATTGGCGCCTCCGGAGCCCGCCAAAAGCCTCATTGGCCGAAAGGTGTTTCCTCGTTTGTTTGTTTACATTGTTCTGGACTGAAAGAGTTCAGGCAGGAACTGTTACATTACACGGTTAAAAGTAACTTGGTCTTGTGTCTGATTGTTGCTTAGCTTTATGGAAATAATTCAGACTCGATAATTTATGTATTTCTTGTAGTCGATAAACAACATGTTAAATAAATTACATATAAGAATAACTATATGGGTGTATTTTCTCCTGAAGCTGAAGTATTATTTAATTTGTTTCTCATTAAACAAAGGCTTCAAAACACTTTTCAGTAGAAGTTTTTTTTTTCTGGCTTTTTAAACTCTTAAATAAGCTTGCATAAGCTTGCATATGCACCATTCGAACCACCATATGCACCATTGCATATGCACCATTCGGATTCGAAAGATTCGAGATTCGTAAGATTCGTGGAGTTGCAGAACCTTCCTTAGATTCGGATTCGGAAAATTCTGGATTCGTCCCATCTCTAGAAATACTTGTTTCGCTTACACGGAGCTGTGATCTGCGTATATAAGGCAAAAACAAAGCAAAGGCACCCTCGTCGCCCGGAAACATGGAAGAAATGCCCGAAAACTAGAAGTGCCTGAACTAGAACCACGCTGTCTAGAACCTAGAACTCTCCCGAAAGTGGCAGCAATGCCGATGGCAATCGCGCTGGTATTGGATTGACCTTTACGCCTTTATGGCAAGGAGAAAAAGCAGGCGTTTGAGATATAGAGGGGGGAACTGCATTTTCCGGGAGATTTGCTTCTCGGTTGTGTGTACAATCACATAAAACGGTCTAAAACCACGAGTCTCCCGGATGAATTGGGAGAGTTGGCAGGTGTACATATATTCAATCACATGCTACTTTTTCTCCTTTGGGAGCAAGAAATTTAACTCGTCGTAGCGCGATCTCCAACACAATTGTCATTTACATTTGGTGTTCGAACTACCCGATGAATGATAGGTGTTACCTTAGCAGGTGAAACAAAGCACCGCCCATCCTCAAAACCAAGAGAACTGAATGAATGCAATAGCTGCAAGGAGGAAATACGAAATACCTCGCATACTTGGGTTGCAGTTTTGTTTTGTTTAGTTTATGTTTCTAATTTGTTTGGCAACGCGGACAACTACTGGACAGCTAATTAGCTAAAACTCATTAATTAACTTATTAATCAGGTGCTGTCTGGGAAATGCAAGATATCAGAATTGGAGCCAGTCGTTATTCAAATCCACAGTTCTCATTAAACACCCTGTGAAGCAAACGTACTATGAGATATACACTATCAAATTTTGCTATACAAATGAGCTGAAACCAGAACTACACACTTTTCGAGCACAGAAACTATGCGACCTTCGCCTTATCTGAGTCGGATAGTGGTCTATCTGGCCAACAGGTTAGTGCCAACCCCAAACAGCTCCACTGCACCGAAGCACGTGGCCAGCTCACTTGGATTGGCTGTCACTCTTTCTGCGTTCGAGTGGTGTGTAGTTCTGCTTTCGGTTCATTTGCATAGCGAAATTTGGGAATTGCATGGCAAAAATAAGCAACTAATAAATATTTGCTTATATGTACAATGTCCTACATCGTCGTCATGCTGTTGGCAAAAAGCTGCGGAAACATCAAATGGCGCATTGCAACATGTCAGAATTGTGTAACAATGTTCATGCAATTTTGTTTCTGTAGTGCTGTTGCATCGTAATGCAAGCGGACATCAGCAATGTGACATCAACTTTGCAATGTAACATTTTTGCAAGTTACTACAATAAGTTATGCAGGCTCTGATAGCTTGTGTACAAACATCAATGTGTAATGGATAACGAGAGAGCAAACTGGAGAGAGCAGCACACTCTGTTTGTACCCTAACTTAAAGACGTTGAAGGTAAAACTGAGTGTCTGCTTACTTTCTTTTGTCAAACCAGATGGCTTCATAACCTCTCAACTGCAGCGCAGACATAATCACATTGACGTCGTAGTTACCGAGTCCAAGCACACTCTTATGTGGATTCACCAGGTGGTCAGGTGATAAGCTGCAACAGAAATGGTGGGGTTCCGTAAGAGATTTTTAGAAATATATTTCTGTTGATCAGGAGTTTTATTTACTGAGAAAATGTGGTGCAGGGTATTAATGCTGTCTTAGACTGTTCTCAGAAGAGCACAATCTGCAAACACCAGCTCGTGATTATAGCACATACAGTTTACAAAACGGGAAATGTTGTTAAAAACACAAAATTGTTGGTTTTGTATATGCACAAACTTCATTAAAAGAAATGACTCACTCAGTTAGAAAAAAAGAACACTGTATAACAGTTCTTGGACCTGCTTTTTCTTTTTCATAGCACCACCCATGACCCGACAGGCTCTGAATCTCGCTCTTGGTATAAAAAGGTCACTAGCAGTTCTGTTCTGCTGCCTCATCAACTTTGCTTTTGACTGACAAGAGCAGTGTTGCATCACATAAATACAAATACAAAACTCTGTGGCTATCATTCCGTTAAAAACGACTTCCATTTAATGAGATTCCAGCGTAGATAAAAAAGATTAACGGCATGCCAAACTAGCGTGCACGTGCATAGAGCAGGGGGCCGAGGACGTACAACCTGTGGCAGATCTCGTCGAGGGATCCCTTGGAGAACGCAGTGCCGTCTTGGAACAGGTTGTTGAGGGCGTGCAGGGCACACAGCTCCTTCACTTGACGCTCGTGGTACACTTGGGGTCCCCCCTGGTTGCTCCCCACCCCTAGAGATCCCCCCTTGTGGTCCTTGTGCAGGAACCTGTCCACAAACTTCAGGCACGACTGGTACATCTGGTCGCCTCCACCTGCTGCTGTCGAGCAAACAAGTGAAGAGCTCCTCAGGTTCAAACAAGCATATCTTTCAGTGCAGCAAAGTAAGAAAAAAACTATTTGTATTCTAATTGCTTCCACCACCGGAACTCTAAACGGTGACCACAACTCTCAAATGTAGGCAGAAGTGTTTGTTGTCCAACAAAAGTTTGAAGTCAAAAGCACTAATATGCTTTGAATACTACAAATGCATAACACTCAGCAGCAGCATTGCCATATTATATTCTTCCCTCTCATGCAAGTACATCCAAAAAGATGGAGATAGTAACCAGAGCACATGATACAACATCAGCTGGTATGTCATGGCTGCCACCACAACCAAATTTCCGTTTTTATTTTCCCATTTCATCCAATCCACATTTGCCTTCGTTTTGTGCGTACTTGTTCTTGCCAGTTGACCTGCCTCTCTGATAGGCCATCTAGAGTACATGCTTCAACATTATGTGTGTGGGAAAAATAGAAAAGCTACTGTACTGTTACAAAAAAAAAGAAAATGCATGCATTATGCCAAACAAATTTAAATGTAGTAGCTTCACAGGGTCATAATTTGCAAACTTGTGCAGTAATTTGGTAGTGAAACTCTCTCTTGAAATGCTATTTTTATTATGAATTATCATTTTTTCTCTTTTTTTCGTTGTTGTGGTAGTGGTGATTACACTGCCTCAGAGTGCCTGGTGATCACATGGTGCTGGCACTGTCCCTAGAAAGCCGTGGACGGACCTACACGATGGTTGGCCCCCATATAAAGCTATCACTTTAATAGCAGTCATATTGTATTCATAAGGCAAAACTCAAATTATTCACCTAAATATATAATTTGCTGCTGGTGACAACAGAAGAACAACCTTTTTAAGCAACTACATAACGTGGGGGAGGAATTAGTTAAAGGTACTGTAAAGCAGTAGACAAGCATGATATGCCGATGATGTGACCAGAGACTTTGTTGCTTCTAAATACCATATGCGGAACCATATGACCGACAACGCGCTATAAATGTTTTTAATTTGCCATGAAAGATGCGGCGTGACGCTTGGTGTCAAACAACCCCCTGTACAGCGGGCAACACTGAAAATTGGCATTACACACTATTACATCGGAACTTCGTTATTTTAGTAACCACATTATTCGTTTTCCTGTTTACCTATGCATTCTGAAACCCCTGTTAACAGTTTCACCTGTTAACCCCTGTTCCTGCGAAGCAACCCAGCGCTGGCCGCTGTTCGATGGAGGTTCTCCCTACTTCACTGCTGCGCCTGCGCGCTCCTTCTGTTCGGGGCCTCTTTCAAACAAACAAACTCTCTCTGTGAACCTCTGTCCCGACAGAGGTTCACAGTACTTGTTAGTACAGTTAGAGTACTTGTTTGTCGGGACAGAGGTCCCGACAAACAAGTCCCGACGCTGTCTGGCTTCTTGAACGTTTGACACATTTTTTTTTCAACGGCTCAGCATTTCATTTCAGTTCGCTTATCCGTTTATCCTCAGATGTGGATCGCTGTGTGGATTGCAGGGGCGGATTTTATGGTGGATTGTTATGTCGGGCCCAGTGTTATACGCATGCAATGTGGTTGCCATATGTGTCAGGAGTACGGATTCATTTCAAATACCTAGTACAGTGTTGCCTGTAATCTTTAATTGTAATTTTCTAATTAATTGCACCGTCGATTGGAATGAAACTTGCGCAGATTTTGTCCTGGTGGCTTGCACTATGGAATAGCCACACTAAATGACATTTGATCGGTGCTGCTTTACAGTACCTTTAAGAAAGTAGAAGTGAAAACACATCACCACGAACGAAAATCTGCACCTTTGAAAACATGTGAAGATAGTGTTTCAGAGGAAAAGCTACTGCAATTCACTGGCATTCTGTAACAAAAACCAAAAGCTTTCTACTGCACCACTGCCTGCATTATGCTGAACAAAAGGTGGAAGAAAATCAAAGGAAAATAAGAATGACACAATCCACAAACACTTCAAGTAATTACAGGAATTAACTCACGAATGCCTACGCTTTCTGGCTTTAACAGCTAGTGGCCTAGGAGAAGGCAATGAATTCCAGAGCTCTGAGTAGCAGTGAAGAAATGTAACTTCTACACAGTGCCTAAAAGATTTATAAAGTAGGATTTCTCGTGACTCAATCCACGAAGGAAAAATTTTGCTTGTGTACTTACTTGCACTAACTACACAGTAACAGTACACTGCAATTATCTTACAATGTACTTGTAGTCCTATTTTTAGCATCAGTAATATATGTATCCATTTTGCCACAGAGCACCACACAGATTCTTGTGGGAACTGAACCAGGGAAGATCTTGGTGTCATGTACAGAAAACGCCGAGTTACAGAACAATACATTCGATGCCACGATAGCACACATGCTGGTTCTGCTGGTTGATGTGGGGCTGTCATAACATGATATATCGTAACTTGACCCAAAGTGAGCACAATCATACGCGTGCCATGCATGTGGGTATCGTCGCGAGCACAAGATCTTGCTCTAGTTCTCTTGGCCCGCAATTAGGCAATCCAAACGCCTGCGGTGTTTCATGCGAAGGGCTTGAGATTTCTTTCGCACTCTCCCAAGGTGATCTAGCTTTTGCTTCCTGTGCTCTGGGACAACATAATAGAAATGTGTCCCGTAACAAGGAAAACGTCGTAATGTATTCAACACGGCTCAGTAGTAGTTGGCTTTCTCAAAATGCTCGTCAGGAAAACAAACCAAGAAACGTATTTTTACATGCATTAAATCACTGGATGCAAAAACAAGCGAATCGATTTAAAAACGAGAACAACGACCCAAAGTGAAATCCGTCTGGCTCATAATAAGCTGTGCATTATCTACGTGAACCCTTCGAAAGTAACATATTATGTGGCAGCCTAGCATAGATTACTCGAAAATATCCGATGCTAGTTTTGATAGCAAACTTTCGGTGCAGTATAGGTCAATGACTTTCAGAAGGCCTGTAGCAGGACGTGGCTCAATATAAAACGAGGATGTTGCAATTCTTTCAAAAGCATAGTTTACTGACCCAGAAAATTAAATGCTAACCTGTACAACACGCAATTGCAGTACCATGTATGACCGCTTGCTAATAACCACAACAACACGACGCCATCTTAACTTTTTTCAGTTTCCTAGTCGACGAAAGCGCCGTTCAACGACGCGCCAGTCTGCGGCCGAATATGGTGACTTTTGCAGCGAAACAAAAATTCAAAGGAAACGAACGAACCAGTACTTTTCCGACAGTATGACTCAGAGAAGTTAACGGTGTTCGCATGTCACGTCACATCTTTACCATCAAACATCGTGAGTGGCCATGGGCGTTCCCAGGATTTTTTTCCAGGGGAGGGGGTGGAGGGGCAAACCCAGACAACACACGAAATCCCGGGGACATCCCATATTTATCCCAAGCGTCCGAAATGGATCTCAATGTTCATATCCGAAAATGGACCTCCGCGGGACTCCTCTGGGATATTTATGGAAGGACATCCGATGCCGTATATCCGCAGAAGGTCCTGTTACGGCTATTTCACGGATTGTCCGAATCAGCTCCGTGATGAAATGCATGGATCATGCATTGCATGAGAGAGAGAAACGCGGGACGATGTAGCACTGCACAAATTCGACTTCCTATGAACCAACTCACTTTCTGAAACCAAATAAGTAAGAAACAGAGACACTACCTTCACGGTCTCGTACACCCTGGCTCATCCACAAAGCGTACCATCCGACTCCTCATTGCTGAAAACGTAATTACTGTGAATTCGCTCGTCCAGAATCGTCACGGTTATTAAATAAACGAATTAAGTTGATAAGAACAGCGCCAGCACATTGAGATTTCTGTTGGCAACAGCGATATCCGCTACGATGGCAGACCGCTTATTGGATGAACAAATCGTCTGCTCTCGCGCCTTTTTCCAGCGGTGAGAGCAGACGACTTCCAAAACGTGCTCGAGGATCACGGCGACGGCAATAAATTTGCTGCATGTGGTCTGGTCAAACGAAAGACGCGTATTGTAATATGTGGTCGAACAACAATGTCATTACGTCTCGCATCTTCATTTCGAGCGGGAGTTTACGTGGATGACTCCACCTAATAAAGCCAGTTGACGCTTATTTACTAACTTGTTTCGTACCGTTCGGTATTTTGAGCACTTCTAGTTCGAACCTGCGAAAAGAATATTCCGTATGGAAGTGGTGGAAACGTAACCCGGGTGTATAACAACTCTTTTGTCGACGACAATGTGACGAGAGTGGATATAGAAAAGCACATGGGAGTATCGAAGCATCTTCAACAAAAGGTCATATTGCCACACGCGTGCGTGTACTCCGCACGTTTCGTTCACGATGCATATGAGGTAAGAGACGTTCTGCGAGCACGATATGTATGGGACGGCGCCGGACGCAGCTCAAACTAAAAGATGTCGACCGTCACGAAGCCAACGTGTTAGCGGCAACGGTGTCCAAAGAACTGGATACGCGCAGTATTGAAATGTAGGTATTACTTGGTTGATAATAGCCAAAAGTGATGTGTACAGAAATTGTCGGCACTGCACGAAACGGCAGCCCCGCGTACCTCGGTAGTATTGCGAGAAGGAAGTGCTTGATCCAGCAGGCTACATCAGTTTGTTTTGCATATAGCCTCTCTAAGGATATTATCCCTACCGGAGCAGTATATCGCCAAACTATGCTCAATAATGTTGTCTTGTACCCCTTCAGTAGCTGACATTAACTGATGAGAGTGGCACTCCGTCCTGTGCCAGAATCAACATCTATTAATGGGTCACAAATATAACAACTCAAATTCGCAGGCTTGACAGCTCTATTTAATTTTTCCCTGCACATTGCTGATGTGAGAAAAGTATTGCATAATATAAATATGTAAGTTATATCCACAAATCAGTGTTGTGAATGTTCAAGCAGCAAAAGACAAGACAACCTTGTTGACAGGACAGGCGACAGGCTGCATGCTCAGAGCTTCCTGCTTGAACATCATTATGACTACCCGATACCAACAACCCAATTTTAACACAACTGGTCAGTGCTGTGGAAGTACATCGCAATAAGGGACAATAAAAGATGACTACATAAACACTCAACTTCCGCAACCTTTATATTCAACGTGCTGGACATGTTAGTCTGCAACCCCTGATATCGAATCAAAATCTGAGCCAGTATGGGCTCATGAACACACCGGTGTAACATGAGCAAAAATAAGACTGACGACATGTCGACAAGTTGCAAACCGCTGTTCCATCTTACAAATTTGTCGTGCACGTCTAGGTATTTTTGATATTTTTTAAACGTTTCCACATCTTTCATATTGAACGTGCTGGACATGTTCGTGTGCAACCCAATATGAATCAAAATCTGAGCCAGTATGGGCTCATGAACACACCGGTGCAACATGAGCAAAAATAAGACTGACGACATGTCGACAAGTTGCAAATCGCTGTTCCATCTTACAAATTTGTTGTGCACGTCTAGGTATTTTTGATATTTTTTAAACATTTCCACATCTTTCATATTCAACGTGCTGGACATGTTAGTGTGCAACCCCTGATATCAAATCAAAATCTGAGCCAGTATGGGCTCATGAACACACCGGTGCAACATGAGCAAAAAAAAAAAAAAGACTGATGACATATCGACAAGTTGCAAACCGCTGTTCCATCTTACAAGTTTGTCATGCACGTCTAGGTATTTTTGATATTTTTTAAACATTTCCACATCTTTATTCAACGTGCTGGACATGTTAGTGTGCAAGCCCTGATATCTAATCAAAATCTGAGCAGTATGGGCTCATGAACACACCGGTGCAACATGAGCAAAAATAAGACTGATGACATGTCGACAAGTTGCAAACCGCTGTTCCATCTTACAAATTTGTCGTGCACGTCTAGGTATTTTTGATATTTTTTAAACATTTCCACATCTTTCATATTCAACGTGCTGGACATGTTAGTGTGCAACCCCTGATATCGAATCAAAATCTGAGCCAGTATGGGCTCATGAACACACCAGTGCAACATGAGCAAAAATAAGACTGACGACATGTCGACAAGTTGCAAACCGCTGTTCCATCTTACAAATTTGTCATGGACGTCTAGGTATTTTTGATATTTTTGAAAGTTTTTAAACATTTCCAAATCATTTACATTCAACTTGCTGGACATCTTAGTGTGCAACCCCTGACACAATCAAAATCTGAGCCAGTATGGGCTCATGAACACACTGCCATAACATTAGCAAAAATAAGGCTGTTCCATCTTGCACATTCGTAATGCACGTCTAGGTATTTTTGATATGAAATATTATAATCATCAATGATGATAAGGGCTTATTCGATGCAGAAGCATGGTCTTTGATGCAGATATGTTGGATGGTCCTGAAAAGGGCTTTTTTTTTCATAGGCCACGGGTAATTGAAGACGTTGAAGTAGATCAGCTTATCCTTGATTTTGTCATTTGCTCCCGGTGTAATGACATGAATGGAAAGCCTTCACTTATCACGTTGACAACCTCCTGCCGCTTGCGGGAATGGATAGAGAGAGCAGCTTCCTTCAGAAGACTATCCAAGTTGTGATACATATGACGAAATGCCCAAGTCTGAAATTTTGCGTAACGTACCATGAAACACACATTTTTATATGCAAATAAAAAACTGTGCAACAAAAACAAACCTTACAACACCTTTCAGGAGAATACAACACCATGTGTACGTGACGGATCGAAACAGGTTCCGGATTGTGCGCACAACACATCCTAGTATTGGCGAGCAGTGGCTACACACACACCTAAGCGACGTGATGTAACAATGAACTACCAGCTACCCTAACACGCGCTCCGCGTCGGCTTGGAAGCAATATATGGCAGGCGGAGCAGATGACGCGGAATGATTGCGGTATACTCTGCGGGTGATTGCGGTACCTTCCGCCTTGCGGCATTTGTCGTCTATAAACCATGCACCCAGAATGGCCGGCTGTCCAGTGTGGAGAGACGCTTCTCGAGGATCTTTCTCTCGTCCTCAAGATAGATGTCGTCTTCGCTTGTGTGGCATTGTCTACATGTATAGGGTCGTCGGTCATGTTCAGCTTAGGGCCAGTTCTCACTTGGCGACGCCCGACGCAGCGTCGTGAGCGGGCGACGGAAGTAGAGGCGCATTTCCGCCGCCCCATCAGAGCGCACGATTTTCATGTTCCCACGTCCAAAGCAGACGAAAACTCAGGAGGCGTGGCCTTTCTGTGTCACCTTATTGGTCGCCAGCTATCGTTCTCGGCAGCTCTCGCCGACGTCGTGAAAGAGATCGGCATAGCAATTTTTTTGGCTCGACGTCTCTCCTCTCCCAACGCCGGAAATGCGCGTCTATTTCCGCCGCCAGCTCACGACGTCGCGTCGGGCGTCGCCAAGTGAGAAATGACCCTCATAGTACCTGTCACCTCTTGTGAAAGCAGTACGAAGTTGGAGTCGATGAATGCGTGCTCCGTCAGTTCGGCTCATGTATCTACAGCCTGTGTACCTTTATGGACCATCGAGAGCGACAACCCTGGGGTGTCTCCAGTGTAGATTGTCCAGTAGCTTCTTCATCTCCATATCTGCTCTTCGCTTTGCTGCCCTTTTGATGTCGTCTTTGGCCAGTGGTATATGTTTTCCCTGCATGTCAGTGAGTGGGCTTCTTTTGCGGCCCCGTCCGCCTTCTCGTTTCCAGGGACCTTGCAGTGGGATCCAGATGGATACCTGATGTCCGTCTCGTCTGAATTTACCGTACGTCTTGGTAATGTTGCTTCGTATGGCGTCATTGGTGGTCTCCTTGTTTGACTTTGGTGTTTGGATGGCAGATCGGGAGTCAGTAAAGAGAACCCACGGTTGCGGCCGGTGAGTCGCCATGCACTTCAGCGCCGAGAATATCCCGTGAAGTTCCGCAGCCGTGGACGAAATCTTGTGGCTTAGCTTGCTCTGTAAAGTCTCGGCATTACGGGGGATCATAGACGGCCGAGGAGGCCCCATCCACAGACACGGAACCGTCAGTATACACGAGGGTATTGCGCTCCCCTAGCTCTGTGACCACCTCCAGTGCAAGCTGCCTAACTTCGATATCAGGAGGCATCACAAACAGAAAAAAACCTTCCGGGGTGTTCCTGTGGACATCCTTTCACGGAAATTCGGATCTCCCTGGGAGACAGACATTTTTCGGACGTCCCCCACATCTCCGAGTGGCCACGATTCGGACTTCCCACATATATCCGTCGTTTATCCTCATAGGATGTTACATGGAGATGTCTGGACATTGCACGGACTTACTTATTTACATGCACACGTTGTGTGGATATACAAACATCCGTAGAGGAGAAAAACATTGATCCTCAGTTTTCGTAGAAATCAGGATTTTTCCGCCTGCCGTTTTGTTTTAGTCCTCGCCTCCGCACCTTTTAATTTCTGTTGCTCCTCTTTATTGTTTCTCGTACGTGCCATGACGGAGAATGAACGCAGCGTTTGAATAAAAAAAAAATATATATATATGAAAGCTCCGAGAAGACCACCCATTCCCAGAAGCTCACTTCGAAAGGCAGTGCCATTTCCTTCCAAAGAGAAAACAGATACTATATACTGCTTGTCTCGCGAGCATCCCCATATTCCAGATACCTTCTCGCCTGTGAATCAAAATGATGGGTAAGTTGTCTAAGCTTAATTCGATTACGCACGCATACAACAACGAATGGGGAAATTGATCGGTGTATTAACTCGCTATCAAGACAACGTCTGTGTTTCTTACTGGTTTTGGTTGAGACATTCAGCTGGTAGATCGAAAGTCAAACTTCGCAGTGCTACATCGCCCCCAGTTTCCCTCTCTCCCGTAATAAATGATCCGTGTAGCATCCCGACAGGGATCTAACTCGGACAATTCTTGAAACAGCCGCGACCGGACATCCTGTGGATACAGATCCTGGGACGTCGATGTATGAGGCTCCCAGTGATATCCGACGGATATAGATTTCCGGATATGGACCTTGGGATCTGTTTCGGACGTCCACAGGAGAAAGTGTTCTGTCTGGGATGTTGCTGGTTTCGGTAATGCCAGGGATAGTGGTGCACGCTGGAGGTGGCACTGGATCTTTCCAAGGAGGTGTGTTTGGCTGCCTGTCGTTTTTATATCCAGCTGGGATGTGCTGCTGAAGGTTTCTGACCGCTGTGCCAAAGCCCGAATTCGGTCGGGTTACGTCTAAGCATGCCAGGGGGTGAACCGTGTGACGCGCTTGGTGGCGCAGGTGTACTTTGATGACCTCCTTTGTTTGGAGCACATGCAGTGTAGGTTGGTTGGCTTCCTCTAGTGCAGCAGCTTGCGGAGTACTCCTCGGGAGTAGGGACGCCGAGTATGATTTTAATCGCGCGGGCATGAAGGCATTCCAGCTTGTTTCTGTTAGTGTTGCAGAGGTTGTTCTCTTGCGCTCGGTACTACGTCATACCGATCGGGCGACGAGGAGGCGAGCCAAGAGTGAAAGAACCTCCTCATATTCAAAGTGCCATAACTCCGTGATGCGAGAGCGCAGCGTGAAGGGGTTTCGACGGAGATGTTTGACACCCATAAATCTACATTTCAAACATGATATCGTGTAATATTCGGCATTGGATTCACAACCCCTTTAACTTTCTTGGACATTGAGGATCCTTCTGAAGGAAAAAATTCCATCGCTGTGGCTCATTTTCTGCAAGAAGAAGCAACTCGGACCTGAAGATTGTTTCTGTTGACATCGAGGACCCTTTCAATTCAGTTCCACAAGATGACTTGCTAGAAGGTTACAAGCTCACATAAAAGAGAGAGAGAGAGAGAGAGAGAGAGAGAGAGAGAGATCTGGTGTCATATCCCCTTTCAGGACAGCGTTCAGGTGTCCTAGCTCACCAAGGCATGTGTCATTAGGAACAGAGAAGAAATCTCAGGGAAAAAAAAAGCATCATCTTTATGAATTCCAGGACTGGTTGCCTTTTTAGGAAGCATTCCCTTACGTTTCGTTCATGATGTTCTCACTGAGAGAGGGATATATTTCCCCGGGAATGTCCTAGACCCAGTCCCCCGCATGGGCATTCCCACGATTTTTTCCAAGGGGGCAAAAAGCGCTTCTAAAGAGGGGCAACCCCTCTTACCTCTTCTCTTGGAGACGGAACCAACCGCTGTGGACTGGTGGACTGTGCGTGTATTAGATTCATATAAAAATGGCATCTGTGAAAAATCATGACGACCTGCAATTTTTACAAGTGACCTTTGATCTCCATAGGGGGTCCGCAGCCTCCCTTGCCCCCTCGGTACGCCCATTGGCACCCGTACAACTCCTCCCGAAACATTATTCTTGCTGTGCCACCAGCGCCCCTGCCATAGGCGCACCGAGAGAGAGGGAGGGGGCCTTGCCCCCTTGCCTTGTTTGTGAAAATAGTGCATCGTATACGCCGTAATGATTATTCTGAGGAAACTCTGAACACCCGCACGGTCCGCAACGTCCTTCTAAAAAAAAAAGAGGTGGGTTTGCGCGCTTGCCCCCACCCCCTGGAAGCACTTCCCAGATAACACAAGCCTATCCAAGGGACGTCGACGGGACGTCCGCCTTCGAACTGCACGGACATCGCTGGGACTGCATCATTTCGTTCGATACCAGTCCGTATGAACTCCCAGTGAAACTCCGAAGTATGTTTTATGGAGGTTTCAGGGATGTCATATGGGATCATATGGCCCATAAAATATATATGTATTTTTTGCGCTTCCCAGTCAGAAAATTCTGTCTCACAGATGTCCATCGGATATACTTTCACGGAGATATGGATATCCGCAGAATAATGAAATTCCTCCAGCGGCTATACTACGGAGATCCACTTGGCCGAGCTTCGAACTTCCTACGAACGAACACCTTGCGGACATAACCAGGGCATACGGACGTAAGCAGGAGCTCTCTGGGATGCAGCGTGTGTCACTTTTTTCTTTTTGAGAAGTCATTATACGCTTTGTAGTAGAATATAAGGCGTCTTTCTGCCATTCTTTTAAACATCTACCACCGTCGCCAGTGGTTTTGTTTTCTGTTGCTCCGCTTTCTTTCCCAAAAGAAAAAATAAGCACGGCGTTTCAAAAAAGAAAGAAAGGAAACAGCAACGAGAGATTAAGCCACTCACAAAAAAAAAAAAAAAATATTGTAAATGAAGTGGCATTCACTTCCGAACAGAAAACAGACACAGCTCATGGGTGTTCTCGTAAGCTTCTACACATTCGAAAGCGCTGTTCGCTTGTGAGTCGGAATCAAGGGTGGGATGCTTAAGTTTAATTCGATTGCGTACAAAAACAACAGTGAAATGAGAAATTGCTCTGAATAAGGGACGGTCTCGTACAGATCGAGCGATTCCGAAACTTAGCTGACATTATATTCAAGAGTGCTACAGAAACACAGTCGCGAAGTTTCAACCAGAACAACGAAGTGGTTTTCGAGAAATTTGAAGAAATATGCCGTGACAGCAGACGACGGAAGTTGCAGCTGGATTCAACTCCCTCTCATGCAACGTCACATGTGACGTGGTTATGGTATTTATGGTGGCAGGTCGCTCATTGGGCGACCGAAGCACATGCTCAATCACAGTCGGAGGTGTATGCGCTTTGCGCTTAGAAGTTGTCACGCGCGACGTCGTAATGTCTGACAGCAAATTTAGCGATAGTGACGGGTCCCTCTCACTAAGCGGTGAAGATGAGCCCCTCGGCGCCGACCGATTGACTAACGGGGACGTTGATGAACCTTTAGCTGCTGACCCTTTGCCACAACAACGTGGTTAGCCAGTGGAGTAGTGGATGACCCGGAATCGATTGACGGTAAGACTCATCCATAAAAGCGCACTTTTTTGCGTATATATGTTCCGCCTGATCCTGACACCATTCTAAATTGTACAAACATTGCAGCTCGCGGCTGTGCAACACAACTTTTGTGACTTCCTGTGGTGGAACCATAGGTGGGCATTTTGGTGAAACCTCACTCGCCCTCACCCTCACGGCCCTCACCTGCACATGCCCTCACTCGCCCTCACCCTCACCGCCCTCATGAGCACATGCCCTCACTCGCCCTCAACCTCACGCAAGCCCTGACGCAACAAGCCCTGACAAGCCAAACGCAAGCCCTGAGGGTCTTACCCTCATCAGGTCTCCTGTGAGTGCACTCATGAGATCTGAGGGGCGCCAGGTCTCTCTGAGTGAAGTCACTGGTGAGGCCTGATGTGTGTGAGGTCAATAAGAGGCCATTAAGAAATGAGGTCAAATGACGCATAACAGACGTGCGCAAATTAAATTATGAAGGCATTGATGATATTGTTCCAGCGACACAACCACCAGCTGTGTGCACTTTAAAGGGCTGGTGTACTGTTTTTTAGCAATTTCGTCTACGTCGCGCTGGGAACACAACAAAGCCTCCTGAGCTGACTGATTACTTCGTGATATGACATCAAGGTGAAAAACCGGGCGTGTTGGTGTTGATCTTGCATGACGAACTAGCACTGGGAACGGGACAGAGATATGGTTCGTGATATGGTTCCAGCGACCCAACTACATGCAGGGCGCACTTTAAAGGGCTGGTGTGCACGTTTTTACCAATTTCGTCTATGTTGCGCTGGGAACGCAGCAAAGCGTCCTGAGCTGACTGATTGCTTGGTGATATGGTTGCAGTGACCCAACTACCGAGAGGGTGCACTTTAAAGGGCTGGTGTACTGTTTTTTAGCAATTTCGTCTACGTCGCGCTGGGAACACAACAAAGCCTCCTGAGCTGACTGATTACTTCGTGATATGACATCAAGGTGAAAAACCGGGCGTGTTGGTGTTGATCTTGCATGACGAACTAGCACTGGGAACGGGACAGAGATATGGTTCGTGATATGGTTCCAGCGACCCAACTACATGCAGGGCGCACTTTAAAGGGCTGGTGTGCACGTTTTTACCAATTTCGTCTATGTTGCGCTGGGAACACAGCAAAGCGTCCTGAGCTGACTGATTACTTGGTGATATGGTTGCAGTGACCCAACTACCGAGAGGGTGCACTTTAAAGGGCTGGTGTACTGTTTTTTAGCAATTTCGTCTACGTCGCGCTGGGAACACAACAAAGCCTCCTGAGCTGACTGATTACTTCGTGATATGACATCAAGGTGAAAAACCGGGCGTGTTGGTGTTGATCTTGCATGACGAACTAGCACTGGGAACGGGACAGAGATATGGTTCGTGATATGGTTCCAGCGACCCAACTACATGCAGGGCGCACTTTAAAGGGCCGGTGTGCACGTTTTTACCAATTTCGTCTATGTTGCGCTGGGAACGCAGCAAAGCGTCCTGAGCTGACTGATTACTTGGTGATATGGTTGCAGTGACCAACTACCGAGAGGGTGCACTTTAAAGGGCTGGTGTACTGTTTTTTAGCAATTTCGTCTACGTCGCGCTGGGAACACAACAAAGCCTCCTGAGCTGACTGATTACTTCGTGATATGACATCAAGGTGAAAAACCGGGCGTGTTGGTGTTGATCTTGCATGACGAACTAGCACTGGGAACGGGACAGAGATATGGTTCGTGATATGGTTCCAGCGACCCAACTACATGCAGGGCGCACTTTAAAGGGCTGGTGTGCACGTTTTTACCAATTTCGTCTATGTTGCGCTGGGAACGCAGCAAAGCGTCCTGAGCTGACTGATTACTTGGTGATATGGTTGCAGTGACCCAACTACCGAGAGGGTGCACTTTAAAGGGCTGGTGTACTGTTTTTTAGCAATTTCGTCTACGTCGCGCTGGGAACACAACAAAGCCTCCTGAGCTGACTGATTACTTCGTGATATGACATCAAGGTGAAAAACCGGGCGTGTTGGTGTTGATCTTGCATGACGAACTAGCACTGGGAACGGGACAGAGATATGGTTCGTGATATGGTTCCAGCGACCCAACTACATGCAGGGCGCACTTTAAAGGGCTGGTGTGCACGTTTTTACCAATTTCGTCTATGTTGCGCTGGGAACACAGCAAAGCGTCCTGAGCTGACTGATTACTTGGTGATATGGTTGCAGTGACCCAACTACCGAGAGGGTGCACTTTAAAGGGCTGGTGTACTGTTTTTTAGCAATTTCGTCTACGTCGCGCTGGGAACACAACAAAGCCTCCTGAGCTGACTGATTACTTGGTGATATGGTTGCAGTGACCCAACTACCGAGAGGGCGCACTTTAAAGGGCTGGTGTACTGTTTTTTAGCAATTTCGTCTACGTCGCGCTGGGAACACAACAAAGCCTCCTGAGCTGACTGATTACTTCGTGATATGACATCAAGGTGAAAAACCGGGCGTGTTGGTGTTGATCTTGCATGACGAACTAGCACTGGGAACGGGACAGAGATATGGTTCGTGATATGGTTCCAGCGACCCAACTACATGCAGGCGCACTTTAAAGGGCTGGTGTGCACGTTTTTACCAATTTCGTCTATGTTGCGCTGGGAACACAGCAAAGCGTCCTGAGCTGACTGATTACTTGGTGATATGGTTGCAGTGACCCAACTACGGAGAGGGTGCACTTTAAAGGGCTGGTGTACTGTTTTTTAGCAATTTCGTCTACGTCGCGCTGGGAACACAACAAAGCCTCCTGAGCTGACTGATTACTTCGTGATATGACATCAAGGTGAAAAACCGGGCGTGTTGGTGTTGATCTTGCATGACGAACTAGCACTGGGAACGGGACAGAGATATGGTTCGTGATATGGTTCCAGCGACCCAACTACATGCAGGGCGCACTTTAAAGGGCTGGTGTGCACGTTTTTACCAATTTCGTCTATGTTGCGCTGGGAACACAGCAAAGCGTCCTGAGCTGACTGATTACTTGGTGATATGGTTGCAGTGACCCAACTACCGAGAGGGTGCACTTTAAAGGGCTGGTGTACTGTTTTTTAGCAATTTCGTCTACGTCGCGCTGGGAACACAACAAAGCCTCCTGAGCTGACTGATTACTTCGTGATATGACATCAAGGTGAAAAACCGGGCGTGTTGGTGTTGATCTTGCATGACGAACTAGCACTGGGAACGGGACAGAGATATGGTTCGTGATATGGTTCCAGCGACCCAACTACATGCAGGGCGCACTTTAAAGGGCTGATGTGCACGTTTTTACCAATTTCGTCTATGTTGCGCTGGGAACACAGCAAAGCGTCCTGAGCTGACTGATTACTTGGTGATATGGTTGCAGTGACCCAACTACCGAGAGGGTGCACTTTAAAGGGCTGGTGTACTGTTTTTTAGCAATTTCGTCTACGTCGCGCTGGGAACACAACAAAGCCTCCTGAGCTGACTGATTACTTCGTGATATGACATCAAGGTGAAAAACCGGGCGTGTTGGTGTTGATCTTGCATGACGAACTAGCACTGGGAACGGGACAGAGATATGGTTCGTGATATGGTTCCAGCGACCCAACTACATGCAGGGCGCACTTTAAAGGGCTGGTGTGCACGTTTTTTACCAATTTCGTCTATGTTGCGCTGGGAACGCAGCAAAGCGTCCTGAGCTGACTGATTACTTGGTGATATGGTTGCAGTGACCCAACTACCGAGAGGGTGCACTTTAAAGGGCTGGTGTACTGTTTTTTAGCAATTTCGTCTACGTCGCGCTGGGAACACAACAAAGCCTCCTGAGCTGACTGATTACTTCGTGATATGACATCAAGGTGAAAAACCGGGCGTGTTGGTGTTGATCTTGCATGACGAACTAGCACTGGGAACGGGACAGAGATATGGTTCGTGATATGGTTCCAGCGACCCAACTACATGCAGGGCGCACTTTAAAGGGCTGGTGTGCACGTTTTTACCAATTACGTCTATGTTGCGCTGGGAACACAGCAAAGCGTCCTGAGCTGACTGATTACTTGGTGATATGGTTGCAGTGACCCAACTACCGAGAGGGTGCACTTTAAAGGGCTGGTGTACTGTTTTTTAGCAATTTCGTCTACGTCGCGCTGGGAACACAACAAAGCCTCCTGAGCTGACTGATTACTTCGTGATATGACATCAAGGTGAAAAACCGGGCGTGTTGGTGTTGATCTTGCATGACGAACTAGTACTGGGAACGGGACAGAGATATGGTTCGTGATATGGTTCCAGCGACCCAACTACATGCAGGGCGCACTTTAAAGGGCTGGTGTGCACGTTTTTACCAATTTCGTCTATGTTGCGCTGGGAACACAGCAAAGCGTCCTGAGCTGACTGATTACTTGGTGATATGGTTGCAGTGACCCAACTACCGAGAGGGTGCACTTTAAAGGGCTGGTGTACTGTTTTTTAGCAATTTCGTCTACGTCGCGCTGGGAACACAACAAAGCCTCCTGAGCTGACTGATTACTACGTGATATGACATCAAGGTGAAAAACCGGGCGTGTTGGTGTTGATCTTGCATGACGAACTAGCACTGGGAACGGGACAGAGATATGGTTCGTGATATGGTTCCAGCGACCCAACTACATGCAGGGCGCACTTTAAAGGGCTGGTGTGCACGTTTTTACCAATTTCGTCTATGTTGCGCTGGGAACGCAGCAAAGCGTCCTGAGCTGACTGATTACTTGGTGATATGGTTGCAGTGACCCAACTACCGAGAGGGTGCACTTTAAAGGGCTGGTGTACTGTTTTTTAGCAATTTCGTCTACGTCGCGCTGGGAACACAACAAAGCCTCCTGAGCTGACTGATTACTTCGTGATATGACATCAAGGTGAAAAACCGGGCGTGTTGGTGTTGATCTTGCATGACGAACTAGCACTGGGAACGGGACAGAGATATGGTTCGTGATATGGTTCCAGCGACCCAACTACATGCAGGGCGCACTTTAAAGGGCTGGTGTGCACGTTTTTACCAATTTCGTCTATGTTGCGCTGGGAACACAGCAAAGCGTCCTGAGCTGACTGATTACTTGGTGATATGGTTGCAGTGACCCAACTACCGAGAGGGTGCACTTTAAAGGGCTGGTGTACTGTTTTTTAGCAATTTCGTCTACGTCGCGCTGGGAACACAACAAAGCCTCCTGAGCTGACTGATTACTTCGTGATATGACATCAAGGTGAAAAACCGGGCGTGTTGGTGTTGATCTTGCATGACGAACTAGCACTGGGAACGGGACAGAGATATGGTTCGTGATATGGTTCCAGCGACCCAACTACATGCAGGGCGCACTTTAAAGGGCTGGTGTGCACGTTTTTACCAATTTCGTCTATGTTGCGCTGGGAACACAGCAAAGCGTCCTGAGCTGACTGATTACTTGGTGATATGGTTGCAGTGACCCAACTACCGAGAGGGTGCACTTTAAAGGGCTGGTGTACTGTTTTTTAGCAATTTCGTCTACGTCGCGCTGGGAACACAACAAAGCCTCCTGAGCTGACTGATTACTTCGTGATATGACATCAAGGTGAAAAACCGGGCGTGTTGGTGTTGATCTTGCATGACGAACTAGTACTGGGAACGGGACAGAGATATGGTTCGTGATATGGTTCCAGCGACCCAACTACATGCAGGGCGCACTTTAAAGGGCTGGTGTGCACGTTTTTACCAATTTCGTCTATGTTGCGCTGGGAACACAGCAAAGCGTCCTGAGCTGACTGATTACTTGGTGATATGGTTGCAGTGACCCAACTACCGAGAGGGTGCACTTTAAAGGGCTGGTGTACTGTTTTTTAGCAATTTCGTCTACGTCGCGCTGGGAACACAACAAAGCCTCCTGAGCTGACTGATTACTACGTGATATGACATCAAGGTGAAAAACCGGGCGTGTTGGTGTTGATCTTGCATGACGAACTAGCACTGGGAACGGGACAGAGATATGGTTCGTGATATGGTTCCAGCGACCCAACTACATGCAGGGCGCACTTTAAAGGGCTGGTGTGCACGTTTTTACCAATTTCGTCTATGTTGCGCTGGGAACGCAGCAAAGCGTCCTGAGCTGACTGATTACTTGGTGATATGGTTGCAGTGACCCAACTACCGAGAGGGTGCACTTTAAAGGGCTGGTGTACTGTTTTTTAGCAATTTCGTCTACGTCGCGCTGGGAACACAACAAAGCCTCCTGAGCTGACTGATTACTTCGTGATATGACATCAAGGTGAAAAACCGGGCGTGTTGGTGTTGATCTTGCATGACGAACTAGCACTGGGAACGGGATAGAGATATGGTTCGTGATATGGTTCCAGCGACCCAACTACATGCAGGGCGCACTTTAAAGGGCTGGTGTGCACGTTTTTACCAATTTCGTCTATGTTGCGCTGGGAACACAGCAAAGCGTCCTGAGCTGACTGATTACTTGGTGATATGGTTGCAGTGACCCAACTACCGAGAGGGTGCACTTTAAAGGGCTGGTGTACTGTTTTTTAGCAATTTCGTCTACGTCGCGCTGGGAACACAACAAAGCCTCCTGAGCTGACTGATTACTTGGTGATATGGTTGCAGTGACCCAACTACCGAGAGGGCGCACTTTAAAGGGCTGGTGTACTGTTTTTTAGCAATTTCGTCTACGTCGCACTGGGAACACAACAAAGCCTCCTGAGCTGACTGATTACTTCGTGATATGACATCAAGGTGAAAAACCGGGCGTGTTGGTGTTGATCTTGCATGACGAACTAGCACTGGGAACGGGACAGAGATATGGTTCGTGATATGGTTCCAGCGACCCAACTACATGCAGGGCGCACTTTAAAGGGCTGGTGTGCACGTTTTTACCAATTTCGTCTATGTTGCGCTGGGAACGCAGCAAAGCGTCCTGAGCTGACTGATTACTTGGTGATATGGTTGCAGTGACCCAACAACCGAGAGGGTGCACTTTAAAGGGCTGGTGTACTGTTTTTTTAGCAATTTCGTCTACGTCGCGCTGGGAACACAACAAAGCCTCCTGAGCTGACTGATTACTTGGTGATATGGTTGCAGTGACCCAACTACCGAGAGGGCGCACTTTAAAGGGCTGGTGTACTGTTTTTTAGCAATTTCGTCTACGTCGCGCTGGGAACACAACAAAGCCTCCTGAGCTGACTGATTACTTCGTGATATGACATCAAGGTGAAAAACCGGGCGTGTTGGTGTTGATCTTGCATGACGAACTAGCACTGGGAACGGGACAGAGATATGGTTCGTGATATGGTTCCAGCGACCCAACAACATGCAGGGCGCACTTTAAAGGGCTGGTGTGCACGTTTTTACCAATTTCGTCTATGTTGCGCTGGGAACACAGCAAAGCGTCCTGAGCTGACTGATTACTTGGTGATATGGTTGCAGTGACCCAACTACCGAGAGGGTGCACTTTAAAGGGCTGGTTTACTGTTTTTTAGCAATTTCGTCTTGTCGCGCTGGGAAGACAACAAAGCCTCCTGAGCTGACTGATTACTTCGTGATATGACATCAAGGTGAAAAACCGGGCGTGTTGGTGTTGATCTTGCATGACGAACTAGCACTGGGAACGGGACAGAGATATGGTTCGTGATATGGTTCCAGCGACCCAACTGCATGCAGGGCGCACTTTAAAGGGCTGGTGTGCACGTTTTTACCAATTTCGTCTATGTTGCGCTGGGAACGCAGCAAAGCGTCCTGAGCTGACTGATTACTTGGTGATATGGTTGCAGTGACCCAACTACCGAGAGGGTGCACTTTAAAGGGCTGGTGTACTGTTTTTTAGCAATTTCGTCTACGTCGCGCTGGGAACACAACAAAGCCTCCTGAGCTGACTGATTACTTGGTAATATGGTTGCAGTGACCCAACTACCGAGAGGGTGCACTTTAAAGGGCTGGTGTACTGTTTTTTAGCAATTTCGTCTACGTCGCGCTGGGAACACAACAAAGCCTCCTGAGCTAACTGATTACTTCGTGATATGATATCAAGGTGAAAAACCGGGCGTGTTGGTGTTGATCTTGCATGACGAACTAGCACTGGGAACGGGACAGAGATATGGTTCGTGATATGGTTCCAGCGACCCAACAACATGCAGGGCGCACTTTAAAGGGCTGGTGTGCACGTTTTTACCAATTTCGTCTATGTTGCGCTGGGAACACAGCAAAGCGTCCTGAGCTGACTGATTACTTGGTGATATGGTTGCAGTGACCCAACTACCGAGAGGGTGCACTTTAAAGGGCTGGTGTACTGTTTTTTAGCAATTTCGTCTACGTCGCGCTGGGAACACAACAAAGCCTCCTGAGCTGACTGATTACTTCGTGATATGACATCAAGGTGAAAAACCGGGCGTGTTGGTGTTGATCTTGCATGACGAACTAGCACTGGGAACGGGACAAAGATATGGTTCGTGATATGGTTCCAGCGACCCAACTACATGCAGGGCGCACTTTAAAGGGCTGGTGTGCACGTTTTTACCAATTTCGTCTATGTTGCGCTGGGAACACAGCAAAGTGTCCTGAGCTGACTGATTACATGTTGATATGGTTGCAGTGACCCAACTACCGAGAGGGTGCACTTTAAAGGGCTGGTGTACTGTTTTTTTAGCAATTTCGTCTACGTCGCGCTGGGAACACAACAAAGCCTCCTGAGCTGACTGATTACTTCGTGATATGACATCAAGGTGAAAAACCGGGCGTGTTGGTGTTGATCTTGCATGACGAACTAGCACTGGGAACGGGACAGAGATATGGTTCGTGATATGGTTCCAGCGACCCAACTACATGCAGGGCGCACTTTAAAGGGCTGGTGTGCACGTTTTTACCAATTTCGTCTATGTTGCGCTGGGAACACAGCAAAGCGTCCTGAGCTGACTGATTACATGGTGATATGGTTGCAGTGACCCAACTACCGAGAGGGTGCACTTTAAAGGGCTGGTGTACTGTTTTTTAGCAATTTCGTCTACGTCGCGCTGGGAACACAACAAAGCCTCCTGAGCTGACTGATTACTTCGTGATATGACATCAAGGTGAAAAACCGGGCGTGTTGGTGTTGATCTTGCATGACGAACTAGCACTGGGAACGGGACAGAGATATGGTTCGTGATATGGTTCCAGCGACCCAACTACATGCAGGGCGCACTTTAAAGGGCTGGTGTGCACGTTTTTACCAATTTCGTCTATGTTGCGCTGGGAACGCAGCAAAGCGTCCTGAGCTGACTGATTACTTGGTGATATGGTTGCAGTGACCCAACTACCGAGAGGGTGCACTTTAAAGGGCTGGTGTACTGTTTTTTAGCAATTTCGTCTACGTCGCGCTGGGAACACAACAAAGCCTCCTGAGCTGACTGATTACTTCGTGATATGACATCAAGGTGAAAAACCGGGCGTGTTGGTGTTGATCTTGCATGACGAACTAGCACTGGGAACGGGACAGAGATATGGTTCGTGATATGGTTCCAGCGACCCAACTACATGCAGGGCGCACTTTAAAGGGCTGGTGTGCACGTTTTTACCAATTTCGTCTATGTTGCGCTGGGAACACAGCAAAGCGTCCTGAGCTGACTGATTACTTGGTGATATGGTTGCAGTGACCCAACTACCGAGAGGGTGCACTTTAAAGGGCTGGTGTACTGTTTTTTAGCAATTTCGTCTACGTCGCGCTGGGAACACAACAAAGCCTCCTGAGCTGACTGATTACTTGGTGATATGGTTGCAGTGACCCAACTACCGAGAGGGCGCACTTTAAAGGGCTGGTGTACTGTTTTTTTAGCAATTTCGTCTACGTCGCGCTGGGAACACAACAAAGCCTCCTGAGCTGACTGATTACTTCGTGATATGACATCAAGGTGAAAAACCGGGCGTGTTGGTGTTGATCTTGCATGACGAACTAGCACTGGGAACGGGACAGAGATATGGTTCGTGATATGGTTCCAGCGACCCAACTACATGCAGGGCGCACTTTAAAGGGCTGGTGTGCACGTTTTTACCAATTTCGTCTATGTTGCGCTGGGAACACAGCAAAGCGTCCTGAGCTGACTGATTACTTGGTGATATGGTTGCAGTGACCCAACTACCGAGAGGGTGCACTTTAAAGGGCTGGTGTACTGTTTTTTAGCAATTTCGTCTACGTCGCGCTGGGAACACAACAAAGCCTCCTGAGCTGACTGATTACTTCGTGATATGACATCAAGGTGAAAAACCGGGCGTGTTGGTGTTGATCTTGCATGACGAACTAGCACTGGGAACGGGACAGAGATATGGTTCGTGATATGGTTCCAGCGACCCAACTACATGCAGGGCGCACTTTAAAGGGCTGGTGTGCACGTTTTTACCAATTTCGTCTATGTTGCGCTGGGAACACAGCAAAGCGTCCTGAGCTGACTGATTACTTGGTGATATGGTTGCAGTGACCCAACTACCGAGAGGGTGCACTTTAGAGGGCTGGTGTACTGTTTTTTAGCAATTTCGTCTACGTCGCGCTGGGAACACAACAAAGCCTCCTGAGCTGACTGATTACTTCGTGATATGACATCAAGGTGAAAAACCGGGCGTGTTGGTGTTGATCTTGCATGACGAACTAGCACTGGGAACGGGACAGAGATATGGTTCGTGATATGGTTCCAGCGACCCAACTACATGCAGGGCGCACTTTAAAGGGCTGGTGTGCACGTTTTTACCAATTTCGTCTATGTTGCGCTGGGAACACAGCAAAGCGTCCTGAGCTGACTGATTACTTGGTGATATGGTTGCAGTGACCCAACTACCGAGAGGGTGCACTTTAAAGGGCTGGTGTACTGTTTTTTAGCAATTTCGTCTACGTCGCGCTGGGAACACAACAAAGCCTCCTGAGCTGACTGATTACTTCGTGATATGACATCAAGGTGAAAAACCGGGCGTGTTGGTGTTGATCTTGCATGACGAACTAGCACTGGGAACGGGACAGAGATATGGTTCGTGATATGGTTCCAGCGACCCAACTACATGCAGGGCGCACTTTAAAGGGCTGGTGTGCACGTTTTTACCAATTTCGTCTATGTTGCGCTGGGAACACAGCAAAGCGTCCTGAGCTGACTGATTACTTGGTGATATGGTTGCAGTGACCCAACTACCGAGAGGGTGCACTTTAAAGGGCTGGTGTACCGTTTTTTAGCAATTTCGTCTACGTCGCGCTGGGAACACAACAAAGCCTCCTGAGCTGACTGATTACTTCGTGGTATGACATCAAGGTGAAAAACCGGGCGTGTTGGTGTTGATCTTGCATGACGAACTAGCACTGGGAACGGGACAGAGATATGGTTCGTGTATATGGTTCCAGCGACCCAACTACATGCAGGGCGCACTTTAAAGGGCTGGTGTGCACGTTTTTACCAATTTCGTCTATGTTGCGCTGGGAACGCAGCAAAGCGTCCTGAGCTGACTGATTACTTGGTGATATGGTTGCAGTGACCCAACTACCGAGAGGGTGCACTTTAAAGGGCTGGTGTACTGTTTTTTAGCAATTTCGTCTACGTCGCGCTGGGAACACAACAAAGCCTCCTGAGCTGACTGATTACTTCGTGATATGACATCAAGGTGAAAAACCGGGCGTGTTGGTGTTGATCTTGCATGACGAACTAGCACTGGGAACGGGATAGAGATATGGTTCGTGATATGGTTCCAGCGACCCAACTACATGCAGGGCGCACTTTAAAGGGCTGGTGTGCACGTTTTTACCAATTTCGTCTATGTTGCGCTGGGAACACAGCAAAGCGTCCTGAGCTGACTGATTACTTGGTGATATGGTTGCAGTGACCCAACTACCGAGAGGGTGCACTTTAAAGGGCTGGTGTACTGTTTTTTAGCAATTTCGTCTACGTCGCGCTGGGAACACAACAAAGCCTCCTGAGCTGACTGATTACTTGGTGATATGGTTGCAGTGACCCAACTACCGAGAGGGCGCACTTTAAAGGGCTGGTGTACTGTTTTTTAGCAATTTCGTCTACGTCGCGCTGGGAACACAACAAAGCCTCCTGAGCTGACTGATTACTTCGTGATATGACATCAAGGTGAAAAACCGGGCGTGTTGGTGTTGATCTTGCATGACGAACTAGCACTGGGAACGGGACAGAGATATGGTTTGTGATATGGTTCCAGCGACCGAACTACATGCAGGGCGCACTTTAAAGGGCTGGTGTGCACGTTTTTACCAATTTCGTCTATGTTGCGCTGGGAACACAGCAAAGCGTCCTGAGCTGACTGATTACTTCGTGATATGACATCAAGGTGAAAAACCGGGCGTGTTGGTGTTGATCTTGCATGACGAACTAGCACTGGGAACGGGACAGAGATATGGTTCGTGATATGGTTCCAGCGACCCAACTACATGCAGGGCGCACTTTAAAGGGCTGGTGTGCACGTTTTTACCAATTTCGTCTATGTTGCGCTGGGAACACAGCAAAGCGTCCTGAGCTGACTGATTACATGGTGATATGGTTGCAGTGACCCAACTACCGAGAGGGTGCACTTTAAAGGGCTGGTGTACTGTTTTTTAGCAATTTCGTCTACGTCGCGCTGGGAACACAACAAAGCCTCCTGAGCTGACTGATTACTTCGTGATATGACATCAAGGTGAAAAACCGGGCGTGTTGGTGTTGATCTTGCATGACGAACTAGCACTGGGAACGGGATAGAGATATGGTTCGTGATATGGTTCCAGCGACCCAACTACATGCAGGGCGCACTTTAAAGGGCTGGTGTGCACGTTTTTACCAATTTCGTCTATGTTGCGCTGGGAACACAGCAAAGCGTCCTGAGCTCACTGATTACTTGGTGATATGGTTGCAGTGACCCAACTACCGAGAGGGTGCACTTTAAAGGGCTGGTGTACAGTTTTTTAGCAATTTCGTCTACGTCGCGCTGGGAACACAACAAAGCCTCCTGAGCTGACTGATTACTTGGTGATATGGTTGCAGTGACCCAACTACCGAGAGGGCGCACTTTAAAGGGCTGGTGTACTGTTTTTTAGCAATTTCGTCTACGTCGCGCTGGGAACACAACAAAGCCTCCTGAGCTGACTGATTACTTCGTGATATGACATCAAGGTGAAAAACCGGGCGTGTTGGTGTTGATCTTGCATGACGAACTAGCACTGGGAACGGGACAGAGATATGGTTCGTGATATGGTTCCAGCGACCCAACTACATGCAGGGCGCACTTTAAAGGGCTGGTGTGCACGTTTTTACCAATTTCGTCTATGTTGCGCTGGGAACACAGCAAAGCGTCCTGAGCTGACTGATTACTTGGTGATATGGTTGCAGTGACCCAACTACCGAGAGGGTGCACTTTAAAGGGCTGGTGTACTGTTTTTTAGCAATTTCGTCTACGTCGCGCTGGGAACACAACAAAGCCTCCTGAGCTGACTGATTACTTCGTGATATGACATCAAGGTGAAAAACCGGGCGTGTTGGTGTTGATCTTGCATGACGAACTAGCACTGGGAACGGGACAGAGATATGGTTCGTGATATGGTTCCAGCGACCCAACTACATGCAGGGCGCACTTTAAAGGGCTGGTGTGCACGTTTTTACCAATTTCGTCTATGTTGCGCTGGGAACACAGCAAAGCGTCCTGAGCTGACTGATTACATGGTGATATGGTTGCAGTGACCCAACTACCGAGAGGGTGCACTTTAAAGGGCTGGTGTACTGTTTTTTAGCAATTTCGTCTACGTCGCGCTGGGAACACAACAAAGCCTCCTGAGCTGACTGATTACTTCGTGATATGACATCAAGGTGAAAAACCGGGCGTGTTGGTGTTGATCTTGCATGACGAACTACCACTGGGAACGGGACAGAGATATGGTTCGTGATATGGTTCCAGCGACCCAACTACATGCAGGGCAACTTTAAAGGGCTGGTGTGCACGTTTTTACCAATTTCGTCTATGTTGCGCTGGGAACGCAGCAAAGCGTCCTGAGCTGACTGATTACTTGGTGATATGGTTGCAGTGACCCAACCACCGAGAGGGTGCACTTTAAAGGGCTGGTGTACTGTTTTTTAGCAATTTCGTCTACGTCGCGCTGGGAACACAACAAAGCCTCCTGAGCTGACTGATTACTTGGTGATATGGTTGCAGTGACCCAACTACCGAGAGGGCGCACTTTAAAGGGCTGGTGTACTGTTTTTTAGCAATTTCGTCTACGTCGCGCTGGGAACACAACAAAGCCTCCTGAGCTGACTGATTACTTCGTGATATGACATCAAGGTGAAAAACCGGGCGTGTTGGTGTTGAGATTGCATGACGAACTAGCACTGGGAACGGGACAGAGATATGGTTCGTGATATGGTTCCAGCGACCCAACAACATGCAGGGCGCACTTTAAAGGGCTGGTGTGCACGTTTTTACCAATTTCGTCTATGTTGCGCTGGGAACACAGCAAAGCGTCCTGAGCTGACTGATTACTTGGTGATATGGTTGCAGTGACCCAACTACCGAGAGGGTGCACTTTAAAGGGCTGGTGTACTGTTTTTTAGCAATTTCGTCTACGTCGCGCTGGGAACACAACAAAGCCTCCTGAGCTGACTGATTACTTCGTGGTATGACATCAAGGTGAAAAACCGGGCGTGTTGGTGTTGATCTTGCATGACGAACTAGCACTGGGAACGGGACAGAGATATGGTTCGTGATATGGTTCCAGCGACCCAACTACATGCAGGGCGCACTTTAAAGGGCTGGTGTGCACGTTTTTACCAATTTCGTCTATGTTGCGCTGGGAACACAGCAAAGCGTCCTGAGCTGACTGATTACTTGGTGATATGGTTGCAGTGACCCAACTACCGAGAGGGTGCACTTTAAAGGGCTGGTGTACTGTTTTTTAGCAATTTCGTCTACGTCGCGCTGGGAACACAACAAAGCCTCCTGAGCTGACTGATTACTACGTGATATGACATCAAGGTGAAAAACCGGGCGTGTTGGTGTTGATCTTGCATGACGAACTAGCACTGGGAACGGGACAGAGATATGGTTCGTGTATATGGTTCCAGCGACCCAACTACATGCAGGGCGCACTTTAAAGGGCTGGTGTGCACGTTTTTACCAATTTCGTCTATGTTGCGCTGGGAACGCAGCAAAGCGTCCTGAGCTGACTGATTACTTGGTGATATGGTTGCAGTGACCCAACTACCGAGAGGGTGCACTTTAAAGGGCTGGTGTACTGTTTTTTAGCAATTTCGTCTACGTCGCGCTGGGAACACAACAAAGCCTCCTGAGCTGACTGATTACTTCGTGATATGACATCAAGGTGAAAAACCGGGCGTGTTGGTGTTGATCTTGCATGACGAACTAGCACTGGGAACGGGATAGAGATATGGTTCGTGATATGGTTCCAGCGACCCAACTACATGCAGGGCGCACTTTAAAGGGCTGGTGTGCACGTTTTTACCAATTTCGTCTATGTTGCGCTGGGAACACAGCAAAGCGTCCTGAGCTGACTGATTACTTGGTGATATGGTTGCAGTGACCCAACTACCGAGAGGGTGCACTTTAAAGGGCTGGTGTACTGTTTTTTAGCAATTTCGTCTACGTCGCGCTGGGAACACAACAAAGCCTCCTGAGCTGACTGATTACTTGGTGATATGGTTGCAGTGACCCAACTACCGAGAGGGCGCACTTTAAAGGGCTGGTGTACTGTTTTTTAGCAATTTCGTCTACGTCGCGCTGGGAACACAACAAAGCCTCCTGAGCTGACTGATTACTTCGTGATATGACATCAAGGTGAAAAACCGGGCGTGTTGGTGTTGATCTTGCATGACGAACTAGCACTGGGAACGGGACAGAGATATGGTTTGTGATATGGTTCCAGCGACCCAACTACATGCAGGGCGCACTTTAAAGGGCTGGTGTGCACGTTTTTACCAATTTCGTCTATGTTGCGCTGGGAACACAGCAAAGCGTCCTGAGCTGACTGATTACTTGGTGATATGGTTGCAGTGACCCAACTACCGAGAGGGTGCACTTTAAAGGGCTGGTGTACTGTTTTTTAGCAATTTCGTCTACGTCGCGCTGGGAACACAACAAAGCCTCCTGAGCTGACTGATTACTTCGTGATATGACATCAAGGTGAAAAACCGGGCGTGTTGGTGTTGATCTTGCATGACGAACTAGCACTGGGAACGGGACAGAGATATGGTTCGTGATATGGTTCCAGCGACCCAACTACATGCAGGGCGCACTTTAAAGGGCTGGTGTGCACGTTTTTACCAATTTCGTCTATGTTGCGCTGGGAACACAGCAAAGCGTCCTGAGCTGACTGATTACATGGTGATATGGTTGCAGTGACCCAACTACCGAGAGGGTGCACTTTAAAGGGCTGGTGTACTGTTTTTTAGCAATTTCGTCTACGTCGCGCTGGGAACACAACAAAGCCTCCTGAGCTGACTGATTACTTCGTGATATGACATCAAGGTGAAAAACCCTGCGTGTTGGTGTTGATCTTGCATGACGAACTAGCACTGGGAACGGGATAGAGATATGGTTCGTGATATGGTTCCAGCGACCCAACTACATGCAGGGCGCACTTTAAAGGGCTGGTGTGCACGTTTTTACCAATTTCGTCTATGTTGCGCTGGGAACACAGCAAAGCGTCCTGAGCTGACTGATTACTTGGTGATATGGTTGCAGTGACCCAACTACCGAGAGGGTGCACTTTAAAGGGCTGGTGTACAGTTTTTTAGCAATTTCGTCTACGTCGCGCTGGGAACACAACAAAGCCTCCTGAGCTGACTGATTACTTGGTGATATGGTTGCAGTGACCCAACTACCGAGAGGGCGCACTTTAAAGGGCTGGTGTACTGTTTTTTAGCAATTTCGTCTACGTCGCGCTGGGAACACAACAAAGCCTCCTGAGCTGACTGATTACTTCGTGATATGACATCAAGGTGAAAAACCGGGCGTGTTGGTGTTGATCTTGCATGACGAACTAGCACTGGGAACGGGACAGAGATATGGTTCGTGATATGGTTCCAGCGACCCAACTACATGCAGGGCGCACTTTAAAGGGCTGGTGTGCACGTTTTTACCAATTTCGTCTATGTTGCGCTGGGAACACAGCAAAGCGTCCTGAGCTGACTGATTACTTGGTGATATGGTTGCAGTGACCCAACTACCGAGAGGGTGCACTTTAAAGGGCTGGTGTACTGTTTTTTAGCAATTTCGTCTACGTCGCGCTGGGAACACAACAAAGCCTCCTGAGCTGACTGATTACTTCGTGATATGACATCAAGGTGAAAAACCGGGCGTGTTGGTGTTGATCTTGCATGACGAACTAGCACTGGGAACGGGACAGAGATATGGTTCGTGATATGGTTCCAGCGACCCAACTACATGCAGGGCGCACTTTAAAGGGCTGGTGTGCACGTTTTTACCAATTTCGTCTATGTTGCGCTGGGAACACAGCAAAGCGTCCTGAGCTGACTGATTACATGGTGATATGGTTGCAGTGACCCAACTACCGAGAGGGTGCACTTTAAAGGGCTGGTGTACTGTTTTTTAGCAATTTCGTCTACGTCGCGCTGGGAACACAACAAAGCCTCCTGAGCTGACTGATTACTTCGTGATATGACATCAAGGTGAAAAACCGGGCGTGTTGGTGTTGATCTTGCATGACGAACTATCACTGGGAACGGGACAGAGATATGGTTCGTGATATGGTTCCAGCGACCCAACTACATGCAGGGCAACTTTAAAGGGCTGGTGTGCACGTTTTTACCAATTTCGTCTATGTTGCGCTGGGAACGCAGCAAAGCGTCCTGAGCTGACTGATTACTTGGTGATATGGTTGCAGTGACCCAACTACCGAGAGGGTGCACTTTAAAGGGCTGGTGTACTGTTTTTTAGCAATTTCGTCTACGTCGCGCTGGGAACACAACAAAGCCTCCTGAGCTGACTGATTACTTGGTGATATGGTTGCAGTGACCCAACTACCGAGAGGGTGCACTTTAAAGGGCTGGTGTACTGTTTTTAGCAATTTCGTCTACGTCGCGCTGGGAACACAACAAAGCCTCCTGAGCTGACTGATTACTTCGTGATATGACATCAAGGTGAAAAACCGGGCGTGTTGGTGTTGATCTTGCATGACGAACTAGCACTGGGAACGGGACAGAGATATGGTTCGTGATATGGTTCCAGCGACCCAACTACATGCAGGGCGCACTTTAAAGGGCTGGTGTGCACGTTTTTACCAATTTCGGCTATGTTGCGCTGGGAACACAGCAAAGCGTCCTGAGCTGACTGATTACTTGGTGATATGGTTGCAGTGACCCAACTACCGAGAGGGTGCACTTTAAAGGGCTGGTGTACTGTTTTTTTAGCAATTTCGTCTACGTCGCGCTGGGAACACAACAAAGCCTCCTGAGCTGACTGATTACTTCGTGATATGACATCAAGGTGAAAACCCGGGCGTGTTGGTGTTGATCTTGCATGACGAACTAGCACTGGGAACGGGACAGAGATATGGTTCGTGATATGGTTCCAGCGACCCAACTACATGCAGGGCGCACTTTAAAGGGCTGGTGTGCACGTTTTTACCAATTTCGTCTATGTTGCGCTGGGAACACAGCAAAGCGTCCTGAGCTGACTGATTACTTGGTGATATGGTTGCAGTGACCCAACTACCGAGAGGGTGCACATTAAAGGGCTGGTGTACTATTTTTTAGCAATTTCGTCTACGTCGCGCTGGGAACACAACAAAGCCTCCTGAGCTGACTGATTACTTCGTGATATGACATCAAGGTGAAAAACCGGGCGTGTTGGTGTTGATCTTGCATGACGAACTAGCACTGGGAACGGGACAGAGATATGGTTCGTGATATGGTTCCAGCGACCCAACTACATGCAGGGCGCACTTTAAAGGGCTGGTGTGCACGTTTTTACCAATTTCGTCTATGTTGCGCTGGGAACGCAGCCAAGCGTCCTGAGCTGACTGATTACTTGGTGATATGGTTGCAGTGACCCAACTACCGAGAGGGTGCACTTTAAAGGGCTGGTGTACTGTTTTTTAGCAATTTCGTCTACGTCGCGCTGGGAACACAACAAAGCCTCCTGAGCTGACTGATTACTTCGTGATATGACATCAAGGTGAAAAACCGGGCGTGTTGGTGTTGATCTTGCATGACGAACTAGCACTGGGAACGGGACAGAGATATGGTTCGTGATATGGTTCCAGCGACCCAACTACATGCAGGGCGCACTTTAAAGGGCTGGTGTGCACGTTTTTACCAATTTCGTCTATGTTGCGCTGGGAACACAGCAAAGCGTCCTGAGCTGACTGATTACTTGGTGATATGGTTGCAGTGACCCAACTACCGAGAGGGTGCACTTTAAAGGGCTGGTGTACTGTTTTTTAGCAATTTCGTCTACGTCGCGCTGGGAACACAACAAAGCCTCCTGAGCTGACTGATTACTTGGTGACATGGTTGCAGTGACCCAACTACCGAGAGGGTGCACTTTAAAGGGCTGGTGTACTGTTTTTTAGCAATTTCGTCTACGTCGCGCTGGGAACACAACAAAGCCTCCTGAGCTGACTGATTACTTCGTGATATGACATCAAGGTGAAAAACCGGGCGTGTTGGTGTTGATCTTGCATGACGAACTAGCACTGGGAACGGGACAGAGATATGGTTCGTGATATGGTTCCAGCGACCCAACTACATGCAGGGCGCACTTTAAAGGGCTGGTGTGCACGTTTTTACCAATTTCGTCTATGTTGCGCTGGGAACACAGCAAAGCGTCCTGAGCTGACTGATTACTTGGTGATATGGTTGCAGTGACCCAACTACCAAGAGGGTGCACTTTAAAGGGCTGGTGTACTGTTTTTTAGCAATTTCGTCTACGTCGCGCTGGGAACACAACAAAGCCTCCTGAGCTGACTGATTACTTGGTGATATGGTTGCAGTGACCCAACTACCAAGAGGGTGCACTTTAAAGGGCTGGTGTACTGTTTTTTAGCAATTTCGTCTACGTCGCGCTGGGAACACAACAAAGCCTCCTGAGCTGACTGATTACTTCGTGATATGGTTGCAGTGACCCAACTACCGAGAGGGTGTACTTTAAAGGGCTGGTGTGCACGTTTTCAGCAATTTCGCTTACGTCGCGCTGGGAACACAACAAAGCCTCTTGAGCTGACTGAGTACTTCGTGATATGGTTCCAGCGACACAACTATCGGCAGGGTGCACTTTGAAGGGCTGGTGTGCCCGTTTTTCAGCAATTTCGTCTATGTCGCGCTGGGAACACAACAAAGCCCGGGACGCGCGCGGCTGTGTTCCCAGAGCGACGTAAACGAAATTGCTAAAAACGTGCACATCAGCCCTTTAAAGTGCACCCTGCCCGTAGCTGGGTCGCTGGAACCATATCATGAAGTAATCAGTCAGCTCAAGAGGCTTTGTTGTGTTCCCAGCGCGACATAGACCAAATTGCTAAAAACCGGCACACCAGCCCTTTAAAGTGCACCCTGCCTGTAGTTGGGTCACTGGACCCAGATCGCTAAGTTAACAGTCAGATAAGGATGTTTGCTGTGTTCCCAGCGCGACATTCACAAAATTAGTAAAAACGTGCACACCAGCCCTTTAAAGTGCACCCTGCCTGTAGTTGGGTCACTGGACCCAGATCGCTAAGTTAACAGTCAGATAAGGATGTTTGCTGTGTTCCCAGCGCGACATTCACAAAATTAGTAAAAACGTGCACACCAGTCCTTTAAAGTGCACACTGCCTGTAGGTGGGTCGATGGAACCATATCACCAAGTAATCAGTCAGCTCAGGACGCTTTGCTCTGTTCCCAGAGCGGCATAGACGAAATTGATAAAAACGGGCACACCAGCCCTTGAAAGTGCACACTGCGTGTAGGTGGGTCGATGGAACCATATCACCAAGTGATCAGTCAGCTGAGGACGCTTTGCTCTGTTCCCAGCGCGACATAGACGAAATTGCTAAAACGGGCACACCAGCCCTTTAAAGTGCACACTGCTTGTAGTTGGGTCGCTGGAACCATATCACGAACTAATGCGTCAGCTCAGGACGCTTGGCTGTTTTTCCAGCGCGACGTAGACGAAATTGCTAAAAACGGGAACACCAGCCCTTTAAAGTGCACACTACCGGTAGCTGGATCGCTGGAACCATATCACTAGTGCCTTCATAATTTGCCCACGTCTCGTAAGCGTCATTTAACCTCATTTCTGAATGCACTCATACTGACCTCACACCCCTCAGGCCTCACCAGTGACTTCACTCACACAGACCTGGCGTCCCTCAGACCTCATGAGTGCACTCACAGGAGGTCTCACGAGGGGCAAAACCTCATGAGTGCACTCACAGGAGACTTCGTGGGGGTAAGATCTCATGAGTGCACTCACAGGAGACCTCATGAGGGTAAGAACCTCATGAGTTCACTCACGGATGGCCTGATCGGGGGCTTGCCCTCACTCACCCTCAGCTCAAAGGCGTGAGGTGAGCGTGAGGGGCACTCATGAGGGCCCTCATGAGTGAGTTCGCCCAGCTATGGGTGGAACTCAGTTAATACACAATGAAACAGGACACAAGCGTCACTACAGTGTCATTTGTCGTATTATGTATAGTCAAGCGAGGAATTCTGTTGGACATTATGTGTTCGCCGCTAAAAGGCATCGTCGAGTCTCGTTTAGCTCCATGGAGCAGTTCTTTCTTTCTTTCTTTTTTTCGCTCTTATTTCACTTGTTTAGTGAACATAAAAACTATAGCGCTCGTGCGTGCAGCTTTAGATTGGCTTAAATAACCTCCATCAGTTTTATTCTCATTTATCTTCGCAATTAAATTTGTATTTCACACGTTCATTCATAGATTGAGAAGTTACCCGTCAAAAAGAACTCGTTACAAGTTACCGTGTGCAAAATGTAACTAAGTTAATAACTAAGTTCTTCAGCCTGAAATGTAACTCGCAGTTAGTGTAGTAGTAGGAGGGCGGTCAGAAACTACGGGGGTGAGAGTTAGAAACCTGGACCCCTGGGCGCTGCCCTGAGCCCTGTGCGTATTTTTCCCCGCGCGGCGCGTGTGCGGAGAGTTGTCCGCGTGCTTATCGGCGGGGGAGGGCTGCGTGCGCGCTTACCCTCTCACATTTTTCAGCCTGGGCCGACTTCTTTCGACATTTTTGAGCCTTGGCCGACTTGGGTCGCGTATTCTTTCTCGCACCCGGCGGGCGGCGCTCGGGTGGAGGCGCTTACCGGTGAATGGCGCGTGGCCGGAGGGCTGCGTGCGCGCTTACCAGCTCACATTTTTCAGCCTGGGTCGACTCCTTTCGTCATTTTTCAATCTGTGCCGAATTCAATCATAATTTTTTCCAGCTACAACAGGTGTGCAGTAGGCTGTTTACATGCAAAGGATAGCCATACACAAAAGTACAAGTGAAAATATATTTATTAAAGTCATTAGTGTCAGAAATTATGTTATGGCTCTGCGTGAATGGGAAAAACTGAAGTCTGAAATCTGAAGCAGAAGAAACACAATACAAGTAACAAATAATATACTTATTACAGGCACGATACAATAGCATTGAATAGGTATCACAGATCAAACACAATATGTTTTCAATGAATCAGAGGGGATAGTACATTTAATCAAAGAAGATGTTCTTAATCAATACGATTACAATCAAAATTACAAGTTTTATTATAAAAAGTCTGAGATGTGAGAACCTGATAGATGTAAGTAATTTCGAGCACAATAGCTAAGTTTAATATTCCAATATGACATAAATAATCAGTTTATTACGAAGTGAATAGCGCAGACATATGGAAATAATTCGAATCAACACATAGCAATAATATAGAACCAATCCTCCAACATGTAGGGAAATAATAGCTACACCATATTAAAACGAGAAACGATCACCCATTTAATCAAAGAAGATATTCTTAATCAATATGATTATAAACAAAATTATAAGTTGTGTTATAAAAAGTCTAGTATTCCTATAGGTGAGAGCCATCAGTGCAATAGCGGGAAGTTCTGATAGTTGTATGTAATTAACTGTGAACAGCAGAGACCCTGGAAGACCATGGGACACGAACACAAGAGGAAATAAAATCTATACCACTACAAAGAAGTTATTCTTAATCAAAACAACATAGTAATCTAACATTCAGAAAATCTTAAGAAAAAATCAAACTCATCAGAAAATAGACATGTTAAAAATGAACTTCACCACATATCACGCTCCTAGCCAACAAACAGAACTAATGATATCTGCCCTGATTTGTTGAAGACGGAAGGCGTACACCTGTTTTGTGACAGTTATGAACATTTCGAGCGCAATAGGGCATCTAAGTTGATTATTCCAATATTACACAATTAAACAATTTCTTATTAAGTGAACAGCATAGACGTAAATAAATAACGAGAAACAAAACGATCACCAGCTAATAGAGAGCCATGCCTGCGCACCATCCAACACATAGAGAAATAATAGCTAATCGATCTATCAAACGGAGGAATATTACATTATAGCACAGACTTAACGCTGAAGAACAGAGGAACACTCTAAGCGGCGACACGCAAACAACAACAGAGGAAAATAATCTATCATTGAACCATCATAAAATCGAACAATATATACAATTTTCACTCTTTTCCTCACAGCCGGGAGACTGTATGCTTTATCCTATGCTCTGTCACTCAAAGGGTTGGGGGCTATATTCCTTCGTCCAGCAAACAGGACGTTCTAGAGGTCAGATAAGAGAGTTCAAAGGCGATATATTTTATTGTGCAGCGCAAATAGATGTCGATATTACTCGTTGGGATCGCTATCTTTTCGCATCCTTTCCTTGAAACGGAAATCTTTCGTCAAAGTGTTTGACAAGTCGACTAAGTTTGTACAGATGCGATCTTGTTATTGAACATGTAGCGAAAGCCCAAATTATTAAATGGTAGCAACAATACTCAAACAAAAAACGAGAAACAAATTTAATTACATCAATTTTTGTAATATCTTGCAACAGAAAGTTCTAATGAACCACACTGAAATATCAAATGTGAAACACAACTCAGAAATATGAGGCATTCCCAACTCAGAGATTACTTTTACTTATCTCAGTCGAGTGAACAATTGAAACAAATACGACACAATTAATACATCATGCATACATAATGTCCAACTCATAGAATATCAGTCGAACCTCAAACAAAACAATAATTAATTCAGACAAATCATTTCTAAGCAAGCACCGTGAATACACCGTAGAATCCATACAGAAACTTGTCATTCTCAATGAATAAACATGATCAACTAGTGGATTCAAGCGATAAAGTGTGATGAAACCTGACGACCCCCAACACCAACATCAAGTTAGGGAGGGACGGGCTCTAGTATGGCCTTGTACATAGAATCATTGTAAGCGCATATTTTTTCTTACTCATCACATCTTTTTGTAAATCAATTTCCATAATTCTCATGGCATGTGGATATTGATAACATTCTAAAAAATTTTAATCAATGAAATGAGTATAGATATGCTTTTAATCAAGTGTAGACGCGCACTTGAAAACAGAAGAGACAATTGTTCTACATTGAGAAGATGGACAGATTTTGTACTCGTTACCATAAGTCATGGGAGGACATGATAAAACACTGCTTCGAAAAGGAAGAGCTGCGAAACGATTCCATTATCGCTGCATTTCAATACGTCCTAGACATGGTCGTATTCGGAGATATGGTACAAACTACAGAACTGAAGATGCAAGAATTTATATGCCGAATCTATAATACTTATAAAAATATCTGCACATCAACGTCGGAAGGGCCACTGGGATTGATGGCGGAGTTTTTGAGATTGGCTAACGAAGAATCGAAATACACTAGACCAGATGTAATTGTAATCATTGCAATGGGCATTGCGTTCATCAAGAAAGCAGTCAGATCAAATTATCATATACAAGCGGTCTATATCGCACGGTTTATTATAGATCTGTTGAAATTACACATATCTGAGATGAAAAGTACATAAAATCTTATCACATGATATGTTCCACTACCACGGCAACACAATTATTTTATTCTACCAGTCAGTGATGTCGAATGAACAGAAGTTCAATATTATTGTTCAAGGTCTGATGTATCATCGCTTATTGAAACTCAAACATATCAATCGTGGTGGACCACTGGACGATTTTCATCTAATACTCTCTTGTACACCATTCAAGAATCTTCATACAAAGAAAGGAAACATCAATAAGAGACTGTGCAAGTTCGTCGCGACAAAGTGCAAGTTGTTGAAGCAATACAAACACGGCGACAACATATCACCTGCGTTAATCAAATCTGGATTCAAGCGCCCAATAATCAGAATAAACTACTTGATGCCTTCGGAATTCATGAATCAAGACAACAAACGAAAACTTCAGAGTTGTTGTTAAGGGAAAATTTATTATGAACGAAATACACAAGCGTCCTCAGCACACAGTAATTTGATGGCTACACTAAAGGACTATCGGCACGCAAAACACAGGCAATATATGCACACTATGCAACTATATAACTACTATACAACTATGCACATTATATACATCTAAACTTCATCAGTTATATAGTCTGTGGGCTATACCATGTCACAGTGTGAAAGTACAAAGAGGAAATTATACGACGTACACTATGTACTGTCAAGGTGGGGCTCCCACAATGGATACGTGGCCGTCCTGTGCACAAACTGAGGGGTGTGCTCCCCATAGCCTGTCGAAACGATCACGTCCGAGCACGAGTAGTTCCCTTTGGAGGAAGTTCGTCACATTCACGCGCAAGCGTCGCAGCAACAAGAACAATGGGGTGCGATTCCGACGTTGTGCCACTGCCTTACAGCGCGCTGTCCACAATATGTCGGCGCCACAAGCAGTCACGAGGGCGGTGAGACGGACGGCGACAGTCGAATGACACAGGGTAAACGACATTTGTGTGACGCCGAACAAGACACCAAAAGATCCTCGCTGTGTGGCATTCGTAGAGCACATGACTGTTCGTCTCGACGTGTGCACAATATGGACAAGTGTTTGTCGACACCAGGTTCCACAAGAGGAGATGGTCGCGTGTGGGCAGGATGTCCCAGGCAAACCACCACATATTACATCACGCAGGGGTCCAGGGAGCCACGAGCCGACCAACACCGACCACGACATGCTGCGTCGCCCGCTATCGGACCCATTGTTGTCCACTTCATGGCAAACCACTGCTTCCGACAGCACGCTAGGAGAAGAAGCCAGCAAATGACTTGGTAGAACAGAGGACAACTTGCGGTGATAGGAGTGCACGGCTGCGTGAAACTGTGGAGGTGACACAGCCGATGGAGCCACTGGGTCATAGCCATGCGCAACAAGGTCCCGTGCGAGGCGGCCCATGCAGTAGAGCAATAAAACTTGAGTTGGCGACGGCTCGCTATTTAGAACACGAAGCACAGTTCTCATAGCGATTCCTCTGTCCATAAGGTCAATGTCAGGAAGTGACACTCCTCCACGCGAAGCAGGGAGAGACAGCAAGATCCGTGCAATTGGCCTGCGACGCTTCCTCCAGAAGAACGAGAGCATCGCGGAGTGCAGCCTCGCTACTATCTGGTGTGGTGCGATTAACAAGTGGCTCAGGTGCCATACTCGCCCACAGAAAACAGTTCGCACTAAGTAGGCGCGCTCAAGGTACGAGAGGTCGAAGGGTTCCGCGGCTTAACACTTGGACTCGAACTCCTGCAGAGCCTGAAGCCAGTTGTCGTGCATGGGGCCGTTTCGGTCGAATAAAACGCCAAGAATCTTGAGAGATGTGGCACTATGCAGGGGCAGGCTTACATTAGAAGCGCTGCCGCCAAGCTGCATTAATTTTGTTTTATCTTGATTCAACATGCCGCCGGACAGTGCAGCATACTCATCAATCACGTGTAGAGCCTCTGCCACTGACGCTATGTCACTGAGAAGCACGGTAACGTCATTCGAGTAGGCCGTTACTTTCCAAGCGCCGGACGCTGGAAGGGGTAAACCACGAACGCGAACGTTGGTGTCAATGTTCCACAATAGTGGGTCGATCGCCAAGACGAACAAGATTGGGGATAGAGGGCACCCCTGTCGGACACCCCTGGCTACTGGGAACTGACAAGATAACCTTTGCAGGAGATAGAGACAGCTGCGATGGTTGCTATACAGGCGTCCGATGATGCTGAGTATCCCATCAGGAAACCCGTACGCCCGAAGTACAAAAATGAGGTAAGAATGAGCGACCCTGTCAAACGCTTTTGCTTGGTCCAGTGATCACAGGTATCCACCTGGATGAGTAGATGACACAAAGCGGAGGATATCCCGTAGGCCGGACAACGTGTCGTACATGCTTCTACCTGGTACACTGGACGACTGCGAGGGATGAATGATTGACGGGAGCACGTTCTGAATCTTTTGGCCCAAAGCAGACGTCAGGATTTTGTAGTCGGCGTTCAGAAGGGTGATTGGGCGCCAGTCTGGTTCCGCAGGATCCCCGTTCTTTTTGGGAAGCAGCACGATATGTCCCAGGCCAAATGATTCGGGGAAAGCATTGCCGCTTATACATGCTTGCAAAACTTGAAAGAAGAAACGACGAATGACAGGCCAGAATGTCGCTAAAATTCGGGAGGCAGACCCTCTGGGCAGGGACTAGCGCCCGAAGCTGCTCTGCGCACAGCGCAGTCAAGCTCGCGTATTGTTAACGGCCTGTCGAGGGATGCTTGATCGCCCTCAGACAGAACCGGTAATCCAGTGAAAAAATCACTTCCATGGGCACTGTTGACTGGAGTACATGCGTAAAGCCTGCGAAAGAAGTTCTCAAATCCGCTGACGACCTCATTTGGATCTTCTGTAGTAGAGGAATTAGGGAGACGGAAAGAGTGGGGTGTTTGTTGGGAGTTCTGGTTATGATGCACAGAGTGCAGGAAACTTGCAACACCATGGCCTGCAACTGACTGATCTCGGGTGTACTCTTTTCGAGCAGCACCGGGTGGCAAGTGAAGAAGTCTGCGGTGCCGGTCGAGGAGCGTTTCAAGGTACTCTTGCATAAGCGGCGTTAGCGGAGCGCCTCGTAGTACAATTCGTATTTTCGCCGCAAGCCGATTAAGCAAGGAGCTCCGTTCACGGGCACACTTACGGCCCAAGTTCTAGAAAAGGGATCGAGCCCAAACCTTGAAGTTTTCCCACTGTTCCGCCGATGGAGAACCACCATTTAGGTATTCTGCTATTTTAGTCCTGCCCTCTTTTACAATATCATCATCATAGAGCAGTGAGGTATCTAGCTTCCATCGCGTAGCCTGGCAAGTCAGAAACTGGCTGACGTCCAAGGTGAGCAAGACTGCGCAGTGATCGCTCACATGGACGGCAAGCTGATCAGTGGCGACGACTCTGCAGAGTTGTGATGAGAGGTTCGCAGTTCGCAGTTCCCGGGCATTCCATGTAGGCCTGCCACGACCGGGACCACGCACGTCTCTATCAGAATCCAACACAAAATTAAAGTCACCACTGAGTACTACATTGGATTGCAGCATAAGGCTTCTCATCAGGTTAGTGAAAAATGCGTTGGTCTCGCTGGCTCTTGCCGGAGCGTAGACGTTAACAAGCCAAAGTTTCGTTTGCCCAACGAAGAAGTCGAAGCACACCACACGTCCGTCGGAGTCATAGCGCGCAAAACTGTGTCGTAGCAAAGCACGGTTCAGAACAACAACTCCTACACCACCCTGACGAGCGGAGCCGAAGCTAAAATATCCTCGAACAATGTGTGTCTCTGAAAATCTTGCGACGTCCGCGTAGCGAGTGAAATGAGTCTCTTGCAGCAAAAGTTCGTCGCAACTAAAACTCCGTGCAAGGCGGACCACTTCCAGTTGCTTAGCAGGTGAACGGAAGCCTTGCACGTTGAGTGTCATTATGCGTAAAGCCATTATCGAGAGAAGAAGTGCCGTAGTACGTGGGTTCACAACCATTAGTGGTCCATCGGGTGAGAGACGTCTTTCGTACCGGAAGCAGTTCTTCTGGGCTTTTTCCGAGAAGGGCTCCTCCTGCCATGTGGACGGTCGCTGTCACCAGACGATGTCTGGTGGGCATGCTTTCCGATATCCTCGAGACCAGTGTCACCGGACTCTGAACCATGAAGGGAGTACAGTGAGGTTGATGATTCACCTGAGGAAGTTGACATACTGCGATGCAACCCTAATTCACTTGATGATTGATATTTGCACCGACTACTTCGGGCCTCGTCATCATCCACCACTTGACGTAGAGGAAAGACTGGGTTACTTTCTGACGAGTTACGGTCACATAAGTCCCCGTTTCCACTCTCCCTCTCTTGGGGAGCGACTACGCCCCCTGCAGAATGTTGACCTTGAGAATGCGAAATGACTGACGCCACCGCCGAAGGAGACGAAGCATCCTCGTCGACATCACCGGGAGGGGTGGTCGCAGAACTTTCCGGGTCGGGCACATCACTACCAGTAGCTACATCGTTCCTGGGCCGAATGACGTTGGCACCATCGACACTGCTGGGGACAGGAAGCGCAGGAAATTCTGGGCTCGCTAGCGCGGAGGGGGCAGCAGTAGGCCCCAGTCCAGCTGCAGTAGTGGTTGGCAAGGTCTTCGCACTAGATTGTTCGCCTTTGGCCGCAGAAGAGTACGAGCGTCGCATGAGGCAGTCGACTGTGGCATGATGGGAGCCACACCGAAGACAACAGGCTTGGCATGCTTCAGTATGGTGACCGAACACGGCGCATCGCTCACAGCGAGGGACTTTGCAATCGCTCCCAATGTGACCTTCAGAGCCGCATCTGCCGCAAACTTTTTTAATTCCCTTGTAATCGATCAAAGCTCTGTCGATACCAACAGTGAGGAAATTCGGCACTGTTTTTTTTCATTTCGAACTGGACGAGGCGAATGCCATTACGATCCTTATAAACAGGAAAGGAGAATCCTTTCACATTTCCATACGGCGCAAGGGCGCGTACAAGCGCATCAGAGACGTACTCAGGGAGGCGCTTCACCGTGATGTACAATGTTCTCGCAGTGGAGACTGGGTCTAGGGGAACCTCGACGTCATGAAGTGACGCCTTGCCAGCCTCAAGAACTGAGTCTCGGGGACGTTGATTCTTCACTGTTACTTGGAAGGACAAACCACCCTGGTGTTGAATGGAATGTACATGGTCATAACCGACCAACTCACAGACGGCATCCAGGACGCTGTCTACGGAAACCCCGTCAGGGACAGTAAAGTTGAAGGCGTGATCTTTAGGCGGCCTTACAGTGAGGAGCGATGTAGGCGGTGTGGCCGACATGGTGCAGAGCCCTGGGGAGACCACACGATGGCAAGTCGAACCCCGGGGAATCTTAAGGCTTAGGAGAGCAGAAGAACACACGTCTGTTCAGGAGCGCTTCGTCGTCGTCGCTTCAGAGTTGGGAATAGAATTGTAATTTATCGGAATAAACAAGCATATAATTGAAATAATAATTGTATTCTTTCTCATCATTATAATAAATTCTACGCATCACAATGAAAAACAATTTGCATTTGGCATGGCTAGACTGAGAACAGTGATCGCTAAGGAAACGAATATTTCACAATGTGTGTAAGAATTCTCACATGGAATCAACACTGGCAATCAAGGAGATTTTACTCGACCACACTCTATACAACAACGACACCCGAAGGATAGAATTGTAGAAGAATCGCTAATTGAAATTTAGAGGCATGATACATCAGTCTATGATTACAAAAAAGGATCACTAATCTCTTGTGAAAACCTATCATATTTCATGAATTAAATTCCACAGTGCATGTATATTTCTCAATCAGTTGCACTAGCCCAGACGTAGTAAAAGAAGAAGAAAAGGCGTCTTGGACAAGCAACCGGATTGGGGTGCGGAATAAATAAATAAATATTTTCGTCAACACAGTTGTCCGTTTGTATGACTGGATAGGAAAAATGAGCTGTCGGGGATACGGCAAAACGGGAAATAAGACAAGATAACTGACGGCGGCGGGATAAGTCAAAGCATTCGCGACAACTTTTACAATCGCATTCGAGTTCAGTGCCTGCAAGATGATACGAAGCCTTCGCGAAAAGCGAATCTATTATCAAATGCCGTGACGTTTTACAAGCATGATGCGCACCAGCTCCAGTGGCGCAGCGGTAAGTGGCGCAGCGGAGACTGGGAGGTCCGCGGTTCGAATCCGCGGGCCGGCTGTGCCGTCTGGGGTTTTTCCTGGGTTTCCCTCAGATGTGTAATAGGCGTATGCCGGCACAGTTCCCCTGAAGTCGGCCCATGGACGCAGCTATCCTCCCCTCGAGCGGATTCCGCTCGGTCTTCCACTTCACCCTTTCCTATCCTCCTCTCCACCACCTTTCCCTTCCCGAGAAACATGCCGCCTAATCAGGCAGGCAGACCTCTCGGGTTCCTCCCAACGACACTCCTCCCCTCCCCCCCCTCCTCCATGATGTGCAGGCGAAGTCTACATTTCTAATCACGTAATCTTCCTAACACACGGCACACAAACGTATATGAAATAATTTCCAAGTGGCAATCAGATTTTGGGAGAAACGGATCACACTACCGCCATCAGAAATGTTTAACCAGTATACAATGAAGATGAGCCTTATGCATAAACACAATGGAAGATATGTTATATTAATTATAATAAGCAGATCAGCGCAGGTCACACATAAACGTAGATCCAATTCACAAAATATACTCGAGATTTCCCGTAGCCATACAGAAAAACTATCACATTATTTTAGTGTCATAGCATCCGAGCACTACAAATGGAAAGGCCATGCTTTAATTCTATAAGTCTTTAGCTCATAACGTTGTAAAACGCAAATTCCACACTAAAGATCATTTTCTTCTTTAAATTTTCAAAGTCAAAACTGCACGCTATTTAACTGCATTTTTTTAAAGATATAGATTAAAAAGTTGTGCATATTCTCACACATACTATACAAGATATTTGATTGTGGATTAAATGCTAAAATTTATCGATTCACATTCAGGAGAAGTGGTGAGTACCACACATCAGTAAGAGTTTAATTAAAATTTGAACAGGTGTTGCGATTTATGATCAGTGTTGTAGAATGTGTAATTTCACAATACGCAAGCTTTAGCTCGCTCACTTTGACGAGCACTCTTTCACGATGACAGAGAATTTAATCGAATGGATTGATATTGCATCGAATGGGATTGATATCGAATGGATTGATAACACGCCGGGCCGCGTTTCCTCAATGCCGTACCCGAAACCGAACGCGATTCTGCGCCCGACGCGTTAACGCGGTACCGCACGCGAGCGTGTTGCTTTTTGAAACGGGTTCGTCGACGCGGGTGACCCTTTCTTCGAGTTTTAAGTAAATTTCGTTCGGAAAATATTCGTAACTTTTAATATCCACGACATAAAGAATGTTATAGTGTATATAGAAAATATCAATCCATTCGATTAAATTCTCTGTCATCGTGAAAGAGTGCTCGTCAAAGTGAGCGAGCTAAAGCTTGCGTATTGTGAAATTACACATTCTACAACACTGATCATAAATCGCAACACCTGTTCAAATTTTAATTAAACTCTTACTGATGTGTGGTAGTCACCACTTCTCCTGAATGTGAATCGATAAATTTTAGCATTTAAGCCACAATCAAATATCTTGTATAGTATGTGTGAGTATATGCACAACTTTTTAATCTATATCTTAAAAAAAAATGCAATAAAATAGCGTGCAGTTTTGACTTTGAAAATTTAAAGAAGAAAATGATCTTTAGTGTGGAATTTGCGTTTTACAACGTTATGAGCTAAAGACTTATAGAATTAAAGTATGGCCTTTCCATTTGTAGTGCTCGGATGCTATGACACAAAAATAATGTGATAGTTTTTCTGTATGGCTACGGGAAATCTCGAGTATATTTTGTGAATTGGATCTACGTTTATGTGTGACCTGCGCTGATCTGCTTATTATAATTAATATAACATATCTTCCATTGTGTTTATGCATAAGGCTCATCTTCATTGTATACTGGTTAAACATTTCTGATGGCGGTTGTGTGATCCGTTTCTCCCAAAATCTGATTGCCACTTGGAAATTATTTCATATACGTTTGTGTGCCGTGTGTTAGGAAGATTACGTGATTAGAAATGTAGACTTCGCCTGCACATCATGCTTGTAAAATCCTCCATTTGCGTCGCGGCATTTGATAATAGATTCGCTTTTCGCAAAGGCTTCGTATTATCTCGCAGGCACTGAACTCGAATGCGATTGTAAAAGTTGACGCGAATGCTTTGACTTATTCCGCCGCAATCAGTTATCTTGTCTTATTTCCCGTTTTGCCATATCGTGGACAGCTCATTTTTCCTATCCAGTCATACAAACGGACAACTGTGTTGACGAAAATATTTATTTATTTATTCCGCACTCCAATCGGGTTGCTTGTCAAAGACGCGTTTTCTTCCTTACAAACAAACAAACAAACAAACGCTTCTTCTTTTACTACGTCTGGGCTAGTGCAACTGATTGAGAAATATACATGCACTGTGGAATTTAATTCATGAAATATGATAGGTTTTCACAAGAGATTAGTGATCCTTTTTTGTAATCATAGACTGATGTATCATGCCTCTAAATTTCAATTAGCGATTCTTCTACAATTCTATCCTTCGGGTGTCGTTGTTGTATAGAGTGTGGTCGAGTAAAATCTCCTTGATTGCCAGTGTTGATTCCATGTGAGAATTCTTACACACATTGTGAAATATTCGTTTCCTTAGCGATCACTGTTCTCAGTCTAGCCATGCCAAATGCAAAGTGTTTTTCATTGTGATGCGTATAATTTATTATAATGATGAGAAAGAATACAATTATTATTTCAATTATATGCTTGTTTATTCCGATAAATTGCAATTCTATTCCAAACTCTGAAGTTTTCGTTTGTTGTCTTGATTCATGAATTCCGAAGACATCAAGTAGTTTATTCTGATTATTGGGCGCTTGAATCCAGCGTTGATTAACGCAGGTGATATGTTGTCGCCGTGTTTGTATTGCTTCAACAACTTCCACTTTGTCGCGACGAACTTGCACAGTTTCTTATTGATGTTTCCTTTCTTTGTATGAAGATTCTTGAATGGTGTACAAGAGAGTATTACATGAAAATCGTCCAGTGGTCCACCGCAATTGATATGTTTGTTGAGTTTCAACAGGTGATAATACATCAGACCTTGCACGACAATATTGAACTTCTGTTGATTCGACATCGTTGCAGAGACTGGTAGAAGAAAATAATTGCGTTGCCGTGGTAGTGGAATATATCACGTGATAAGATTTTATGTACTTTCCATCTCAGATATGTGTAATTTCAACAGATCTATAATAAACCGTGCGATATAGACCGCTTGTATATGATAATTTGATCTGACTGCTTTCTTGATGAACGCAATGCCCATTGCAATGATTACAATTACATCTGGTCTAGTGTATTTCAATTCTTCGTTAGCAAATCTCAAAAACTCCGCCATCAATCCCAGTGGCCCTTCCGACGTTGATGTGCAGATATTTTTATAAGTATTGTAGATTCGGCATATAAATTCTTGCATCTTCAGTTCTGTAGTTTGTACCATACCTCCGAATACGACCATGTCTAAGACGTATTGAAATGCAGCGATAATGGAATCGTTTCGCGGCTCTTCCGTTTCGAAGCAGTGTTTTATCATGTCCTCCCATGACTTATGGTAACGAGTACAAAATCTGTCCATCTTTTCATTATAGAACAATTGTCTCTTCTGTTTTCAAGTGCGCGTCTACACTTAATTAAAAGCATATCTATACTCATTTTATTGATTAAAATTTTTTAGAATATTATTAATATCCACATGCCATGAGAATTATGGAAATTGATTTACAAAAAGATGTGATGAGTAAGAAAAAAATTTCAATGATTCTATGTACAAGGCCATACTAGAGCCCGTCCCTCCCTAACTTGATGTTGGTGTTGGGGTCGTCGGGTTTCATCACACTTTATCGCTTGAATCCACTAGTTGATCATGTTTATTCATTGAGAATGACAAGTTTCTGTATAGATTCTACGGTGTATTCACGCTGCTTGCTTAGAAATGATTTGTCTGAATTAATTATTGTTTTGTTTGAGGTTCGACTGATACTCTATGAGTTGGACATTATGTATGCATGATGTATTAATTGTGTCGTATTTGTTTCAATTGTTCACTCGATTGAGATAAGTAAAAATAATCTCTGAGTTGGGAATGCCTCATATTTCTGAGTTGTGTTTCACATTTGATATTTCAGTGTGGTTCATTAGAACTTTCTGTTGCAAGATATTACAAAAATTGATGTAATTAAATTTGTTTCTCGTTTTTTGTTTGAGTATTGTTGCTACCATTTAATAATTTGGGCTTTCGCTACATGTTCAATAACAAGATCGCATCTGTACAAACTTAGTCGACTTGTCAAACACTTTGACGAAAGATTTCCGTTTCAAGGAAAGGATGCGAAAAGATAGCGATCCCAACGAGTAATATCGACATCTATTTGCGCTGCACAATAAAATATATCGCCTTTGAACTCTCTTATCTGACCTCTAGAACGTCCTGTTTGCTGGACGAAGGAATATAGCCCCCAACCCTTTGAGTGACAGAGCATAGGATAAAGCATACAGTCTCCCGGCTGTGAGGAAAAGAGTGAAAATTGTATATATTGTTCGATTTTATGATGGTTCAATGATAGATTATTTTCCTCTGTTGTTGTTTGCGTGTCGCCGCTTAGAGTGTTCCTCTGTTCTTCAGCGTTAAGTCTGTGCTATAATGTAATATTCCTCCGTTTGATAGATTGATTAGCTATTATTTCTCTATGTGTTGGATGGTGCGCAGGCTTGGCTCTCTATTAGCTGTTGATCGTTTTGTTTCTCGTTATTTCCTTACGTCTATGCTGTTCACTTAATAAGAAATTGTTTAATATTGGGCTATTGCGCTCGAAATGTTCATAACTGTCACAAAACAGGTGTACGCCTTCCGTCTTCAACAAATCAGGGCAGATATTATTAGAGCTGGTTGTTGGCCAACTAGCGTGCTATGCGGTGAAGTTCATTTTTTAATATATTTTCTGTGTTGATAAAACAAAGTAAGGTTTGTAGTGTCTCTTAGAATGAAAATTGTATTGGGTTCGACTAGATTAAGTTACGAGGATGATTTTATGATATTTAAATTGATAGATTATTCTCCTCCTCTGTTGTTTTGATTAAGAATATCTTCTTTGTAGTGTTATAGATTTTATTTCCTCTTGTGTTCGTGTCCCGTGGTCTTCCAGGGTCTCTGCTGTTCACAGTTAATTACATACAGCTATCAGAACTTCCTTTCTCTCCTATTCATCCGTGCATGTTTATCGTTTTGATAGATTGTTTTTCAATTATTTTCCTGCATGTGTCTGTTGTTTACACGTTGGCAGATGCGCCGTTTAGAGTGTTTCTCTACTATTCAGTGTTAAGTGCGTGCATGTTTCTCGTTTTGATAGATTGTTCTTCAACTATTTATCCTTTGTGTACCTCTTGTTTACGTGTTGGATTTTGGCTCTCTATTAGCTGTTGATCTTGTTTCAATAATATTTTCTTGTCTGTTGTTTACACGTTGGCAGATGCGCCGTTTAGAGTGTTTCTCTGCTATTCAGCGTTAGATCTGTGCTGTATTAAATTCATCATGTGCATCACAGTGTTTTTCTGCTATTTATCCGTGCATGTTTATCGTTTTGATAGATTATTTTTCAATTATTTTCCTGCATGTGTCTGTTGTTTACACGTTGGCAGATGAGTGTTTCTCTGCTATTCAGAGTTAAGTGCGTGCATGTTTCTCGTTTTTGATAGATTGTTTTTCAATTATTAATTCTTTGTGTACCTCTTGTTTACGTGATGGGTTTTGGTTCTCTATTAGCTGTTGATCGTTTTGTTTCTCGTTATTTCCTTACGTCTATGCTGTTCACTTAATAAGAAATTGGTTAATTGTGTAATGTTGGAATAATCAACTTAGATTCCCTATTGCGCTCGAAAATGTTCATAACTGTCACAAAACAGGTGTACGCCTCCCGTCTTCAACAAATCAGGGCAGATATCATTAGTTCTGTTTGTTGGCTAGGAGCGTGCTATGTGGTGAAGTTCATTTTTAACATGTCCATTTTCTGATGAGTTTGATTTTTTCTCCTGATTTTCTGAATGATAGATTACTATGTTGTTTTGATTAAGAATAACTTCTTGGTAGTGGTATAGATCTTATTTCCTCTTGTGTTCGTGTCCCATAGTCTTCCAGGGTCTCTGCTGTTCACAGTTGTACATACAACTATCAGAACTTCCCGCTATTGCACTGATGGTTCTCATATATAGGAATATTAGACTTTTTATAACACAACTTATAATTTTGTTTATAATCATATTGACTAAGAATATCTTCTTTGATTAAATGTGTTGATCGTTTCTCGTTTTGATATGGTACAGCTATTATTTCCCTACATGTTAGAGGATTGGTTCTATATTATTGCTATGTGTTGATTCGAATTATTTCCTTATGTCGGCGCTATTCACTTCATAATAAACTGATTATTTATGTCATATTGGAATATTAAACTTAGCTATTGTGCTCGAAATTACTTACATCTATCAGGTTCTCACATCTCAGACTTTTTATAATAAAACTTGTAATTTTGATTGTAATCGTATTGATTAAGAACATCTTCTTTGATTAAATGTGCTATCCCTTCTGATTCATTGAAAACTTGTGTGTATGATTACAGTTAATAAAAATATTGTGTTTGATCTGTGATACCTATTCAATGCTATTGTATCGTACCTGTAATAAGTATATTATTTGTTACTTGTATTGTGTTTCTTCTGCTTCAGATTTTTGGCTAAGTTTTTCCCATTCACGCAGAGCCATAACATAATTTCTGACACTAATGACTTTAATAAATATATTTTCACTTGTACTTTTGTGTATGGCTATCCTTTGCATGTAAACAGCCTACTGCACACCTGTAGTAGCTGGAAAAAATTATGGTTGAATTCGGCACAGATTGAAAAATGACGAAAGGAGTCGACCCAGGCTGAAAAATGTGAGCTGGTAAGCGCGCACACAGCCCTCCGGCCACGCGCCCCGGTAAGCGCCTCCACCCGAGCGCCGCCCGCCGGGTGCGAGAAAAAATGCGCGACCCAAGTCGGCCAAGGCTCAAAAATGTCGAAAGAAGTCGGCCCAGGCTGAAAAATGTGAGAGGGTAAACCCTCCCCCGCCGATAAGCACGCGGACAACCCTCCGCACACGCGCCGCGCGGGGAAAAATACGCGCAGGGCTCAGGGCAGGGCCCAGGGGTCCAGGTTTCTAACTCTCACCCCCGTAGTTTCTGACCGCCCTCCTACTACTTAGTGAGTTACTTAAAAAAAAAGAACGAGTTACTTCCAAGTTACTTCGGACACAAAATAACATTGCGCAGGTGCAGCGCGCGTGAGCAGTTGAGTTAAACCTTGAGTTGCTTGCCATGGCACAAAGTGTCATGGAGGAACCGGAGAGAAAGCAAGAAAATATGTGGATGTGAGCGAAAAGCGAGTTAAAAGTAACTTGGAACTTCACTTAAGTTACTTTGACAAAGTTACCTGAAAAAGGAACGAGTTCCTCTGAAAGTTACCACGGCGCAAAAGTACCGAGTTAAGTTACAAGTTATCAAAAAAAGGAACTTAGTTACAGTAACGAGTTACTTGTAACGAGTTACCTCGAACTCTGTGTTCAATGGCTATGCGCATGCCAACACTTTTTGTCGCACATTTAGAGTGCTGTGGATTGTTCTTCTGCAGCTCCTCATTTGTTCGTCGCAGCCCAAATCGGAGTCTGCACAATAAATATTCGTGTAAAAGTTTGTGCAAGCTGGAAAATCAAAGAAAATGGGGTCCACAGCTTCTATGAGTTTCTCTACTCGAGTAATTCTCAGCCTGCCCATCAAAGGCGGTTCTTCATTCTTTCTGATGTACCCCTCTGTACACTCTAGAAGAGAAAGGACTTTCCTGGTTGGTGTGCAAAGCGATGGTTTGCTTGGAATATAATTATTCAGAGCCAAAAGGCCTTGCGCTTGGTTAGGAGTGGAATCGGTTAGAGTTCCCTTGCAGGTGTTGCAGAGGCTGTGCTTTTTCATGACGTTCCTTGCTACATACCCAGCTAAATACTCAAGTGACTCTTCTGGATCCAGGTTTTCTGCTTCCTCTGGGTCTGGCATGTTCATGTTTTGCAATTCTGCGGACAAGTCTGGCCTTGAACACAGGAACTCTGTCAATTGCACATAGTCGTCGATGTCACATGAGCCATGCTTGCTTGTCTGAAAAAAAAAAAAAAGAAAAGAAAAACTGTCCTAGTGTGATAAGTCTCAGGGTATATGCTTGAATTCTCTGGCTCATGGAACTGGTGTCTTTGTTCTCACGGCACTGAATAGATTTTCAAGGGCATCCTGGCTAAACCGACCCAAAAGCAGGAACTTGAGACACCTTTCCGTCACGTAAAGTTCTCGCAGATTCAGTACTGTTGTAGTGGTGATGATTACACCGGCCTGAACTGGTTTCCATGTTGGGTTGGTTCTATGTTTGTCTATAATACTCAACTTGCTGAACATGCAAGCAGTTGATCTTCCATGAGGAGTTGACTGAGAGATTGCTTCAGGTTACTGCATTCAGAGGCATATCTAGAGTGGGGCAGATGGGGACACTTGCCCTGGGCGCCGTTTCAGGGGGGGCACCGATAGCGCTAACTAAGGTTGTAAAAAACACAGGATATATAAAAAAAAAAGGGTGCAGATGCTACTTTCTTCAGAGGCTCGGAATGAAACCTACGTCACCTTTATTTTCCTTATTTTTTTTATTTTGGAGATTGCATCTCCGCAACGTGTTCTGGCCACGGCTACCTCTGCCAGCAGAAAGCAGGAGAAAGCCTAGAGTGCGAGGAGGTCCACGTGTCGTGAGGGCGACAGCTCGTACGACGCAATGCATGACGCGCGCACGACGTTTGTGTAGAGCAATAGACGCCGAGCAAATTTGCTTTCTCTGTAGTAAATTGACGTGTTTGAGCTTTGCGTCCACACACGAGACGGCGTTTCCTGAGAGATAAGGTGATATTTCGCATTCTTTATACCTCAATCAGTTGCTACTCAAGCGCTGTCTGTGTTCGTCTGCCTGCTTGTGTTGGTATGCTGCGTTTCTACTACTTGAATCGCGGCATCAGCGCACATGAGTGATCGCCTTCCCAGAGAGAGGGACGAAAGGTTCACCCGTTTGTGTGATACGGACGTCATGTTCGGATTCCTTCACGATATCGAGGGTTTGCGTTATGGCACAAACACAGACAGTCTGAAGCACCAGTGTAGTTGCTTCGGTAGTTTTTACGACTGTGATGTTGATGGGGAGCAACTATATGACGAAATTTTAGACTGCAGAATGTTGCTGCCAAGTCGTTCCAGCCTGAAGGTAACGAGTCCTGAGGGCCTTCTTGAATTTGTTGTTCGGTATGGGGACGAGGGCGTATTCCCCACTCTTCGTATCGCGATCTAGATTATGCTAAAGATAGCGGTTTCTGTCGCCAGCTGTGAGAGGTCTTTCAGTAAACTAAAACTGATACTTTCATATTTGAGAGCTCCCATGGGTCAAAGAAGGCTCTGCGATCTTGCTCTGCTGAGCATAGAGAGACATGAAACTGAAAAAAAACGGACTTCGATGACATCATAGACAGTTTCTCAGCAGCGAAGGCTTGTAAAATAGTGTTGTAATTGTGCAATCTGACAATTGTTTTTCTTTTTGATGTCGGTTTTGTGTGTATTCTGGGTTAATAAAAACATAAGCAACAAACCAGCAGTGTTCCATGTTTATCGCGAACAACATCATGGGGATACGCTGCGACTGGGGCGCAAGTGCATAGCTTGCCATGGGCGCCGTCCTCTCTAGGTACGCCACTGACTGCATTCCGTCTCAGCCTTTGCTCGTTTCTTTCTCACCCAGTTAAGCTGTCGCTTTAAGAATGAGATCTCGTTGAAGGGATCACCACATGGCTTGTCTGCAGGTCTGTCCTGTGCATGTTCCTCGATGCTCTGGTCACAGAAATGTATGGCTGTGTTGGCTTCCTCTGCAAAGTTGATTCACTCACAATTACAGCTCAATATTTCAGAACAGTTTTCATACCTGACACGGTGCATATATCTACATATATTTCCGGGCATTACCTTCTAACACGGTCCCTTGATATTCTGCAAAGGTGTCATCAACTTCAGCGTGCAAGTCTTTTGGTGACTGCTCGGAGAACTCTGCGTGAGAAGAACGCTGGATAGGAGCTTTCCTCAGGTGTCCCAGTAAACCACCAATGTCCCATGGACGTCCTGAAAAGATCCCGAAGTCCTGATCCGCAAGAAATGTCCCGATGATGTAAATAAAGACGTCATTCGAAACGTCATAGCGTTGTATAACCAGGATGTGTTTTCATGATGTCACCGGGACTTCGAAATTGCGTCCCGGTCGGATGTTGATTTAGAAGTAGAATACAAACATATTTTCGATGACATATTTCATGACGATGACAACATATTTCAGCAGTTGCCGCCTTCATGTTCTTTCATATTTTCGATGCTCATTATATTTTTGCATCCTTATGATAACGTTCAACAGCGTGCAGCGAGAAACTAAAACAGTGACACTAATTTTTATCTGTGGTACCAAAGTGGCAACACACAAAAATTATTCATCTGAATTTACAAAGAAACTCCCGACGTGGTCTGAGCTTGGCAGATGCACCACAGTCTCTAGCTTCTGTTTCCTTTTACTGTAGTACCAATAAAGGTAGTTGGGAAGGCCGAGAAGACCTCGATATCCCTTGCAATATCTCCATGTAGAACGGAACACACAAAACAACATATCCAGATGTGCTTCCCTGCCGGAACGAGAAGACATAACATCATTGAATTGTCGCCACAATTCCAACGAGATCCAAAGACAAATCAGACAGCCAATTCGTTCATTACGTAGCCGTCAGGTACAAGTTCCTCACTGACGGAATCAGGGTTTTTGCAGAGAAGCTATACCTTCGCGACACCGTGTTCCACTATGCAGTATGGCGGAGACCGTGCCTACGGAATAAAGAAGCAATTCAATGAATTGGCTTAATGGATATAAATGTTAAACGCTGATTTCCACTTGATTTAATGTAATCCAACATGTTTTGTACACACTGCACCGGTTCAAAGAATGCGAAACCAATTGAAGGAATTGGCCTAGAGTATCAATAAAACAACTTTATTTCTAAGGTATTAACCTTAGAAATAAAGTTGTACGTCGCTAGAGGGGATACTCTAACCCACTGGCATAAGGGGCGATGAACTGTGCCCCTTCACCATAAGGATCGAAGTCCTGGTGTGTCTAAGATGACCAAAAAAGCTCTCATCGCAGAGTGTTGATGGGCTGGATTTCGCCAGGGGCCAAGCAATTTTGATAGAGAGAAAGGGTAAATTCCAACTGACTAACTGCCAAATTCATGAACGAGCCTCGACTCCAACGAGTGGAGGAAAGCACCGCTCCTCCACTCAAAGAGACCATGCGTTTCATGAACCCGCTTCGGGGATTCCTCCGCCAAGGCGGTCCTCGAGAAACCGTCCTCGGATAAAGCTGTACTCTCGTCCCCAGCCGTCTTTCGGGACCCCTCGAAAATGTTAATTATCGTGCTTAAAACACACTTATGGCATGAAAAATAAATGTAATCCTTTACTTTATTTCGACCAACGTGCATTACAAATACAAACACAAAGGTCTGCAAGCGTTTGGAGAAGGGTGCACGGAAACAGACTGATAGGTTTCCTAGCCTTCTGGTCTGGCAATTACAACTACAAGGGCAGCAGCTAGCTTAATGGCATGGTCACCTCGTATCAAATAATATGAAAGATGATGTCACTGCTTGTCACTCTTCTATTATGTTACAATATGTGGCGTGAATGACTGTTTTAGCGGATGGCTACGTTTACCCAACGCCTTGAGGGTAGCTATAAACAATCAAACAAACAAGACCGATTTTACAACAACATCCCGAGCAAAGAATCGGAGGGACGATTCTTGAGGAGTCACCGCGAGCATGTCGTACGAACTTTTATGGCCCTCATTCGCGCTCTGCCTAAACGGTGGAGCCTGTTATCCCACCCAACAAACGGAATTCGTACTATTGGAACAACAACTACAAAAAAGAAAAAGAAAAAAGAAACATTACTATGACCTGGGGTGACACTATTGCGACATCTCCCAAATACCATAAAAAACGGGGAGGGATGCGACAGAACTCTCGCGACCGTTTGAGACGAAAGATGGACGCTTTGCCGCTTTGTCTTCGACTGCAAAAAGAAAAAAGAGGAAAGAAAGAAAACGAGGAAAAAAAAAGACATGAATGGAAGATTTGTTGAGCCGTTTCGGTGATAGCTGGAGCAGGGGTTGGGCCAGCTTGATACAGTATAAAGATTACGAAAAAACATTGAGGAGGCGGATCAGATATTTATTTTTTTAGATGTCCAGTCAATGCACTGTTTCTTTTTTTGCACCACTTTTTGCGTGAAAACATCCTTCAAACACACCTTCTTTGTGCTAAATAGCGCGACAGAAGGAAAATTTATTACACCTTGTCTTGAAAAGTGTGCTTGCGAGAAGGTGTGGATTTTTTTCCACAACGCGGCACACCGTCGTTTCTGACACGTTCACAATGTCTCCCGTGGCAGTTCGAAAAGTCCTAACGCCAAAAAAGCACATGTCGATGGGCAGCTGTAGCACAGGAGGTAGCGGCAGCCCACGATTGCACACACTTTCCTCCAGCGGCAACATATCCAAAAGGCTTCGTACGGTTGTCTTCATGAAGCGGTACCGTATGCCATATGAGGAACTCGTGATCATCAAAATGCTCAAAAGGAGTTTGATGGTCCCTTATTGAACGTTGTCGCTCAGTGGGAATGTTGTCAGCACCCAGTTAGAGGCCATCGTGGCACAAAACGCAGTCGATGGACGCAGCGAACGACCTGTCTTCCGCCATGACATCAGCCAAACTCGAGTTGAGGAGCGTTCTCGAGGTAGCACCGATGCTACCCCGTGATTTTCGAGGAATGCACGGAGGAATTCCTCCACTCGAGGAGCGTTTCGAGTCAAGGTCGATTCATGAAGCGCAAAACCGGCCTCGAGGAGCAGCTCGAGTCGAGTTTCGAGTTGAGGCTCGTTCACGAATTCGGCCGTAAGGATCTCAGAGAGCGCAGTTCGGGAAGGTTGGTAGCATGGACAAATAAGAAGAATGTGCCCAAGTCCCCTACGGCACCGTATGACAGCATCGATAAGAATAGATAAGATATGGATAGAGATTCCAACTGAGCACTGCACATGCCACTTGAGGTGGCGGTTGATACCGCGGCGTCTTTTAGCCATCCAGCGATGGTTTAACCCCATCAGAGCGACATCGCGGTGCTGCGCGATGGGTTCCCGTGTCTAATATCTTGGCCTGCAGCGGTCATATCGGGATGCTGTTTCTTGTGACGAATTTCCCTTTCATCCCCCTTCGCGTGCACCTTCTGAGAAATCCTGGCGGTTGTCCAGATGTTTGAAAATTCTAGGCAACCGTCGGTGCTTCCGTCACTTTCAAAGTCTTGTAAATATCGCCCCGATTGTCGGATCGGGACCAAAATTCAGGTCCGAACGGGCCTGGAAGAGCTCTGTGATCGCGCAAATCACACAGCGGTACAGATCAGTTCGATCTGTAGTGGTTCCGAACTTGTAGGCGGAGACGCCCTGCTGGAAATAGTGGGCATGATCTCATTGACTTCTCCCCGCACTTTTAATGAGATTCAATGAGAAATCAGACTGCAAATTCGTTCAACGTGTAAAAGCCGACTATTTCTCATTGGCTGGAGTCGAAGTTAAGCAGGGCAGCTGCCTTCGTGAAACCGGGCTCTGCCGTGTTGTGTGGCGAAGACCACATCACGAAGCAAGGAACCAATTGAACGAAATGGTTTAATGGTCGGCAGTGAGAAACTCTGACTTCCAGTTGATTTAATGAGATCAAACATGTTGTGCAATTCAGTCTGCAGGAATGAAGAATTGGTCTAATGTGTGCCAATGAGAAACTGCTCTCCAGTTGATTTAGTGGGATCCAACATGTTGCATGGCCGCCAATACAATAAGTGAGAAGCCAGTTACTGAAGTAACGAGCGTAATGGTGACCAATGGTACATCATCACTCTCAAATTAAGTAATGATATAATTAGGAAGAACGCCGTACGTCCGTGTAGAACATGAACTAATTCGAGGAAAGCGTCCGATTCAAACAAATGAGACTCCAGAATACGCACCGTATCGACATATATTGCAAGCGAAAATTGAACGACAATCGGACATAGTATAAATTAATTAATGAAGTAAATGAAAATTTATTCCGAACAAATCAACTGAGCAGGCCGTTCGCCGATGTCGCCGCTCGCGGAGTCCGAAGCAGGCGCCCACAGCTCCCCATAGAGCCCATAGTTTGAGATAATTCAGGCAACACTGGACATACGACCAATGAAAATGCGTCGTGATGCCTAGCAGCCAGCCAATCAGCAACCTCTTCGTTTGGTTCGCCTTTTGGCTGGCCCTGGCTACCATCGACTTCTACTGGTTTTCATACCTGGCGCCCTTTATTCCAAAATAACTAAGACATTTTTGATTGGCTAAATACATATTTATTGATGCAACGTATAGACTCAAATGTTTGTCTCATATATTCACCGTGCGTACAGGACGTTTCGTTCGTTGAATAGACTGCAACCAAATCAAGTTCGAACTTGCAAAGCACACACACAGTCTACTTCTGGAGGTGAGCGAAGTCCACGAGTGCGTGCGTTTCACAGATGAGCATCTTCTCATACTGGCGATGCACTGAAGGTCACACAGTCACGGGAAATACTTGTGTCGTTACGAACCCTCTCTTCTTAGTCACTGTATTTGAAAATGCGACAGCGCTCGAAAGTGTTCCTCAGGCGTCAGCTCACCAAGCATTCCAGTTCCGACCCGGCTAAAATGTCCGTAGGTTGATACTTTATCGGAGGTCAGTACATGGCCAGAGTCACTATAACTCACGAACAAACCCGCGACTACACTTCCTCTTTGGTCATTGTAGTCAACCGACATCGGCGAGCCGCAGAGACGCAGCGACCTTGTTTGGAGCTGCCCGCCTGGCCGACAGCCCACACTCTAAATCGTTTCACACCTTTAAAGGTGTAAAATAGGTGTATTAACAAAGATCACACCCCTTTCACATCCTACAACTTTGTTTTGGAAGTTTCTGAGGGTGTAACGTTGGTGTACTCCACCATCAGGTGAAATATGGTGATAGTGTGTCGCCTGTGTGTAGAAAGTTAGTATGTTTCTTTTCGTTTACATGAACAAAGGTAACTATATAAAACAACAGGGAACAGGAAGCTACATTACAACAGTGCATGGCCTGGATTTACAACAAGTAAACCATCTGGTAATGCATACAGATTTAGAAGGTCTGTTGAGATAGTGCTTAAATTTCTTAAAACATGTTGCTCCTGATTGCAAGACAGAGCAAATACATGACAGTGCTCATCACACTCAACTGTAGTTAATGTTTGTATGAGAAAAATGGTATCAGAGTTAATAACATGTATGCCTGCAGTCTCAATAAACACGGGTAAGTCCTCCTCTGAAGATTCTTTGGCAACAACAGCCAACAGCAAATGTGTTATCATTATCAACTGCACTTTTCACATAGACTATAGATTCTGTGTGAATCTCCTTGGAACCATCAGTAGATGTGGCATTTCTGATGAAGGGCTGCGACCCCACATACATTTGATAAAATTGATGTCTTCTTGCTAATGAAAGGGTTATGTTCTTAAAATGTCGAGTTTTTCTAGCAACATCTTTAAAATGCTGGTGTTTCCCTTCGAAACGCTTACAACCATACAGATAGGAAAGGACCAAACATCATGATGACTCGCGGATAATAAACAACATAATGCATTTTACAGTGGTTATATATTTGTGGGTACAACACTGCGAAGCCTTGAAGAAACGAATACATGCAGCGTTCTAAGTAATGAACATGCATATGGGGGAGGTGCCTGCTCATGAGAAGGTCTACAGTTTCACGAAAAGCTATATACAGCTGCCATGCTTCATTGCCATGCACAGCTGCCACGCCATACATGATTATCTGTATGTCGGCTGTGCATGTTTACACACATATTTAATCACCTTGATGTGCATACATATATGGACCTCAATGTGATTATACGCAATATGCTGGTAATTGTGAATACACAGTTACCAGATTATTGCCACAAACCCAGCAGCTTTATTCGGCGTTACACCCTTTACACCCCAATTGCTATGAGGGTGTTAACATATACCTTAAAAGGTGTGCGCCATGAACATTTTGATTTACACCCTTTAAGGTGTAAAACGATTTAGAGTGCAGACTGCCCGCGAAAAGTAAGCTGTCAGATATTTCGAAAGCTTTGTCAACCAATCCCGGAGCGCGCAACCTCATTCGGCCAATGGGCATTCGTCATGATGAGTGACGATGAAATACAACGTGACTATGACGTGATTTTATTTTCCTACTGCCGTGAATGCGGGGAGCTATGGAGCACAGTGTTGCCACACGTAAAACAAATTTATCTGTAGATCCGAGCCCGAAAAATCTGTCGATAGAGCTAAAAATCTGTAGCCACTCAAAACTCAGTTTCTTGAACGTTTTGCCTTCAAATCTGGAATGTCTGCCTGGGTCTCTAAATTAGTGGAAGAGCAAGGGCTTATTTCGTTCCACTGCTGAAGACCACAGCCGGAATTTTTTGCTGCGGCGCACTGGCATTACGCGTTGGAACTTTCGGTTTGCGATGTCGCGTATTCAAGTCTGCTACAATCACAAAACGGTGTCACTGCACGTAAATTTTAACACTTTCACATGTGTATCCACATGAGCTGTGGCGCTCCAATGCAAGAATAACGCATCGCGTGTAGTAGGAACAATTCGCTCGCTCGTCTCACCATCACAATGTTGAGCGAGGATCGCAATGGACCACAAAAACAATAAAGCTAGATATATTATTTCCACAGACATAAACAAAGCATACATGCGTGACGTGAATTATAAACGTTGTTGTTTCACTTCAACGCCAGTGAAGTCTGTGAGTCAAACTGGTAACGCGCGCACACACAACTAAACTGGCGAGGCCCGCCAGTTTCGTGTTCGACTGATCAAATCCTTGTCGACGGCGACGGCGAAGCAGTTTGACCCAACAGCACGCGTTTAGTGTGCAGGAGGACAGTTTTGGTGGACGTTGAGAGGCTGTTTCTTTGCTTCGCTTTAATCAAATTAACTGTGGAAAATATTCTAAAAATAGTCAGTAAAACACTCATTCCCGCGTTCTGCTGACGTTTTTCATCGTTGTCGTTTTGTGCACTGATGCGAAACACTGGGTCGACTGACTCATTCGTTGGAGAAAAAAAAATATCATGAGATTTTCAGAAATCTCTGTAGATATGTAGATTTTTCAAACAGTAGGTCTTCTTTCTTTCTTTTTCTTTTAAAAATCAATCAATCCATCAATCAAAAAGTAGGTAGATCTCATGATAAATCTGTAGGTGTGGCAACATTGCATGGAGGCCTGGTCCGAACCACTGATCTCGATTGTAAAAGGCTGGATCGCGGATAGGGAGCGCGAGCGTGCGGCATCCGGCCGCCATCTTACTGTACCCAAAACAGTCGCCGCAGCGATCATGGCAACTTCTTGCAATTACGGTCGTACCAACCGTACTGGCACGGATACTGGTCCGAAATTTCTACAGGTGAGTCATTCTTTATCAAGGAATAAATAGGCGTCCATTCTGTACATTTATTTGACAATTATGAAGTGTTTTTTTGCCCAAAACCAGCACTGGGTGCAAGTTGTTTGATTGCTCTTCCGAGGTTCAATCGAACACACTTGCATTTTACCCGCTTGCAAATACAGTTCGAGTGCATAATATGCTGGAGAGAACATGTTACACTACACTGATAGTGGTGTCATCAATATGTGCGAGCAGTCGAGCGCTTTTCTGCAGGCATTGCTAGCACGGTACCAAGTGTTCTCTACGGAAGCAAGTGCACAGTCATTTCTTTGAACCACCTTCGCGTATAAGTTCAGTATTACGTCATAATAAGACCAAGACAGTCACCCTTTTTCATGTATTGGTATTATTTTGTGCCTTGGTTTGATTTGTGACAAAGAATCCTACGTAACGGGGGTGTGGTGTGACTTGGATACAGCCTTTGTGCCTGAGCTATGTTGTCAGCTTGTTGCGATAATAACAATTTGTATCTTGTCGTGTTATTTGCAGCAGTGTGGTCTCTCAATACAGGTTTCCTCACGGGGGCTACCCAGAGGATCGTCTGATGCGATCGAGCTTACAGATAAGTATCATGTTCCTCATTCACGGGTTCCTACTTTACGAGGAGGAACCACCCCAGTGCACGCACTGTGGTGAGAGTCTCTCAATTTTGCACATTCTCTTTACATGTTCACATCATGGAACACATCACTTCAAAGAGCTTTATATACACCTTAGACCCCTTCACCCAGCATTGTGTCTTAGTGATGAAGCTATAATTTCTTTTACAACAGCGTTTAAACGTTGAAATTTTTAAAAGATATCACGATTGTAAACCCTGTTTCAAACTGATGTTTTAAACATTTATGCGATGCTTTTACTAAACAACATATTTATTTTTAACTAGTTGCATTCTAACCAATGTTCTCTTCTTCACAGCTGCCTCGACATACACAAGAAATGGGTGCAAAACCTGAGCAGTGCCCACAAACTTCAATCACCGCAGCACCTCCAAAAAGTAAAAGCATGTGTGTCACATGATATTTTTAAAGATATTCATAGTATATAACACCTTGTATTAACTGTTGTAGATCTAACACACCTCTACAGTATACACCCTCAGGAATTAAAACTAGTTGTGGAACTGTGGTCATTGTTTCAGTTACTAGGCATGCGCATATATGCTATAAGAAGAAAATTATTTCTTGAGAATGCACTACTGTTGATCAAGCTCATGCAGCTGTAGGTTTACCTTCGGCCTCTTGGAACTCTCTGTAGTTGCCTTAGCTGCAGGAAGAGTGTCCTCCAGCATGTCAACTACTTGCAAAAATATTGACGTATTTAAGGTTACGACACAGTTTGAAGGATTTAAATTCAGGAAATTTGCAGTGGCAGGGCCTGCCAGAGTGAAACCTACTGTATATTTTTTGTGCCGAAGGGGCGGTTCCTTCAGGACAGGAATATCTTGGATGGGAGCAAAAAGCTTGAAAGTAACAAAGTGTTGTTTGCATTACGCAATTTGTAATACACTGAACACATAGGCAGCAAAACAAAAATTTAAAATTCAGCATGTATGAAAATTGGGTGCGACAAATTTACATAGTGTACCTGTACGTTGTCATTTCTGCGATATATATTGTCATTGCAGGGAGGTTACAAAACAATAAATGTATTGTTTTGTCACTTCCCTGCGCATTCATTGTATCTTGAAATGCGTATATGCCAGAATAAATGTTGAACTTGAAAAATGTATATTCTCTTTATTCATAGAGCATAACATCACTTATCTTTACAAAAGCATATCGTGTTAATCTTTGTCACTCAGAATGCACAACCAAGAAAGCCATCTTCCACTAAACATCATGTTTGACATGATTCAGTTGGTATCATTTCATACACAGGGAACACCAGGGCTCCAGTTTCAAGCTCCAAATCGTCATGTTGCAGTTTGGAAACCGTACATGTGTAGTGCAAGAGAGCCCTCGCACATGAAAATGTAAGATGGGAGTCACTGTTAATGCAAAGTGACTCATATGAGAGAGACTGACGCTGAAGAAAAGTGTGCAAACTGCGGAAAGTGCCATAGAGGATCTTCAGAAATCGTGCCTGGTTTCACAGCAGTGCTACTACATTCCCTTTTAGATGACGATGATAATGAATGGAGTTTCAAATGAGCAGCTGCATTTTTTTGCAACGTGCTCCACATAACAAGCATGACAAAGTCTGCAGTGGATGGCAGGCCCCCATCCTTACGCAGCTTTGTTCACGCTGCAGTTCTATTCAGCAAAAACATGTGAGTACGCGAGAAGGACATTCAATTTCACCTGAAAATAATCAGAGCAAATGAAGGAAGAAAAAAAAAAGTGCTGTACTTCAAAAGGAGATAAGTCTGGTGTCTCAAGGAGGTGTTACCACTTACTAAATAACTTGATTAAGTTTACATCAATACCTAGATTAACTGGCCTAAGCGTGATCTAATTGCGTGCAGTAATTGTTTGGGATGCTTCGATGTGTTCATATTTGCGAGGCATTACGTCGAAGACACCACTGTCGTTTACTGAAAGACCTTTTCTTGCTTGATATCATATTAAACGCATACGCCTGTTTAAAACAACGGCCGTGATTCTACGGGGCGATTTCTTTCTACCATGCGGGTATATCCCTTCTGGGACCGTTCTTTGTGGAACAATTTTTGTCCAGAACGCAGCACGGGATATTATATACATGGTTGTTGTTAACCTCACATCGTTTCTTATTGAAATATTGGCTGGGAAACGTGCTATAGTACAATTCCCAGCGCTGCACTGCAGTGACGGTCTAGTTTCGGAATGCAAAACATAACGTCATTAAGAATCGAAATGCAGGGCACCTGCGAAACACTGTTAGGATACATCAGTATACTGGCACATTACAAAATCGCGTGACGACAAGCAATGATCAACGCCTGTAGCGCAATAAATACTCACAATCTCTGTTGCCTCCCATTGTTTCCAATTGGCACACACAGCGTGTTAGGGCCCACCAACATGGCGGCCCGAATGCGTGCCTCTCACCCACGAGCCCCTCTCCCATACGCGATCCAGCCTTTATACATAGAGATCAGTGGTCCGAACACTGGTTTCTATGTATAAAGGCTGGATAGCGGATGGGTGAGGGTATCGCGGGAAAGGGTACGCCAACCGGCCGCCATATTGCGGTGCTCAAAAGAGCCATTACAGCCCATAGGAATGCATGTAAGCTGTGACAAGTTTTGCTGTTTGTGAGCGCTTCCCTTGCTGCTTCGCTAAAATTTTGCCACGGATCGCTGCAGAAATCCCTCGTGATTGGATTCTCTCGTTTTTTGTGTGAAATCCCGTCACATACATGTTATTTCCTGTCTATTTTGTACTCGTGTGAGGTCGTGTCGTTCCAATTTGGTACTATGAACTTCGATTATGTGATTTGCTGGTATTGTGTGGTGTTGTATTTGTTGTGTTACGTTTCCTTTGTCGTCTGTCAGCGTGTGCAGCGTGTTGCTTCTCGTGTTTCTCCCATTTCCTTTCTGCTCGGGGGTGTGGAATGCCAGGGAATGTTTGGCACGTTTGTTTGGCACGTTTGTATAAACATTATGCTTTGCACAGGAAGTTTAGATATGACTAGTTATGACACGAAATGCCGAACGGCACTTAAGCACTTCCAAAGGACTAGAATGATATTATGTGATATAAAGGCTATATGACGGTAAAAACATACCGACTAGAAATGTGTGCACTGGGGAAGTAAATTGCGGTAAAGACAGTTCAGAATGACTAGAGGTAGAGTGAATAAGTCATAAAAAGGCTAAGTAGCAAGGTCTTGTGGTGAAAGCTCCAACATCAAAGTATCACAAGTCCGGTTGCAACAGCAAGTTTGAAGCAGTCAACCAGGTAAGTGGGCAGAGTGCATTACTGGTTGTTGAATATGATCAACATTGACAATTTCTTTCGCAGATGAGGCCTGGCTGTCACCTTCTCTGTATATTCCTTGGCAAGGTGGTACAGTCCAATACTGCTGTAGCACTGGGAAACTTCTTTGATCAGACGGATCACATTGTTTTCATTTGGGCTGCATTCAAACATATATTGTCGCAAACTTAAGCAGGGAGAATAAAGAGTAGACATTCGAGGTTGAAAAATTATTTATTGTCTCTAAGTAAAGTAAACATGCTGGAACGTACCAAAGAGGCATGTGGCTGGTGTGTTTGTATGTCCCACTAATACGAGTTTGTAAGTTAGGCAAAATTTTCATGCAATACTTTTTTCTTTATATGCTTTTGCCCATCTTAGTACTGTCCTATTCAATATGGAGTGGCTTTTAACTGCATATGAATGCATAATTCAGAAGTGTTTTCATATATTGGACTAGTTGCAGCTTTAAGGTGCCCTTCATGCAGTACTGATTCCAATCATCAACCATCGCTTGAAACTCTTAACTAGGGAACATGATTCATAGAGGGTAGACTTTCATGCAAATACACACTTTAGTAGTAGAGAGACGTATAGAAACTACGGGGGTGAGATTTACAAACATGGACCCCCTGAGCCCTGCGCGTATTTTTCCCTGCGCGGCGCGTGTGCGGAGGGTTGTCCACGTGATTATCGGCGGGGGAGGGCTGCGTGCGCGCTTATCGTAGCATATTTTTCAGCATGGGCAGACTTCTTTGGCCGACTTCACATACTTTTCCGATACAGCAGGTGAGCGGTTTACATGCAGAGACATGCAAAGAAGGGTCATACACAAAAAAGGACAAGTGAAAATATATTTATTAATGCCATTCAAGTTGAGATATATTTATTAAAGCCAATAGTGCTAGGAATTGTGATGCCAATCAGGTGAAGGAGAAAACCCCAGCCGAAAAAACCTTCACCACCTGTAACAGGGCGGTGCTCGGGTGGAGGGCTGTTGTGGTGGGCGGAGCGTGACCGGAGGGCTGCTTGCTAACCATTCACCCTGGGCTGACTTCTTTCACAATTTTCCTACTTGGGCGTCGCGTGGCCGGAGGGCTACGTATGCGTTTACCATTCAGCTTGGGCCGCCGACTTTCGTCATTTTTCAGACTGGGCCGCCGACTTTCGCAATTTTTCAGCCTGAGCCGACTTGAATCATATTTTTTCCAGCTACAACAGGTGTGCAGTTTACATGCAAAGGATAGCCATACACAAAAGTACAAGTGAAAATATATTTATTAAAGTCATTAGGAATTATGTTATGACGCTGTGTCAATGGGAAAAACTTAGCCAAAAATCTGAAATAGAAGGAACACAATACACGTAGCAATACTTATTAAAGGTATGATACAATAGCATTGAATAGATATCACAAATCAAACACAATATTTTTATTAGTGGAAGTTTTCAATGAATCAGAAGTGATAGCGCATTTAAGATATTCTTAATCAATACGACTACAATCAAAATTATAAAAAGTCTGAGATGTAAGAATCTGATAGGTGTAAGTAATTTCGAGCGCAATTGCTAATATTCCAATGTGACACAAATTTTATTTCTATTGAAGTGAATAGCACAGACAAAAGGCAATAATTCGAATCAACACATAGCATTAATATAGAACCTAACCGACATGTAGGGAAATAATAGCTACACCATATCAAAACGATCATCACATTTAATCAAAGAAGATATTCTTAATCAATATGATTATAAACAAAATTATAAGTTGTATTATAAAAAGTCTAATATTCCTATACGCGAGAACCATCTTTGCAATAGCGTAAATAATGTAATTAACTGTGAACAGCAGAGACACTGGAAGACTATGGGACACGAACACAAGACGAAATAAAATCTATACCACTACAAAGAAGATATTCCACTTCACCACATAGCACGCTCCTAGCCAACAAACAGAACAAAGAACGACACGAACACAAGAGGAAAATCAGAAGAAAAAATCAAACTCATCAGAAAATAGATATGTTAAAAACGAACTTCACCACATAGCACGATCCTAGCCAACAATCAGAACGACACGAACACAAGACGAAATAAAATCTATACCACTACAAAGAAGATATTCCACTTCACCACATAGCAGGCTCCTAGCCAACAAACAGAACAAAGGACGACACGAACACAAGAGGAAAATCAGAAGAAAAAATCAAACTCATCAGAAAATAGACATGTTAAAAATGAACTTCACCACATAGCACGCTCAGAGCCGACAAAGAACGACACGAACACAAGAAGAAATAAAATCTATACCACTACGAAGAAGATACTCCTAATCAAAACAGCACAGTAATCTATCATTCAGAAAATCAAACACATCAGAAAATTAATATTCCTATACATGAGAACCATCAATGCAATAGCGTGAATATCTGTCATAACATTTCGAGCGCAATAGGGAATCTCAGTTTCATATTCCAACATTACTCAACTTTTAATTTCTTGTGAATAGCATAGACGTAAGGAAATAACGAGAAACAACACAATCAACAGCTACAATTAATAGAGAGCCAAAACCTGCGCACCATCCAACACATAGAGAAATAATAGCTAATCAATCTATCAAAGGCGAAATAGCACAGGCTTAACAATATAGCAGACTTAACGCTGAAGAACAGAGGAACACGCGGCGACACGTAAACATCAACAGAGGAAAATAATCTATCATTGAACCATCATAAAATCGATCAATATACAATTTTCATTCTAACAAACACTACGAACCTTGATGGAGGTATCCAAGACATAGGAAATATGCACGGTTTTCACTCTTTTCCTCAAAGCCGGGAGACTTTATGTCTCTATCTATGTGACCATAGCACAGCGCATACTTTATCACTCAAAGGGTTAGGGGCTATATTGCTTCGTCCAGCAAACGGGGTGCTCTAGAGGTCAGATAAGAGAGTTCAAAGGCGATATATTTTATTGTGCAGCGCAAATTGATGTCGATATCACTCGCTGGGGTCACTATCTTTTCGCATCCTTTCTCTGAAATGGAAATCTTTCGTCAAAGTGGTTGTCAAGTCGGCTAAGTTTGTAGAGATGCGATATTGTTATTGAAGATGTAGAGGAAGTCCAAATTATTAATTTGTAGCAACGATACTCAATCAAAAACGAGAAACAAATTTAATTACCTCAATTTTTGTAATATCTTGCAACAGAAATTTCTAATGCACCACACAGAAATATCAAATGTGAAACGGAACTCAGAGTTATGAGGCATTCCCATCTTAGAGGTACTTACTTATGTCAATCGAGTGAACAATTGAAACAAATACAAGACAATAATTATCTCGAGCGGTAAGTTCACAACTCATAGAATATCAGTCGAGTGAATACTTGAAACAAAATCAAAACAATAATTCTCACGACAGGTGGAGATTATAGCATTCTAAATCAGATAATAAAATTTTAATCAATAAAATAAACATAGATATGCTTTTAATTAAGTGTAGACGTGCACTTGAAAACAGAAGAGACAATTGCTCTACTTTGAAAAGATGGACAGATTTTGTACTCGATACCATAAGTCATGGGAAGATGTGAAAAAAACTGCTTCGAAAAGGAGGAGCCGCGAAACGATTTCATTATCGCTGCATTTCAATACGTCCTAGACATGGTCGTATTCGGAGATATGGTACAAACTACAGAACTGAAGGTGCAAGAATTTATATGCCGAATCTACAATACTTATAAAAATATCTGCACATCAACGTCGGAAGGGTCATTGGGATTGATGGCGGAGTTTTTGAGGTTTGCCAACGAAGAATTGAAATACACTAGTCCAGATGTAATTGTAATCATTGCAATGGGCATTGCATACATCAAGAAAGCAGTCGGATCAAATTATCATATACAAGCGGTCTATATCGCACGATTCATTACGGATTTGTTGAAATTACACATATCTGAGATGGAAAGTACATAAAATCTTATCACGTGATATATTACACTACCACGGCAACGCAATTATTTTCTTCTACCAGTCTCTGCAACGATGTCGAATCAACAGAAGTTCAATATTGTCATGCAATGTCTGATGTATTATCACCTGTTGAAACTGAACAAACATATCAATTGCGGTGGACCACCGGACGATTTTCATCTAATACTCTCATGTACGCCATTCAAGAACCTTCATACAAAGAAAGGAAGCATCAATAAGAGACTGTGCAAGTTCGTCGCGACAAAGTGCAAGTTGTTGAAGCAATACAAACATGGCGACAACATGGCGCCTGCATTAATCAACGCTGGATTCAAGCGCCCAATAATCAGAATAAACTATTTAGTGTCTTCGGAATTCATCAATGAAGACAACAAACGAAAACTTCAGAGTTTGAAATAGAACTGTAATTTATCGAAATAAACAAGTGTATGAGTGAAACAATAATTGTAATCTTTGTCATCATTATAATGAATTCTTCACATCACAATGAAAAACACTTTACATTTAGCATGGCTAGACTGAGAACAATGATCGCTAAGGAAACGAATATTCCACAATTTGTGTAAGAATTCTCATATGGAATGAGACCTGACCACCAAATAGGTTTTACTCGACTACACTCTGTACAAATTCAACACCCGATGGATAGAATTGCCGGAGAAGGATCGGTCATTGAAATTTAGAGACATGATACATCGGTCTATGATTACAAAAAGGATCACTAATATCATGTGAAAACTTATCATATTTCATGAATTAAATTCCTCAGTGCATGTATATTTCTCAATCAGTTGCACTATCCCAGACTTAGTAAAAAGGCCCCTTTGCCTTAATAGCTTTCCCTCGCGGTGCTACTTGGCCCTACCCAGCACGCTGAAGTCACGTCTGCGCTGACACGATTCCTTCGGGAATCTAAACTCCTGGGCATTCTCTGATGCGTCCTATGCGCAACGATTAGTGAAGGAGCTGTTTCTTCTGTATTTTGTGATAATTTTCTGTATCCCAGCTGTTTTCTTCTGTTTGCTTGAAAGCATTAGGGAATAGCAAGCCCACACCGTGGCTAACCTTTCCCTTCCCTTTTTTCTCACTTTGCATTAAACATATCCCCCCCCTCTTTGACAAGCAACCCGATTGGAGTGCGGAACAAATAAATAAATATTTTTGTCAACACAGTTGTTCATTGTTTGAGTAGGAAAAAGGAGCCGTCGAAGGCTTGCAGTGGGGGCCAAGATATGGCAAAACGGGAAATAAGGCAAGATAACTGATTGCGGCGGGCCGTTCGCGACAACTTTTACAATCGCATTGGGGTTCACTGCCTGGGAGATAATACGAAGCCTTCGCGAAAAGCGAATCTCTTATCAGATGCCACAATGCAAACGAAAGATTTTACGAGCACGATGTACAGGCCAAGTCTACGTTTCTAATCACGTAGTCTTCGTAACACACGGCACACAAACGTATATGAAATAATTTCCAAGTGGCAATCAGATTTTGGGAGAAGCGGACCACACAACAGCCATCAGAAGTGCTTAACCAATGTACAATGAAGATGAGCGTTACGCATTTCTTTTATTATTTTATTTTAATATTATTTAATATTATTTTAATATTTTTTTTATTTTAATATTTTTCGAACGAAAATTTACTTAAGACTCGAAGAAAGGGTCACCAGGGTCGACGAACCCGTTTCCAGAAAAAGCAACACGCTCGCGTGCGGTACCGCGTTAACGCGTCACGCGCAGAATTGCGTTCGGTTTCGGGTACGGCATTATGGAAACGTGGCCCGGCGTGTTGCCGAAACGTCTTCGACGACGCGGGTGACCCTTTCTTCGAGTCTTAAGTAAATTTTCGTTCGAAAAATATTCGTAACTTTTAATATCCGCGACATAAAGAATTCGCATTATGTTATAGTGTATACAGAAAATATCAATCCATTCGATTAAATTCCCTGACATCATGAAAGAGTGCTCGTCAAAGTGAGCCACCTAAAGCTTGCGTATTGTGAAATTACACATTCTACAACACTGATCATAAATCGCATCACTTGTACAAATTATGATTAAACTCTTACCGCTGTGTGGTAGTCAACACTTCTCCTTAATGTGGATCGATAAATTTTAGCAATTAATCCACAATCAAATATCTTGTATAGTATGTGTGAGTATATGCACAACTTTTTAATCTATATCTTTAGAAAAATGCAAGAATTAGCGTGCAGTTTTGATTTTGAAAATTTAAAGAAGAAAATTATCTTTAGTGTGGAATTTGCGTGTTACAATGTTATGAGCTAAAGATTTATAAAATTAAAGTATGGCCTTTCCATTTGTAGTGCCCAGATGCCATGACACTAAAATAATGTGATAGGTTTTCTGTATGGTTACGGGAAATCTCGAGTATATTTTGTGAATTGGATCAACGTTTATGTGTGACCTGCGCTGATCTGGTTATTATAATTAATATAACATATCTTCCATCGTGTTTATGCGTAACGCTCATCTTCATTGGTTAAACACTTCTGATGGCTGTTGTGTGATCCGCTTCTCCCAAAATCTGATTTTCCACTTGGAAATTATTTCATATACGTTTGTGTGCCGTGTGTTACGAAGACTACGTGATTAGAAACGTAGACTTGGCCTGTACATCGTGGTCGTAAAATGTCTGTTTCACCAGTATAGGGCCGGTTTCACGACAGTTTAGGTAGGGAGGTCCCATCGACCTGCTGGATTTTCATTAGTTTTGTATACAGGGTGTGCACGCTAAGTGTGAACAGATTTTTTAAAAATATATATAACACTTTTTCCAGGATGAAATCAATTGCAATATAGCATATGCTGAAGGGCACTCCCTAGCAGGGCATTAGCAAAGTCCAAACGCAATGTCTTAATTAACTTTCATTAATTACCTTTTTAATTATAAAAGCTACAAAGTTGTCCCAATGAGAACATCTGTTCCTTTCGGTGACCTGATATCGTAGCCGTTTTCAGAACAAAAATCCGTTCGATAGATCGCCCGCAAAAAAATCGTGAAGGAACGCTATTTTTTTCTTTATTTCGTTCATTGCGCTTCTTAGAAGACGCGTATATTTCCTTCATCCCCAACGGGAGAGAGGGAAGGAGCACAGTGCCGCCTCATGCGTCGAAGATGAGCTTTAACTTGCGGAAACAAAACAAAAACAAATGTATCGGGTGACTCTATCGGAACTGGCCTTATCTTGGGTTGCATTTTCTGTTTCCTCTTAATCTTTTTCCAGGACACGAGAGGCGATAGTGTGCTCTTTCTCCCTCTCACATTGGGGGTGAAAGAAAGACGCGTCTTCTGAAATTTTGAATGCTTTAGTATGCCTATAACAGGCCAGGAGCCCGAGCGCAAATTTTGGCGCGCAGGTGCAACGCTCTGTGCTATACAAAATGGCGAACATGCTCTCTCTCGCATTTTTGTTTCAACTTCGACGTGTGATTTCTCAGACTGTAGATGTCCCTCGTCACCATACTTGGTATCAGTTCACTCAGCTTTTAATGCTCTTTCATATGATATATCTATCGTGCGTATTCCTCATACAGGTATCTGCTGAAAGAGGCAAATGTTTAAGCATATTTCGAAAAAACACGGATTTTGCGCATCCATTTTTCGAAAAGGCCCCTTTTGATTTCATTTATATTTTGCGAGGACATAGCCCGATGTTAGACCTTAACAAATATGCTTCAAAAGGCGTACACTGGTGATTAGCGCGTTAAAAGGCGGCCCTGCTCTGTGTGCGTACGTGTCGGAGCCCGGCTGGCGGTACCGCGGGATAGAGGGTCTCCTGTCGGTGCGTCCTTTGTTTGGGCAAGGCTGTTTGGCCTTAGCCTTACCTGAGCTATTCGTCAGCAAATTTTGACGTCCTGCTGAAGAAAGAATCCACGTCTAGGAGTTCGTTATTTCCCACAAAGCATCTGAAGGAAATCCTACGTTGCCGCAAAGCCGTATTTCCACGACTAAGGCCCGGTTTCACCAACGCCGATTAACATTTGAGCCGAGATCAACGGTTCCTTACTTTCAGTTTACGCTGAACTCTGCTTCACAAAAAGGGGTTATTGTCACTCAAAACATTTATCACGCCACCAACTAACATGTGTAAAAAAGAATTGAGTGTTTATTTGAAGTTTTAGCTACCCTTGATCTCGGTTCAAAGTTAAACAGCGTTGATGAAACCGAGCTGAATGATCAGCGAGGGTAAAACCTCCCTCTTGCATGATGCGTACACGGTAATAGACATACTGTACCATAGATTGAGAAGTTATACATCAAAAAGAACTCGTTACAAGTTAAGTTACCGTGTGCAAAATGTAACTACGTTAATAACGAAGTTCTTCAGCCTGAAATGTAACTCGCAGTTACCGAGTTACTTAAAATAAGAACGAATTACTTCCAAGTTACTTCGGACACAAAATAGCATTACGCAGGTGCAGCGCGCGTGAGCAGTTGAGTTAGACCTTGAGTTGCCTGCGTAGGAGTACAACGCGCTTATATCGTTTTCCAACAATATACCTCTTCCAGTTTGTAAACAATGACGTCATAGTGTTCGACAGCGCCACATTTTGGACTACGCTCGAAGCTAGAGGTGAACAAGGTCGCGCCCGAAAGCCACGTACGGTCTTGAGGGGATTACGATATGGTCCTTTAAAGGGACGCGACCTGTCCTGCTTTTCTTTCAATGGGAGGCAGCGAACAAGTGCACGTTACTGCAACCCAGCCCTCTCCTTCCGATTTGTTTCGGTTTCAGTCTGTCTGCCAATGTCATGGTGACGTTTATCTGGTAGAGGTCTATTCGAACGTCTTGCATCTTACTCCCTGTGGGCGCACAATGGTTCAACTTAATTTCAATGGCAGCGGTTCTTGCTTCCTGAATAAAATACTATAATTGATTGAATATCACGTTTTATATCAAAAAATGCCACAAAGGAACTGGAGAGAAAGCAAGAAAATATGTGGACGTGAGTGAAAAGCGAGTTAAAAGTAACTTGGAACTTAACTTAAGTAACTTTGGCAAAGTTACTTGAAAAAGGAACGAGTTCCTCTGAAAGTTACCACGGGGCAAAAGTACCGAGTTCCTCTGAAAGTTACCACGGGGCAAAAGTACCGAGTACAGTTACAAGTTACCAAAAAAAGGAACTTAGTTACAGTAACAAATTACTTGTAACGAGTTACCTCGAACTCTGTGTTCAATGGCTATGCGCATGCCAACACTTTTTGACGCACATTTAGAGTGCTGTGGATTGTTCTTCTGCAGCTCCTCATTTGTTCGTCGCAGCCCAAGTCGGAGTCTGCACAATAAATATTCGTGTAAAAGTTTGTGCGCGACACCATGGCAAGCTGGAACATCAAAGAAAATGGGCTCCACAGCTTCTATGAGTTTCTCTACTTACTGTAACGAGTTACCTCGAACTCTGTACTGTACAAATAAATATCGAGTTAGGAGTTGCTTTTTTAGGGTTCCCGCAAGTTCCTACGAAGCTTGCTTTACTTCCTTTTACAATATTTTTAAGTTACGCAGAAGGCTTTCGCGTGCTTTGTGCTAAAGTTGCGGCAGTACATTTCCTCTCAGAGCCAATCAAGTGGGCGGGTCTCACATTTGTCATAATTACATTAGAGACGTTCAGAGCAAAGCCATACGGGAGAAAAATACTAGTCCACCTTCCAAGACGCACATAATGCACTTCGATTTCGCTGAAAACTGGACAGTAGCTATGCCTAGCGAAATACAAGCGCGCCACTGGGGAAAAACAGATTTCCATATTCACATGTGTGTTACCCGCTGGCGCGGAAACGTACAATTATGGTGTGGTGAGCGAAGACTTGTGTCACAATTCAGCACACCCACTGTTAGCTTCCATCGCTATTGAAGAGTGGCTTGACGAGAATGTTCCCCTTGCAGCTAATTATTTTCGTGTCAGCTGGAGCGACGAGCCATTTTAAAAATCGGCATAGGCTCTATGAGCTCTCCAAATCGACTTCTGCGAACGCGACATGGCTGTTCACAGGAACAGGTCACGACATAAGTGCGTGCGACAGGATCGTTGAAATAATCAAGCATCGTGCTACGACATCTAACTTGCGTTCACCCGAGCAAGATGTCATCCTAGGCCTATGGTCACAACGTCCTTGCCAATACACCGAAAGCGCGTCCATTTACTCCATCTGCGCGCTGAGGACGTGGCTTCTTTTAGTATGCAAAAGAAAAAGGAATGAGTAAATGTATACCGCATCAAAGGGGCATACAAGGTTCGCATGGGTGGTAAAGCAAGACATCGGAATGTGGAAGCGGAGAAACATTCATAGCTCGTACCGTAGACAGTGAATGCAGAAAAGTGAAGTTTTCATAGAAACTGAGTGAAATCATTTGTCGCAAAATACTGCTTCCGCTTTCGCAGTCTTGTAAATATATGGACCACTTTTGATTACACAAAGTTGTCCCGTTTCTTGTACGACATCGACAGAGATCCGCCATCCCGCGCGGTACCGCCAGCCGGGCTCCGACAAGTACGCACGCGGACTAGGGCTGCGTTTTAACGCGCTAATCGCCAGTGTACGACTTTTGGAGCAGAATTTTTTTACGTCGGATGAAAGGTCTAACATAAGGTCATATCCTGGCAAAATATAAATGAAATCAGAAGGGGGCCTTTTCGAGAAACGGACGCGCGATATCCTTGTTTTTTCGAAAAAGGCCTAAACATTTGCCTGTTTCAGCAGATACCTGTACGAGAAATACGCACGATGGATATATCAAAAGAAAGAGCATTAAGAGCTGACTGAACTGATACCAAGTATGTTAATAAGGGCCATCTACAGCCAGAGAAATCACACGTCGAAATTGGAACAAAACTGCGCGAGCGAGCATGTTCGGCATTTTTTTTAGCACAGAGCGCTGCACCTGCGCGCCAAAATTTGCGCTCGGACTGCTGGCCTGTAGGCATACTAAAGCATAAAAAATTCACTACAATATCCTTGAAAACTCAGGAGACATACGCGTGTAAACACGGCAAAACTGAAACACTCGAATTCAGGGGCGGATTTTCTCGATTTTTTTGCACGAAAACTATTCGGTAGAAATTATTCGTTTTACAGCTGTTGATCATCATATACGATGAGCTTCTAAATATTAAAAAAAAATCCAGGAGGTCGATGGGACCTCCCTGCTTGAACTGACGTGAAACAACAACAACAACTAAATCATGACTATGGCCTGGGGTGATTCACCGCTTAAGAGCAGTACCCTACCCCATTACACGAGAAGCATGAGATGTGAAATATGAAAATGAAGTTATGTGCAAGTACAACTCGAACACCCGTCGTCTGGTTGCGCAGCGCTATACGTCGCACAAAAGGAAGAAGCACATGAAAGAAGCGCCAATGGTCCTTGAGATGCAGGGGTGGACCCTACAGCGTCTGGAGCAAGCCGGTAGCCAAGAGGAACTCCAAGAACATCAGAAGTCCTCGACGGTGTTGGACATGGCTCTGACATGGGCCAAGAATTGCAGCCAGGTTGAACGTCTGTCGGCTAGCACCACTCAGCTGAGCACAGAGTTGCCGCCTCTCCGTTTCGTAGAGCTTACATTCTATTAGGACGTGCTCAATGTTCGCTTCAACGCCACATGTGGAGCATAGGCAGCTGTCACAGTATCCGATTCGGCACTTGAATTGGGAAGTGAAGGCAACGTTGAGACGAAGCCTGTGCAGGAGGGACGTAAAATAGCGTGGTAAACGGTCAGGAACTGAGAAGGACATAGTGGGATCCACCGAATACATGAGAGACCTGTCAGTGATGTCCCGACTCCACTGCTGGCGAGCTAGTGGCTGAATGAGCTCATTCAGAAGTGATCTCCTGTCTCCTCTTGATAACACCGTTGGTACAACAGTCCGAGACTGTTGGGCAGCCGTTGCCGCTCTGTCGGCTTCTTCGTTTCCGCTCAAACCACAGTGACCCGGGACCCACTGCAGGGATATATGATGACTGTGATCGCTTAGAAGCTGAACCTGATGGAGGATATCAGTGACAACTGGGGCGAGCGATCCACGTATTCCCATGTTGGCTATACATTGAAGAGCAGCCTTTGAATCTGAGTAGATGACCCAGGCCCGCGGATCGTCACAGGGCGTCTTACGTAGAAACAACAGGATAGCATATAACTCAGCCGACGTCGATGATGTGCGGTGTGAGAGACGGTATCCATGTGACACACCGTCAGTTAGAATAACAAATGCAGACGATGAACATTCATGACTGGAGGATCCGTCAGTGAAAACTGCAGTGTTGTCAGAATAGCGATTGTGCATCATATCCGCTGCAAGCTGTTTCAGAACTGATGTAGGCACTTGGTTTCGTTTGACATTAAGACCAGGAATTCACAATGCGATCGATGGTACTGGAAGCGACCACGGAGGCGTCGTGGGCACCACTGATCTTGCAGAAAACGGGGGAACCTTAGGTTTCACTTCCATGAAACAGTTGTATGCGTTACATTGCTTCCGGCGACAAACTTTTGCTATTAGTGGATGGCGGCGGTGGTGTGCTCTGAGGCGCAAGTAATGGCGAATGACTGACGTGAAACCGGCCATAATTACAGTGGCAACACAGCTGTTCATTGTACATGAAAGATGTTTGAAGTGCAAGTTGTTTTTTACGGTTTTCAGCTTGCCTCATGAAAAGAGCACATTGTTTCATTGTAAATATAATTTTACTGTACATGTGCATATAGGCATGTATGCCCCATGCTTAGCAAATCCATTAATACTAGTACGTATTCCTTATCAGCACCTCGCGCATTTTTCTAAGGGTCAGCAGCACACAACTGTGACCATGCTTGTTTTCGGGGCTCAACTGTTACTCTTATAACCCTTTATCCTGTGACGTGATACTCCATATTCGATTCGTTTTTCAAAGGACAATTTTGCAAATATGTATTTGCATTCGATTCGTATTCGAGAATTTCAATATTCGCACACCGCTATCTAAAATGTTTCTTAGTTTCGGTGGAGCTTCTCTACCCCTATAAAACGGATGTTGACTTTGGAGCTCCTGTTGCAACCAACAAGAAATACTCTATTCGACAAGTACCACGTGGCACCATACCCGAATAATGTTCCGACTCATCTAGGTAAATATCAAAAGTGCACTACAAAGAATAAATGCATGTTAGTAGCTCAAATGTTTCGAGGACGTTGACCTTCTGTCGTTCTGAAATTTAACACCAGTGTAATCTAGTCTCGTCGTTTCTAATCTGCATTGCACCTAACTTTCTAGCGTTGCAGCGTGGAACAAGCATTTACGGCGTGGTACCCATTAAAAGAAACGCGGAACAATTTCCCAGAGTGCGAAGAGGACGATACCCGAGACAAGGAAGAAACACACACACTTCCTCAATCTCGCTTATCCCTCTCGCTGTGAATATGTGTGTGTCTCTTCCCTGTCTCGAGAATCGTTCTCTTCGCAGTCATGCACCAGCTAGTCAGCACCCTTCTACTTATGTCAACTGCCCAGAGAGCTTCCATGGCATGCTGTTCGATGTAGTTGGGTGGAATGTTGCAGTTGAATGGAAGACACTGAAAATGTTGCTGACTGAAAAACTCTGAAAAAGACACTGAAAAAGCTGGAGGACTGGAACCCACATCGGTAATCCAGAAGATGTGGGTTCGAGTCCTACAGCTGGCTAACCTTTTCAGTGACTTTCTTCTTTCATCACTAAACATCGTGTCTTCACAATCCTACCGAGTTTATGCCGCTCCACTCCACACATCTCACAATGTATTGTCCAAAGTATTTTTCGTCAGCATTCTCTACGTCACGCGGTCGCGCGTAAAATTAATCTCTGGAATTGAGAAGTGTTACGTCATATGAGTGCAACCTGTCTGCGCTCCCTCTCTTCCAAAGTGGAACGGAGACCCGGACGCGCTGTGGTTGGGAGAGAGACACCAGAGCACGTGGGGACGTCATTTACTCTTGGGAATCAGGAACTAGAACGTTTTACGAGTTCGTTCAAAGATTCGTGGAAGCGCTAACAACGACAACAACAACAGCAGATAAATGATGAATATGGTAATGGGTGTTTCAGCGTGTAATGTTCACTGACAGCAAGTTATATTTTGTACTCACATTTTGACAGAGGTTGGTTTACAAAGCAGAAAAAGGTAAATAACATCATCTTATAGTTCGTAGTGATGGATGTCATCAAGCTCCAATTTCTGTGAATAAAATATTTTCTCATTTTCCTATGAATGCACAGGAACATCCGGCGCTGTGTTGCGTGAGCTCCACCAATGCCCACATTTTTGTTAGTGGTATGATCTACCGGGACGACGAATGAGTGGCAGAAAGCAACTCACAGCTGATCGAATGGCAGGAAGAAGCATATACATAGCCAAGATCCAGCCGCCATTCTTCTTTATTGCTTATCTGCCGAATAATGCAATACTGCAGACGGGGCATCAGCTAACATATGTCGGCATATTATAGGCAGAAAAATCCTACGTGTAACATCACGGCACCATTATTTTTCAGCTAATGATTAATAAAAGTCTATCTTTTTATATATTTACAACAAAGTAGTTCACTCGTGTTGCGCTGCTGTGTGTGTATTGTGTTCTTGCCTAGCGTTCTGTTATGTCCCACTGCCTCCACTGACTATCGACCCCTATTCAGCGTCTTTCACTACCTCATCATCAGGACACATCTCATCCTACCAGTAGTAGAGAGGGGTTGAGAAACAAGCCCCATGAGAAACTACGACCCCCCCCTACCCTGAGCCCTGCGCGTATTTTTCCCTGCGTGGCGCGTGTGAGGAGGGTTGTCCACGTGATTATAGGTGGGGGAGGGCTGCGCGTGCGCTCATCGTAGCATATTTTTCAGCCTGGGCAGACTTCTTTGGCCGACTTCACATATTTTTCCGATACAACAGGTGAGCGGTTTACATGCAAAGAAGGGTCATACACACAAAAGTACAAGTGAAAATATATTTATTAATGCCATTCAAGTTGAGATATATTTATTAAAGCCAATAGTGCTGGGAATTGTGATGCCAATCAGGTGAAGGAGAAAAACCCAGCCGAAAAAACCTTCACCACCTGTAACAGGGCGGTGCTCGGGTGGAGGGTTGCTGTGGTGGGCGGAGCGTGGCCAGAGGTCTGCGTGCGCGCTTACCCTTCACCCTGGGCTGACTTCTTTCACAATTTTCCTACTCGGGCGTCGTGTGGCCGGAGGGCTGCGTACGCGTTTACCATTCAGCCAGGGCCGCCGACTTTCGTCATTTTTCAACCTGGGCCGCCGACTTTCGTCATTTTTTCAGCCTGGGCCGCCGACTTTCCTCATTTTTCAGCATGGCCGCCGACTGGAAATTGTGATGCCAATCAGGTGAAGGAGAAAAATCCAGCCGAAAAACCTTCACCATCTATAACAGGGCGGTGCTCAGGTGGAAGGTTGCTGTGGTGGGCGGAGCGTGACCGGAGGGCTGCGTGCGCGCTTACCATTCATCCTGAACACGTTCCACACTGACTTCTTTCACCACACGTTCCTAGCCAACAACCAGAACAAAGAACGACACGAACACAAGAGGAAATAAAATCTATACCAATACAACGAAGATATTCCACTTCACCACATAGCACGCTCCAAGCCAACAAACAGAACAAAGAACGGCACGAACACAAGAGGAAATAAAATCTATACCAATACAAAGAAGATATTCCACTTCACCACATAGCACACTCCTAGCCAACAATCAGAACAAAGAACGACACGAACACAAGAGGAAATAAAATCTATACCAATACAAAGAAGATATTCCACTTCACCACACAGCACACTCCTAGCCAACAAACAGAACAAAGAACGACACGAACACAAGAGGAAATAAATCTATACCAATACAGAGAAGATATTCCACTTCACCACACAGCACACTCCTATTCAACAAACAGGACAAAAAACGACACGAACACAAGAGGAAATAAAATCTATACCAATACAAAGAAGATATTCCACTTCACCACATAGCGCACTCCCAGCCAACAAGCAGAACACGAACGACAAGAACACAAGAGGAAATAAAATCTATACCACTACAAAGAAGATATTCCACTTCACCAGATAGCACGCTCCTAGCCAACAAACAGAACAAAGAACGACACGAACACAAGAGGAAAATCAGAAGAAAAAATCAAACTCATCAGAAAATAGATATGTTAAAAACGAACTTCACCACATAGCACGATCCTAGCCAACAATCAGAACGACACGAACACAAGACGAAATAAAATCTATACAACTACAAAGAAGATATTCCACTTCACCACATAGCAGGCTCGTAGCCAACAAACAGAACAAAGAACGACACGAACACAACAGGAAAATCAGAAGAAAAAATCAAACTCATCAGAAAATAGACATGTTAAAAATGAACTTCACCACATAGCACGCTCAGAGCCAACAAAGAACGACACGAACACAAGAAGAAATAAAATCTATACCACTACGAAGAAGATACTCCTAATCAAAACAGCACAGTAATCTATCATTCAGAAAATCAAACACATCAGAAAATTAATATTCCTATACATGAGAACCATCAATGCAATAGCGTGAATATCTGTCGTAACATTTCGAGCGCAATAGGGAATCTCAGTTTCATATTCCAACATTACTCAACTTTTAATTTCTTGTGAATAGCATAGACGTATGGAAATAACGAGAAACAACACAATCAACAGCTACAATTAATAGAGAGCCAAAACCTGCGCACCATCCAACACATAGAGAAATAATAGCTAATCAATCTATCAAAGGCGAAATAGCACAGGCTTAACAATATAGCACAGACTTCACGCTGAAGAACAGAGGAACACGCGGCGACACGTAAACATCAACAGAGGAAAATAATCTACCATTGAACCATCATAAAATCGATCAATATACAATTTTCATTCTAACAAACACTACGAACCTTGATGGAGGTATCCAAGACATAGGAAATATGCACGGTTTTCACTCTTTTCCTCAAAGCCGGGAGACTTTATGTCTCTATCTATGTGACCATAGCACAGCGCATACTTTATCACTCAAAGGGTTAGGGGCTATATTGCTTCGTCCAGCAAACGGGGCGCTCTAGAGGTCAGATAAGAGAGAGTTCAAAGGCGATATATTTTATTGTGCAGCGCAAATAGATGTCGATATCACTCGCTGGGGTCACTATCTTTTCGCATCCTTTCCCTGAAATGGAAATCTTTCGTCAAAGTGGTTGACAAGTCGGCTAAGTTTGTAGAGATGCGATATTGTTATTGAAGATGTAGAGAAAGTCCAAATTATTAATTGGTAGCAATGATACTCAATCAAAAAGAGAAACAAAACTAATTACATCAATTTTTGTAATATCTTGCAACAGAAATTTCTAATGGACCACACAGAAATATCAAATGTGAAATGCAACTCAGAGTTATGAGGCATTCCAATCTTAGAGGTACTTACTTATGTCATGCGAGTGAACAATTGAAGCAAATGCAAGACAATAATTATTTCAGGCAGTAAGTTCACAACTCATAGAGTATCAGATGAGTGAATACTTGAAACAAAGTCAAAACAATAATTCTCACGACAGGTGGAGATTATAGCATTCTAAACCAGATAATAAAATTTTAACCAATAAAATGAACATAGATATGCTTTTAATTAAGTGTAGATGTGCACTTGAAAACTGAAGAGACAATTGCTCTACATTGAAAAGATGGACAGATTTTGTACTCGATACCATAAGTCATGGGAAGATGTGATAAAAAACTGCTTCGAAAAGGAGGAGCCGCGAAACGATTTCATTATCGCTGCATTTCAATACGTCCTAGACATGGTCGTATTCGGAGATATGGTACAAACTACAGAACTGAAGGTGCAATAATTTATATGCCGAATCTACAATACTTATAAAAATATCTGCACATCAACGTCTGAAGGGCCATTGGGATTGATGGCGGAGTTTTCGAAGTTTGCCAACGAAGAATTGAAATACAATAGACCATATGTAATTGTAATCATTGCAATGGGCATTGCGTACATCAAGAAAGCAGTCGGATCAAATTATCATATACAAGCGGTCTATATCGCACGATTCATTACGGATTTGTTGAAATTACACACATCTGAGATGGAAAGTACATAAAATCTTATCACGTGATATATTCCACTACCACGGCAACGCAATTATTTTCTTCTACCAGTCTCTGCAACGATGTCGAGTCAACAGAAGTTCAATATTGTCGTGCAAGGTCTGATGTATTATCACCTGTTGAAACTCAACAAACATATCAATTGCGGTGGACCACCGGACGATTTTCATCTAATACTCTCCTGTACGCCATTCAAGAACATTCATACAAAGAAAGGAAGCATCAATAAGAGACTGTGCAAGTTCATCGCGACAAAGTGCAAGTTGTTGAAGCAATACAAACACGGCGACAGCATAGCGCCTGCGTTAATCAACGCTGGATTCAAGCGCCCAATAATCAGAATAAACTATTTAATGTTTTCGGAATTCATCAATGAAGGCAACAAACGAAAACTTCAGAGTTTGAAATAGAATTGTAATTTATCGAAATAAACAAGTGTATAAATGAAACAATAATTGTAATCTTTGTCATCATTATAATGAATTCTTCGCATCACAATGAAAAACACTTTACAGCATGGCTAGACTGAGAACAATGATCGCTAAGAAAACGAATATTCCACAATTTGTGTAAGAATTCTCATATGGAATGAGACCTGACCACCAAATAGGTTTTACTCGACTACACTCTGTACAAATTCAACAACCAATGGATAGAATTGCCGGAGAAGGATCGGTCATTGAAATTTAGAGACATGATACATCGGTCTATGATTACAAAAAGGATCACTAATCTCATGTGAAAACTTATCATATTTCATGAATTAAATTCCACAGTACATGTATATTTCTCAATCAGTTGCACTATCCCAGACTTAGTAAAAGAAGAAAAGATGTCTTTGACAAACACAACTTTGCACAACATGCACAACTTTTCAATCTATATCTTTAGAAAAATGCAAGAAATAGCGTGCAGTTTTGATTTTGAAAAATTTAAAGAAGAAAATTATCTTAAATGTGGAATTTGCGTGTTACAACGTTATGAGCTAAAGACTTATAAAATTAAAGTATGGCCTTTTCATTTGTAGTGCCCAGATGCCATGACACTAAAATAATGTGATAGGTTTTCCGTATGGTTACGAGAAATCTCGAGTATATTTTGTGAATTGGATCTACGTTTATGTGTGACCTGCGCTGATCTGGTTATTATATTTAATATAACATATCTTCCATTGTGTTTATGCATAACGCTCACCTTCATTGTACATTGGTTAAGCACATCTGATGGCTGTTGTGTGATCCGCTTTTCCCAAAATCTGATTGCCACTTGGAAATTATTTCATATACGTTTGTGTGCCATGTGTTACGAAGACTACGTGATTAGAAACGTAGACTTGGCCTGTACGTCGTGCTCGTAAAATCTTTCGTTTGCATTGTGGCATCTGATAATAGATTCGCTTTTCGCGAAGGCTTCGTATTATCTCCCAGGCAGTGAACCCCAATGCGATTGTAAAAGTTGTCGCGAACGACCCGCCGCAATCGGTTATCTTGCCTTATCCCTTATGCCTTGGAAAGTTTTGCCATATCTTGGCCCCCATTGCAAGCCTTGGACGGCTCCTTTTTCCTACTCAAACAATGGACAACTGTGTTGACAAAAATATTTATTTATTTGTTCCGCACTCCAATCGGGTTGCTTGTCAAAGAGGCCTTTTTACTAAGTCTGGGATAGTGCAACTGATTGAGAAATATACATGCACTGAGGAATTTAATTCATGAAATATGATAAGTTTTCACATGAGATTAGTGATCCTTTTTGTAATCATAGACCGATGTATCATGTCTCTAAATTTCAATGACCGATCCTTCTCCGGCAATTCTAACCATCGGGTGTTGAATTTGTACAGAGTGTAGTCGACTAAAACCTATTTGGTGGTCAGGTCTCATTCCATATGAGAATTCTTACAGAAATTGTGGAATATTCGTTTCCTTAGCGATCATTGTTCTCAGTCTAGCCATGCTAAATGTAAAGTGTTTTTCATTGTGATGTGAAGAATTCATTATAATGATGACAAAGATTACAATTATTGTTTCACTCATACACTTGTTTATTTTGATAAATTACAGTTCTATTTCAAACTCTGAAGTTTTCGTTTGTTGTCTTCATTGATGAATTCCGAAGACACTAAATAGTTTATTCTGATTATTGGGCGCTTGAATCCAGCGTTGATTAATGCAGGCGCTATGTTGTCGCCATGTTTGTATTGCTTCAACAACTTGCACTTTGTCGCGATGAACTTGCACAGTCTCTTATTGATGCTTCCTTTCTTTGTATGAAGGTTCTTGAATGGCGTACAAGAGAGTATTAGATGAAAATCGTCCGGTGGTCCACCGCAATTGATATGTTTGTTGAGTTTCAACAGGTGATAATACATCAGACCTTGCACGACAATATTGAACTTCTGTTGATTCGACATCGTTGCAGAGACTGGTAGAAGAAAATAATTGCGTTGCCGTGGTAGTGGAATATATCACGTGATAAGATTTTATGTACTTTCCATCTCAGATATGTGTAATTTCAACAAATCCGTAATGAATCGTGCGATATAGACCGCTCGTATATGATAATTTGATCCGACTGCTTTCTTGATGTATGCAATGCCCATTGCAATGATTACAATTACATCTGGTCTAGTGTATTTCAATTCTTCGTTGGCAAACCTCAAAAACTCCGCCATCAATCCCAATGGCCCTTCCGACGTTGATGTGCAGATATTTTTATAAGTATTGTAGATTCGGCATATAAATTCTTGCACCTTCAGTTCTGTAGTTTGTACCATATCTCCGAATACGACCATGTCTAGGACGTATTGAAATGCAGCGATAATGAAATCGTTTCGCGGCTCCTCCTTTTCGAAGCAGTTTTTTTCACATCTTCCCATGACTTATGGTATCGAGTACAAAATCTGTCCATCTTTTCAAAGTAGAGCAATTGTCTCTTCTGTTTTCAAGTGCACGTCTACACTTAATTAAAAGCATATCTATGTTTATTTTATTGATTAAAATTTTATTATCTGATTTAGAATGCTATAATCTCCACCTGTCGTGAGAATTATTGTTTTGATTTTGTTTCAAGTATTCACTCGACTGATATTCTATGAGTTGTGAACTTACCGCTCGAGATAATTATTGTCTTGTATTTGTTTCAATTGTTCACTCGATTGACATAAGTAAGTACCTCTAAGATGGGAATGCCTCATAACTCTGAGTTGCATTTCACATTTGATATTTCTGTGTGGTTCATTAGAAATTTCTGTTGCAAGATATTACAAAAATTGAGGTAATTAAATTTGTTTCTCGTTTTTGATTGAGTATCGTTGCTACAAATTAATAATTTGGACTTCCTCTACATCTTCAATAACAATATCGCATCTCTACAAACTTAGCCGACTTGACAACCACTTTGACGAAAGATTTCCATTTCAGAGAAAGGATGCGAAAAGATAGTGACCCCAGCGAGTGATATCGACATCAATTTGCGCTGCACAATAAAATATATCGCCTTTGAACTCTCTTATCTGACCTCTAGAGCGCCCCGTTTGCTGGACGAAGCAATATAGCCCCTAACCCTTTGAGTGATAAAGTATGCGCTGTGCTATGGTCACATAGATAGAGACATAAAGTCTCCCGGCTTTGAGGAAAAGAGTGAAAACCGTGCATATTTCCTATGTCTTGGATACCTCCATCAAGGTTCGTAGTGTTTGTTAGAATGAAAATTGGATATTGATCGATTTTATGATGGTTCAATGATAGATTATTTTCCTCTGTTGATGTTTACGTGTCGCCGCGTGTTCCTCTGTTCTTCAGCGTTAAGTCTGTGCTATATTGTTAAGCCTGTGCTATTTCGCCTTTGATAGATTGATTAGCTATTATTTCTCTATGTGTTGGATGGTGCGCAGGTTTTGGCTCTCTATTAATTGTAGCTGTTGATTGTGTTGTTTCTCGTTATTTCCTTACGTCTATGCTATTCACAAGAAATTAAAAGTTGAGTAATGTTGGAATATGAAACTGAGATTCCCTATTGCGCTCGAAATGTTATGACAGATATTCACGCTATTGCATTGATGGTTCTCATGTATAGGAATATTAATTTTCTGATGTGTTTGATTTTCTGAATGATAGATTACTGTGCTGTTTTGATTAGGAGTATCTTCTTCGTAGTGGTATAGATTTTATTTCTTCTTGTGTTCGTGTCGTTCTTTGTTGGCTCTGAGCGTGCTATGTGGTGAAGTTCATTTTTAACATGTCTATTTTCTGATGAGTTTGATTTTTTCTTCTGATTTTCCTCTTGTGTTCGTGTCGTTCTTTGTTCTGTTTGTTGGCTAGGAGCGTGCTATCTGGTGAAGTGGAATATCTTCTTTGTAGTGGTATAGATTTTATTTCGTCTTGTGTAGATTTTCTTCTTGTGTTCGTGTCGTTCTTTGTTCTGTTTGTTGGCTAGGAGAGTGCTATGTGGTGAAGTGGAATATCTTCTTTGTAGTGGTATAGATTTTAGTTCGTCTTGTGTTCGTGTCGTTCTGATTGTTGGCTAGGATCGTGCTATCTGGTGAAGTGGAATATCTTCTTTGTAGTGGTATAGATTTTATTTCGTCTTGTGTAGATTTTCTTCTTGTGTTCGTGTCGTTCTTTGTTCTGTTTGTTGGCTAGGAGAGTGCTATGTGGTGAAGTGGAATATCTTCTTTGTAGTGGTATAGATTTTATTTCGTCTTGTGTTCGTGTCCCATAGTCTTCCAGTGTCTCTGCTGTTCACAGTTAATTACATTAATTACGCTTTTGCAAAGATGGTTCTCGCGTATAGGAATATTAGACTTTTTATAATACAACTTATAATTTTGTTTATAATCATATTGATTAAGAATATCTTCTTTGATTAAATGTGATGATCGTTTTGATATGGTGTAGCTATTATTTCCCTACATGTCGGTTAGGTTCTATATTAATGCTATGTGTTGATTCGAATTATTGCCTTTTGTCTGTGCTATTCACTTCAACAGAAATAAAATTTGTGTCACATTGGAATATCAGCTATTGCGCTCGAAATTACTTACACCTATCAGATTCTTACATCTCAGACTTTTTATAATTTTGATTGTAATCGTATTGATTAAGAATATCTTAAATGCGCTATCACTTCTGATTCATTGAAAACTTTCACTAATAAAAAATATTGTGTTTGATTTGTGATATCTATTCAATGCTATTGTATCATACCTTTAATAAGTATTGCTACGTGTATTGTGTTCCTTCTATTTCAGATTTTTGGCTAAGGTTTTCCCATTGACACAGCTTCATAACATAATTCCTAATGACTTTAATAAATATATTTTCACTTGTACTTTTGTGTATGGCTATCCTTTGCATGTAAACTGCACACCTGTTGTAGCTGGAAAAAATATGATTCAAGTCGGCTCAGGCTGAAAAATTGCGAAAGTCGGCGGCCCAGTCTGAAAAATTACGAAAGTCGGCGGCCCAAGCTGAATGGTAAACGCACACGTAGCCCTCCGGCCACGCGACGCCGAAGTAGGAAAATTGTGAAAGAAGTCAGCCCAGGGTGAATGGTAAGCAAGCAGCCCTCCGGTCACGCTCCGCCCACCACAACAGCCCTCCACCCGAGCACCGCCCTGTTACAGGTGGTGAAGGTTTTTTCGGCTGGGTTTTTCTCCTTCACCTGATTGGCATCACAATTCCTAGCACTATTGGCTTTAATAAATATATCTCAACTTGAATGGCATTAATAAATATATTTTCACTTGTCCTTTTTTGTGTATGACCCTTCTTTGTATGTCTCTGCATGTAAACCGCTCACCTGCTGTATCGGAAAAGTATGTGAAGTCGGCCAAAGAAGTCTGCCCATGCTGAAAAATATGCTACGATAAGCGCGCACGCAGCCTTCCCCCGCCGATAATCACGTGGACAACCCTCCGCACACGCGCCGCGCAGGGAAAAATACGCGCAGGGCTCAGGGGGTCCATGTTTCTAAATCTCACCCCCGTAGTTTCTATACGTCTCTCTACTACTCACTTTCAACCAGAGTTCGAGGCAACTCATTACTGTAACTAAGTTCCTTTTTTTGGTAACTTGTAACTTAACTCGGTACTTTTGCGCCGTGGTAACTCTCAGAGGAACTCGTTCCTTTTTCAGGTAACTTTGCCAAAGTAACTTAAGTTAAGTTCCAAGTTACATACTTTTAACTCGCTTTTCACTCACGTCTACATATTTTCTTGCTTTCTCTCCGGTTCATTCATGACATTTTTTGTCATAAAATGTGATACTCAATCAATGGCAGTATTTTCTACAGGAAGTAAGAACCGCTGTCATTGAAATGAAGCTGAACCATTGTGTGCCCACAGGGAGTAGTTAAGATGCAAAGCATTCGAATAGACCACTACCAGAGAAACGTCATCATGACATTGGTAGGCAGACTGAAACCGAAACAAATCGGAAGGAGAGGGCTGGGTTCCACGGACGGACACTTGCTCGCTGCTTCCCATTGAAAGAAAAGTAGGACCGAAGGTCGCGTCCCCTTAAAGGTCAGCTACGCCGATTTCCCGATGTGTTGAAACGGTTGTGATATTCAGAACGAGCACATCCAACTGCCCCCGAAACGCACCTTCGTTTCTCAATTTTGTCTTCCTATTACGAAAATTAATTCATCAAAGAAACCAAAACAAGCCATGGGCGCAGCCATTTTTGTGACGTAGATGGGATAAACCGCTCCATCTACGTAGATAGAGAATCGTGCGTCTGATTGGATGAAAGCTGAGGCTTTCTCTGACTTCCCTGGCGTCTTCTCCCGTTTGCGAGGAAATCCAGTTATGGCCGCCGGCTACGATGAGTGTTTCGTCCGAGGTAATCCCGAGAACTATTGAACGATGGAAACAACAACCGCGAACTCACCTCAACATCATTTTCGGCGTGAAATTGTGATTATGTGCTCGAGAACTTCGCAGTTCAACCGTTCAGCTGCCATTCACGTCAACCCGTTTGCTGCTTTTACTACAAGTGCAGGAATGGGAGCGATTGAGCAACAACGTGAGACTTGGTGATCGTTTGAGCATATACCTGCAGAGGACTGGTCTTCAAAGAAAGAAGGCCGTATTTCTGTCCATGCACATCGTGCGATTGCCAGGCTTGTTACACGAGATACATATATTGTGCAGCATCATAGCGCGACTGCAATGAACGACGTGGGAGTGTATCGTGACCACTCGAACTGCATTCGTTGAACCATTCGTCGGTTATATGAAAGTGCTCATTAGAGTTGCCCCGAACAAAAAGTGTGGGATCTAGTTTTGTATTGTGTTGTTTATCTCGTAGAGCGCATCGCGGCATGTAGATCGAGAGCCCTTATACGTATTTTTTGCATGTTTACTTGAGTGCGCATTGTTCTATACCACACAGGCCATATTTCATTCATAATAGTTTCGCAAATAAACACGTACGGGTCGATCTCATATTGCTTTTGAGTTAGGCATAGTGTCTTCAGATCAGGGTATGTGTACCCTGTTTGTTGGGCCCAACAGATGTTATTAAGGGTAGTGCAACATTTCCCACTTCTTGAACCATGCTAACATTGCCAGAATAAGGAACATTACACTGTGCTGTGTATTCCACACTCAGTTGTCTCGCGACGTATACCCCCAATTATTATATTGGGTACTCCACAAGTTCAACCAGTCAGCACTTCCCATATCCTATTTTTTTAAACATGTGCTTAAAATTGCACAACTGCCACTCAAGTAACTTTGCCACCAAATTAGTCAGTGACAAAAGGTATATGTACTTTATCACAAATTTAATAACCTTAGTGGAAATGGTTGATGGTGCCCTCTGCCTTGTACGGTGCACTTCATAGCAAAATACACAATAGTCCAAATGTTTTCCTTGTCCACAAATTCCCTGTCAAAGCTGAAAGACTCTTATCAAAATGGGGAAGCGGGCTTGCTTGTCCAGAGAAACAAATATGAAACTGCAGTGCTCAACGTAAATAACTGCATGCTCAGCAACTAAGGCTGGTGATACCGAAGACCTAATATTTCTAGGTTAAAAGGAACAAAGGAGAAAAGACCACTGCGGAATATTAATGTTGTTTCAAAAGTATAACACCACAAAATTTGTGAGAGTCAGTTGGTGTATTTAGTTACGTTGGTCACCTCCTGCACCAATTTTTAATAAGATTCACATGCGTTGCTACCAACCAGGGCCTAAGCCTGACATATGATCTAATAATAATAATAGTATCTATCTATGACCTATATGGACCTTCACCACTAGTTTGGTCTAGGTTTCACACGTGGCTTCTAGTGAAATTCGAAGCTGCTCTGTAGAGCTGACAGGAGACTTGCAGAGTAGAGAATTTTTTTATTTATACTTTCCAAAGAACATGTAAAAAAACAATGTGCTGTACCAACTGTATTCAAAGAAATACAAATATACTTTGTTTTAGCTATGTGCATATTAGCAGATTACAGGTGACTGATAACACACAATGTGCGTCAAGGGTGAGAACACAAGAATACTACCACTACAGGCACTGTCCTGAAATTCTAAGTCACCATTTGTCAGAAAGCAATGACCACGCACAGCCTAAGGATCATATTGAGCTTCTTCCATTATTTTTTTTATTGACAGCATGTTGGCTGCCATCCAGTCCATGAAAGTGACCCTTATCGTTGAAAGAACAGTTCAACAGCAAGCGAGCTGGTGATAGTGTCCATGATGGCGAGACCTGAAGAGGAGATACAAGAAGGGACATACACACACTATGTTGAGACATTGTGTATGTCCCTTCCTATCCTTCGTCTCAGGATTTTTCGCTATGGACCGTCATGATGTTTCCTTCCGGAAACTTGACATATTTTTATGTAGAATTGTGAAGGTATAGCAGGCGCTGTTAGCAAATCACACAGTACTTTTCTTGAATCAAGAATCCATAGAAGGTACACAGTCATCTTCAGCATTGCACACATCTATGGGACATGTTAATCACTTTGGAATGTCACAGACATGTCATGGAGGCCGGCACATGGTTAGTGGTGCTTCACAGACAACTATTTGTCATAGTTTAAGCATAAAAAGCAGTTTTGTCACCTGCATGTTTAGACAGATGTATCTCTACATACTTTGCCATGACACCAATATATGAAGCAACAAATGTACCCTCTACTTTATTATGGTTATCAGTCAACACTGCCAAGAATGTGGGAACACAGTCTTGTACCGCCTACACTCTTCAAAATGACCTTCACACACGACACGTTGTAGGTCAACGAGACTCCAGAATGATGTCCTCTCCCTCCCCATTGGCTGAAAACATTTTTCTACTACTTTGCAGGGGAAGATAGTACAAGAAACGCACACATTCCTTTTTTGAGCAAATCAGTATTCAGACAGTTACCATACATGGTACAGCACACACTGCAAAAAATTTCACCGTGGAACATGTCCCCCATTCTAATGACAGTCTTCTCCAGTTTTTCAAACTGCCATTTCCCATAGTGCTTTATCGTATGACACAGTATTTCTAAATCTTTACTGTAGTTTACTGGTTGTAGCAGAAAAAAGACACCACTGTTTCCGATCACAGGACGCAAGCCATAAGTGCTATACGGAAACAGTACATGCTGCTCTCTAGCAGTTGTTAGTGTTTGGACATGGTATGGTGCATGCAGAGTAAATTCCATGGTTAAAATATCCAAACGTGAACAACTGTTAGATTACATGATGTAGAATGCTCTATAGTACAGTAAAACCTCCAAAGTAGGACACCTCCCTACCTCGGACAACCCCCCATGATTTCATTGCACGGGCAGGCTCCCATTGAAACTACATGGGGACGAAATTCTCTATGTCGGACACCTCCCTATCTTGGAAGTAGGATAGGGTTTTCCCTGCAAAGTCGGACAAAACCCTGGCCCATTTACCTCAATGTCGGCCCATATTTGCACCAAAAAGACCTAAACTGAGCCAGTGGCCTTGACTTTTTCCCCTTTTTCCCCCTGTACTGGTCTCAGCATTTTGTTGCTGTAGTTTTTAGAGTCCAAAAACAAGTGCTGTCAGTCTACATTGTAATTCTTTACGTGAGCACTTGTCTTCAGTTTGTCTAGAGCCTTTGAACGAGTACTGCACCAAAGCTATGAGAAGTAGGCTGACGCTTCAGAGACAAGTCCTTGCTGCTCGAAAAGCTCCAGAGGTAATACCATTGAGTAGAATCTGAACGGAATTGAATATACTAAAATCAGTAATAATTATCAGTGAAGAGTGGGTAGAGGTACCACTACCAGGCACCACCACCAGGTACCACTAACGACCTTAAATTGAAGAAGGGGGACATTTCTCACAGCTGTGATCTCTTCAATTTTTTGTTGCCGTCATATTCTGTAACTCGGACATCTATAAGTAGGAGACGCTTCGGCTGCACCGCGAGTGTCCAACATAGGAACGTTTCACTGTATTTATGTTCCGTGTCAGGTGACCACAAACAATATATGCTTTTGCTCATGCTGCACAGCACAGGCGAATTGAGCTGCATGTGAGGATAATAACATGAAACCCGAGGCACGGAGGAAAAGGCATGACTTTACGGTCTCTGTGTCAGTTGTTTCATGTTGTAATTGCGTACCAGCTGGCCTGTACCTGAGAATAGGTTTGATGCATTGTACACATAGACATGCAGTATGTGGTGTGTTGTGATAGTAATGCCACTGCCAATTGAAGAATAATGCTCCAGGTGGATTGTTTCGGTACAATCTTGAACTATGCATACCAAGGGGTAGGGCATCTGCGTGACAGGTTTACCTGGAAGTAAGAATGTAAATGTTAGCTGAAGTCATTGAATAATTAACATTATCAATATACTGCTGCAGATCATACCAACAATAGCACACAAGCTGTTCCGATATGTTATGCAGGAATGTCTCTGTACTCACAATATTAGTACAGCAGCTACAGAAAGGCATAAAACAAGTTTTTGTATACATGATACCACTTGAATGCAACACAAGCTTCTGCTGCACTGCCAGAACACCACGGCGGACAGATTTACCTTACTTCACCTGAGAAAAAGTATGTACTGTTGCACACATGATGCTGTTTGAATGTCTCGAAAAACATAATTTATGACCGAAAGACATCAACTGGAAGATTTCGATTTACCTTAGTCAAAACTGAGAAAAAGTATGTGCTGTTGCACACATGAAACTGCTTGAACTGCCCTTGAGCGCTCTGGAAGAACACCTTATTTGTGACCAAAATACAACAGCTGAGCCAACATTGAATTTATACCTTACTCAAAATACACAAGATGTGCTGCCGTGCATATGATACGATGATACTGCTTAAATGTACTCTGAAAGCGCTGGCACCTCTGGCATGGTTGCTCTAAGCTAGCGAGCAACAGCAAGGGCATACGAACACAAGAAGTCGAGCACAAGTGATAGAATGCACTTGATTAATCAGAAAATGAAATGTCTCAGTACCAGGTGTCACTGTTCCGTCAAGAAAAACAGATGAACTTTGAAGGGGCGTCTGGTTGGCACTGGTGACAGCCTTCAGCTTGAAACCCAGACGGTGATAGTTGAGACGTGGAGTGCAAGCTTTTCGGTGGTGCCAGAATGCCTGCGAAATCATTTAACAAATAAGGCAATTCCAAATCTGTACTGAGAATACACCCGCTGGGGCGTAATCTCTAAAGGATGAAGCAGTAACTGACAGATAGCGTATTTTTCTCTTCTACGTGATGCAATTTGCACCGCATGACTGACTTGTCTAACATTACGTGTCTTACCTTTATCTGCAGCCTAGTCCTGCCCCTGCAATCTCCTGCTGCAGATAAGGTTGGCACAGCATCCCGGACGATACATCTTCGGCTTCTTGTGAAACAAGTTGCGCATTGCTTCCGTAACATTCGTATGAGCCAGATGAACAGATCAAATCACTGCTTTCGAAGGTGGCACCCAGTCGGAGTTGTAACCGATTGTTGCAGTCAGTAGATTTCTCTTTCGCCTTTCGGAAAATTGTGGTTTGAAACATTGGAGCTGCATGCTGAAGTGTTCTTGCAGACAGGAGCAAAACGCTCACGCATTCTCGGCACGCAGCACAGAACACGAATCACACCAGGAAGTCTGTACTGGCCTAGCAAATGCTTTGCAGTCGAAGGAAGCAAAACTCACGTTCCTCGTGGGTTTAGTGAAGTCCAGAAATATACTGGCTCCCTAATAGCGAACTGTTTATCACTTCCCCAATGTGAATCTGCGCAGCAGACGGCTCGGCAGAAGAAACTGGCCGGCTTGGCGGAAGAAACCAAGCCAAAAGTCATGCCAAGCCGGAGCGCGGGCAGACCACGAATGTGTCGTCGACACAGGGTTTGCGGGACACAAGACGGGATGTCAGTGAAACTAAAAATTCACTTTTTCGGAAAACCGCGAGGAGTTTGGGATAACTATTTTGCATACATAATTAGTGTTCCCTTATGAACACATCGTGTGAGTACCATTCCATTCTGTAACACTCGAAAATCGGCGTAGCTGAGCTTTAAGGGACCATATCGTAATTCCCTCAAAAGCGTGGCTTACGGGCGCGACTTTGTTCACCTCTAGCTTCGAGCGTAGTTCAATTCTACCAGATTTTGGCGCTGTCCAACACTATGACGTCATTTGTTTATAAACAAGGAGAGGTCTATTATTGGACATAAACGAAAACGATCTAAGCGTGTTGCACCCCTCCACAGGCGACTCAAGGTCTAACTCAACTGCTCACGCGCGCTGCACCTGCGTAATGCTATTTTGTGTACGAAGTAACTTGGAAGTAAAGGGCAACCTCCATGGAGCGAATGTACAGACAGAGAACAAGCAGCGAACTTCGCTCAGCGTCGGACGCCCTAAACGCGGCGTCAAAAATGTGAGCGTCCGCCGCCGACCTGCCCATGCCAGGTGATGTTTTCAGTGGAGTGCAGCTGTAGCTTCCACAGTTTCGCCACGAAAACCACCGCCCCCCTTGACCACGTGATCATCCGTAACGAATCACGACAAAGTAGCCGGAAAACGGCGCCAAAAAGCGCGCGCTGGCTGATCGAACTGCGCATGTGCGCTGCGTGCCCTCTCCACACCCTCTCACTCGAATTCTCTGCCCCCCCCCCCTGTTCCGAGCGCTTCGCCCTGCCATCTGCTAATAATATCGGGAAAATGAAAATCCAGAAGACGAAGGAATTCACATGTACAAATTTATTGACACAGCAAACATGTAAACAAGAAGCAACATTTGAATGCAAGTAAATCTACACTATTATTACAGAATACTGCAGAATAAATAAAGAATAAATAGTGCCGAGTAACATCATACTATCATATTATATGACTATGATATTATACAATCCTTAAGGAAACCTATTCGGTTTGGAGAAAGTAAATATTATTATACATATATATAGCACTTGATGAGTCGCAGAAGCCATCCGCTTCATCCCAGCACAATGGTCGAATTTTCTGGTGACAGGGGCCACATGCTCGCGGATCGCAGGGCCACGAACTGCTGTCGGTGTCTATGTGAAAAAAAAAAAAAAAAGGACCCTGTTAATGATATGGTAAATCCGAGCACAGGCAACGTTAATTGGCTGAATACGCTCTGTAAGACATGCTATCATTACGCGCCTAGTGACAAAATTCGAGGAGCCCTGCGTACGCGATGCACGCTGTTTTCCTTCTCATGCACACCAGTGTATTAAACATCAGACACATTCAAATAGCGGAACAAAACGCAACAAGTAACGCCACGCAGAATCATCAACCAGATCATGACTGATAACCGGCAGAAAGTGATGTAATACGGGAGAAGGCGTACCTCCATGCACACAATTAGGCGACAGTATTAAACGTCTGATCACTGACATCCATCATACGTTTGTCTGCTTACCTTTCATTCAGGCGTTCGTCCATGGCTCGAACATCTTCGAAATCCACGAAACGAAATCACCGTCTGCTCACATACGTAGACGCCAGCTACACAACGGTCAGACGGGTCGGCGCCTCGGAGAAACGAACGCGGGCGAATCCACCGGTCAAATGAGCCGCAGCCAATCACGATGGAGAAAGGTCACGTGGGGGACTGGAGCCAATGGAAAGTAAATAGCCGGAATTTGGCGGGAAAATGCCAGCGGCGACACTATTTTCGCGGCGGCGAAACCCGCTTACTGTGCCTCCTCTGATATTTTCGCCCAGCGTCGGAGAATTCCGGAAGCGTCGGCTGCTGCAGAATGTGAGTGGGCCAATCAAAGCGCACTTCCGCAACGATTTTGCGCCACCTACGTCTCGCTGTTTTGTCGTCTGCTATGTCGTCTGCTATGTTCAAGTGTTTGCCAAGGTTTTGGTAAATGGAATCGCGGGCGGGTAGATCGATGCCTAGGGTTGTAAGGCTAGAGTACAACGACAGGCTGATTACTGCTGTTGAAATCAGGCCAATTTTGTGGGACTGCAGCAATGCACAATATAAAGACCACCGGAAAAAGGTGGGCGATTCCACGCGAAATGATCCAGCGGACCTGCTCGGCCCCTACGAAACGATCCCGGATTTTAACGAAATTTTTTTTAGTAGTCCCTAATAGTGCAAAACGACACACCACGAAACATTTCTTCCCAAATCTCAATGTGGCGGGTGCTAGACACGAGCAAAGTTCGCAGCGCTGGCAAAAACCGTGCCTGGCGTGAACAGCAGGTGCGGCTCGTAGAAAGCACCTAGAACTGTGCGGTTTTCTTTTGCGTATAGAGGAAACCATGCTTTACACGGCGTTCAAATGCCGGTTGTCGTACTGTAATCGGTGCTGGTATACAAAGGTCGGAAGTTTCGCAATTTTCTTCCTACTTCGCGATTTTTTTGTGGAAAATTAAACCATTAAATTTTGATGAATATTTTTTCCTGCCAAGGCCCCAAGGAATACTTCAACAGGAAAAATCGCCAGACACGTAACTTTCATAGTCATTGCAGGAAAAAAAGAGGAAGTATGCGATTTTTCCAAAATTCGCTACAATCGAGCGTAAACAACAACAACAACAAATAAGTTAATGATAATGAATGGGGAAATTCGCCACTTAAGGTGCGGCCCACTACCCCAAGGCACAATGGGGCAGGATGTGATGTGTCCTGATGATGAGGTGATGAACGATGCTAAATAGGGATAGTCAGTGGAGTAAGTATGACATCATAACGATAGGCAAAACCACAGCACACAAAAATACACACACAGCACACAGGTACGCAGGCAGATTATAGGGTAGAAAGGAGACCAGTGTCCCGGAGAAACATCTTGAAATACTCAAGAACTTGACGATGGTCAGTCTGGTTAGACCCAGGGCCGAGAATGGTTGCCAATGTGAGTGGTGCGGCCGTGATCGACTGCAGGCGACACTGTAGAGCTGCTCTTTGGGAGGTGTATAGATGGCAGTCGAGGAGCACATGCTTGGTGTCCGCCAAAACAGCACAGCGAGAGCAGAGCATCGAGTCAGAGCGGCCGATCAGATGCTTGAAATGGGGGGTGAATGCAACCCCAAGACGAAGCCTGTGTATCAGCGACGCAAAATGGCGAGGCATACGAGAAGGCATGGTGAAGCCAAAGTCAGGGTCCACTTCACGCATCAGAACTCTTGATGGAACGTCTCGAGACCATTGCGCATGTGCGAGAGGCCCCACCACATCATTTAGGAAGGTTCGCCTGTCGCCTTTGGGGAGGGTAATCCGCACGCTTGATCGGGAATGATACGCAGCTGCTGCAGCCTCGTCAGCCTCTTCATTGCCGCGGATGCCGCAGTGGACAGGAACCCACTGGAGGTAGATAGAGTGCCCGCTGATCTCAAGACGGCTTAGTTCCTCCAGTATGTCCACCACCACAGGCGCAAGTGATCCACGAATACCCATGTTCGCTATACACTGGAGAGCTGCCTTGGAGTCGCAGTATATCACCCAGCTGCTGATAGCGGCTGATGCAATGTGCTTGAGGAAGAACAAAATGGCATGCAACTCCGCAGACGTAGATGAGGTGCGGTGCGAGAGGCGGTATGCGTGGCACGACGACATAGTCGGGATGGTAAAGGCAGCAGTGGAGCCGTGTAAGTTGGTCGACCCATCTGTGAATACTGCAGTGTGCGAAGGATAACGGCACTGCATCATGTCTAACGCAAGTTGTTTCAACGGGTGCTGCAACGTGATCCCTCTTGCTCTTGAGCCCAGGAATGGTAATGGAGATCGAAGGTATCGAAAAGACCCACGGAGGGGACCTGGGGACGACTGCGCTTCCAACAAAAGCCGGTAGCAAGGGCTTTACAGCAGCGATGCAGTGAGAAATGTTGCTCTGCCTCCGCCTGTTGAGCTTCGAAACCAAGGGGTGACGACGGTGTTCCGCGACGAGACGTAGATAATGGCGCACAGTTTCTCTGAGACGTAAGACCTCTACTGGCAGCTCGCGGGCCTCTGCCACCACCATGCGCGTTTCAGCGGCGCGGGGTACACCGAGGCAGATCCTCAAGCTTCTGGCCAACATACATCTAACTCTCTGTTCAGATGTTCTTGAGATGCCGTGTAAGACCGGGAGGCTGTAGAGAATGGTTCCCCGAACCAATGCCCCATGAATCGATAGGAGCGCTTCCTGATCAATCCCCCATGCAGCGCCAGCGAAGTGAGAAATGACATTGGTCCAGCGTTGAACTTTCGCTTCCAGGTACCTGATATGGGCGCTCCACGAGAGATTGGCATCCAAGATAACACCCAGGAATTTGTGGCACTTCACTTGGTTGAGTGTATTATTGCCTAGCGAAAGAGGGAAGGCGCGCATGCGTTTCCGCGTGAACGGGAGCACAACTGTCTTCTCAGCCGAGATGTCCATGCCAGCCTTGGTGAAGTAATGCTGAACAGCATCCAACGAGTGTTGAAGGCGGCGTTGAATCGCTGGCCTTGATTTACCTGTGGTCCAAATGCACACATCGTCTGCGTATACAGAGAGCTGAACTTTGCGATGAACGCAACGCTTGATATCCGCCATAACCAAATTGAAGAGGATGGGGCTTAATACACTTCCTTGAGGAACGCCTTGGGTCAAAACTGTTTTTTGCGTGTCCCCAACCCGAGTGCGGACGAAAATGGTTCTGTTGGACAAGAAGTCAGCCACCCAGACAAAAAGCCTGTGAGACACTCTAGCCCGGAGGAGGGTGTGCAATACATAAGTGTGACTGACCGTATCATAGGCACGTTTGACATCAAGGAAAACAGCCTCGACAATCCTCTTGCAGCTCTTGGCGACTTCAACAGCAGTCACAAGGTCCATAAGGGAGTCAACTGAGCTACGGTGCCGACGGAAGCCCGCCATCTCATCAGGGAAAACGTGATTCCTTTCCAACCACCATTCCAGCCTGTGTAGAACCATCCGCTCCATCACCTTACCGACACAACTGGTAAGGCTAACTGGACGGAAGGAGGACAGGTGCGACGGATGCTTGCCAGGCTTCAGCAATGGGACCACCATGGCTTCCTTCCAGCTTGCGGGTACCTGGCCAGAGCTCCATGAGCTGTTGCATATAAACAGCAAAGTTCGAAGGCCCCCAGCGCCAAGATTTCGAAGAGCTGAATAGGTGATCCCGTCTACAGCGTAAAACACGCAACGAAGAGGTCGGAATCGAGGCTAGTTCCATCTCAAATCGAACAATCCGGTACACTTGATGTCTCCAATGAACGGGAAAAAAATCTATGTTGAAGCCATCGGTGAGTTAGGGGAAATAAACGCTTTCCGAATTCTCTGCGCTGCGCGGTTCGGGAAATAGGAGAGGAGGAAAAAACTGCCTCTCATAAGGCGACGTCGTCGCGAGCGGGTTTGAGCGTTCGCTACAAGGCCATTTCTTCTCGCATTATAGTAATTTCTTGATCTGGCTTTAGACCACTTAGGGCACAATAGGAACCTTCGTTGGCAGTGCTGTACCGGTTTTTGTTTGTCTGCAAAAAAATACGAAAGTTGACTCAAAGTGCCGAAAAACCCCATATTCACTGCAGCTTTGCGAACGATGTACAAAACGGATAAGACTGAGCTTTATGCCGTTTAATTTGTCATTCATAGGGCTATCGAATGAAATATAATTTGTTGCTCTACTCTGTAAGGAACGTAAGCGATACCTCTTTTAGTAGCACCATACCACCGAAAAATGACGAATTTCGGAAGCCTTTATCTAAAAAACCCCACCAAAAACTTACCTCGAAAATTTTATATGTTGTAGGTAGTTCCTTAGACTATGCACAGAAGCAAAGTCAAAAGTCGGACTTGATCGGTAGGCGCACTATGAATTTTTTGGCAGCCCTATACGCTGAGCGCATTCAAGCGGAGGCACCGTGTCCCGCGTGTTGCAAAATCGAATTTTCCAAAGGGTCTTTCAACTTCTGTCTTCATATAAAACGTAATTGCTGTCATTTGAGACCATTCTGAGGTTTCAAGGTCCCTTTTCAAGGTTCTGAGCGTTTGCGTTCATAACAATGGTGTAATCGCTGAATCTAGATTGTGGAGCAACCAGATGTGCTCGCATTTTTTGCGGGATGTCACACATGCATTGCAAGTGCTGGGAGCAAGGGAAGAACAGGATGATTTTACATCTTTGTAAGAGGCATATCTGTTCAGGGTTATTCTAAACAAGCATATATACTGTACGCATTATGGCAGGAGGAACGCAGTGACTTCCAGTATTCTTTGAAACATTTCCTTTCCTACGGCCTCATGACCTCGGACGGGGGAAATTGCACTGAGGAAAATGTTGTAGTGTCATACGCATACACTCAAGGCTAATTCATGGTGCCTTTTGTGAACCTTGCCGAAACAGCCCGACCGGCGCCGCTGTCCAATATGTCATTCGGTTCGACATGCTGCGACCATGGGAAGGTCCTGATCGCATTTACTCCCTGAAGACACCTTGCCCAAAGTTTCGCCTACACACAGAAGACGCTTCACTCACTTCTCGACTACAGAAGTGCATGGAGTGCCCTTACACAGAGTGTGCGACGGCATCTGCATTACTGTAGTGTGTCGTCCTGGTATCACACCTACGTCATTGGCCTCTTCGTTGTACAGTGCTGATCGAGTGGATTTCGCTGACTACCGCCTCATACACAAGAAAAAAGTGCTATAGATAAAGGATTTTCGCTTTGCTTCGGAGATCGGCGTAGCGGCCATAAAGACTGTGGTTCCAGCAGATCAAGCCGAAGGCGTAACAGAAGTGGGTCAGCTATGCAGAAGCTGCTTCAAGTACTTCACAGTAAAGGTGGCTGAATCAGAACACGCAACAATGTTGCCCACATTTGAAAGAAAATCTGACAAGAACCTGCCATCAAAAGTAACATTAAGGAACGTGGCTTCCACAATGGCCTAAAGCAGTTCATGACACGAGCACTCTCATCCACCCAGAATGCTCTGCATAACTTACGTTACCTTCTTACCTTCGTCACCTTGTCTTCTTCGCTGTCAAGTTCTTATTATTCTGTGTACTGTAAATGTGCTTCAATATGATCACCGTGGACAAATATACCTCTTATAAAGACGCAAAAGTATTCTAAAGCATTCTGTTCTTGACGGGCTCCCAGCACTTGCAATCAGGGTGTCGAACCGAACCCGAACCGTTATTTTTGCCGGAACCGAACCCGAACCCGAACCGAAATTTTCATGACACTGCTGAACCCGAACCGGAGCAGAACCGTAAAAAATAATAGCGGTAACCGGTTCGCAACAAAACGGTTCGGACATAAAAGAAGTCAGCATAAGAGTTCCTCTCTATCCCCGAACGAAGGCACATTGGTATCATCATCACGCGCCTATATCATGGATTTCAGAAATTTTCACCTAGCAGTCAGACGACGACGTATAGTAAGTATACTTTCAGTGTCTTTTTAACACGTTGAAGCGCAGTTGTCCTTGTGAGCGCCGCGCCTAGCGCCCCACGCACGCGGTGATGCGGCGTCTACTCTTCAGAGACGAGGTGCCATCACTCTTAGAAATGAGCTTCACCGCATAGCACGCTCCTAGCCAACCACCATCTCGAATGATATCGTTATCTGCCCTGATTTGTTGAAAACGGGAGGCGTACGCCTTTTTTGTGACAATTATGAACAGCGTAAGTGTCACAAAAAGACGTACGCCTCCCGTTTTCAACAAATCAGGGCAGATAACGATATCATTCGAGATGGTGGTTGGCTAGGAGCGTGCTATGCGGTGAAGTTCATTTTTAAGAGTGCACGCGGACGACTGAACAGGAATGGAGTAGGCCAGTTATGTAGCTCATCAGGACGAATATGTGATCAAATAAGCGCCCAAGATTTCCCTTTACACGTGAACAGTACAAATTAAACAAGTCAGAAACAGGAGAAGTGGAGAAGGAGCGTACGCAGAACGGTGCCTGTTTGATTGGTCGTGGTTTGAAAAGTAAATGTGGTTCTTCTTATTGGTAGTGCAGTTGTGTCGTGACACATTACCTTTGTGTTGCCTCGGTTCGAATCCCGGTGCCGGCTGTGCTGTCTGGAGTTTTTCCTGGGTTTTCCTCAGACGCTTTCAGACATATGTCGGCACAGTTCCCCTAGAAGTCGGCCCAGGACGCACATTTCCCCAGGGCGTGAGTCGTGACGTTGCCCACATACGTGAGGCCGACAACGGCAAGCCCTTTCACCACCACCTCACCCTAACCTTTGTGTTGTGGGTAAACTAGTACACTGCTGTGAGCTCGGACAGAGTAAGGCTGGCGGCTTATTTTCGACATGCTTCAGTACGGTTTCAGATCGATTCACGCTTCAAAGGCAGTGTGCCGGCAAGTACTGTCGTCTATATGTTACGCTGTCCATCTTATTAGGCTTCCTTTAAGTGTATCTTGCTGGCACTGTGCGTGTGAAAAAAGAGATTTTGGGAACAGAAAGTAGCAGGACTACACCGCTTCAACAGCGTGAACTCTATTTGGAATAAGTGTTCATCCATTTCTCATTGCTCTCGCTAAAGGGCTACCTCACCTCTAGAGAGTTATTATCCACGCATTTCCTGATAAATGCAGTTTTATGGAACATATAACGCGTTGAACCGGTTCGCGAACCGGTTCGGGGCTGCGAACCGGTTTGCGAACCGGTTCCGTTTTTCGCGTGGCCGAACCGGAACTGAACCGGAACGAAATCAAAACAATGCGAACCCGAACCCGAACCGAACCCGTATTTGTTGCGGTTCGACACCCTGCTTGCAATGCATGTGTGTCATCCCGCAAAAAATGAGAGCACATATGGTTGCTCCACAATCTACATTCAGCGATTACAACACTATTATGAACGCAATCGCTCAGAACGGTTTCAAATGATAGCAATTACTTTTTATGTGAAGGCAGAAGTTGAAAGTCCCTTTGGAAAATTCGATTTTGCAACACGCGCGACACGGTGCCACGGCTTGAATGCGCTCTGCGTATATGGCTGGCAAAAAATTCACAGTGCGCCTACCGATCAAGTCCGACTTTTGATTTTTCTTCTGTGCATAGTCTAAGGAACTACCTACAACATATAGAATTTTCGAGGTAAGTTTTTGGTGGGGTTTTTTAGATAAAGGCTTCCGAAATTCGTCATTTTTCGGTGGTATGGTGCTACTAAAAGAGGTATCCCTTACGTTCCTGACAGAGTAGAGCAACAAATTATACATCATTCGATAGCCACATGAATAACAAATTAAACGGCATAAAACTCAATCATATCCGCTTTGTACATCGTCCTCAAAGTTGCAGTGAATATGGTGCTTTTCGGCACTTTGAGTCAACTTTGATATTTTTTTGTAGACAAACAAAAACGGAGACACTTCACACAGTCTTTTTGTGACACTTACGCTGTTCATAATTGTCACAAAAAAGGCGTACGCCTCCCGTTTTCAACAAATCAGGGCAGATAACGATATCATTCGAGATGGTGGTTGGCTAGGAGCGTGCTATGCGGTGAAGCTCATTTCTAAGAGTGATGGCACCTCGTCTCTGAAGAGTAGACGCCGCATCACCGCGTGCGTGGGGCGCTAGGCGCGGCGCTCACAAGGACAACTGCGCTTCAACGTGTTAAAAAGACACTGAAAGTATACTTACTATACGTCGTCGTCTGACTGCTAGGTGAAAATTTCTGAAATCCATGATATAGGCGCGTGATGATGATACCAATGTGCCTTCGTTCGGGGATAGAGAGGAACTCTTATGCTGACTTCTTTTATGTCCGAACCGTTTTGTTGCGAACCGGTTACCGCTATTATTTTTTACGGTTCTGCTCCGGTTCGGGTTCAGCAGTGTCATGAAAATTTCGGTTCGGGTTCGGGTTCGGTTCCGGCAAAAATAACGGTTCGGGTTCGGTTCGACACCCTGATTGCAAGTGCTGGGAGCCCGTCAAGAACAGAATGCTTTAGAATACTTTTGCGTCTTTATAAGAGGTATATTTGTCCACGGTGATCATATTGAAGCACATTTACAGTACACAGAATAATAAGAACTTGACAGCGAAGAAGACAAGGTGACGAAGGTAAGAAGGTAACGTAAGTTATGCAGAGCATTCTGGGTGGATGAGAGTGCTCGTGTCATGAACTGCTTTAGGCCATTGTGGAAGCCACGTTCCTTAATGTTACTTTTGATGGCAGGTTCTTGTCAGATTTTCTTTCAAATGTGGGCAACATTGTTGCGTGCTCTGATTCAGCCACCTTTACTGTGAAGTACTTGAAGCAGCTTCTGCATAGCTGACCCACTTCTGTTACGCCTTCGGCTTGATCTGCTGGAACCACAGTCTTTATGGCCGCTACGCCGATCTCCGAAGCAAAGCGAAAATCCTTTATCTATAGCACTTTTTTCTTGTGTATGAGGCGGTAGTCAGCGAAATCCACTCGATCAGCACTGTACAACGAAGAGGCCAATGACGTAGGTGTGATACCAGGACAACACACTACAGTAATGCAGATGCCGTCGCACACTCTGTGTAAGGGCACTCCATGCACTTCTGTAGTCGAGAAGTGAGTGAAGCGTCTTCTGTGTGTAGGCGAAACTTTGGGCAAGGTGTCTTCAGGGAGTAAATGCGATCAGGACCTTCCCATGGTCGCAGCATGTCGAACCGAATGACATATTGGACAGCGGCGCCGGTCGGGCTGTTTCGGCAAGGTTCACAAAAGGCACCATGAATTAGCCTTGAGTGTATGCGTATGACACTACAACATTTTCCTCAGTGCAATTTCCCCCGTCCGAGGTCATGAGGCCGTAGGAAAGGAAATGTTTCAAAGAATACTGGAAGTCACTGCGTTCCTCCTGCCATAATGCGTACAGTATATATGCTTGTTTAGAATAACCCTGAACAGATATGCCTCTTACAAAGATGTAAAATCATCCTGTTCTTCCCTTGCTCCCAGCACTTGCAATGCATGTGTGACATCCCGCAAAAAATGCGAGCACATCTGGTTGCTCCACAATCTAGATTCAGCGATTACACCATTGTTATGAACGCAAACGCTCAGAACCTTGAAAAGGGACCTTGAAACCTCAGAATGGTCTCAAATGACAGCAATTACGTTTTATATGAAGACAGAAGTTGAAAGACCCTTTGGAAAATTCGATTTTGCAACACGCGGGACACGGTGCCTCCGCTTGAATGCGCTCAGCGTATAGGGCTGCCAAAAAATTCATAGTGCGCCTACCGATCAAGTCCGACTTTTGACTTTGCTTCTGTGCATAGTCTAAGGAACTACCTACAACATATAAAATTTTCGAGGTAAGTTTTTGGTGGGGTTTTTTAGATAAAGGCTTCCGAAATTCGTCATTTTTCGGTGGTATGGTGCTACTAAAAGAGGTATCGCTTACGTTCCTTACAGAGTAGAGCAACAAATTATATTTCATTCGATAGCCCTATGAATGACAAATTAAACGGCATAAAGCTCAGTCTTATCCGTTTTGTACATCGTTCGCAAAGCTGCAGTGAATATGGGGTTTTTCGGCACTTTGAGTCAACTTTCGTATTTTTTTGCAGACAAACAAAAACCGGTACAGCACTGCCAACGAAGGTTCCTATTGTGCCCTAAGTGGTCTAAAGCCAGATCAAGAAATTACTATAATGCGAGAAGAAATGGCCTTGTAGCGAACGCTCAAACCCGCTCGCGACGACGTCGCCTTATGAGAGGCAGTTTTTTCCTCCTCTCCTATTTCCCGAACCGCGCAGCGCAGAGAATTCGGAAAGCGTTTATTTCCCCTAACTCACCGATGGCTTCAACATAGATTTTTTTCCCGTTCATTGGAGACATCAAGTGTACCGGATTGTTCGATTTGAGATGGAACTAGCCTCGATTCCGACCTCTTCGTTGCGTGTTTTACGCTGTAGACGGGATCACCTATTCAGCTCTTCGAAATCTTGGCGCTGGGGGCCTTCGAACTTTGCTGTTTATATGCAACAGCTCATGGAGCTCTGGCCAGGTACCCGCAAGCTGGAAGGAAGCCATGGTGGTCCCATTGCTGAAGCCTGGCAAGCATCCGTCGCACCTGTCCTCCTTCCGTCCAGTTAGCCTTACCAGTTGTGTCGGTAAGGTGATGGAGCGGATGGTTCTACACAGGCTGGAATGGTGGTTGGAAAGGAATCACGTTTTCCCTGATGAGATGGCGGGCTTCCGTCGGCACCGTAGCTCAGTTGACTCCCTTATGGACCTTGTGACTGCTGTTGAAGTCGCCAAGAGCTGCAAGAGGATTGTCGAGGCTGTTTTCCTTGATGTCAAACGTGCCTATGATACGGTCAGTCACACTTATGTATTGCACCATAATACCATACCATTTGTTATACCATAATATTTGTTTCTGTAGCATAGCACGCGTACTGCAATCCTGGGTGGTTAAGCTTATGGCATTGTTTCCGGTGCGCGCTGCGCTGGCAACGGAGATTGGGGATTAGCGGTGATGGGCAGGTCTAAGTAACACTTTTTGTCGTGTGAGCTAAAGCCCTGCGCGGATGAGCTTTTTCACATCCGCATCCTATCCGAAAAATCCGCGTCTCCCACGGCACGCAGCAATAGCTGAGTTTCTATGCTCGATATATCAGGCCAATTTTCCAGCAAATAAACGTTATTTCCCGTCAGCACAAAACAGCAAAAAAGAAAAAAAAAAGCCAACAAAAAAAGCTGTCACCAAACTTCATCAACACGAGCAACTTCCTCTCTTTCGTTCTGACAGTGAAAACCCCGGAGCGGCATAGCTTTTCTAGCGAGGACAGGTCCTGAGCGTCCATGATGCTACCAAAGGATACACGACAGCAAGTACAGATTTAGCTTTCACGAAAGATTATACGGCACCAAGCACGCAACACATTTTGCAGCAAACGGGAGAAGTAGAGTTTATTGCAAGTGAAACGCAAGATCGGCGACGAACGCGCACCTCGACTCGAGACGCCAGAGATATCTCTCAGATGCGCGAGCGGCTTTCATACAACTTGTACTCTATGTTCTGTACCTAGTGTGAAGCAAACTCATGGCGCAATCTCGCGGTTTATCCCGACCACCTCCTGAGCCGACGCCATCCGCGTCCGATCCACAGATCACAACAAGCGTCCACATTTCATCAGAACCCAGAAGTTTCTTGCGGATATCCGCGGGTATACGCTTCCATACGCGCATGGTGCAAGGCTTTATATAGCTGTGAGCCTCACTGGAACCTAGGACAGCATGGACGATGAACCACCACCACGAGATTCCGTCGTTTCCAGTACTGTCATGTAAATGACTTTTTTGCACGTTCGTCTTTTCCTCTAGCGTTATAATTTGTTAGACTTTTTGTGGTTAATATTTTTGCTGAATTGTTCAACATTTAAATGTGACAGTTAAAGAGAACTTTCATCAAGTGAACAAGGATCTACACGCTTATAATCATACTGGTGAATTGGAACGCCACAGCGCTCAACTGAAGCCATGTTCCTTTGGTCCGGGTGGTTGTCATATTGAAAACCAACCAGAAAAAAATCAGAAATACGAGGAATTAAAATGGGAGCCCAAGAAACAAATATAGCACCCCACCGGATACATGCAACGTGGGTCAGTGTGGCCGTAATACCCTCTACTACAAACAAATTATTCTCTCCTGTATACGAAAAAACACCCTCGAGATTTTTTAATATGTTGTAGAGGAAGGCTCACTCTATAAAACTGCGTTGGTTTCAGGCGTCTCTTCCGACCTCTTCATTGCGTGTTTTACGCACGATTGTAGCGAATTTTGGAAAAATCGCATACTTCCTCTTATTTTCCTGCAATGACTACAAGAGTTACGTGTCTTGCGATTTTTCTTGTGGAAGTATTCCACGAGGCCTTGTCAGGGAAAAATATTCATTAAAATTTAATGGTTTGATTTTCCACAAAAAACTCATGAAGTAGGAGGAAAATTGCGAAACTTCCGACCTTTGTATACCAGCACCGATTACAGTACGACAACCGGCATTTGAACGCCGTGTAAAGCATGGTTTCCTCTATACGCAAAAAAAAAAACAAAAAAAAAAACGCACAGTTCTAGGTGCTTTCTATGAGCCGCACCTGCCGTTCAGGCCAGGCACGGTTTTCGCCAGCGCTGCGAACTTTGCTCGTGTCTAGCACCCGCCACATTGAGATTTGGGAAGAAATGTTTCGTGGTGTGTCGTTTTGCACTATTAGGGACTGCTAAACAAATTTTCGTAAAAATTCGCGATAGTTTTGTGAGGGCCGAGCAGGTCTGCTGGATCATTTCGCGTGGAATCGCCCAGGTCCTTGTGTGGGAAGAAGTTCTCTCCGAAGTCGGGGGAGACCCAGACGGTAAGCTAATGGGACTTTTAAGGTGGAATTCTGAGGAACTGAGGAACACTTTGACTTCAGTGGACATTATTTTCGTTTCATTCGTAGGATCGACCGTGCAAGCACGATGGAAGAGCCTGCGCGACACCTTCCTTATAAAATATAAATGTTGGAAGGCCAGTGTACCCAGTGGGTCGGGAGCGGGTGCCGCGAAGGAGGTTCGATGGCCGTATTTTTGGTCCCTGATGTTTTTAAGGGACCAAGCAGATGTGGGCAAGTAAGTTCAGTTTTCAGTAAGCATTCTTGACTAAACGTTTGTCCCATGTCTGGTTCTGGCAATTATTACTTCGTACTTAATTGTATCACATAGCAACAAAGCTTAAAATAATGAGGCGAATGAATGAGCGCGTCCTCAGTGTCATGTTGACCTGTCTTCGTTGCACTTTATCATGTGTTGTACAGCAAAACCTGGATGTGATGTTGTTGGTACATTAAATGTCGTCAATAGATTTTCTCTCAGCAGAGGTCAATCTTCTATGCCTGACACCTTCATTGGCAGGCTCCCACAATGTAGTATTACACTACCAGGATATGATTCCTTTACCTTGCTTTGTTGTTGTAGTGCAGCCCTGGGCACTGCTCTTCTCTGTATGTGTATATAAACATGATTTTTGTTGAGAGTCTGCAGCCATGTGTATTATGTCTTTAGTGCGCAAAAGTACATCACCATGCAAAAGTGAGGTTGCTCTTTCCACACCAACACAAACAGAGCACCACTTTATTGGCTATGACCATGTTGTACAGTGGTCTAATAGTATCACATTCAAAGGCACGTGTGCTGTGCACGGAAATAGCTTGATTACACCACGCTTGTGTTGTTTCCGATCAGCACCACAAGCAACATGACGACAGTCCAGGCTCCTGAAGCTCTGAAGGAGTGTGTGTAGAGTCACTCCTCATGACTGCCTATGATGAGCAGGAAGGTAAGAAACTATTTCACTGCAACCAAAAAACATAAAAGCCAGTGACTTGCAAGTCTGTGCATCTTAAAATTAATTTAGCAGTACCCTTCGCACAAAACATTAAGCTACAGACACACATGTTGTACATTATTCACACTGATTGGCAACAGTTACTTAAACGTGCACTGATATCAGAGTACATGAGACACTGCTATGCAGACCACTCTGCACCTATAGTACATTAAGGAGGTGCATTAATTACAGCTATAACAATGATTACGTGCACGCAATCGTTACATTCAGCCAAAACGAGCTAAATATGTATTTATAACATACTGCCAATTAAATTGCGTACTACAGTTCCTGTTTCACCACTGATTCTTCACCCCTATTTGGTAATGTAATGACATATGCATGAAGCATAATCGTCAAAACTACGCACTATGGTTTGCTATCGCCGCGGAATTTAGGTTACCGGCCAGTGTCAAGGTCGAGGCTCAAAGTTATGGCGACCACACGTGCCCTTACGGAGCTAGGGAGCCTCCATGTGCGTCCCCTTTTCAGGGAAGCGACAACTCCGTCGTCTGCTACGAGCGCCGTCATCTTGACTCCCACATCGCATTGGGCGTCAGCGGCGGGCTTGCGTTTGTCCCGATTTTTCGCGACAGGAAGAGGGTAAAAGCGGAATGAAGGATGCTGGCGTGGCAAAACTGTCATATATGCTAGTAGAGCTGGTCATGGGTTGTAACCCATGACAGTGAACTAAACCGTAAACAGTGAACTGAACCGTAACTCAGCCTAGAAGCCAATAACCAAAGCGCGAGACCCCCGCGCCCCCGTTCTACTCTTCGTTCTCAGTGTTTAACATCCTCCCCGGGGCCAGGATCCACGCTAGCTTCGAGTAGGTAGAGCCGCTGCGCAGGGCGCACGATATGTCGTTTGTTCGGCAGTCTTAGCGTAATGCTCTTGCGACGCCGTCTCGACCTGGGTGGCTGGCGGTTACGATTGCCGTTTTCCAGAGGAGCTATGGTGTTGAGTCATCTTCCACGATGACTGCATCACCCACCTTCAATGCCGTTGGGGCACCGCCCAGTAAACCAGATATGTCTCAGAAATGTTCACACGATATCCCACTCGATATCCCACTTGGGATTTTGGGATATCCCAGGGACTATGCTGGGAATAGCCCATTGACGTCTCTGGGACAGACAGAGGACCCGTATTTCTTCCGTATTTGCTGATCCAGGGAACGCTCCAGGAATGTCTCTCAGGGATATTTGGACATATAGGGGACATATACAGGACGTATTATTATTATGGTATTTTGTTGCATTTTTGTCATTTTTACTTATTCTATGGAAGATACTACTCTGCAAAAGAGAACATAGTATCAACGAACTCTTGTTTATTGAATACAAACCAAGTACACTGACGGTGCATGCACTCTAATAAAACGCCCTTTTTAATAGTACAGAATACAACCTAAAAAGGATGATAATTAACAATATAGTGACACTGATAAGACGCGATGCTGCTGGCACATTCGATAAATAAAACAGGAAAATCCTGAGATGAGTATTTTCATATGACTAGTACCACTGTCACGTTAGCTGTAAGTGCACTTAACGCCTTCTGTCTTTGCATAATTACCAAATACATGAGCAAATTTGCAGCCGGCATGGCTGATAATAGAACGTAATATGCTTCAACTTTTCATATAAATATAGCAATGATATGACTTGTGTGCACTTTGATATCAATGTGCTTCAACGTTTCACATGATTTTCCCAGAGTCCAGTTGAAGGGTATGACGGAGAAGAGAAATTCGAAAAGATGGAGCATAAGTGTGACGGGAAAAACACGCTGTCGGATGGAGTCCATCCTTGATCAGGTGAACAATCCTTAAGACAGTTCTGAATATAAATATATGAGAGATCAAATGAATTCGCAATGAAACGGAGGCACACTGTCAACCACGAAATGTAGAATCAACGTTGAAACAACATTCCAAATCTAGAGTACTACTGTAGAATCTGCAATAACGTACAACTGTTAGATGCGGAAGCAGCCTGAACACTGGTAGACTCAAGCGAAGTCTTCCGATGACTACACTTGACTTTGCTGATTTAAAACATACATCCGAGCGAGCTCCCTGACGGGACGCTGCATGGAGCATTTCAGTCGAAGACACAGAAAAGTGATGGCATATTACACCGCGTGCTTGATTTTCGATGTATGTTTTAAATCAACTAAGTAGGAAACACGGCCGTTACCTTGGTTGTAACCTACTACTCCAAGGAATACGTGACTGCAGTGTTGCTTATACGTGAAATTGAATTATACTTAGGTACCTCACCCTTCGATCGTTTTGACTGAGATGCTAGGAGAACTCTCCCACATGCGGGAGTTTGCAAGACCAGCAACATATAGTATATATTATTTTCGCTGCGATAGGAAATGCCACTGCCGCATATTTCTTTCAAAGTGGACTGCCTTAGACTTAGTGGCACAGGACCTTATATTTTTGCTTTTTGTATCACGGCACCCATTCTTCGTTATCGAAAGCAATCGAAGAGGAGAAACGGAAAATGACAAGCTGGTGACGGAGGTTAAAAACTGCAAAAAAGAGAGTTGGTTTCTACTTTAAACGTCTGCTCACATATAATATTGTGATCTTTCTTCATGAACGCAGTTGCACGTATGAAAATAAATGGAAAGGTTGCATGTATGAATCCCATAAGAACCTATTGTGCTCCTGAAATTATCCTGCACGTGTCCCAAGATGGCATCCTCAGGAGCCACATCAGAGTCCCACTACGGATTAACTTCGGAGTCTCACTGGGACACTTTGATGACAAATTGAGGTTCCTGCAGGGATGTCCGAGGGATGACCTTGTTTTAAGTCAGTGATATCCTCAGGATGATCGAAGGATGTTTTACTTTAAAAAGCTAATGCTCCTGTGTTTTTTTGGGTGCTTGAGAACACGACAGTAAACTGGCCCTGGCTTCTGCTGTGCATATTTTTAGACATTGCGCGGAAACAGACGGGGGGCCGTGCAGAGCACAGAACGCATCGCGTTCGTCGCCTGAGGAATCTAGTTGGAAACTTTTCCTCCGCGTACTACGAGGGACGCTGGTGTCGCCCGTCCAAGCTTGAGGCGAACGACCCCTCAATATCCAACTATGTCCAACAAATGCCCACCGTTTCACACCATTTCCTCAACACTTTCTCCACGCAATCACTCCACTCCGTATACACGCACCATCTGCTTACGGAGATCCATAGCGTGCGTTCAATATTTCAATCGATGACCGCGTTCCGTGGACTCTTTTGACATAAAGCAGGAGCCTGGTATTCAAGCATTTTTTGAGAGCGCGGTCACGCCAACCCGTTACCGTGCCAACGCTCCGCGAAAACACTGCGCGTCAAATGCTTGGCGCCCCTCATCAGAAGGCAACACCACGGCCAACCGGGGGACTTGTTGCGTCATCGGAACAAAGAACAAAAGAAAGGAAGTGTGCCAACGATGTTTGTCAACACTGAAGCGGTTTGGTGGAAACGGGTCATTTTACTCTTATCTAGATCCAAGTCTCTGGATATATTTTGTTGTTTTCGTTCGAAGTGAACAATCAAGAACATGGGGCCAAGCTTTACATTTTGTAATATCTCTATGAGAAATGATGACAATCGAGACACTGGTGTCATGCCGAGGTACTGCTTCTAACGGAAGTGAATGCAAGATACGGTGAACGAGAAACATCATCTGGAACAATTATCATCTGAACATCACACTTTGACATCGTAAGGTAGGTACTTTTTATTCGATATGCGAAACGGGCGACTTGTGAGCTTGATACCACACAGGGTACAAAACAAGGCCATCCTCCCAAAAACATCGTGAATATTAATTCCCGATACTAACGAACCCGCTGCGAAGTACGTTTGTCTACATCTCAATGAACGCACAACGTCGCCAATAACTTAGTACATAGCAGTGATACGTGACATGTTGACCAGATGTGTCGTAGACGTCGTATCGTGATTATTATTCTAGATGCACTTTTTTTTTTTGCTTTATATTTATTGATTTTCGTAGTTATACTGAGCTATACGCAGGAGGCCATTAAAGGACCAATGAGATGACATTTAACATGGCTCGAAAGCATGTTTCATTCGTCAAGCTGGCCATTAGGAGCCACAATGCAAAATATTTTCGCACTGCGGTGTACTATAAGTGCGCGATGAAATTTACAAAAACAGTCGGAGAAAGCAGCAGTGGACGGCCAGCGCGATCCTCGAATCACCGTAAGAAAGTTCCCGTGCTTTTTTCTTTCTTTCTTTCTTCTCCACACGTGCCGCTTGAGCTGTGCAATTCTCGAGTCACGTGCCCGGGACTTCACGACGTTCTAGCCTTCTCCGACACTCTCTTTTCACGAGTGGAGATTTTTTTTTTTTTAAGGTGTGCGAAGCAGAGGCCTCTCGATCGCTCTGCAGTTGACCTGCACTCACCGTTCTTTCGCAGGAGCTCATTATATTCGTTGCAGAACACGCCGTAGCGAATAAAAAAAAAAAAAAAAATGGGGTCACCTCAGTACTCCTTTAAGCTCTTGGAAATGCTATCTTTCTTTTTTAAGGCTTGCGATGAAACGCACGCCATGTTCAACACGCAGAGGAATTTTCACTTAGATAACAGGTGATAGAAAAATGTCTTCACGGAAACAGTACAGCAAGCGATACTGCCCCGACGACCGTTACGACAGGTGGTACGTTGTGATCAGATCATGACAACGGCCGAATGCTCCTCATTACAGTCTGGTCGCAATCACCTAGAACGCGTCCCAGACTGTCGATATACCGAGTGTTTCACGGATGAATAATTCGTAAACAGAAGGCGCTGTTGACGAGCTTTTTTTCTTTTTTTTTGGCAGAGATCCTTGGGACATCGGCCAGCTGACCCAAAGAGCGCATTGGTGCACTGTTCCGAGCAAGAAATATGTAAACCGAAACCGATTAATTACTCGAAAAAGTCACTAAGTGTCGACGCGGTTTTTCTCTTGGAATATTTTTCGCTGAAGGTCCAGATACGCAAAACAGATGTTCCGTAAGCGTGCGAAGTAAAATTTAAAAATTAGGATGTTTATTTAATTAGCGTATTCAAATGAGCCGCTCGCTACTCAGTTCATGGCCGATGTCCCAATGATCTTTACCAAAAAAAAGAAAGTTCTTCGATGGTGCCACATGTATACGAATTATTCAGCCAAGGGACCCTCGTAAAACACACGGTAGAGATCCGCAAACGTGTTATGCGCTGTACTTTTGGTACAAACTTGCCTATACAAGTATGTCCTAATTAGCGTGTGCGCGGTTACGTGTGTCACACTACCCTGAAAACCGAATCTGTAATCGAGGTTAATTTTATATTCTGGAGGTTCGATCAGGGTTAATTTACCAGAATAGGATGGATGCATGTTTTATAGCAAAATAATAGAAAGACAATAGGGAGTTTTCGTAGATAGAAAGAACTATATGAAAACAATGTGAGAGAGGAGGCTGTCCAATGTGAGCTCACAATAATGTGATATCAGCCACATCAAAAGAATATCGCTTGGTACCTATATAGCGTTTTCGTACCGTGATCATGAACACCTACCAATCTGCTGAAATTATCGAATCTCTCATTCGCAAATAAGACAAACCTGCCTCTCACGGTAACAGCAGGTATAATTCTACTATCTCGCACAGGACTTGTGTACTGCACACTTATTTCGTCCCTATCCTAGTGGACGCAGAACATTGTGAGATCTGCAGAAAATAATCCCTTGCTGTGCAGCCGCAAAGCGACGTGAAGATGGCCATTGATCCCAACGATCCCGTCCTCACCAACCCGACGGTGGCATTCGCCGTCAAATCTTTCCGCAACATGCGCAGCGCCGCCCTCACTCCGGTGGCCCGGCGTCTCAGAGACATCATGCTCAAGCGACATCCTAATCCTCCTGTTGCACAAGCTACAAACGCCACCAGAGACTGGACAGAGGTTACTATCGCATGCCCTCCTTTATCCAAGACGAAAGCGAGCAAGAAACTCGTTCCTCCGGGACAAATTGTTCGCGAGACAGTTGGTGCAGATGTGTTGCTTCTCCTTGGAGGTGTCTTGGCATTTGTTGGGTCTGGTGTCACTTTGTTTGGGACGTATGGAACATTCAACAATCCCGAGACACGGCCAATGATATTTGGGATGGGACCACCCTTAATAGGAATTGGTTTCCTGTTTTGCCTGCTACGACTTTTCTTTTGTAAGCCTGAGCACCTCCCTTGCTACAAGAAATTCGTCGCAGCTCGAAGCGCCCGGCGAAAGACTCGCTTCAACAGCGTGCATCCAGCAGACTCTAGTGAAGTATCAAAGAACGGAAACGCAGATGGCGTCAAGGAGATAAAGACAGCAGACGCGCACAAGGTACCGGATGACGTCATCAGCAGAGTAGTTGCACCACAAGGGGAGTGTCCCTCTCAGGGGGGCTCAAGAAACCTCCTCCCTCCGCTTCCACGCACCCCTAACCTGTCTCCTTTCCAATCCTACTCTCCTACCTCAGGTAAGACACGTCTCGAGCTTTCTGTGAAATGAAGTCTAGCTAAAGGGAGAAGCAAGTAATATAGTGAAGAGTTGACCACGCCGATTCGTGCTCGGACAGCAACGCAACGTCAACGACGTTCATAGTGTACACGCGATGACCTAACATTTTTGAGAAGATGACGTTTTGCCAGAATAGTGAGGCAGTAGAAATTGAACGTGAATCCTCTATTTTATTTCTCCCTACACCAAACCAAACCAACATGAATCGAAAACATGTATAAACCCTTATTTTATTTTGTTTTGCTTAACCAAACCGCGAAATTATTGTGACTAAACCAAACCGAAACTCACGTCCAAGGGATATGGAGGTGCAACAGGATCGCGAAACTGCTCATAATAAGTGCTTCAACGTGTCAACACTGTTACACGTTACGGGTTAGGGTCGTCGGCATATGAAGAAGAGAAGATCTGGGATCTATTAAACTCCAGTTTTTTCTAATTTCTAATTCACTCCACTGCACTATGCGCGCATACCTCTCCATCGAAACATCTTCCTGAAACTAATATGCTACACATCCTTTTTGTGCACTTCCTCCCAACTTGACTGCTTGCCGCTTTCACCATTTTTGTTAATTATGTCCTGTGTCTGAAATCGATATTTGCATGCGAGATCTTTCCCATTTCTTTTAGCGATATGTTCACAATTCCACATGTTCAACAATTGCAGCACTATGGTCATGGTCGAAACAGGGGCGGCACCTCGAAAAAACCCTTGTATCCGTAAGCATACCATGAGAATGACATCTACCTCATGAATGAGGAAGGAATGAAGAAGGAAGTACCTCATATAATTCAATATTGATTCAAACTTCAAATTTGATTCAAATTATTCGGATATCGCACATTGAGACAGAACGATTGGCCTGCAGTGCCGTTCGCAAGTTGATCATGACTATGAATTCGAACCTGGGAGGTGACACGGGTTCGAGTGCCGGCGCCGGCCGTGCTGTCGGGGTATTTTCCCTGTGTTTTCCCTCAGTCGCTTTAAATTGCCACTACGAACTCGGAAGTAGGCATTTATTTTATTTAGTCTATGAAAAGAATGTACCTCAAGGATCCTATACACGAAATTTCAATCCTGTTTGCGAACGTTCGGCATTTCTATCAATTTTTGAAGATCTGCTGAGCCTCCACAAGTTTCGATGACGCGAGGAGCAGTAGATGTAGTGTGTTGCCCACAAATTGTGGTGATGTCATGTTCTGGAGAGAGCGCTCGTCTCCTAGCAACGACGCCGGCGCCCGGGGAGGGTCACGTAGTGGAGAAGTCACGTGTCGCTGACCGAAAGCCACGGTTTTGAGGGGATTACGATAGTCCCTGGGAGGGACGCGACCTTCGGTCCTACTTTTCTTATAATTGGAGGCAGCGAACAAGTGTAACCCAGCCTTCCCCTTCCGATTTGTTTCGGTTTCAGTCTGTGTACCAACGTCACGTTGACGTTTCTCGGGTAAAGGTCTAGGTAGGGGTCATCTTTAGGTGAGCATTGGTGTGGATGTGGTCGAGGAATAAACAGCTAAATTGTTTTCTTCTTCTTCTTCTTTTTTTTTTTTTGCTACCGTCATGTGTGCTTTGGCACGCCCTGTTTATGTTACGTTTTGGTGTGCATCTTCCCCAACAGATTTTTGTTGCAGATACTGCGACCTGTGTGAAAACATCCTCTTTTGCGAAACTCATGCAAGGCTACCTCAAAAACATCGTCGTTTTGCGACATAAACAACAACAACCACAACAGCTTTATTTTATGATGATGATTGGGGAGTTTCATCAGGGGCGATACTCTACCACATTGCTGGTGGTAATCTGGTGAAATGGAATAATGAGTCGCCTCACAGTGAGGGACTTATGCTCACAATGTGCACTGTGCTTTTGTACTAAGAGTAATTAAATAAAAGGCCGCCGCTGGCTTGTTGCATGACTCTTTCTTTGTATTTTAATACATACAACTTATTCAGCTGTCGTAAATTAGCAATGTTAGTTTCCCAATGTTCAGTGATTTTTCCAGACCCCCTACACTCCTAAATGTCTGACGACGCCCCCTAACGTTTTAAGTGTGCACCTCCTACTGGAAGGCCCTTGCTATTCCAGCTTTAGACACATGTCAGTATGATACGTCAAGCTATTGTGACGTAACTGTAATAAAGACCATCCCCTCAATTTTTTGCAACCCCCGTTTTTGGGATCCTGGATAAACCACTGCCAGTGCCATCACGGAGCTCGGAAATGCGACGCGCAATAAATGTAGAAGAAACATGACCGTGTTTTAAAGAAAGCAAGTGGTTGAGGTAGCATTACATACGTATACGCAAACTCAAACTCAACGTATACGCAAAGAGGACGTTTTTACACAACGCGTTATTTCAACAACGCGTGGTATCTGGAACAGAAGTAGGATGAAATAGATCTTTTGGGGAAGATGCACTCCAAAACGTAACATAAACTTCTTGTCTATGTTGTCTGCTGTATTTTGTGTCCTCCCGCTTTTGGAATATAAACAACGCGTGCCAAAGCACACGTGATGGCCAAAGATGAAACAAAAAACGAACATATGCTTGTTCATCGGGCACATCCACAGCTTTCCATGCAATAATACCTACCTAAAGATCGCCACAAAACCATGTTGGAATTGGAATTGGAAAAGAAAGAAAAATATGGAGATGTTAGTCCCGACCCAGGCAGAACTGGCTACTCCAAAACGCGTTTGTGGGTGGAAAAATAGATCCAGGAAAAAAAGAGAAAGAAACAGACAAACAGGAAAGACGTAGAGTGGGTGAAGCAGGAGAAAGGGCATAAAGGAAACGGGGGAAAGGAAAGGAGGAGACGTTAGGCACAGTTAGGTTCATAATGTCAGATACAGCGCGAACACAGTGTTATAGAAGTTGTCACAGAGTGTCAAGCAGGTTCGAAGCGGTAAGGGAGTCCACAAGAGCGCGCAATGTCGTCACCTGGTGATGGGCATGCCAGCAACCGAGAACCTTCCCAACGGAAAAAGCGCGATTGTCCAGGCGGGCTAGTGCCGCCTCAAGGGAATGACGGGGCGCTCTGTATCGAGGGCAGGCCTCGATAACATGCTCTGTGTCCTTCAATACCCCGCGCTCAGAACAATTCGGTGAGGAAACCTTCCCAAGTTTAAATAGGAGGCGCCCGGTATATGGCACATTCAGACGGAGCCGGGAAATGATGGAGGTAACGGCCCGGGGGAGCGCTCTGGCCATTAAAAACTGCAGGTCCGGATCCACTTTGTGCAGTAGTGAGGAAACTGGGACGCATCGACACCAGTGTTCCCTACTCAGACGCTTCACTACTGCGTTTATCGTGCTCTTTGCATCCTCTCTTGTGAAGTAGACGGGATTGCGAGAGTTGCGAACGCCACGGCCTAGATGGGCTCTCCTGGCAGCTGCATCCGCAGCCTCATTTCAGGGAACACAGCCATGGCCAGGGACCCACTGGAACTGGGTGTCGTGTCCCCGTGATACGGCATAGGAGTACACTTCGAGGACGTCGTGCACCATTGGAGACAGACAGCCCGATCCAGCACAGTAGAGAATGACTTGTAGGGCGGCTTTGGAGTCGGTATAGATGGACCAGTGATCTGGGGATGGAGAGGACGCAATGAAGACAAGCGCCATACAAATCGCGTGCAGTTCCACCGCCGCCGCCGCCGACGTGCGTTGTGAGACCCTTGCGCATCCTTCAGCTGACAACTGCGGGATCACATAGGCACAAGCAGAGCTGGAACGCGTCGTTGATGCGTTGGTGAAAACCTGAATCATCCCTCTATCGCTGTCAAGTAGAACAACCGTCGACGCAGATTTCTTCGAGGACACTCCAGGTCCGTCGACATGGACAGGGGGTGTGGGCAGGGCCCAGAGTGGGACAGGGTGCCTCGGCAGAGGTTTGTGCTTGGGGATGATGCCACGGTGGGCAAGAACAGCTTGACTGTACCCAGACGCTGGACGATGAATCAAAGCGCGCACTAAGGGTGTGTCGATGGTGGCGAGTTGCCAGCCTCATGTAGTGACTAAGAGACTGATCGAGCCTCATGATGGGCACAGGTGGCTCCTTGGCTTCCGCGAAGACAAGAGCAGTCGATGTGAACTTGTGGACGCCGAGGCACGTCTTGATGCTCTTCGCAAGAATGGTCTCCAGCAGTTGCTCAGATGTGGAACAGAGAATGCAGTACCGGAAAGTGGTAAGCCAACACCTGGCATACAAGCAAGGCCAGTGCTAGGGGTGTGCGAGGCCTGAGGCAAAGGCACATCGCGGGGCCTGTTTCACACGATTAAGTGCATACTTGATATTTAAAAAAAGTAATCCCTGGTTGAGGGCTTCGTGCGCGGGGCCTAAGGCGGTCGCCTTACTCGCCACCCCCCTATCGCCGTCCCTGCGTTCAAGGGACCGGTGAAAACCGAAGAGAGCCTAGAAGTGAGCCCCGATCGGGTACCACAGAGGCAGCGAGGTCGAGGAGGAGACCAAGAAACCGGTGGTAACGCGCCTCACTAGGTGTCTACTTATGTAGAGCTGAAGGTTTCTCAAATGGCGGCGTGTGAAGAGCAAAAACACAGTCCTTTCAAGGACAGGTCAAGAAGGCCATATACAAATATCGTCAGCGTACAAGCTAAAATTGACGCCCCGTGGCAGGTGAGAGGGTAGTGCGGCCATGACAACGTTGAAAAGGAGCGGACTAAGGACGCTTCCCTGCGGGGACACCAGCTGCTGTACCGTGATGAAGGCTTTCACCTTCTGAGGTTTTCACGTACACGGACATGCCTCGCAAGAAATCAGAGATCCACCTAAGGGCTCTCCCCGTGACGCCCATTGTAAAAAGCCCATGAAGCACGTGACTGTGACTTGTGGTGTCATACGCTCGTTTGACATCCAGAAAAACGGCAACCATGAGGAGGCCGTCAGCACTAGCCTGTTCCACGTGGAATACCACACTAATCACACAGTCCATCGTGCTACGTCTCCGTCTAAAGCCTGCCTGCGCTGGATCCAGAATGGTTCGGGATTCCAGGAACCAGTCGAGGCGGTTCAGGATTAGCCTTTTAATAATTTTGCAGAGACAGCTCGTGAAGCTGATGGGCCCAAATGATGTCAGTTCTCTTGGTGACTTTCCTGGTTTCAGCACCGGGATTACGCGGGCAGTCTTCCAAATGTCAGGCACGACTCCGTCCCTCCAAGATTCATTTATGAGACACAGCAGCTTACCAGGCGTCTCAGGTCCCAAAGAGAGTAATGCCTGGTATGAGATCCCGTCGGGTCCTGGCGACGAGCCTTTTTTTGCAACAGAAATTGCAGACTGTAGCTCGTTGAAGGAGAAATCTAGGTCCATCAGAGGGTCGCGAGCTCCGCAATTGAAGTCGACTATCTTGGGAGCATCTTCGGCAGACTGCTTGTGAGCGTCACCTAAGGAGGTACAGGATGAACGAGTGAGGAGACGGCAGAAATCGTCGCCAACAGTTAATTCCGGTACGTTCTGGTGAAGCGCTAGGGCTCGGAAGGGCGTCTCCTGTGCAACAGCAGGGCAGCTAATGGACTTGATCACCTGCCAAATTCTTGAGGTCGGCATATAAGGGGAAGGGAGGAACAGAACATCTTCCAGGTCTTTCGACCAAGGCGTTGAAGGTGCTTGCGTATTGGCATTGTAATTTACAGACGTCATTGTAGTCTCGAGGACATCCAGTTCTGCGGAACCGTCGCTCTGCTGGACGTCGTATTGCTTTGAGGCGTTCAAATTCAATATTGACAAAGGAGTGCATTGGCGGTACAGAGATTTGCTTGCTTGCCATAGAGAGGCTGGACACCAGAGCGTGTGTAAAATCTTGCAGGCTTCCTTGACGCAGAACACGGGGACGACTGAGCTAATTCTTCAGCCCGCGACTTAAAACTTGTCAATTTGTAAGCCTTCTTTTGTTGGGAAGGCCTTGCATCCCTCTATATGGGATACGGGCACTGGCAGGTGGTCACTAGCCATGGTATATAAAGCAGGCATCCGCTGCAGTGTTGGGGCAAGTGCTGCAGAGCAGAAAATGACATCTAAGCAGCTGGAGTACGACGGCCCGAGAAAAAAAGTCGAGGAACCATCCTTCAAAACAATCACAGCTGAAGCCTCCAAGCACTGCTGTAAGAGGCGACCTCGCGCATCCTTTTGTTGGCTTCCCCACACGTTGCCATGGTCATTGAAGTCCCCACACACGACGAAATGTTGAGGAAGCAGTCGAAAAAACGACATGAACTCTTGTTCTTCGATGCGCACTGAGGGAGCGATGTAAACGCAAGCAATAGCGACGCGTTGTCCGTGAAGACGCACACTGCACACAACGCATTCGAAGTGGTCATCGGAAGATGAACAAAGAAGAGCACTTGAAATGACTTTTCTTACGCAGAGCATCGCCCTGCTGAGCCCAGTGTGTTTCACAGAGCGATAGATAACATAACTTGAGAGTCTGAAAGAGGCGGGCACGAGTGCTTCGCGGAGAAAAAGAAGGGGCATCCGGTGTCTGAAGACAAAATTTCGAAAGTCGCTTAACTTGTTCTGTAGACCGCTGCAAGACCCAGAGTATCTATATGTCATCACTGGTGGATACAGTACACGTTTGTTGGTAGCTACACAGAAGAGTTTCCAGCATGAGCAATGCTTGCACCTCCGGCAACTCAGCAGCTGTAGGGATGAGCCTTAGAACCGACTGGAAGGTGGCCAGGGTGAGCGGCAAAAGCGGGGTGAGACAGTCGCGACCTTGCCTGTCCCGGTTACGTTGCAAAACCATGCCATCAATGATAATAGCGTAGCTTCACTGCGGGTGAAATTGCAAACGTCAAGGATGCCTTTCAAATTAGCCGCCAACCGCCGACAAGCGATCTTCCGACGCCGACCTTAGAGAAACACAAGGAGAAAGGGGACATCTCTCCGGTTTCCCTCTCTTTCGATCAGCGTCAGGTGACTTCCCCACCACGTGACTTCCCCTGATCGTTTTCAAAAATTGAGTCTCCTTCCGTGCGACCCCACCATCTCGCGTCTCCGCCGCGCAAGATGGCCAGCTCGTCGACGATTGATGGATTGGTGTGGCTTGGAAGCACACTAGAAAGACGCAAAGGGTAACAATGTTGTCAGGTGAGAGCCGGGAGCTCCTTCCGAGCATAACATGACGTCACACCTCTCAAAAAGGAAAATTAAGTTTCTCTAACTGTCACGTCACGTAGAACACAAATATTTTGCAGGAATGTAAAGTGAGACAGGAAGATTTCAGTAACATACTGACAGGAAGGTCCTCCGAGAAGCTGTACATTACATTGCTACATTACATTACATTCAAAATGGAGTCCTTTATCATCACAACCGTCACCCGTACGTTTGCTACTCCTTTTTTTATCCCATCAATTCTCACGGCCGACCCGATAGCCGGTCATTCAGGGGATACTTGATCGCGTCCGCCAAAGGTACATATGGCCTGGTTTATAATGTGGGAGACAGGACAGGAGACCAAGTAGCCAAGTAGGCAGAACTGGTTTAATTGGCGCAGCTGGTAAGACTTATTATCCAGCTGAATGTTCAGTACGCTTGCTGGAGGCGCAATGGGTGCTTCTGTTTTTGTGGTCTACAGTGGCTGCTACATAACAAATCACTTTATCGCTATGTCCGGTCCTGCATGCCCTACTATTCAGTTGAAATATGCGACTGGGCGTTCTGAGGCTTGTGTTGTGTTCGTCCTTCTGTCTTTAATTGCATGATGCAATGCTATGCTATGCTATGCTATGCTTCGATCGTCGCAAGTCATCCCACTACGCAAAATTCTCTCCCCAGTTGAACATATATGGACATCGATCCCTGTGGAAGAAAGAGGAGGAGGAGAGGGCTCTTAGGCTCGGCGGTGGACGAAGACGAGGAGCGCGAGAGAGAAGAATAAAGGTTCAGTTTGTAGAAGGCATCAGAACTGTCGGTCACGAATGCTTGGGTCCGATTCGAAACATTGCGAAACATCGGCGAAGTTGTACAGCCGTTGGACGCAGGGAGACTCAAGCGTTACCTGAAAGCACAGGATAGTCTTCGCCAGCAGTTCTGGAGCAGGTGACGCAAGGAATACCTCCTCCAGCTGAGATCCGCGCACATGGCGAGACGGGACCCGGAGAGTCAACTGAGGGTCGGAGATGTGGTCGTCATGTACGAAAGAGGACCGCCGCCACTGTGGAAGCTCGGTCGCGTAACTCAGACCATTCCCGGACGCGACGGTGTTGTTCGTGCCTGTGCAGTCATACTGGCCAACAAGAACATTCTTCACCGTCCCGTGCAGTTGCTGCACCGCTTGGAAGGGGATATCGCACCACCCGTGGCCCGGGAGGATGTGGAAGAAAGAGGAGGAGGAGATGGCTCTTAGGCTCGGCGGTGGACGAAGACGAGGAGCGCGAGAGAGAAGAATAAAGGTTCAGTTTGTGGAAGGCCTCAGAACTGTCGGTCACGAATTCTTGGGTCCGGTTCGAAACAATCCCTTCGGCTCCTTGTCCGGCACATTCTCTGGAAACAGATGGATCATGATAGTCATACACCACCTGACTCGATGCGCGGAGACTGCTGCGCTATCCATTGACACATCTACAGAAATAGCAGACTCCTTTATCTGCGACGTCGTAGTATACGCCACGGCTACGCCACGATTCCTTGCTAGTTACTATGGTAGCCTCTTTCGCTATAATCTCCATCAGGACGATTTGACCACATGCTCCTTATTGCACCTCCCAGTATTATCTTACCGCCCTCAGACAAATGGTCTCACAAAGCATTTTATGAACACGTTGGCTGGTATGCTGGGTCTTCTGTCGGCGGACCACAAAAATTGGAATGCCATTTTACCCTACGTAGCGTTTGTCTATACTCGTGGCCAAAATTTTAAGATTGACATCATTTTGTGTTTACACGGTTTGCTGCTAGGTATCCTCGCAAAATGTTTGTTGTGCATATACATCTGATGACTTTTCATAACAATCTAAAGTGAATGCTGTTACGACCGTGATGTCAACAGCGTCATCGCTATTCGCAAGGATAACCTATCGCACCGCCACCAAGCAGCGTTTAGCGGAAACCGTCAACAGTGTGGATCGACGCGGGCAATTCGCATTGCATGTTTTACGTTCGGTGCGTTCCCTGTGCTTTGTGGTCTTTGGTACCAACATGGGAACAGAAAATGAACACTCTGTGAGAGGTAAGACACTATCAGTGGACATACGAATTGCAATTTTGTCGTGACCAGGAATAACGCGTTCTTTTGACGGTACGAAATTGTAATATTAGCGTTTGCTTACTAGGTGCTTTATGTGCTTGAATGACGATGGCCGTGGTTATTCCTCCTCTGAATGTATTCCACGAAGCCTTTATAGTGCATCAATCCCGTACATGAAGTGTGAACGATTAAGCAAAAAAACGCGCTTAGTCCTGTGAGTGCTACGGCACTATGACACTGGCTACCTTACTAGGTCCCGTTCGTCAGTCGACCCAGTGGGCGTCACCACTGCGCTCCTCCGCTTTCTCCACGCTTGGAACCTTGTCAACGCCTTGTGATTGTGTGACCGTGCGTGTGACTTTTCAGTATTAGTTTTGTATTCTTGCTTTTCTTTTCTTTTCTGCTTTTCTTTTCTTTTCTGCTTTGTCTTCTCCTTTTCTTTCCTTTTCTTCTTTGTCTTCTCCTTTTCTTTTCTTCCCCCTTTTTGCTTTTTTGGAATAGCAAGCCGTCTGGCTGACCTTTCCTTTCTTTTTACTTAATAAACATACCCCCCCCCCCCTCTGTGAGTGCTTTGCAGATTCATCGAGCAATCGTCTTAGGAATTCGTTGAACGGTTCATGCTGTCGAAGAATCCGAACGCTTGTTGTGTTGCCCCTTATTGTCATTGCTCACTATAATCACCCACTCTAGTGTGACGTTTGTGGTAGGGAGCCCCCCCCCTCCCCCCCATTCGTTGGTAGGAAAAACCGTCTGCTAAAAACATTGCGAGCTGTTTCTTGTTGACTTCTCTTCTTTATATGTTGTATATCACGTTTTCTAAAAAAACGAAGCATATATGCAGCCGGACAAAATAAGATTGCGATCACAAGAGTAATATATCCATGGCTTCTGTGCAATCTCAGAACACACCGTAGCAGAAAGCAAGCGATGACGGCGCTATTGTGGCACATGAGAGAACTGACGTTCTGAGGCTGGAAGAACATAGAAGGACAATGTTCAGTGACTTTCACCTTTCATCGCTATTGTGGCGCCACCTGTTAGCCACTGAACCAACTGTCCGGTGAAAACGATCAGAGAGGCTGCACACTGTCGGGAAGCACTGGGGTATCGCTGTATAACACACAGTTAGATTCGGGCTGCACCACTCGTTCTTCCCGTGCTGTCAGGGGTCCCAAAAAATCGAGATCGTGTCGTTGACATACTTCAAATCCTCCGTTTGGGACATCAGGCAGCCGGAGAACGCCTGGCGTCTCAGAAGCGGTACCAGACGCTCCAGCCTGCGCGGTGTTGCTCACCTCGATCATGTGATCCCAGGTCCAATGAGGTGCGTCCCTACCACTCACGTCACATAGTGACGCGCGTGGCGGCGCTCATCACGTGTCTATCGTGAAGGCGAAGGAGGGTGTTTCGCGCACGGGAGATTCGTGGGGCTATTGCAGGCGTCATAAGTTCGCTACGGTCGCACTAATTGTGGGAAAACTGTTTTCGGCCGCCTAACATTCCATACCGACCAAAAAGAGAAACAAAGTTGCGTGCCTCCAGACTGCTTCTTTAAAGTTCGCGCGCTCCAAAGCCGCTTTCATAGGCTCGCGCGAGAGCTCGTGGCGAATCACGGGCCGAAGTGATACATTTAACACGCGTCATGACATAACGACAAGTTGAAGATCGGGCCCTTGGCTTTTAGTTAGCTCACTTCTCAAACCTTCAATAAACCGGCTCTTACCTGGTCTACTTCCTTCCGGGACACCGGTTGACCCTATACAGTGGGTCCTCGTCCACATTGACATTCAAGGCAACGAGGTGCAGTGGCGTAGCCAGACCTCCAAGGTAGGGGTGTGGCTCGATACGAAAACTCGCCCCCCCCCACCCCCCGCTGATCCTGGGTGCGGCAACACACACGTACTTGTGCACAGTTCAAAATGCGGTGGAAAAAAAAGGAACGAAAATAATTGATTTGGACGTTCAGAATACGATTACATGTATCATGACCAATGAGGTGGCGTCACGAGATTGGAAGTATTTTGAAAAGCTCATTCTTTGAAACAATTCAAGAGTGCTGCTTAGATAGACGCCGTGAACTGCAAGAACTTTCGCGATCGTCACACTGGTTTCACGAAAAACCGAAGAAGAAAAGCAGACGGAAGAAAGACGAGAGTTCTGACTCAGATGGAAAGCCGTCAAAGAAAACAGATTTCCCTGGCGTAGGCGGATTTAACACCTCCAGGGAGGTATTAAATGGTGTCAATGTAAATGGTGTCCCCTCCTCCCCTGCATATATTATGTTCTCCTCGGATTTGCACGATTTGCGACTCTTCCCTCGCAGCTTTACGTCACTTGTACGTCGTTTAAGACTCAATGCCCCCTTCATCCCTGTGTTCCGAGCTAGGCTGGGATTGAGCAATACGATGCTGTGCTCAACGTGCCATAACTAGCTACCACTCCCCATATCATAGAGGAGTGCGACCGATACACGTGTGAACGACGGGTGCTCGACGCCAACTTGAACTCCTGGACCACAGACCATTCATCTTGTCCAAAGGCCTTGGCCCATGGAGCATATCTGCGTATCAGTGCCGTGCTCTTCCTTCCCTCTCTACTGTCGTTCAAGCTACCAGCCTCCTCTAAACAGAACTCCGACCTTGTCATCTCCTCTTTGAAGTGGGGAAGGGTCCTGCGGCTACCGCGGAGAAACATCCGATGCCATTGCCACTTTTCATTCATTCATTCATTGTTGTTGTTGTTGATATTCCCGTTTGCATCACCGTTGCTACAGGGTCTTTAAGGACGGACACGAATAAAATAAAGCATTTCACGAAAGGGCGACTTTGATGTTGATAACTCATTATAACATATTCGATAACTCAGCTTCATTCACTAATTCCCTTTAACACAACCAGACACAGAGCCTTTAACACAGACAGAGGAGTTAGTCGTCGATTTTACAACTTTTTTTTTATATACGGCCACTTTTACAGCAGACAGATGGTTTAATCTGAGAGTAGCTCCTATGCTGTACAACATGTATGACATATAGAGACCGCTCCATATTTTGCGCATGTTTATTTGCATTCAGGACGAACGTCACCAGAGCATGGAAAAAGGTACATATACAATGCAATTAGCCAAGCTATCACGCTTGACAATTGTGACATAATTTACCACTCCTTCACTGATTTTAGAAAAGATTCGCTTCACACGCTTCCACTGCGTATGAATTGTTTGGATGGCTGCTTATCATATCAAAAGCTCCGTGAAATCATCATCCGAATGTCGGAACCGCGTTCTACAGAGAGAGTCGCTTTTTTCCGTTTTTCTTTCCTCAGCTCATCATGTGTAAGATACTCTTGAACCTCAAGGTTGTACATTTTCTGCTCGTCTCATGAGCATGTTTCATGAGTATTTCTATTTTGTTTCTTAGATACTATAGTGGGAATGCTAATAAACTCCTGTTTGACTTCCAACTGCACACTTCAATGTGTGTAACTACATTTGGTTGGCAAAACAGAAACACTAATATCAAACTAGCCCTGTCTCCCTGGTCGGAAGACACACTAGCCATGCCTCGGACTGATAGTCACAGGGGAATGACCAGGCTGAAGTATCACAAGGAGGTCAGAAAAGCAGGGCTTGTGATCCTTCCTCGCTGTTGGAGTCTGACTCCCTGTTGTCCAAAAGACACGTTCGGATTTTTGGTGGTTTCCTAGCATAAACAGCTTTCCTCAAGGCAAGTAGAGGCGGCACAGCATCATCACGCAGGATGTGTAGATTACTTGTGATGTTTGGAAGGGAGTCATTCTGAAGTGTTTCGAACACACCAACATCAATTTGGTCCCTTTGGATGTTTGCTTCATCGTGCTTCATGGCAGCAATCCACTTGTTGTAGAGCTCGTCATGTTTTTGGCAAACAATGAGGTTTGGAACCTGGAATATATGGAGGTTTGTTAAAGTGCTGTGAATCACCCTTTTTTAATCAGCCGTACACAGCAAAAATGAAAACAAGGTCCGTCTGTTCTGTGTGTATTTTGTTGCTTCACATATAGTGTTCACTTTTTACCGTCTACTATCACTGAAGCATGTAAGTTGACGTAAACACAGCCGTTTCAGCATGTAATCTCGCTAGGACCACAAGCGTTCTAGTTTTCGAAACATGCTAATATCTGTATTAGTGCTGCATGAGCGAGCGGCAAATGGTCGAATCTATGGTGGTAGGTAACAGAGACTACAAATTCTGGATGATCGAACAGGTTCATGCACTCCATACTCGTTAAGGTGTTGCTCCGCCTCGATGGTCGCCTCGACTACAGAACGGTATTTCAGGCGCTTTTTAGAACCTAGTTATAGTGACTCATGAATACCCACCTTTTGCCGTTTTCATGTTTTGTTCCTTTATGCCTGCGCAGCCTCACGCAGCAGTGCTGTCTTATCTTCAGAGTTTTAAAGGAGGTAAGAACTTCTATCTGCAGGTGTTTAGTTCCAGGTGTAATAGGTGTCTTATTGGTCTTCTACGCTTCGTAATTCTATTTACAATTTGTTGTTTAATACTACTTCTTCATAACGTGTGCAGCGTTAGTACAAAAACGCATTTTTTTTTGGATACGGGCGAGTAGACGTACCGCCATCCAGATACCTCTATTCATTGTTACGTCATCTGAAGAACTGTAGCACCCAATCAGACGCCAACGCGGAAGTACACACAACGTTCTGCTCTACACTCTCAAAGGGGTGGTGGTGGTGGTGGTGATGGCGAAAGGGCTTGCCGTTGTCGGCCTCACGTATGTGGGCAACGTCACGACTGACGCCCTGGGGAAATACGCGTCCTGGGCCGACTTCTAGGGGAACACTCTCAAAAATTCACCGCATAGCACGGTCCTAGCCAACCATAATCCCGAATGACAACGTTCTCGTCCCTGATTTGTTGAAAACAGGAAGCGGAGCCTGTAGCCATAATGCCGTACATAATGGTCACATAATAGACTCCCGTTATAATAATCCCGTTATATATAATAACTCCCGTTATCAACAAATCAGGAGAGAGAACGTAGTCATTGGGGATGATGGTTGGCTAGCAGCGTGCTATATGTGGTGAAGATACGGACCTATCAGATTCATCTATACAAAAGTTGTCACAGCAAACAAGTTAAAATCGCCGTTTGGAGCCGACACAGTCGGCGGGCTATCTTGGTAGAGTTCATAGCTCCTTTAATATACACGCTCCTTTCACAACAAAAATTATATAATGGAGCTCGCGAGAGCTCGTGGCGGATCACGGGTAACTTAGCGCGCGTTATGGGATAACGACAAGTAATGTTTACCTCCCCCCATAGCATCGATCGATCCCTGCCGAGGACGGTAGCAATGAAAACCTGAGTATGGCTATGGTGGCATACTTCAATGACCAATGAGGAATACCTCAGTATGCACGCGTGAACGTACGTTACAGCTTCTAATAAGGAATGTGCATTTTCACTTGGAGAACGTTTTTTTTAGGCAATATACGTATTTATACAGTTCCAAGCCACTCAGAAGCTTCCGGAGCAACATTCCCGTCATCATAATATTTCTGCGTATTTTGTGCATGTTTACGCGATTCGCGCCGCATATTTAATGCATATTTTGGAAGATGTTTGTGCATACAGTCCCTGGCCCTACTCATCATTATGTCTTGACGAAATTGCCGCGAACGATTGAGAAGAGCTGGTATTTCCCCAGCAACCTCCCCACACACCCGTAATCCTTCGCCCGTAATGCCCCCAACACCCCTCCACCAGAATCTCCTAGAAAGGCCGAAATAGCAAGAAAGAGAAATGCAGCAGATATGCCGGTGTCAAGCCTCATGGGCTTTTTGCTGCTCTCCCAACCGCAAGGAAATAAATTGAAATTGAAATTGAATTGAAATATGGGAGTTACACTCCCACCTTTCCTCTACGGGACTCCTACCCCCACCCCCGTGAGGAAAAGCCTGAGAAGGTTCCTGGAGTAGAGTATCGCCCGTGGCGATGAAACACGCCACTCGTTATCACCAAAATATAATTGTTGTACACCAATGGTACTGTCGTAGTTCCTGATTTAAAGTGTGCACATACGTGGCAACACCAACTACGATGATATCTCCCGTATGGGAAACAGACGCTTGATTAAATTTTCTTTTGGTATTATAATGAGTCGGTGTAAATTTCCATTCTACAAACTACGAAGAAAGTGGGGAAATGCACCCCTTCCGTGTCACCGAACTTGCCGGATTACGTAAATCTCACGTGCTTCGTGCTATCACATTATCTTGTAGAAAAATAGGTAAACAGGAAATATATGGCCTTATGATCTACTAATATAGTTCTCCACTGCTTTTATGTTTCTCGCAGGTCTTGGGACAGCCAGCACAGGGCAGTTCAGCGGAAGATGACCATTTTCATTTTAGCCAGACATGGACAGTGAAATAGAAAGGAAGACCAAGCTGAGAAGGACATGACAATGTGGTTGTGTTGTTGACGTTTAAATACAGTTGAATACCGTTGCAGAACAGTATTGCAGAATTCACACGCGGGGACAATGTGAATTTATCCCATGCATGATGCATCGAGCCAAGCATCTATAATTGAGCCATAATATATCATAAAAGATGTTCTTTTCGCTTTGCCACGAATTTGGAAGAGGACTGCAGCTCCCAGGTGACATCAACCTCGGCGAAGCATGGAGCCTCCTAACAAAGATCCGTCGGGTATCCACCAGTACAAGCTTTGAGGAGCAACACATAAAGTCCGCGGGAACTTCTCTATCAAAGTCGTGAAATTAAGCATTAAAATTAGAGGTGTGCGAATATTCGAAATTTGGAATACGAATTGAATATTTGCGATATTCGATTCGTATTCGTATTCGAAAATTTGATATTCGAAGTTTTCGAATACTCGTAAAAGTTCGAATATTCGATTTTTTTCGAATATCATAGCAGCTTATTACAAAGCTGTTGCGTGATGCGGGCTGGAGTTTGTACGTTGCGGTAACAGCGACGAACATGTATAGTAGAGGTACGCTCGAGCGTACCTCGAAAAGGTCGCGCGTCGCTTTGCAGCTCTGCAACGACACTGCAGCGACACATTCGCTGATGATCATCAGCGAATGTGTCGCTACACGTTCGGTAACCGAAACCGAAACTAGTACACAGTTGTGTGCAGCCGCCATTTTGGAGTCCGCTCTAGCCGCCCCAGCCAAACACGAAACCGCGCTACGCTTCATGCATCGCCAGCACAGTAGCGGCTTTGGTGGATTGCAAACGAACTCTGAACATTCGTGCGAGGCCTACAGTTCGGTGAAATACCGGTTAAATATCGAGATTGTCTTGGAGTTGAGCTGAACGCCGCTGTTCACCGCCACTGCATGCACAGCAAAAACCGACATCTCGAACGCGTTTTTTTTTTTTTTCGTTTCGATTCGTGGTAATCAGCGATAATAGAATCATGGCCGCGTGCGATGACGGCGATAATCGAACGCTTGTGGAAGAAAGATCCAATGGGAAAAAAGATCCAACGGGGTCACGTGACAGAGGGAAAAAAGATCCATAGGGAAAGAAGATCCAAACGAGAAAGAAGATCCATACAGAAGAAACATCCATAGGGAAAGAAGATCCAAAGGAGAAAGAAGATCCATACGGCAAAAGGATCAGGGGCTAGATCTTGAACTTTTCGATATCCCGTAACGCTTGCTAAACGCTCGTGCTCCCCAGTTGACGGCCAATGCGCAAGACGGAATGAGCGCGCAAATTTTGAAAAATAGCTATAACGATCGCTATGTGCAGATCAAGATTGAGCCCCTGTAGGGAAAGGGAATCCAAGCGAGGAAGCGCGTGGTTAATAAGTGGACCATTGTATCATATTGTCAATTTGTATGAAGTTTGGCCCGATATTTCCACGAAGACCGCTGGACGAGGGCGACAGTCACAACTATCACAGAACTTGTGTGTCGAATCCCACACGGGTGTAGCGCGCGACCTATCCAGCACTCCAAACCGCCACGCCAAACAAAGACACTGCGGTATCTTAAATGCATGGAGTAAATGTTCTGTGTCTATGTCTACTCGCTTGTCACGTGTATTATGCCGAGGAAACCGAGGAATTACACCTGATTCAATCCGATTCCACCAGAACTGGGTTGAATCAGACTCAGCTCGCTCAGCCCGATTACACCCGGGTTATTGAGGACCTATATAACCCGATCCCCCCCCCCCCCATGTTCCTGCAAACTATACGCCAAAAATGCCAGGCCGTATGGCCTTCTGTCAGATGCGCAGAAATTTGGAGCCACGCAAGTAAGTGTTTTGCAATAGTCCCCATCTTCCTCACCCCAAGAGCAGAAAATGCTCCGTTGTGAATCATCACCATTCGGACACGAATTGAGCAGCAGACTTGTACGTATCTTGAGTACGTACTCCAAGTACAGTATTTTAAATACCTTTTCCAGTATTTTGGTACTCTACTCAATACTTTTTTCTGACAAGTATTTTTGAAGTATATAAAGTACTTCTTCCCGTATTTCCTACTCAGTACTCAAAATACTTTCCTTCTTCGTTAAGCACACTTCCAGCTGTGTCCAGATTTTCAGGCCACTGGAACTTAACAGTATTTTCTCTTCCTTTTTTCGGGAATTCAGGAATCTGTCATTTATCGTCCTGTACCATAGGCTGGTCCCACGCTTGGCCTTGTTGTCAATAGCCAACGTTGTCAGACAACGCTTCCTATTCATACTGCCAGGTGAATCCCCCGAAGATTAGGTACAAGAGAATCCCGACATTTATTTCCATGGTCATCAAAGCAATAAACACGCGCCAGAGGTTGAAAGACCCGAGCTGACATGCACGAGGGATTACGAAGTTTTGGGTCAGAAAGTATCAACAAACTTTACTTGGGTTCACCAAAGTTCGTCAAACATTACTTGACACCTAGACGTTGCAAATGAAAGATATGCTTAAGCATGACAGATGAAGTTTATTCCTTTCATTTGTAGGGCCACGTTAAGAATACACGTTTCACTTACTGCTAAATACTAAAGCACTTTAAAGAGTATCTTAAATACTTCTTACAGTATTTAATACTCTACTCAAATTACGTTCAGTTTTGAGTATTTTGTACTCTATTTTAAATACTTTTAGGTGGAGTACTTAGTATCTTATTTTAAATACTTTTGCGCAGTATTTTGTACAAGTCTGTTGAGCAGTCTCACGTTTTTATTGGCAGGAAGGTGTCATTGCATTCCAACAGATCACAACGTCATTTCAAAATATCCCTAACTTGCAGGGAGTACGCCGGTCTCAATAATTGAGTCCAAGTAGTTCGCAACATCAGCAAACGTGGGGACGTGCCCCGCTACATATGTTTCAAATCTGTCCATCTCGGAAAGCAACAGCCTGTTCCTCCGAAGCACGCTTGGGCATTGTGGCCTTCCTACGGCGAGGGGATCAAGCCTTAGAGCAAGCATGCGATTCTGAGTGGCATGCTGCGAGGTTTGGAGCCACTGCAACAGCTCTGCCAAACTGGGGTGCCGCCTGTCGATACGGCTCAGTAGGCCGTTGTGCCAGCCTTCTACCATGTTCGTGGTTCGGGGCCCGGTATTTTTGAATTGACCCCATATGTCTTTGATGACGGCATTTTGGATCCAGAAGCTTGCGAAGTATCGGGAGAATTGTTGTAGTCTCGCTGCTTCAAGTGGCGGCAAGTCAGGATGCGCTGCTAGGAGGTCTTCTGCAAACTGCAGCCGAAATTTGTCTGGCACAAAGGGAAGGTGCCTCACTCTGGTCATCCACAAGGCGACACCAGAATGTTCGGCGCACAGCTTCTTTAAACCCAGCTCGTCCCGCTTTGTGTTGAGAGCCTTCGCGTAGCGAAAGGCGCATCCACGAACCTGGACAGCAAAAACAGTCGGTGAAGAGCAGAGTTTCACTAATAGCAAGAGTTCCGAAGCTTGATGCATAAGCCCAGGAATACCGCACCAGCGAAAATTGACAGCAAAGTAAATATCATGTTCATTCGGACGCATATATTCTTTGGACGAGCTGAAGGCATCTGGAAGTAGTCCAACGAACGCGAACGAACGTGAAAAACTGAGGAATAAAATGTTCAAGCGTCGCATTACACCGGCTGTAAATTTGCACAGTTACTGTCTAGCTCTACATTTGGCCCTGAACCCATTATTGGCGCTTACTTTAGGTAGCGCACGCAGCCGCATTCAACAACTATGTGTACTGACAGCTTGAAGACACACGCATATAAAATTCATGAGGACTTACCTTCGGCGCGCCTTGTGTGCCGCTGAAGACTGTCTTTACGGCCAGGATGGCAGCCATTTCAAAATCGAAAAGCCACGTGACGCTTGTTGAAAGGGTGTGTACGTGGCCAAACTTTCTTATCAGACCGTCCCTTAACACTGTGAAGAGTGTCTCGTAGGCAGCCCGGTCCATGCGCTGCATTAGAGCGTACAGAAATGGATGGGCTTCTCCTTTGACCACTACGTGCAGCGTATAGAACTGGCCTGGATTGTGGAACTCAGACGGATTAAATTTGAAATTTCCATCTCCGAGCACATATTCAGCCGCCTGTAGTCCTTCAAGGTCTTTCTCCGCGAAAAAGATCAGCATCCTCCTTCCCTCGGTCCGTTCTTCGAAACGGAGGAAGGGCTCTCCATCGTGACTGACTTTTAGTTGAGGCAGTATGGCGTCCACGCCGTTTCCCTTCAGCACGCCAAACTGACGGTTCATCGACAGGCTTCTTCTCTTCGCAACAAAGCCATAGCCGGTGTTCAGCTCTCCCTTGATTTGTTGCTGCACGTCTGCTGGGTATTCGGAAAATCTCCTCTCGACGGCACTTACTGCATCGTTGAACGTTTCTCGCGGCCTCTTCTTCGTGGTCCTGACCTCTGTCCTCTTTTCGTACAGGTATCCCTTGGTCAGTGCCTTGGCAGTTGAACACTCTCCAACTCCTGGCGTGCAGCAGTGTGGCGTCGAGGGATTGTCCGGATCCGTAACAATGATGCCATTTCTTAAAGTCAGGTGGGCAACCGTGCACTTCAGGTCGGAACTTGCGTTACTGCGGCTCAACTTGTAGCACTGCACACGTCGGTAATACACTACCGAGGGGCCCTTACGATTGGTGTCCTTGTAGGAGAATTCCAAAACCGCGTTTTCCCAACGTCTACTCTTGTACTGTAATACTGGCTTACTTGACCGGTGGTGGGATGGCACAAAAGTCGGTATCCCAAAAGTGGCCATCGGTCGCTGGCTGTGGGTAAGAAGGCAACGCATGCAGTCACAGGTTCTTCGCGAGGGACAGCAAACTTCATCCTCGAAGGTTCTTTGTCGTTGTGGTCACGTGATGGAGACCGTTGACATGTAGGACTGGATGCACTATGACTCACTGAAGATTCTTCTGATGAGGTCGCTCCCAAGGTCGATGAGTTGGGCATTTCCAGAATCAACTGTGGGTTCATGAATCTACCCGTGCTAAGTGACCGCGTGCCGTTCCAGGTCACAGTCCCCCACACCTTTTTTGGCTTTGCAGCCTTTGAACGACGTTCTTTGTTTGGCAAATACAGGGCGCCTTTCGTCTGACTACGCCCGACACGGGGGATTCTGTGGACAATAGCACGAAGCTTCCAACTGTTGAGAGGTCTTGTCGGCCACGGAGGTTTCTACCTTGCCTAATACACGTGCATAAACAAGAGTTGCAAAAACACCGGCAAAGCATGATAAAGACGAAATCGGATTTTCTACCATTTTTAAATAATGAAATATTTAAAATGTATTGCAAATTGCACCCAACCTACATGACTTGGCGGGAGTGAGTTGCGTGAAGGCTCTACTGATGATGCCTCAAGTGAGCATTATTGCGTTGAAATAACGTCAGCTCACGATGTATATTGTCCACAAAATGAGGTTGTGCCTTCCATTATTCTTTTTCTTTTTTCACCCACTAAATACGCGTTTCAAGTGCAAAAATGTCGTTTTACCACTGTCCCTTTGTTGATTTGAGATATGGGTAACCAAAGTTGTGAACTCTTACATTTGGTCCACGACCATCGATATGTTGCGCTATAGGCTATAGCCAACAACCGACCAGCTTTAAAGCTAAAGTTATGCCTAATTTCTTTGCCTTTTGTAGTGTGTAAAAAAATGGAAGAACACGTTTTCACACACACACACAAAAAAAAGGTCGTGGTGTCACGTGCTCCTGGTGATTGGAATCGCTTCGACTGACCTGACGCATTGTCATTCAGACAGGGAACCAGCAGATGGCTTGTTGGCGGTATTAGCGAATGATTTCTTATAAAATCTTCTTGCAGTTTACATATTAAGGATATTATTACTTATTATTATTATTACCTTATTCTACTTGTAAAAACATTGATTGTGAAGAATTCGTGAAATAAGCAACGACAATGATGTAGTGGGATGTTTCGTGCTCAGGCGGCACCCTATCCGATTTTTGCGGGGTAGGGGATGGTGAATGATGATGAATATTCAGAGTTCACGCGGGAGCCCTGTTGCTGCTAAAAATGTGATGAGGGCTTGAAGAGCTCGTAATTGTACGCAAGGAGCCATGTCGCAATACGAACTGCAACTGTACAACACAAAGAAGTTCCAACGTGGTCACGTGACGGAGGGAATAAAGATACAAACAGGAAAGAAGATCCAAACGAGAAAGAAGATCCATACGGCAAAAAGATCCATAGGGAAAGAAGATCCACTAGTGGATCTTCTTTTCCTATGGATCTTTTTTCCCTTTGGATCTTTTTTCCTGAAATCATAATCGAGGACTGGGACGTGACGATATTTCGACGTAGTTTCTCCACCTCCGGTGTTTTGCGACCGTATGTTAAAAGTGCCAACTAGGACGATAGTAACGCGGCAAAGTCATATGAGACTGCCCTAACTGTTGTCACCACAGATGATAACAAGACGCATACAGCCCGACTTCCATGGAGCGGTTTCGCTCGCGACTCACGCGCGTCGGCGCGACAAAGTTTCGAGGCGCGCGTGCAGATTTTCGCCGTGAAATGAAAGAAGCTCTGAACACGAACGTCGCGGAAACAATCACGCCTGATGAGCACAGCCATACAACATCGTCGTTGATCGTGGTTTTACTGCGCTAATGAATGAGGCTGTTCCAAACTATGCGTTACCGTCAGGAACGTCACGCGTCGGAGGACAGTGGAACCGGACAGTTTCTCGCCTACACGACAAATGCGGAATGCATTGTCAGTGCAAGAAGAGAGCACTTGCCACCTTCATTTTGCTTCTGAGATGAGCTCATCACTAAAGCACCCCACATTCTGAACATGCTGCCCTTTACTTCCAGTCTGTCTGTTTCACCAGTATAGGGCCGGTTTCATGACAGTTCAGGCAGGGAGGTCCCATCGACCTGCTGGATTTTCATTAGTTTTGTATATTTAGAAGCTCATCGTACATGATGATCCAGTAAAACGAATAATTTCTACCGAATAGTTTATGTGCAAAAAAAATCGAGAAAATCTGGCCCTGAATTCGAGTGTTTCAGTTTTGCCGTGTTTGCACGCGTATGTCTCCTGAGTTTTAAAAGATATTGCACTGAATTTTTAATGCTTTAGTATGCCTACAGGCCAGGAGCCCGAGCGCAAATTTTGGCGCGCAGGTGCAACGCTCTGTGCTATACAAAATGGCGAACATGCTCTCTCTCGCAGTTTTGTTTCAACTTCGACGTGTGATTTCTCATACTGTAGATGTCCCTCATTACCATACTTGGTATCAGTTCACGCAGCTTTTAATGCTCTTTCATATGATATATCTATCGTGCGTATTCCTCCTACAGGTATCTGCTGAAAGAGGCAAATGTTTAAGCATATTTCGAAAAAACACGGATTTTGCGCATCCGTTTTTCGAAAAGGCCCCTTTTGATTTCATTTATATTTTGCGAGGACATAGCCCGATGTTAGACCTTTCATCTGATGTAAAACAAATATGCTTCAAAAGGCGTACACTGGTGATTAGCGCGTTAAAACGCGGCCCTGCTCTGTGTGAGTACGTGTGTGAGCACGGCTGGCGGTACACTCTAAATCTTTTCACACCCCTTAAGGTGTAAACTGGGTGTAAAATGGTTGTACACAGGAGTAATACACCCTTTGTGCGCCCCAGAAATCTAAAAAAATCTGTTTGAGAGCTCTTGAGGGTGTAAGAATGGTGTATTACACCATTTTCTGGAAAATCTCGGTGAGGTTGTAATACAGGGTGTATTCTAGGGTGTGTTTGAATCTTGAACAAACATTTACTTTGTTCACTGAAAGGAGATCGAATACTGCAGACATGACAGGGGAACATTATAAAGGAGCGCATTACATAACAACAACAACAACAATTATATTTTGACGATGAAGCGAGCAGGTTTTCCACATTACATAAAATTACTTACGAAACACTAGAAGAACGCACGACATGACGAAATAATAAACACACGGTATGATTAACAGCCAGGCGTGGATTAATTCAGGAATACTAAGGAGAGCTTGACATCTGTTAAGAAATAACATAGGCAACCAGAGAGCGCGTCACATGAATTGACATAAGTAAGGCACACTACAGACGCGCATGACATGGATAGATAACGTGCCTGCCATCCTGGAGTTTGTGCAGGTTCAGCATGTCAGGTGAAACGCTCTTCCAATTTTCCAAAACAGTGTAGAGCCTATGCCGATTTTCAAAATGGCTCGTCGCTCCAGCTGACACGAAAATCATTAGCTGCAAGGGGAACATTCTCGTCAAGCCACTCTTCGATAGCGATGGAAGCTAACAGTGAGTGTGCTGAATTGTGACACAAGTCTTCGCTCACCACACCACAATTGTACGTTTCCGTGCCAGCGGTTACCACACATGTGAATATGGAAATCTGTTTTTCCCCAGTGGCGCGCTTGTATTTCGCTAGGCATAGCTACTGTCCAGTTTTCAGCGAAATCGAAGTGCATTATGTGCGTCTTGGAAGGTGGACTAGTATTTTTCTCACGTATGGCTTTGCTCTGAACGTCTCTAATGTAATTATGACAAATGTGAGACCCGCCCACTTCCTTGGCTCTGAGAGGAAATGTACTGCCGCAACTTTAGCACAAAACACGCGAAAGCCTTCTGCGTAACTTAAAAATATTGTAAAAGGAAGTAAAGCAAGCTTCTTAGGAACTTGCGGGAACCCTAAAAAAGCAACTCCTAACTCGATATTTATTTGTACAGTACAGAGTTCGAGGTAGCTCGTTACAGTAAGTAGAGAAACCCATAGAAGCTGTGGAGCCCATTTTCTTTGATTTTCCAGCTTGCCATGGTGTCGCGCACAAACTTTTACACGAATATTTATTGTGTAGACTCCGATTTGGGCTGCGACTAACAAATGAGGAGCTGCAGAAGAACAATCCACAGCACTCTAAATGTGCGTCAAAAAGTGTTGGCATGAGCATAGCCATTGAACACAGAGTTCGAGGTAACTCGTTACAAGTAACTCGTTACTGTAACTAAGTTCCTTTTTTTTGGTAACTTGTAACTTAACCCGGTACTTTTGCCCCGTGGTAACTTTCAGAGGAACTCGTTCCCTTTTTCAGGTAACTTTGCCAAAGTTACTTAAGTTAAGTTCCAAGTTACTTTTAACTCGCTTTTCACTCACGTCCATATATTTTCTTGCTTTCTCTCCAGTTCCTTCGTGGCATTTTTTGCCATAAAACGTGATATTCAATCAATTATAGTATTTTATTCAGGAAGCAAGAACCGCTGCCATTGAAATTAAGCTGAACCATTGTGCGCCCACAGGGAGTAAGATGCAAGACGTTCGAATAGACCTCTACCAGATAAACGTCACCATGACATTAGTAGACAGACTGAAACCGAAACAAATCGGAAGGAGAGGGCTGGGTTGCAGTAACGGGCACTTGTTCGCTGCCTCCCATTGAAAGAAAAGCAGGACAGGTCGCGTCCCTTTAAAGGACCATGTCGTATAGGCCTATGGTCACAACGTCCTTGCCAATACACCTAAAGCGCGTCCATTTACTCCATGTACGTGCTGAAGACGTGGCTTCTTTTATGCAAAAGAAAAAGGAATGATAAACGTATACCGCATCAAAGGGGTATACAAGGTTCGCATGGGTGGTAAAGCAAGACATCGGAATGTGGAAGCCGAGAAACATTCATAGCTCGTACCGTAGAGAGTGAATGCAGAAAAGTGAAGTTTTCATAGAAACTGAGTGAAATCATTTGTCGCAAAATACTGCTTCCGCTTTCGCAGTCTTGTAAATATATGGACCACTTTTGATTAAACAAAGTTGTCCCGTTTCTTGTACGACATCGACAGAGATCCGCCATCCCGCGCGGTACCGCCAGCCGGGCTCCGACAAGTACGCACGCGGACTAGGGCCGCGTTTTAACGCGCTAATCGCCAGTGTACGACTTTTGGAGCAGAATTTTTTTACGTCGGATGAAAGGTCTAACATAAGGTCATATCCTGGCAAAATATAAATGAAATCAAAAGGGGGCCTTTTCGAGAAACGGACGCGCGATATCCTTGTTTTTTCGAAATAGGCCTAAACATTTGCCTGTTTCAGCAGATACCTGTACGAGGAATACGCACGATAGATATATCAAAAGAAAGAGCATTAAGAGCTGACTGAACTGATACCAAGTATGTTAATAAGGGCCATCTACAGCCAGAGAAATCACACGTCGAAATTGGAACAAAACTGCGCGAGAGAGCATGTTCGCCATTTTTTTAGCACAGAGCGTTGCACCTGCGCGCCAAAATTTGCGCTCGGACTGCTGGCCTGTAGGCATACTAAAGCATAAAAAATTCACTACAATATCCTTGAAAACTCAGGAGACATACGCGTGTAAACACGGCAAAACTGAAACACTCGAATTCAGGGGCGGATTTTCTCGATTTTTTTGCACGAAAACTATTCGGTAGAAATTATTCGTTTTACCGCTATTGATCATCATATACGATGAGCTTCTAAATATTAAAAAAAAAATCCAGGAGGTCGATGGGACCTCCCTGCTTGAACTGACGTGAAACAACAACAACAACTAAATCATGACTATGGCCTGGGGTGATTCACCGCTTGAGAGCAGTACCCTACCCCATTACACGGGAAGCATGAGATGTGAAATATGAAAATGAAGTTATGTGCAAGTACAACTCGAACACCCGTCGTCTGGTTGCGCAGCGCTATACGTCGCACAAAAGGAAGAAGCACATGAAAGAAGCGCCAATGGTCCTTGAGATGCAGGGGTGGACCCTACAGCGTCTGGAGCAAGCCGGTAGCCAAGAGGAACTCCAAGAACATCAGAAGTCCTCGACGGTGTTGGACATGGCTCTGACATGGGCCAAGAATTGCAGCCAGGTTGAACGTCTGTCGGCTAGCACCACTCAGCTGAGCACAGAGTTGCCGCCTCTCCGTTTCGTAGAGCTTACATTCTATTAGGACGTGCTCAATGTTCGCTTTAACGCCACATGTGGAGCATAGGCAGCTGTCACAGTATCCGATTCGGCACTTGAATTGGGGAGTGAAGGCAACGTTGAGACGAAGCCTGTGCAGGAGGGACGTAAAATAGCGTGGTAAACGGTCAGGAACTGAGAAGGACATAGTGGGATCCACCGAATACATGAGAGACCTGTCAGTGATGTCCCGACTCCACTGCTGGCGAGCTAGTGGCTGAATGAGCTCATTCAGAAGTGATCTCCTGTCTCCTCTTGATAACACCGTTGGTACAACAGTCCGAGACTGTTGGGCAGCCGTTGCCGCTCTGTCGGCTTCTTCGTTTCCGCTCAAACCACAGTGACACGGGACCCACTGCAGGGATATATGATGACTGTGATCGCTTAGAAGCTGAACCTGATGGAGGATATCAGTGACAACTGGGGCGAGCGATCCACGTATTCCCATGTTGGCTATACATTGAAGAGCAGCCTTTGAATCTGAGTAGATGACCCAGGCCTGCGGATCGTCACAGGGCGTCTTACGTAGAAACAACAGGATAGCATATAACTCAGCCGACGTTGATGATGTGCGGTGTGAGAGACGGTATCCATGTGACACACCGTCAGTTGGAATAACAAATGCAGACGATGAACATTCATGACTGGAGGATCCGTCAGTGAAAACTGCAGTGTTGTCAGAATAGCGATTGTGCATCATATCCGCTGCAAGCTGTTTCAGAACTGATGTAGGCACTTGGTTTCGTTTGACATTAAGACCAGGAATTGACAATGCTATCGATGGTACTGGAAGCGACCACGGAGGCGTCGTGGGCACCACTGATCTTGCAGAAAACGGGGGAACCTTAGGTTTCACTTCCATGAAACAGTTGTATGCGTTACATTGCTTCCGGCGACAAACTTTTGCTATTAGTGGATGGCGGCGGTGGTGTGCTCTGAGGCGCAAGTAATGGCGAATGACTGACGTGAAACCGGCCATAATTACAGTGGCAACACAGCTGTTCATTGTACATGAAAGATGTTTGAAGTGCAAGTTGTTTTTTACGGTTTTCAGCTTGCCTCATGAAAAGAGCACATTGTTTCATTGTAAATATAATTTTACTGTACATGTGCATATAGGCATGTATGCCCCATGCTTAGCAAATCCATTAATACTAGTACGTATTCCTTATCAGCACCTCGGGCATTTTTCTAAGGGTCAGCAGCACACAACTGTGACCATGCTTGTTTTCGGGGCTCAACTGTTACTCTTATAACCCTTTATCCTGTGACGTGATACTCCATATTCGATTCGTTTTTCAAAGGACAATTTTGCAAATATGTATTTGTATTCGATTCGTATTCGAGAATTTCAATATTCGCACACCGCTATCTAAAATGTTTCTTAGTTTCGGTGGAGCTTCTATACCCCTATAAAACGGATGTTGACTTTGGAGCTCCTGTTGCAACCAACAAGAAATACTCTATTCGACAAGTACCACGTGGCACCATACCCGAATAATGTTCCGACTCATCTAGGTAAATATCAAAAGTGCACTACAAAGAATAAATGCATGTTAGTAGCTCAAATGGTTCGAGGACGTTGACCTTCTGTCGTTCTGAAATTTAACACCAGTGTAATCTAGTCTCGTCGTTTCTAATCTGCATTGCACCTAACTTTCTAGCGTTGCAGCGTGGAACAAGCATTTACGGAGTGGTATCCATTAAAAGAAACGCGGAACAATTGCCCAGAGTGCGAAGAGGACGATACCCGAGACAAGGAAGAAACACACACACTTCCTCAATCTCGCTTATCCCTCTCGCTGTGAATATGTGTGTGTCTCTTCCCTGTCTCGAGAATCGTTCTCTTCGCAGTCATGCACCAGCTAGTCAGCACCCTTCTACTTATGTCAACTGCCCAGAGAGCTTCCATGGTATGCTGTTCGATGTAGTTGGGTGGAATGTTGCAGTTGAATGGAAGACACTGAAAATGTTAGCCAGCTGGAGGACTGGAACTCACATCGGTAATCCAGAAGATGTGGGTTCGAGTCCTACAGCTGGCTAACCTTTTCAGTGACTTCCTTCTTTCATCACTAAACATCGTGTCTTCACAATCCTACCGAGTTTATGCCGCTCCACTCCACACATCTCACAATGTGTTGTCCAAAATATTTTTCGTCAGCATTCTCTACGTCACGCGGTCGCGCGTAAAATTAATCTCTGGAATTGAGAAGTGTTACGTCATATGAGTGCAACCTGTCTGCGCTCCCTCTCTTCCAAAGTGGAACGGAGACCCGGACGCGCTGTGGTTACGAGAGAGACACCAGAGCACGTGGGGACGTCATTTACTCTTGGGAATCCGGAACTAGGACGTTTTACGAGCTCGTTCAAAGATTCGTGGAAGCGCTAACAACGACAACAACAACAGCAGATAAATGATGAATATGGTAATGGGTGTTTCAGCGTGTAATGTTCACTGACAGCAAGTTATATTTTGTACTGACATTTTGACAGAGGTTGGTTTACAATGTAAAAAAAGATAAATAAGATCATCTTATAGTTCGTAGTGATGGATGTCATCAAGCTCCAATTTCTGTGAATAAAATATTTTCTCCTCTTCCTATGAACACACAGGAACATCCGGCGCTGTGTTGCGTGAGCTCCACCAATGCCCACATTTCTGTTTGTGGTATGATCTACCGGGACGACGAATGAGTGGCAGAAGGCAACTCACAGCTGACCGAATGGCAGGAAGAAGCATATACATAGCCAAGATCCAGCCGCCATTCTTCTTTATTGTTTATCTGCCGAATAATGCAATACTGCAGACGGAGCATAAGCTAACATATGTCGGCATATTATAGGCAGACAAATCTTACGTGTAACATCACGGTACCATTATTTTTCAGCTAATGATTAATAAAATTATATCTTTTTATACCTTTACAACAAAGTAGTTCACTCGTGTTACGCTGCTGTGTGTGTGCTGTGTTCTTGCCTAGCGTTCTGTTGATGTCTCACTGCCTCCACTGACTATCGACCCCTATTCAGCGTCTTTCATCACCTCATCATCAGGACACATCTCATCCTACCCTCTGTGCCTCGGGGTAGTGGGCCGCACCTCATGTGGCGAACTTCCCCATTCATCCTCATTAATTTATCTGTTGTTGTTGTTGTTGTTGAATGCAGCATCATCAATGTTCCCTGCCGGAACCACGAGCAAAATTGCGACGTTCCTCTGCTACTACTGGCTAGTGATGTGGATTTGAAGACACAAATCAGGTTCTTAACAAATCCCCATTTTATGCGTGACAATAAATTATATCGAAATGAAGCTCGGATCTGAATTCATGCCGACAAATCAAATGATTTTGAATCCGGATTTATATTTTCAAATTCTTTTCTTTTTGTCTGATTTGTCAAATCCACCCCTAAATTCGGAAAGACTGCTCTCCGAAACACATCAACTGAAAACTTATTAGGACCGCCTTGGAGTTGTAAAAATGGCACCCAATCGGCAACTCTTACAAATATATCATATAATACCGTCACTTTAACAGACATCCCGTATATCACAATACAAGAACTAAAGAACAATGCCACAGTCCTACTAACTGTGATTACACTAAGGGAAGGTGAAACGGATAGGAACATTTTATTACAGTTGGAATTAAAATGAACAAGACTTAAGTGCAAAGCCAACTCTTCATCAGGTCTCAATACTTCATCAGAGCAAACGAACTATCAACGATTGTTTATGGCCAACGCAGATAGATCAAGAACAAAACGGATGCTGCAGATGCGGATGGATTTATTGGCTTTTATGGTTGCTTCGGGAAACATCTGCCCCATTACATCGTCTCCTCTTTGATGTACGGGGTGCCGGTTTTTATTCAACGCAGATTTTTTATTTAAAAAATATGGGAGCAATACGGATGCCGTTTTTGCGAGTCGATTTCGACCAGCCGGCAATTCTTTGCAAGGGACTATGTACGTACGAGGGCGTAATGAAAGGTTCTCGGCCCGACCTCATCGTAGACACAAACAACGAAGTGATCAAGCAGAAGAGAAATTGTAGGGGGGTTTGTTCAATAGTGAAAAAGAAAAAAGGAAAAGAAAATTATTAATTGTAGGTTTGGAACGCGAAGCGTTCATTTTTGCTTTGGGGGATATGGGTTTTATTAAACGAATAAGGGTTATCAACAGAAGCAGACGGCACTTGCAGCATGTCGCCACACAAATATGCTGACACACCTTACGTGTGAATCTACTTTAATTACCTATCAACAGAGCCATGTCTACTACAAGAGGAAATTTTCAATGGTCTAACTTCGGGCTGTTGTAAAGGGCTGTTCCTGCAGAAAAAGAAATTACAATGCGGTTACGATTGTGTAACGCGAACTTGAGCGGTGGTTGTTGTGTGTGGATGTTGACACATTTATTGCTGATATCTGCACAACTACTTTAGAGTGACGAGTACTACATTGTGATCCTGGAAGTGAGTGGTGAGTAGTATAGAGTGGTATCGAGGTAAAACCAACCCTAGTACACGGCGCGTTTGTGGACCCCTGGGCCGACTTCACTCGCGAGTTTTTTTCTAGCGCGCTGTGGGTTGCGTGTGGGCAGAGGGCTACCCGTGCGCTTACCGTCGCACATTGTTGGGCTTGGGCCGACTACTTTCGCGAATATTTTCATCGCGCGGTGGGTGGTGTGTGGGCGGTTTACATGCAGGTATAGACATGCAAAGGACAGTCGTATACAGCAACAACAACAACTTTATTTCGAGATGATGAATGGGGAGTTTCATCACCAGGGGCCACACTCTACCCCATTGCTGGTGGTGATGCGGAGAATGAAATAATGAGCCCCTTCACAATATGGATCGAAATCCTATGGTATCCACAAAGGTGAAGACGAGAGCTTTGAGGGCAGAGCGTTGGCGGGCTGGATGTGGCCATCAGTGACCAAGCAATTTTGTGAAAGAGAGGGGGCTAGAGTCCAGCTCGCTAAGGGATCCAAAGAGTACAGTTCGGAAAGGTTGGTAGTGTGCGCAACGGAGAAGAATATGCTGTAGATCTTCTACAGCACCGCAGTGACCGCATTGGGGTGAGTCATAGTACCTCAAGCGGTAACGCCACTGTGCTATAAAAGCCACATCGATGCACATTCGATGAACTAATGCGGCATCTTGACGAGAGGTACCTCGAGGCATGCGGAAAGCGAGCGCTGGATCAGCTCCGCTCAGCATGGCTGGGGGGAGAATGTCAGCGGTCCTTTGGCGGGAAGCCAGAGGAGTCACGAGGCATCGAAGGACGGAACGACGATCTCCTCTCAGCAGCGCAATACGTGTCCGTCTCTGAGACGAGAGAGCTGCTTCTGCGGCGCTGTCGGCCGGTTCGTTCCCTTCGACACCTCAATGGGCTGGAACCCATTGGAGAACCAGCCTGTGACCTGCTTCGTAGACAAGGTTGCAAGCCATTAACACATGCAACACCAACGGTGCAGATGAGCCTCTGGGGGGGAGGTATCGTTTATCTAAAGAAATAAACAAAATAAGAAAGAGAGGGCGGTCTGCCTGCCGAGACGGGTGGAAAGTTGCCACAGAGACAGAACAAAAGAAAAAAGGCAAGAAAAAAGAAAAAACGGGACACAGCAACAAGACACACAACACATGGCGATGTTACGTTCAGTGCAAAGTTCGGTGGCTGTGCCACCTTTGGCTCACACCATACAGTTCACCATAATCACTTTCAGCTGGTCGCAGGTTCATTGTTCACAGTTGTCATAGGTTGTTGGTAACTCAGTTCACAGTGTTGTCTATTTCTTCTTTGCTGTTAGAGAGCCTCGGATGCCAGAATTTTCAATTGCTTGCAGAGCAGATGTAGAGTCAGTTAACACGACCCATTCCCACGGGGTAAAATCAACGATGTGCTGCAGAAAGAAAAGTATGGCATAGAGTTCCGCAGCTGTGGATGAGGTTTGATGCGAAAGGCGACGTCCTTCCACTACGCGACATCCTTCGGGATGACGAATGCCGAGGCGGACTTGCCATTTCGAGATGCGCCATCGGTCTATGCTGTGGCAGAGGTAGAAAACTTCGCGTCTACCAGAGCATAAAAATGGGCTTGAAGGACTTGAAGGGGAACCTAATCTCTTCGTTCCTGGAGGTCCGGAAGACGTACAAAGGTGGGTGGCACAGGCAGAGACCAGGGGGCGTCTTGCGGTGTGACGTCCTTAGCTATGAGGCCAGTGAGAGCCTGGCGTGTCCTCTGTGCTACGCGATGGAAATCACTTTCAGGGCGGTATCGAATTTTTCTGAGGAGTGGGTGACGGACAATGTGCGAACGCAAACCTAGGAAGTGTCGAGCCGTTTCACGTTCACGGAGAACCTTGACCGGGTGTTCACCAGCTTCAGCCAGGACTTGCCGTGTTTCAGCCATTCCTAAAACTGCAAGGCAGCGACGAAGGCTTCGGGCAAACAGTGTCCGAAGGGTATTTAATGACATTATGGAAATCCTGTGCAAGATTGGAAGGCTGTAAAGCACAGTTGTCTTCACCAAAACCGCGTGAATGGCTAGAAGGGAGCGCTGATCACAGCCCCATCCTAAGCCAGAAAGATGCTGGAAGCCATCGCTGCACTTTGGTTTCAAGGTGCTTAATGTGGCGAGCCCAGCGCACGTCCAAGTCCATGACCACACCAAGGAAGCGATGGAAACCTACAGGCTCGAGATTCTTTACACTAACCCAAAGAGGAATAATCTGAAATAATCTTTTAAATCATTCAGTGCTTCCGCACGTCAAGCATCCTGGAACAGCTGGTCGCACCTGTGCGACCTACGTTTCCATTTTTTCTTTCTATTTCTATGGGAACGTACAGGCTCGAGCTTTTTGGCACCAACCCAAAGAGGGTACTTTCCCATAGCCTTGCGGGTGAAAGGGAGCTCTACTACTCCTTCTGGAAGGTCAGTCTGGAAGGTCGGTCTGGAAGGTTAGGGCAGTCGCTAGCGAGATACACCAGCTAGCCCAGCAACAGGTTATGCACTACCATTTCCACCGAGATGGTTCCCTCTTCGTCTCCGTCCACTCTGAAGTGGCTGCCCGCAACCTTTTGTCAGATAAGTGTTTAGCTGGAATCCCTGTCTTACCATCAATACCTCAATCGTGCCCCAGAAATATGGAAATATGCAAGATTTATGCTGTGCCTAAGGAGTGCTCCAATGACGATGTCGTGCTCTACCTGAAAGACGCAGAGAGAGCCAAAGGGTGCTAACTGCAAATCCGGCCATCGTGCATCGTTCTCTTTATGTCCTGTGAAGACCGCCGCCACAAAAAGACACCAAGATAGAATACTACGACTTCCATCTGACGCTCCCAGGGGTGGTAGTGCCACCGTCGCGTCTTGTACAAATGAACACGACTTTCCTGCACTCCCACCTCGGTCTGCACAAGCCGAACGAAGGTTGCAGAGCACCATCGCGGCCAAGCCCATCAGAAGCAGCCATCAAACACCCCCTGGTCCATCAAGGCAGATTACACGCACTTACGCCACTGTGACAGAACCAGCAGGCATCAGAAAACAGTTACCACCATCAACCACCGAAGCTGATGGGCTCTCTGACACTCTTCTCTGCGGTACTCGCGGCAGTCAAGGCAATCGTCTCTGCGTTTCCTGGAACATCGCAACTGCCCGAGGTTGAAGCGCTTCTGGCATTGGAGGTATTATCTTTACCTCAGCATGATGAAATTGAATAGAAAGGCCATAGCGATGCAGTGGAATCCTCGTAGCCTACGTAACAAGCTCCCTGATTTGAAATCTCAGCTACAACAGTACAGGTTCACTTTCATAGCTGTATGCGAACATGGCATGGATGCTGCACACCGCGTTAGTGGATATACAATCGATCGACCTTATCAGTCCTCTGAGAGCAGAACAGCGTTATACGTTCGTAATGACCTCGTTGCTGCACCTATAGGGTCATCGCTCTTATGGCTATGTCATCTGCAAGATCTGCCTTGGGCACACGCTGTTAACAGTCGTCAGTATCTATCTACGTCCCGCGGTGCAGTTTCCGTGGACTGACCTCGAACGCTTATTCAATTGACTGGAATCCCCAGCTCTCGTGCTGGGTGACTTCAATGCTCATCATACGGCCTGGGGAAGTCGTAGGACGGACGGACGGGGAAGGAGGTTGTTGGAAGCAATGAAGAATGCTCACATGTGCCTACTTAATAACCGACAGCCAACTTATATGCGATCACCAACGCCACTCGATGTACTGGATATCTTTCGTGGTGCTCAGCAGACATAATTAGCCACTTGTCGTGCGCTACCGATGTCGATACCCGAAGTAGTGACCATTTTCTCCTATATATTTCGCATGACAGACTGCCTCTCCCACGCACTACTGGACTGATGACTTTCACGAACTGGAGTCTCTTTCGTGCCGGCCTCCAAACATTTGTGTACACCGGTATGTCCCCAGAGGCCCTCTCGCAAGCCATTCGTTGCGCCTTTCAGGACGCGGCGGTCCTGTCTAAAAGGGTAACAGGTCATGTCGGTCATTCTCCAGCAATTAACCACCTTAGGGCATTACGCCGCAGAGCAGAAAGAACGGCTCGTCGAACAGGGTGTTGAGTGAGCAGGGCAATCGCGTCGTCATAGGCCGCCTCAGTAGTTTGGAGCCCTGACAGTGCTGCAGCAGCAGGTCCCAGAAGCAATGAACGAAGGTAGTGAAACTTGTCACGTTTACTTAGCTTCCTGTTTTCGTGTATGTTCGCCTTGTATTGCTCCCAGAAGGGCTGCCATTCTGCAAGATCGCCACGAAACTTCATGAGCTGGAGGCGTTGTAGCTTGACGCCAGAGCCAGACGGTGCCGTTAGGGACCCGATCGTTGTCGGTACCGCTGGTGGAGAGTCCGATGTCGTCGCTACTTGAAGCTGTTCGTAGGTCCGAGTTAACTTGGCAATATACTCTGTGATCTTTTCTTCATACTGTAGCACAGATGCATAATCCGTGTCGAACTCTTCAGCGGGAGTGTGCTCCTCAACTTCACGATCTAGCGCATAGAGTTCCTTGCTGCATTGAACAAGCTTCTTGGATTCTTGAAGAAAGAGGTTGAAAGCAGAGAGAAAAGTGGATTATGTGTCCAGCTGGACGACAAGCAGCGCAAACAGCGGGCGACCACTACCAAGGATCATGCTGGTACGCCATCGGCCCTTGCCTTGCACAGCCGGACAACGGCGGGTCTACTGAGCTGCATCTTCTGTAATGAAAAATCTCACATAACGGAGACATGCAAGGCTGACGTACCATTGGAGGATAAAAAGAAGGCTCTCGCAAAGAACCGACGCTGCTTTCGATGTACGAAAAGCTACCACAGTTCTAAAGAGTGTCGGTTCAGGGGAAAATGCTCAAAATGCTGTGGTCGGCACGTGGACACTATGTGCGACCCTAACTGGAAGCCCAAACCGATCGAAGGCGGACAGGCCACGAACGCTTCGCACACGTTAGAAGCTCCTGGGCTAATGACAGCGGTCTCCAATCTGAGCACTGTCCTCCTACAAACATTTCGCGGATGGGCAGTGGCGAACTCCAGGTGCCTGTACATTCGAGGTATCGTTGACAGTGGAAGTTCCAGGACGTTCATCCGCGAGGACCTCGCCCAAGAACTTGGTTTGAAGGAGGTGGCACAAGTGGTGATCGGCATCCATACGTTCGCCTCGGGATCGGACTGCACGCCTATCAAGCGGAGCGTGGTGGAGGTGACTGTTAGGAGCCAGTACGGTAATGAAGAGATTACTCTTGCGGCCATCGTTGTACCTCTGATTTGTAAAGACATCGAAGAATCACCAGTTGACAGTGAACATGTAGTGGAACTGGGGGACTGCGGGGAGAAGATCGCCGACATTGTTGCTTTTCCTGGCATCCCTCAAGTCAGTGGCATCAGTCTGCTAGTCGGATCTGATCAAGTGTCAAAACTAATCTCAGGAGAAATCCGCTGCTATGGAAGACAGCAAGAACTGGTTGCGGTAAAGACTAAGTTGGGTTGGACCTTCCAGGGCCCAAGTGCTACGAAGTCTCTCATCGCACGGCAAGCTGACAGCCTCATAGTGCTGAGGACAAACGTTAACTGCATGACGATACAAGACGAAGAGATACGGCGAATTTGGGAGGTCGAAAACACAGGCATCAACGAAAACCCCTCACCAACGGCTGCGGGTAATGAAGTACTGGCAGAGTTTCAGCGTAACATAAAGATTGCCAACGGGCGTTATGAGGTGTGCCTCCCCTGGAAGCACATCGACGTCCCCTTGCGTGACAATCGCGATATTGCGGAGAAAAGACTGAGGCGGTTGGTAAATCGGCTGGCACATGATGACGAGCTGATTACGGAGTACGACAAAAATATTCGAGCCTATCAGCTGAGCGGCCATGCTGAACCAGTGCCTGCATCTGGGTCGAAGCCATACAAACGCGTGTACTACATGCCCCATCGTGAGGTCCTCCGACCTCAGTCAACGTCAACGAAAATGCGGGTCGTCTTTGACGCGTCATCGCATTCTGGCTCTTGTACATCTCTCAACGACCACCTAGAAAAGGGGCCAAAGGTGCAACCAGACTTGTTGGACGTATTGATCCGCTTCAGAATGCACCCAATTGGAATTACTGCGGACATAGAAAAGGCTTTTCTGCAGATCAGCGTTGACGAACGCGACAGGGATGCCTTGCGTTTCTTATGGTTTGACGATGTGCCGCAGCGGAAGAACTTAACCCTCAGTACGAATATTGTGGAATGGCGGATGCAGCGTGTACCTTTCGGCACACCGGCTAGTCCATTCCTGCTCGCGGCAACTCTACTGTATCATTTCAACTGCGTCACCGGTGGTCTGCAGAAGACGGCTGAGGTCCTGGCCTCATCATTCTATGTTGACGACCTTCTGACCGGAGCAGCGGACGTCGAGTCAGCAATTAAGCTCTACAGGGAAGCAAACGACATCACTGAGAAAGCGAAAATGCGCCTATGCAAGTGGGCTTCTAACTGTGCAACTCTTCAAGACGTTTTTGCTCCAGAGGAGGGGGTTGTACCGAACAGTGACTGCAAGACGACAAAGGTGCTTGGGACGGTGTGGGACAAAAGCGAGGATACACTTTCGTGTAGTTTAGACTCAATCCTCAACTACGTCGATCGCCTCACAGGCACCAAACGGAACGTACTGCAAGCTGCAGCCAGGATTTACGACCCTCTCGGCTTCCTTAACCCGTTCACCGTGCGCGCAAAAATGCTGTTCCAGGCTTTGTGGGTTGAGGAGAATGAGTGGGATTCACCTATGTCAGAAGACAAGCAAAAACTCTGGAACGAATGGTGCAACGAAATTCAGGAACTGACAAAGGTCAGCGTGGACCGTTGCTTCCTGCCAAGCGGTCACAGAAATCCGCAACTCCACATATTTTGTGACGCAAGTCCCAAGGGCTACGGGGCTGTAGCGTATCTTCGAGTTGAAAACAAAGACGGAACTGTAACATCAACAATTGTTCTCTCTAAATCTCGAGTAGCCCCCCCCCCCCCCCAAAAAAAAAAGTTGACCCTGCCTCGCCTCGAACTAATGGCTGCGTTGATCGGCTCGAGAATGTTGAACTACCTTACGCGGATCTGCACAGGATTGGATTTTGACTACTTCGTATGGTCGGACTCAATGATTGCGCTTTGGTGGATAAGAAGACCCCCGAGTGAATGGAAGCAGTTCGTGAGCAACCGCGTTGAGGAAATTCAGCAAAAGACCGATCACCGAAGATGGAAACATTGTCCGGGGACGGACAACCCTGCCGATTGTCTTACTAGAGGCATGCCAGCGAGGGCACTGGTGGATAGCAGCACCTGGTGGCAGGGACCCGCTTGGCTTCCTCTCGACTCGTCAAGTTGGCCAAACAGCGACGTCGAATGGGACGACATGACAAACGACGAGAGGAGTTTCAAATCTAGCATCCTGCAAGTCTCGGTGTCATCGAATTCTGCGATCGTGGATGCAGAGAAATACAGCAGCCACCGGAGACTGACAAGAGTTACTGCTTGGGTCCTACGCTTCGAGCGTATCGTGCGATGCCGTAACGGTCGAACTGTCGGCACTCTAACGGTCAAGGAGCTCAACGACGCGGATAACCTTTGGGTAAAGCAGGCACAGGCGGAGCATTTCGCCGAGGAGGTTAATCTGCTACAGATGGGTCATCCAGTGGCACCTGATTCAAAGTTGGCCAATCTGCGACCGTACCTGGACGACAACGGCATCATACGCTTACGGACGAGACTGCAGTGCGGAGCAGATGGAGAGGACGTGAAATGTCCAATCATACTTCCCCGCGCGCATCACTACACGAAACTTGTTGTGGAACGTGCTCATCACAGAACACTGCACGGAGGCTTGCAAGACACATTGAACGAAGTAAGAGAGCGCTGGTGGATTCCACAAGGCCGACAACTAACAAAAGCGCTCACATTCCGATGCATCACCTGCTCGCGTAATCGGGTCAAGGCAGCTTCAGCTCCCACTGCTCCACTGCCATCTGACAGAATTACTCCCAACCAGCCCTTCGAAGTAGTGGGAGTGGACTTTGCTGGGCCTGTGATGGTGCGATCCGAGCGCGGCTCGTTAAAGTCGTACATTGCGCTCTTTACGTGCGCAACAACGCGGGCCGTGCACTTCGAACTCGTTTCGGATCTTACAGCACGCTCATTTTTCATGGCGTTTCGCCGTTTCGTTTCCCGACGAGGATTACCGAATACTGTGTACTCGGACAATGCATTGACCTTCAAGAAAGCGTGCCGGGATATTCAGAAGTTGCAGACGGCCGTGCGACAGAGCGAGATCCAGGATTATTTCGCCTCCCACCAAATAAAGTGGAAATTCATCGTTGAGAGGGCAGCGTGGTGGGGCGGCTGGTGGGAAAGGCTGGTGCGTACGACGAAGCAGTGTCTCCGAAAGGTACTTGGACGACAGTCTTTAACGTTCGAAGAGATGATGACTGTGCTGCAGGACGCCGAAGCGTCGATAAATTCTCGCCCGCTTACGTACTTACACGAATCACCTGACGAGCCTGCCGCGTTGACGCCTGCTCACCTGCTGATTGGTCGACGACTCATGGCACTTCCGAGTGGTGAACATCAACAGCCGTCATCATCTGCGACCGACCTTTCCCGTCGATGGTGTCACCGCCAGAGAATAGCTGATCATTTCTGGAGAAGGTGGCACAGAGAATATCTGCTACACCTGAGGTCTGCCCACGTCTCTAAGCCCGTGGGGTACCATTCGCTGAAGGAAGGAGATCTTGCCTTACTGCATGAAGACAAGGTTCCACGCAATCTTTGGAAAACCGTGCGGATTGTGACGCTACACAAGGGAAGGGATGACAAAGTCCGAGCATGTACCATAAAGCTGCCAACGGGGAACGTGACAAGAAGACCGGTACAGCTACTACACCCCCTTGAAGCATTGCTGGGATGAATTTCATTCGGCGGGGGAGGATGTGTAAATATGTTTAAAAGGGACTATCATTGGACGACGACGTTGAAGCGATATCATGAACCACGTGACATCGAATGACTTCTTCACTTTCTTATGTTGAATTCCAATGGCAGAGTCGGAGCAAGTGGCACACTCCGCAGTGGAGCGGCTTGATCTGGCCTAGAGCAAGTGATCCGAATCTGCGATTGGAACACTTAAGCCCAACTTGGAGTTTAGCCCTGGCCAATCTCCCTTTAGTGGATGGCGGCCAGAGACGGAGGAAGAAGAAGAAGAAGAAGAAGAAGCTTGTACTCATGTTCCGATACAACGTCATGTTTTGCAACATCAAGGTCCTCCTAACCTCCTAACGTTGCCCTGGTGTTGTCTGGCTTATTGCTTTCTTCAAGAAACAAAATTGCTAACGTAGTCACGGCGAAGACGCGTCGGGAAGCGGCCATGTTGCTGAAGCAGGGCCAGGAAATAGGAAGCACGAGCGACAAGTGACACGTCACGTAGAGTTCCGGTTGAATCTGCCTATTTTGGCGGAGCATTCTTGGTTGCTCCCTGGAGCGACCTTGGCTCGAATGCCGCTCCAAAGCTGCCATTGGAATACTCCAGAACTGTTCCCAATCTGCCAATAGAACAGACTTGCTCTCGGCGGAGCAACAAAACTTGCTCCGGAAGCGCTCCGAATCTGCCATTGGAATTCAACATTACTCTCTTGTTGGGTTGTGTGACACGTAGGAGTAAAGCTCCAAGTAGTTTTTTAGACTGAGTCTCTCTGGCCTATCTTTTCGGGGCTAACTTGGGGCATTCTTGTGGATGCAACGCCGTTCCCGCTCAAGGTAGTTAACAAGGGCAACTTCCTGACATTGTAGCATACCGCCGGATGAAAGCTGACGTAACACGAGAACTTAAAAAAGAAGACCGGAAGCGTTGGCGTAAGTGTTGTCAACACCTTTCACCATTTGACCCGGCCACATGGGTCTGGAGGATAATTCGAGCTCTGAAGAATGCACCCCCACAAAAGAATCCTCTCTCGGCGTTGGCTATCGTGAAGGGTGTAGACGAAACCACGTTAGCGACAGATTTCTCCGTCGTACTAACGACACCGACGGCTGCCTCCACGACTGCGGTACACAGCATTTTTGTCCAGAGCATGACGGCCGAAATTCACTAAGACTGGCCCCATCCATCGGAGGTTATGGACCGCGACTTCACTCTAATCGAGCTAAAGACGGCTTTGAAACTTGTGAATGTGGGCTCATCCCCTGGACCAGATAACAACACTTATGCCGCACTGCGAAACCTTGACGGTCCGTCACTCCAAGCTTTCCTTCATGTTTATATTACGTCTTGGCAGCAGGGATCTCTACCATCTACCTGGAAGGAGGCGTTAGTCGTTCCCGTCCTGAAACCAGGCAAACCACCAAATGCCCTGTCCTCTTTTTGCCCTGTGAGCCTGACAAGCAGTGTGGGAAAACTGATGGAGAGAATGGTTTTGCATTGTCTCGAATGGTGGCTCGAAAAGCAAGGTGCGTTCCCTCACGAAATGGCAGACTTTCGCCGCCACCGAAGCTCCAAGTTCCATGAATCCAGTTCTCGACTTTGTTTCTACAGTCCAACATGCTCGTGCACATCGGCGGATTGTTGTATCAGTTTTCCTCGACATCAAGTGCGCGTATGATACCGTGTCGTTTCGCGTGCTTCTACCAGGACTATTGGTGTTCTGGCTGTTCTTGGTAGCCCGAGACAAATCCTGAGGCTTTTTCTCAGTAAGTTGTTAAGCTTAGTTTCTTGTTTAGCTCTACGGCATCAAGAGACATAACGGCACATTGTACGGCTACCCACCAGGCACACGGATCATCAACTACCTAAAAAAATACAAGCCCGTTACAAAAGCCAAACAGCAAAGGCACTTCTGGAGTTAAACACAACCCTTCCCAAGAAGAGAGTCCACACTCTGCGACAAGAACACCCAACATGGCTCCTTTTGCAACCGAAAACCTGCACACAGATCCCAGGAATAACTACAAAGTCGGAAACAGATGCCTTGGTGTTAAGGACACTCTCCCTCGCCCACCTGCAAGACAACTTCCCTGTGGAGACAGTGATCTACACTGATGGCTCAATTACTTCAGGAAAATCAGCAAGTACCTTCGCCGCTGAAAACAGAGCCAAATGATACAGGCTCTCACACGGCACATCCTCCACCACAGCGGAGCTTCACGGCATACTGAAGGCACTCTGTTTTATCAAGAGATCCGTACACAAAAGTTGGCTAATATGCACCGACTCCAAGTCAGCCCTACAGGCCATCACCAAACAGTGTGACAACAACTTTTTGGTTTATAAAATTCTTGTCACCTTCCAAGAGGTCATACAAAATGGACACAATGTAACTCTACAGCGGATCCCCTCCCAGTGCGGAATTCCAGGCAACGACGCTGCCGACAAGGCAGCAAAAGCAGCATTGCAGAAGACCAAGCTTAGTGCCATACCCTTCTCAAAGGCCGACAGCAAAGTCCACCTGAAGAGCACAATTCAACAACTCATTAGAAACCTCTGGAAGGCATCTCTACAGCCCGCAGATTACCTCTCTACAATAGATCCAGGTCTGAAAACAAATATCCCTGTCAGCCTAGAAAGAACCATTCAAATAGCTATTCACAGGACCCGACTGGGACAAGTATGTACAAGAAAAACACTTCACAGAATGAAGCTAGCAAACTCCCCACTTTGCAGAACTTACAACGTCCCTGAAGATACGCATCACGTCATAATGCATTGCCCAGTGTTTGAGAAACATAGAAGAAAACTTCAAACGACACTGGAAAAACTTGACAACCGTCCATTCCGGTTCTACAAGATTCTTGGACCTTGGCCCAGTCCTCAACAACAAGACAAGGTAATGAAAACCTTCTGTGCATTCTTGAAGAATAGCGACATATCCAGCCGCTACTAAAGAACAAGTTGTCAACAAGACACAATAGTACATGTGATGCTCACTACAGAGTGTCACGTATGATAGTCACTGCCATATGTGCGAAACTCACAAGAAATGAAGCTGCAGGCGCGCTTTTGGGCAGCCACCAAGTTTCAGCTCCCCTCAGTTTGTTAAGAAGAAGAAGAAGATACCGTGTAGCACATTTGTGTGCTGCGCGCCTTGCGCTTTTTTGATGTATCTGGTCGGCTCTTCAGCTGGCTGCACACTTTTTTACGAGCCGGACTGTTCGTTGTGTCCGCACATCCCACGGCCAAAGCCCTACGCACCCCGTTTATCAAGGCGTACCCCAAGGAAGCAGTCTGAGTCCTACACTCTTCAATGTCGTAATGGCAGGCATAAAATCGATAATTCCTCGCAAAGTAGCATTCTCTGTGTGTGCCGATGACGTTGCCCTTTGGACAGTAGGCAAGTCGCGACCAGCCATTCAGCGCCGTTTGCAGCTCGCCATAAATAATGTCCACCTGTACCTCACGCCACTTGGGATGGACTTTTCGCCCGAAAAGTGCAGTCATACACATGGGTACAGGTGGCAATATATTTATTAATGCCAATGGTGTAATGCCAATGTGTGAAGGGGAAAAACCTAGCCAAAAAACCTTCACGACCTGTAATAGATGAAACAGAAGACAATACGATTCATATAATAAAAATATACTTACTCATTACCGGATTGATGCAATAGCATTGAAGAGATATCACAGAAAGAATCAAACCCAATGCATACAATATTTTTTTTATTATTGGCAATCATCATATCATACACACAAGTTTTCAACGAATTGGAATTAAAACCTATATCACAGGACTTGACTTTTAATCAAAGAAGACATTTTTAATCAATATGATAACAAGCAAAATTACAACATTTATTATAACAAGTCTGAGATTGCTAGACGCAGTGATGGGCAGTACTTGAAGTACCAAGTACTCAAGTTCTACTTGAAGTACATTTCTGAGTACTTGTACTTTGCTTGAAGTACATTTCATTATGTGTACTTTGTACTGGACTTGAAGTACCTTTTTTGGGGTACTTTATCATCAAGTACATAAGTACCCAGCTGGCAAATATGAGGAAAACAGCGCTCGGGTGCTTTTATACAGACACGAATCCAAAGTATGATATTCAAAACACATCCTTTTTCATTGCGGATCCTTTAGTGTTGCAAAATGAAATCGATTTGGCCCGCCACCCTTGCAAGCCAAATATAGCGTGATATCGCGCTCTGCTGATCGTGCATGAAACGTTCTCACATAGACGCTTCGCAACACTGTGTTACAGCCAAAGCCAAAAGGCGAATCTCAAGCCGATCCGATGGTCGTATACTGGAAGCCAGGTCCCCCAAACCACGACCTACTACTATACTAGAGACCTGGCCATCCGCAAAGCTCCCAGCACCGGGGTAGTAGTTCTGACAATCGCCGCTTGGCTATGGGATTTGGCGCTAGCTCGCACTATTCGTTACCACGTGACTTGCCGAAACCGCGGCAATACATGGTAGGCTGTATTGACGACGACGAAGCAATAAGCGTAGCGCGTGCTTAGCAACAGCCTGTGTAGCACGAAAGACGGTGGCAAGAGTGACAGTGTCATTCCCTCTCCCCAATAATGCTATGTGGCGCTTGCAGTGGCCACTACCGTAACTATCCCATGACCCGGCTCTCCCATAGGCGATCGCCAGTTGTCCAGGTCTCTAGTATAGAGTAGGTCGTGCCCCAAACTCACCTCGGAAAAGCGTGCAACGAAGAAGGCCGCCACTAGATACCCCACTGTTGCCGTTCCGGATCACTTCAGCGCGCTAGGTTTAGCGGCACAATGTTTTTGTTGTTTCTGCGAATGAATCTAGTCTTTATAAGTCTAACTTTCTGTGTCGTGTTTCACTTTTTGGTCCCGTTTTTAAACGTGTTGAGCGATCGGAAGGATCTAGTGCACGGCTGCGTGCATCACATAGCGTACCCGTCGCACCAGGCGCCGCAGGCGCAGTCGTCCATTTCTCCTTCGGTGACTTAGCCTGGCTTGGATTGTGCTTCAACTGGATCTTTAGCGCGCTACAATCGAACGCAAGCCAACGTCTGGTAACAATGGGGTATCTAAGGGCGGCCTCCGGCATTGCACGCATCGGGATAAGAACAAATACATGGGAAAATGGCGACCTTGGGGGACCTGCTGGAAGCAGTGGTTAAAAATTGAAGACGCATGTCTCGCATATTCCGTATCGTACGTCGTACCATGACGGACTCGTCTACGAAGCTGCCAAAAATTCTGAATTGCAGGTTTTTTGAGCTTGTCAGTCAGGAGTCTGTTGGGACGAAGTTTACAGTGAGATGTAAGCTCTGTGCACCAGCGAAACCGCCCTTGTCTAGCCAGTTTGACGCCACTTCAAACCTCACGAAGCACCTAAAAGTAAGGAGGCTTCTACATTTCCGAATCCCGTTAGTGGTTCCATGACATGACTGAAGATCCAGAGTGCCTGCCTGAAGGCCAGCTAATGTGATTTCATTTTATGCATGCCTTGTCGGCATTAAAAAAAACTTCACCCGTCATACTTTCGCTATAGCCTGCTGTCCTTCTCCTCCACTGCGCTCGCAGCAAGTTGTCGGTAGCCATCTGCCTAATACGTATATACGAGGGGTGTTCAAGTCAAACCGGGACTTCGTACAAATCGCTCGCGCTACTTCTTTTTCGTCATTTTCACACGCGACAGGCCTCCGCGTTCACCACGTGGTGGTCCAAAGTTTGTGCAAAACAGAAGACACGTGCTGGACAAGATGGCTGACAACGAGGTGAGCGCGCATATCGAAAAGCGGATTGTCATGAAGTTTCTCGTGAATGAAGGTGTAAAGTCATCTGAAATTCACAGAAGACTTCAGGCTCAGTATGGCCACGATACACTTAGCCGCAGCAAAGCGTTTGAGTGGTGCGAACGGTTCCGAGACGGCCGTACATCAGTGCAGGACGATCCCGGCCGGGGCGGTTCAGAGCCCAGTGCCAGAGTTCTTGTGGAACTTGTGGAGCGCCTGATCCTCAAGGACCGACGGATAACATGTCTCGAACTGGCTGGAAAGACGGACCTTTCTGTGGGAACGTTGAACACTATCAATCATGAACACCTCCAGTTTCGGAAAGTTGGTGCCCGTTGGATCCCGAGGCAGCTCTCCGTGTTTGACCGCAGAGAAGACTGGAAATCTCCCAAGAGCTAAGGTACCATTTCGACTCTGAAGGACAGCCGTTCCTTGAACAGATCATCACGTGCGATGAAACGTGGGTGCATCACTTCACTCCTGAGTCGCGCGCATCAAAACAGTGGAAGCATCCGGTTTCGCCAGCTCCCAAGAAGTTCCGAAGCACCCTGCCTGCGGGTAAGGTCATGGCCACGGTTTTTTGGGACAAGGCTGGCGTTGTCCATGTTGATTTTCTGCCCAGTGGTACCAACATCAATAGTGCATATTACTACCAGGTTCTCAGGGATGTGCATTAGGCGCTGAAGCAAAAGCGGCAGGGCCTCATCACCAAAGGAGTTCTCATCCTACAGGACAATGCGCGCCCGCATACCGCGCATCTCACGACACGCACCTTACAGGAACTTGACTGTGAGTTGCTGCCACATTCCCCTTACAGTCCAGACCTCGCCCCCAGCGATCTTCATCTCTTCGGGCCACTGAAGGCGTTCCTTGGGGGCCGCCACTTCAGCTGCGACGACGAGGTCAAGAATGCGGTCCGATCATGGCTGCTACGCGCCGGTAAGGATTTCTACGCTGCTGGCATGCAAACCCTCGTCAAACGCTGGGACAAGTGCGTTAGTGCAGCTGGAGATTACGTTGAAAAATAAAACTGATTTCTCGCCCGTAAGTTCATTTTACTTTCGCGAAAAATGAAAAGTCCCGGTTTGACTTGAACACCCCACGTACAGTGTTAGTATTATCTATTATAATACACATTTTCAAAAAGTCTTTGTATTAGTATTATAATACGCATTTTTGGGAGTATTATGTATTAGTATTATAATACGAAAAAATAGTATTACTGGTCACCCCTGGCCAGCACTAATACAGAACAGTCAACGATATCAGAGGGAACCGGTTTCCATACTGGCGCCCCTTCAACAGTTACATATAGGGAAATAATAGCGAAACAATACTCAACCAATCGATCAGAACGAGAAACATTACAAATTTGAGAAATTCGAACTGACTATCGCTAATGTAAGAAGAAAATTCGATTCTGAAGAACAGAAGAAAACAACCAGTAGCCAGCAAAAACTAAGAACAGACATCAATATCAGAGCAAACCAATTTTAGACAAACATTTTCTAAGCAAGCGAGAAATATTATGCTAGCGTAAGCGAAACAATACTCAAAGAAAACGAGAAACATTACAAGTTTAACGCAAATGTAAGAAAATAATTTGATTCTGAAGAACAGAGGAAAACAATCAATAGCTAGCACTAATAGAGAACGGTCATCAATATCAGAGCGAACCGGTTTCTCTAAGCGGCACATTCTCCAACACGTAAACAATAGAGGTAAATAATCTGTCATTGAAGCACCATAAAATCATCCTCGCAATCTAAGCTATGCGAACACTATGAAATGCAATTTTCATTCTAGCAGACACTATAAACCTTACTTTGATGGAGGTATCCACACTAACACACAGAAAATAGACACGGTACGATGAAAAACACCAAGGCATATCCCACTCATTTCCTACTTGAGCCCGGGTTTGGGGTCACTCTTTCTCTCTTTCACATTCCTTCCTCGAAATGGGAGACACTGTCTTTCTTCAAAACGGAGGAAGTCGGCTAAGTTTGTACAAAGGCAATATTATTTTATTGAACATATAGAGAAAATCCAAATTATTCAATGAGACAAACAATACTCAATCAATACGAGAAACAAATTTAATTACAGCCACTGTTTTATGATAACTTTGCATCAGAAAGTTCTACACGCAGCAGCTGCAAACAAACAACAGATCTGAAATGCAAATTAATGGAAAAGGGGGATATGTTTATTAAGAAAAAAAGAAAGAAAAGGTCAGCCAGACGCAGGTAGGCTTGCTATTCAAAAAAAAAAAGAAGAAAAGGAAAACGGAAAGAATAGGAAAAGAAGAGAAGGAAAAGAAAAAGAAGAAAAGGAAAGAGAAAGGAAGAACAAGAAACACTGAAAACTAAAACTGAAAAATCACACACACGGTCACACAATCACAGGGCGTTGACAAGGTTCGAAGCGTGCAGAAAGCGGAGGAGCGCAGTGGTAACGGCCCACTGGCTCGGCTGAACAATGGGACCCAGTAAGGTAGTCAGTGTTATAGTGCCGTAGCCAAGTTGGGATACACGACGACAGAGGGCGTCACGGTGCCGAAGGTGGTGCCGGCAGCGTAGGATGCAGTGGGGAATATCAGCCACCAGGCCCACCACGCCACGGCTAGTGCAGAGAGGAGTGCTATATTGACCCAATTTGAACAGTTTCAGCGGTGTGCGGACGACGTTTAGACGGAGGCGGTGAAGGAGCGATTCCTCGTGACGAGTTCAGCGACACGTAATAAAGAAGTTCACTGAGGGGTCGATTGATTGCAGGTGACTGTTGTATGAGGCAGCCTCAACTCTGAACGCTTGGGCACGAGCAGCACACCGGCGGCGTATAGACATACGGCAGGCAGAAACAGCAAGGGGCAGATGTACAGTGGTATGAATCACAACTTGTGCAGCACGTCGTGCAGCCGCATTTGCGCGTGAGTTACCGGATAGGCCCACATGACCAGGAATCCATTGCAGGGAAAGAACGTGACCATTTGCACAGAGCCGATTGTACGCCTGGATGATCATGCTGGGCAGGTCACGTATGATGGCGGGGCGGGAAGACAGCAAAAGAAGGAGGAACGCCCTGCTGTGGTCCGTGGTGACTGGTCGTGGTCCGTGGTGGTTTGTGGTTCGTATATGTGACGTAAAAGGATGCCCCTGACGTGTCACGCATCACAGATGCATCTGCGAAGATTTGACGACAGCAAGGGTAGGTAGAGTTGATATGTGCCAAGAAGAGCTGATGAGCTACTAGAGGAGGAGCTACGTGTTTTTGAGGAAGGTACGGGATTGCAGGTTGAATGACGGGACGCTCATGGGTCCACATAGCTGGCGCAAAGGATGGAGTAGATGTCGTGGCCCAGCAAACCATACACATTCCAGGTACATCCTGGCGATATCGCAAATTGAATGTTAGGATATCCATGGGAGCTTCTCAGAGCGACGTACGTAGAAAGTACATCCATGCGACTGCCATTCCTACTGTTTTCACATCTCAGAACAGTCGCATAGACATTTCTTCAGGATATTTGGATGTTCAGGGGATATTTTAAAATTTATGCTACTGTTGTATTGAATCAATTTGCAATTTATAGTCTACTATAGCAAATGAATGCCGCACACACTAATTAGGCAAAAAGAAGATCTACTATTGGCAGCACACCCCACTTAGGGATGGGCGCCCAGCGACCTTTCGCCCATAATCCAAGACACGGCCCACCAATGCAGACCGCGTTTAGAAATGTGTTCGTAGTGCCAACTGTAGGATGGGACAAGCTACAAATGTGTTCTCACTATATGAGAAGCAGTCTCCCTCCGCGTAAGCGGATTTCAAGAGATACCAGAGCAAGCATATACTGAAATGCAAATTGTTGGAGTACTGTCATTAAGTGTAGCGTGGCGTATCACATTTGCAACGGTGACAACGTCTTTGCAGTTAACCTGTGCGTCTGCAAACGACGTCAGCTACCCGCTAACGTCCTGATACCCTATCCTGGCAAATACCATGTCTTTAGCTCAAGCTACCGTCTATAATGTGATTACTTGCTAAATAAAGCAGTAAACCCAAAGATTTTCCCCGTTTGCTTACGTCATGCCACCAAGGGTTACGTTTCCTAGGTATCTCCGCAAAATAACGCGCGCTTGGTCCTTTTTTTTTTACATCTACCTGATGTCCCAGGGATATACAATGTGAGACAGTTTTCCATGTCACATTGTCGACATACAGGTAACGTCGGATAGACGTCGCAGACATAGGCGACGTGTGCGATCTTTGTGGGACGTACCTGGTGTATTTCTGGTTTACTGGGGGCCGGAGCTAATCCCTTAGTTGTGCAATGGCAGTACTGAAGGTGGAAACAGGGCAGCTTTCTGCAATCTGTCGAAGGGGATGGGAAGGGTGGGTCAGACAGCGGGCGTATACGCGCAGGTTGGTTGGGAATAGCAGGCGTAGAGTGGGAATAGGGTGTTCTCTAGCAAGCTTCTGCGAGGACGGAGTAGGTCTCCGTTGTCCGAGGGACCCCTAGGCAGACACGGAGGTTGCGTGAAGGTTGAGAAGCTCTTGGTCTTAGGTACGGCTGATTCCATGGAGGATAGGGAGGCTATACCGTAGCGTGCCCGAGAGAAGAGCCGTACGGACGCGGTAGAAGTCGCGGCAGGGTGGGGGGCCCAGGACGCATCTGCGACACGCTTAAGAACGTTAACCAGGCTTGAAGCTTTGGCAACATGTGTCTTCACGTGAGGGGACCATGTCAAGCCTCGGTCAACGGTAAAACCCAAGTAACGGCAGGTTGAGACAAATGTGATGGGCGATCCTGCAAGGGATAGTGGGTACTTGTGAAATTACTTCCGTGAAAAGGTCATGGCTATAGTCTTGGCAGGTGAGATCGTTAGGCCTCGGTCGGCGAGATAATGACATATTGTGTAAAAGTTGTATGACATTGTAAAAGTTTTCTACAGAGAAAATCATCAGGCACAACGCAGAAATATATAATAGGTAGTTGAGGCTTTCCCTCAGAATATTTTATTAATATCAATCAAGTGAACATCTGAAACAAAGTCAAATCAATAATTAATTCAGGGAATTATTTTCTAAGCAATCAGTGTGAATACACCACAGAATCAGTACAGAAACTTGCCTTTTTCAGTCAACTACTGGAGGACCAACTAGTGGATTTGAACAGTAAAGTGAGAGAGGAAAGCCGCCGACTATAAACTTCCCCTCAATTCCTGTCAAGGTTACGTCGGCAGGGTAGACATATTCACATGAATTGGGGTACTTGTACGCAGAATCATTGAACGCACACGTTTTTTCTCATACATCACATGTTTTTGTAAATCCCTTTCTATAATTGTCATGGCGACACGGGAGGGATATTAATAACATTCTAAACCCGATAGCATAACAAATTTTTAAACCATAAAATGAGCACAGATATGCTTTAAATAATTGTAGAAGCACACTTGAAAACAGATCAAACAATAGCTCTAAATCGAAGAGATGGACGGATTTTGCACTCGTTATCATAAGTCGTGGGCGGTTGTGATAAAAAACTGCTTCGAAAAAGAAGAGCATCGAAATTGTTCCATTATCGCTGCATTTCGATACGACATAGACATCGTCGTATTCCGAGATATGGTACAAATTACAGAATTGAAGGTGCAATAATTTGTATGCCGAATCTACAATGGTTCTAAAATTTCTGCACATCAAGATCGGAAGGACCACTGGGATTGATGGTGGAGTTTTTGAGGTCGGCTAACGAAGAATTGGAGTACTCATCACCAGATGTAATCGTAATCATAGCAAAGGGCATTGCATTCATCAAGAAAGCAGTGAGATCAAATTACCATATACAAGCGGTGTATATCGCGTGATTCATTATGGACTTGTTGAAATTACATCTAACTATTGATGTGGAATGTACTAAAAAGTAAAAAAATGTTATCACGCGATATGTTCCACTACCACGAATATGCAATTATTTTCATCTACCAGTTCTTGCAATGATGTCGAATGGGCAGAAGTTTAATATTGTTGTACAACGTCTATCGTTTCACCACTTATCACACTCAATGACCACATCAAATGTGGTGGACCACCGGACGATTTTCACCTAATACTCTCTTGTACGCCATTCAAGAATCTTCATACAAAGAAAGAAAACATCAATAAGAGATTGCGCAGGTTCGTGGCAACTAAATACAAGTTACTGAAGCGATACAAATACGGTGACCTTGTATCGATTGCATTAATCAACTCTGGATTCAAGCGTCAATTCGTCAATCAAGACAACAAACGGAAACTTCAGAGAACTGATGTTCTGAGGCTGGAACAACATAGAAGGGACAATCACATAGGAGGATGAGTGAGAGAGAGTGACTGGTTTGTCCCTTCAGATGACGCACCCTGGAAGTCGCTGAGAAGGCATGTTAGCTTAGCTCAATTGGTAGAGCCGGTAATCCCGGTGGACCGGTAATCCCGAAGATGTGGGTTCGAGTCCTACAGCTGGCTAACCTTTTCAATGACATTCATCTTTCATCAGAATCTTCAGAGTTTGGAATAAGACAATTGTACTTTATCAAAATAAACGTGCATTAATTGAAATAATAAATGTAATTTATTTGTCATCACTACAACGATTTCTATGCATCGCAACGAAAACAGATTGATTTCGAATGTATTTAGCATGAGATTGAGAACAACAACAACAAATAAGTGGTGGTGTACAACAAATAGAGGGATGTTTCGCCGCTGAGGCGGCACTCTATACCATTGCTTGAGAGGGAGAAGATGGTGAATGATGATGAATGTTCAGAGTTCACGCAGGAGCCCTGTCGCTGCTAAGAAGGTGGAGGAAGCCTTGAAGAGCTCGTAGCTGATGCGCTGGGTTGGCCGGAGGCCCAAGCAATTGAGGAAGGGCAAGTGAGGGTGTACCAGTGGCTACAAGTTGGCGCTGGAGGACGCGTCGCTCAGTGGAATACTGCTGACCAGGAAAAGGTAACGGAATCTTTTTCGTTTCGGTTACCACCTTCGTTACTGGCCCTTATTTGTTTCTGTTTCAGTTTTGGTTACCACCATTGTTGCTTTCGTTTCCGTTACGTTTCCGTTTCGGTTTTCGCTACCGCCCCCCACCTCCAGCTTTTTGTTTTCCTTCTTTCTTTTCTTTCCTTTTTTGAAAAGAAAAAGACAATTGAGGCCGTGAGAAAACTTAATCCCTCTACGTTCTGAAGTCTATTTTGAGGATTCCAGGTACACATGCATACATACACATGCATGGATTGGCAACCTGGGTTGCCATGTCGAAAGACGTGTGCGGCAGTTGCTCCGACTCTTTCGTTCCAAAGGCGAAAACGATAACGTGTTTGGGCTTATGTGCGAACCGGTTCCATCTATTTTGTGTCAACGTAGCCCCAGCGGACCTGCAGTTCCTGGTGAAGAACGGAAAATGTATTTGGAAATGTGAACAGTGCAGTCGTCAGTCGAGGCTTAACGCCAACGATTCAATCCCGACAATCATGGATACCTCAAGTAAGCCTATTACAGAGCATTTGCCGGTCGACTCCGGTTCGGCGGCCATGTGCCTGATTCCTCGTGCTGAGTTCGACATCCTGATGTCAAAAATTGACGAAATGGTGTTAGAGCAGAGACAGATGCGAAGTGAAATTGTGTATCTGAAAGATCTTTTGTCGCGATTTGTCCCTTCTGATGCCAGTGAGCAGATCAATTATGGTCCGTACACCTATGTAGGCGCCGCAAAAAAACCAGCATCGACACTTCATTCAGGTGCCGTGAAAACGGCAGCATTGTCACATTACGGTTCTTCCGACAAACCCGCGACAGAAAAGGATGCTTTCGACAGCCCTTTGTTGAAGACACAGATGAATGGACGACCCCCTTTGGGTCCCGCTACGTCGCCACATCAACAGGATATGCGCGCCAAAGATCAGGATTTTATAACGGTTCAGAGAAAAAAACGTGCTCCGGTAATCGTGGGAAAGGGAAGTTCAAGCAAGATGAAGTCAGTTCCCCGTGGACCACCCCTCAAATCCCTGTTCTTATCAAGAATTGTGCCCACCACCTCTGCCGCCGATGTGAAATGTGTTGTGGATGACCTTCTAGGTCACAAGAACGCAATCGTGAAACAACTAAGAACGAGGTACACCACCTATACTTCTTTCCACATCACCGTTGACGCTGCGGACTTCGAGCGTTTAAATCGCGAGGACGCTTGGCCGGAAGGCTGTATCTTTAAGGAATTCTGGGGAAGACTTGACAGCTCACGTATTTTGAACGATCCTGACTTAAACAATAACTGCGCGACTTGAAACAGCGTGCGATAATGGAGGGGCATCCTGTGGTCATCCCCATGGTTCAACCTTTGATGCAATCAGTGGGAGGAGTGATGTTAGCAATGATATTTCCTTGAATGTGTTACATGTTAATATACGTAGCATTCGTAGAAATTTTGATGCGCTGTTGACCCTGTTATCCCAAGCGTCTGTAAAATACGACGTGGTTTGCGTTTCTGAGTCGTGGTTGCATGAAGATGAGTTTTATAATTTGCCAGGCTATTGCTTCCTGTCATCCCCAAGGAAATTAACAGCTGGCAGATCAAGAGGTGGTGGTGTTGCCATCTTTGTAGTCGACTCTTTAGCGTTTCGCATTAGGCACGACATAAGCTTTTCTGTATCTGACGTATGTGAGACGTTGTTCCTAGAAGTCGAAGGCCATGGCATGGTTGGCTGTATATACCGATCACCAAGTTGTCCAATGCAGCTTTTCCTAGAGAACTTTGAGAATACGCTGTCTCAGCTAAATATAATAAAGAGGCCTATCGTCATAGTCGGCGACTTTAATATAGATCTGTTACGGAATACAATTTGTGAGTATACCATCCTCTTGGAATGCTATGGTTTATGTAATAGAATCAGCACCCCCACAAGGATCTCCAGTAACTCTAGGACATTGATTGACCATGTTATAACGCCAATATCTGCTGTGTCAACATGTGGTGTCTTGGACTTGGATATCAGCGATCACTGCCCTGTATATTGTCACCGTAGTGATGGTATTGGCCGTGTTCGTAATGGTCAGCTTACAAGGGTCGTCCCGCGAACTGACTATGGAAAGCTGCATTCCCTCTTGTCGTCTTTTGACTGGAACCAAGTATATAACGAGGATGTGAACCGCGAATGTGATGGGTTCCTCACCGTACTTCGAACTTGTATCAGTTCCTCAACTACTTTTGATTGTAGCCGGCGGTATGCGAGTCCTATCTGTCCATGGATGAACTCTCACCTTTTGCTTATTTTGTCTCAGAAAGCATTCTGGTATAGGAAGTTCAAGCGTCATCCAGACAATGTCACGTTTAGAGACAAGTTTAAGCATTTACGTAATCGGGCTGCAAAGTTGACCCGCAATCTGAAGCAAAAATACTATTCTGAGAGGCTGTTGAATTGTCATGGTGACTCACGGAAAGTGTGGTCTGTAATCAATGCAATCACGAAATCCCGTGAACAGAAAAAGATCCTGCCTAACGTAGGAGAGTCAACAAAAAATTTGTGTGAAACATTCAATAGATACTTTGTTTCGATAGGGCAAGAACTCGCCTCTGGCGCGTCGATCCATGTTCTTGATTCTCCAACGTCTTTCATTAGGGAATCCGTTCCGAATTCCTTTTTTATAATGCCCTTCACTGTTCCGGACATTATCGCAACGATACGCGGCATGAAAAAGAACGTTGCTATTGGTCATGACAATATTTCTATACGTGCCCTCAAGACGTGTGCTGATGTTTTGGCTGCTCCACTGTGCCATATTTTTAATCATGCATGTGGCACAGGACTGTATCCGGACACTCTAAAAATTGCGCGGGTTGTACCTATTTACAAGTCAGGCGACAAGAATTTGGTCGAAAATTACAGGCCTATTTCAGTTCTTAGTACTATCAATACTCTTTTTGAAAAACTACTGTGTAAACAGATTTCCTCATTTTTGAAAAAATATAATGTACTGAGTTGCTCTCAACATGGATTTCGAACTGGAATGTCCACCGCTACAGCTGTACATGCCGTCACCGATGGAATCAATCAGGCTTTAAATGAATCTCATATTGCTGTTGGCCTGTTTGCCGATTTGCGCAAAGCTTTTGATACTGTCGATCATCACATTTTGCTACAAAAGCTCTATTGTTATGGTTTTCGTGGAGATATCTGGAATCTGCTGAAGAATTACTTGTCGTCTCGTAGAATGTTTACTCGGATCGATGGGGAATCGTCTGTGTCTTTGCCTGTATGTACGGGTATACCCCAAGGTTCTGTCTTGGGTCCTGTGTTATTTTCGATTTATGTGAACGATCTTCCATCGGTTTCCGACAGGCTTTCGACTTTCATGTATGCGGACGACACGTGTTTCCTCTTCAGCTCTCCAGATGTTTCCGAAATTGCGCCGACCGTGTCCCATGAGGCAAACAAGATTGCTCATTGGTTTGCTATTAACCGTCTGACGTTGAATCTGTCTAAGACAAAGTTTCTTGTCTTCTGCAAGCCTTCTGCCAAATATGTCAAAATGAGCATCTCAATTCATAACAATGTTATAGAACAAGTAAATGTTATTAATTACCTAGGCGTGACCTTAGATTCTCATCTCACGTGGAAACCACACATTGATAAAGTTGCTAAGAATATTTCCAAGTCCTGTCACATTTTATTCCTTGCCCGTCAATATTTTCCATTACATGTTTTACGTCAATTGTACCTCTCATTTGTGCAGTGTCATCTAATTTATTGTGCCACTTCTTGGGGTACTGCATTCCCAACATATCTGGATCGTCTGTTCAGGCTTCAGAAGAGAGCTATAAGATTAATTACTTGTTCTGGCAGTAGAACTTCCTGTATTGAGTTTTTTAATTCTCTGAATATTCTCCCACTGCCTGATCTTATTCGAGAGCGTCGTGCCTTACTTGTAGAGTCAATTGTAAAGAATAACGTTCCTTTTAATAACAACATATTTAAAAAATGTCCAAGAGGTAACCGAAGCGTCATGTCGAATGACTTTATGTTATATCGGCCAAAAAATGTGTATGGTACCAGATTGACAGTGTGTTTTGGGCCGCGACTCTGGAACTCTATGCCTCTTGAGGTTAAAAACAGCCAGTCATTCCGCAACATGCTACGACGATACCTTATGGACACTTCAGCCTATTTGAACCCAGGAATGTAACTGTTTGTTGCATTATTTATCTCACCTGTTTTTCTGTTCCATTTACCCCGCGGGGCATGAGCCTGTACTAGCGAAAGCTATTGGACACGCCCCACGGTTTTTCTTGTTCTTTGTTTCCTAGTGATGACAATAAACAATAAACAATACAAGAGACAACGTTTATTCAACAACAACAACAATAAATGAAAAGTGATGATGACATGGGATGTTTCCCCGTGGTAGCCACAGGACACTACCCCATTTCACAGTGGACACTATGAGAGGATGAATTATGGTGAGATTGAAGCGACGACAGGTCGGAGTTCTGTTTAGAGCTCTTCGAGGAGTCCAGTGGCTTGCATGAAAGCAAAAAGGGAGCGAAGAGCCCGGCACTGATGCGCAGGGGAGCTCCATGAGCCAAGTACTTTGGACAGGCTGAATGGTCTATGGTCGAGGAGTTCAAGTTGGCGTCGAAGTACGCGGCTTTCACACGTGTACCGCTCACAGTCCTCGATGATATGGGGGATCGTAGCTGGGGTGCGGCAAGCTAGGCACAGCGCCGTGTTACTGTAACCCAGCTTAACACGGAACACAGGGGTGAAGGCGACGTTGAGTCGTAGACGCCGCAGGAGTGTCGTAAAGCTACCAGGGAAGCCACGTGGCATCCTAAATAATGACGGGTCCACTGCATGGAGGAGCAACCATTGAGTGATGTCATGCAGCCATTGCTGGCGGGCCAAGGGTGACACAAACGCAGACAAGTAGGAGCGCCTATCCCCGTTGGAGAAGATAATGGGCACGGCTCTGGAGATACGGTGGGCCGCAGCCGTCGCCAAATCTGCCTCTTCGTTGCCCTGAATGCCGGTGTGGACCCACTGTAGGGTCACCCGGTGTCCCTGTTCGCCGAGAACCTTGAGCGCCGTCAGGATACTAACAACCACCGGGGCCAACGAGCCGCGAATGCCCATGGTTCCTACACATTGCAGGGCTGATTTTGAGTCAGTGTATATCACCCAGGAGCGGTGAGGGTATGCGGAACCCACATGATAGTGACTCCTCCGGTATGACAAAGGCAGCGGAGGAGCCATCCGACGTAGACGAACCATCTGTGAACACAGCCGTGCGGCCTCTGTACGTTGTATCCATCATTTCCAAAGCAGACTGCTTGAGAACCGAAACGGGGATTTGGCTCTTCGGCCCCAGGAGGCCAGGGATGTGTGTCGAGAGGGATGGGCTCGGCAGTGTCCATGGTGCCACTGAAGGGGCGGTCGGGGCAACAGTGAAGCCAGGGATGTTTCCAGATGTTGCTGTAACACATAGCGAGAGTTTACTGTTCTTCCGCCTACGTAGCTTTTGAACCAGAGGATGACGCCGGTGGTGAGCGAGCAACCGTAGGTAGTGTCGGATGGTTACTCTTCGGCGGAGGACAACGATGGGTATTTCCCCGGCGTCGGCGATCACCATCCGTGTCTCAGCGCTGCGCGGGACGCCAAGGCACGTCCGCAGGCTGCGTGCCAGTGTACACCGAAGCTTGTGTTCAGACGTGGCTGATATACCGTGCAATACGGACAAGCTGTATAGCAGGGAGCCGCGAACCAGAGTTTTGTGGAGCACAAGAAGATCCCGCTCAGTGCAGCCCCAGCGCACGCCGGCAAAGTGGCGAACCACATTCCCCCAGCGCTGGGCCTTTGAGATGATGAGGTCAATGTGCCTTCGCCACGACAGGTTGCGGTCCAGGATAACACCCAGGACCCTGTGAAACTTGACTTGTATGAGGGGGCAATCCCCAATCCGTAGTTGGAACCTCCGCATCTCTCTTCGAGTAAAAGGAAGGACAGCGCTTTTTTCGGTGGAGATATCCATCCCCGTGTTCAAGAAGAAGTTGTTGATGGCATCCAGTGCTCTTTGCAACCGATGTTGAATTGCCGGCCGGAACTTTCCGACAGTCCAGACACACACCGTGCGCATATATGGAGAGATTTACTCTCCTCGCTAGACATTCCTTGAGATCAACCATGACAATATTAAATAGTAACGGGCTTAGGACACTTCCTTGCGGGACACCCTGCGGAACAGCAGTCTTTTCTGTGTCACCCTCGCCTGTTCTGACAAAAATTTTCCTTTGGCTCAGGAAGTCGGAAAGCCATGCAAGCGCTTTCCCAGGCACTTGCGACCGGAGTAACGCATGAAGAACACCGGGGTGACTTACGGTGTCATTCAAACGGTGTCTTACGTTTATTCAACAACAACAACATATATATTGTGATGATGAAGTGGGGTTTATTCAAAATACACATATAGGTATGTGATTTCTGTGAACAGCTAATATGAACATGGTTTCCAGGAATGTTACTCACGCTTGCAACTCCCAGATCACCATAAGCGTATAAGAACTATGCTTCTTGTATTTACTGTATACTACTTATTTATATGCTCCAGTGATAGTTAATTTTAGTTTTAGTTCTTCAGTTAACTTTAGTTTGCTTCATTGAGGTTTATTTCATAAATTTATCTAAATGATATGGTGAAGAATTGCAATAATTCGGGTGCTGCGGTACCCGAATTATTACCGTAAATTATTGTCGTTTCCGTTTCTGTTTCAGGTATTCTAACTGTGCGATATCCGTTTCGGTTTCTGTTACCTTTCCCTGTTGCTGACAGTCGATGAGAATGTGCTGGACAGTACTTCGAGTATTACAGCCAGTGGTGGGCAGTATCGCAGATACATGTATCTTCGATACAACCTTTCGATACATTTTGTGTATCGGTATTAGGTATCGCGTGCCAAAAATGGGAGTATCGGAGTATCGGTATCGAAAATACATTTTTAGTGTATCGTGTATTTTAACGATACTCGATACTAAAAAAAGACGCAAATATTGAGGATGTTGTGAGACTTAGGGTCGGTGGCGCTCGCTCAGGCGGTAGTACAAGCCAGGCCGCAGCGGCGTAGACATGTCGACCATAAATTCGTTCGAAGCTTACGTCCGCGAGCGCGCTCCATCGTCAAGGTCGCCTGGAGAGGAGGCCCTGGGCCCTGCCCTGGGACGCGCTCTTGGGCGCGCGCGGCTTCTAGTTGGTTCCAGAAGAATCTCTTCCGTCTCTTTCTACGGCAGGCGCGCCGAAAACGCCTTACACAGGACCAACCTCACGGCTTCTGGAACTGCGCTGCCCGATGTCCCTCTCCTCAGTGCGCAAGAGCACGTCCACTTGACTTGAAGTGTGGATCCCGCGTCGGCCATGCGGAAAGAATAACCGCCGGCTTAGCTTGAGCACTGTAACCCGTTCTACAGCTCACAATTCACAACGGCCAACTAAGAAAATCAAGTCAGAGGCAAAGTCAGAGGCTACCGGGTAAGTACTGCAGTACCAAACGGTAAAAGCAGCAGAAAAAAAGTTTCAGGTTTATTCGTATGTATAGTCAAGTGCTCACAGATCGGTACGCACGAAGAACATTGTCTTAAAGAATTGTTTTTTGCTAGGCTGCCTATTGATGCGATCGTTTCAACGTACCCATGGCTTCAGTCTAAAGTTCTAACAAGACTAGCTGATTAGACAGTGCAGCTTCATTAAATCCGTGCGGTCGGATACGTTCAAGTCCTGTCAGAAAAAGTGCGCTATAAAAATACACTAAAGGCTCTAGAAATAACGAATAAATGTTTTTACTTCCCAAACCATATTACCAGCTTTATTATATTGTTATTTCAGTGATGTAAACTTCGCGAATCATAACACCAGCTTTATTATATTGTGATTTCAGTAATATAAACTTCGCTAATCATAACACCAGCTGTATTATATTCGGGATTTCAGTTATGTATCGAAGTATCGACGATACAGTACCGAGTATGTGTATCGAAAATCAATATCGGTTCTGTATCTTGTATCGGTATCGGAAATACAATTTTTGAGGGTATCGAGGATCGGCATCGAAGATACTTTTTTGAAGTATCTTGCCCAGTCCTGATTACAGCAAGGACGTAGCATTGTGTTACTGTAACCCAGCTTGTGGCGGAAGTATGGGGTGAATGCGACGTTCAAACGAAGTCGACGGACGACAGACGTAAGGGTTCGATGAAGGGTAGCCGGCATTATGAAGGACAGTGAGGGATCTACTGAGTGGATGAGGGATCCTTCCGGGATGTCTTGACGCCATTGATGGGCGGCCTTTGCTGATGCAAGCGCCGACAGGTAAGATCGTCTATCCCCTTTTGGCAATATGATGGAGATCGCATGTTGACGGCAGTAGGCTTCTGCAGCTAATAAGTCTGCGTCTTCATTACCACGTATACCGATGTGACCCGGGATCCGGGATTGAGAACAATGATTGCTAAGCAAACGAATATTCCACACTATATGCAAGAATTCTCATATGGAATCAGACCGTTAAAGAGCTTTCTAACCGACTAGACTCTGTACAATTTCAACGCCCGAAGGATAGAATTGACGGGGTGAAGAATCGATCAATGAAATTCGGAGACATGATACATAATTTTTTTTTACAAAAGGATGACTAACATTTTGCAAAAACGTATCATATTTGTCAAATGCATGGATTGGATTGGATTGGATTGGATTGGATAAAGAAATAAAAGTATGGAGAGGTTAGTCCCGACCCAGTCAGAACTGGCTACTCCAAAACGCGTTTGTGGGTGAAAAAGAGATGAGCTAGACAAAAAAAAAGAACAAACAAGCAAACAAACAAACAAACAAAAACAGGAAAGGGGTAGAGTTGGTGGGGGTGAGGTGGGGTGTCAAATGCATAATTGAAAGAAAGTCTATAACTTATTTTGTCAACATATGTTCAAAGGGGCCCATTGACAGAATCATGCGATGCAAATGGGGGATTTTACAAACATGATGTGCAGGCGAAGTCTACAATTCTAACTACAATGGGTATACATTAATTTTAGAGGTTTTTAACTCGTAATGAGGTAAAAACGCAAACTCTACACCAAAGATCATTTTCTTGTTTAAATTACATAGTTTCTTAGAAGTTTGAGATTTTTAACAATACAGATTAAAAAGTTGTACATAGTCAGACATCCTATACAACATATTTGATTGTGCATTAAATGCTAATCAAAAATAAGCATTTGGAGGAATACGGATAATAAGGTTGGGTTTGAAATAATTTATATTAAAAATGTTTTTTCATAGCCATTAAGAAATACTATATTGTATTCGCTATATTACAGACGTCTCACAGACACGCCAATTTATTGAAACACTTCCAGGAGAAGTCTTGCTTGTCTTGCTTAGAAAATGATTGCCTGAATTAATTATTGATTTGACTTTTTTCCAGATGTTCACTCGATTGATATTAATACAAATATTCTCTGAGTTGCAGCCTCAACTATCTATTATATATTTCTGAGTTGTGTCTGTTTATTTCCTCTGTTGAAAACTTTTGCATTAATTTGCATTTCAGATGTGTTGTTTGTTTGTAGCTGCTGCGTGTTGAACTTTCTGATGCAAAGTTATCATAAAAAAGTGTCTGTAATTAAATTTGTTTCTCGTTTTTGATTGAGTATTGTTTCTATCATTGAATAGTTTGGACTTTCTAATAAAAAAAATATCGCCTCTGCACAAACTTAGCCGACTTATCCTCCGCTTTGAAGAAAGACAGTGTCCTCCATTTCGAGGAAAGAATGTGAAAGAGAGAGAGAGAGTGACCTCCACCTGGGCTCAAGTAGGAAAAGTGCGGGAGATAGATGCTTTGGTTTTTCTCATTGTACCGTGCCTATTTTTTGTGTGTTAGTGTGGAGGGAACATGTTTAATGCTGATGAAAAATAGAGAAAACAGAAGGGAAAGGTTAGCCATGATGTAGTCTTGCTGCTCCCAAAAGCAAACAGACAAACATAGTGTGGATACCTCCATCAAAGTAAGGGTTATAGAGTCTGTTAGAATGAAAATTGCATTTCATAGGGTTCGCATAGCTTAAATTGCGAGGGTCATTTTATGGTGCTTCAAATAACAGATTTTCCTCTGTTGTTTATGTGTTGGAGAATGTGCCGCTTAGAGAAACTGGTTCGCTCTGATATTGATGTCCGTTCTCTATTTGTGCTAGCTATTGATTGTTTTCCTCGGTTCTTCAGAATCAAATTATTTTCTTACATTTCCGCTAGTCAGTTTGAATTCATTAAATTTGTAATGTTTCTCGCTTTGTTTGAGCATTGTTTCACTGATGTTTGCACAATATTTCTCGCTTGCTTAGAAAATGTTTGTCTAAAATTAGTTTGCTCTGATATTGATGTCTGTTCTTAGTTCTTGCAGGCTACTGTTGTTTTCCTCTGTTCTTCAGAATCAAATTAATTTCTTACATTAGCGATAGTCAGTTTGAATTTCTTAAATTTGCAATGTTTCTTGTTTTGATAGATTGGTTGAGTATTGTTTGGCTATTTGTCCCTACATGTAACTGTTGTTTGCGTGTTGGAGGAGACGTCGGTGTGGAAACCAGTTCCCTCTGATGTTGTTGACTGTTCTCTATTAGTGCTGGCTATTGGTCGTGTTGTGTTGTTTCTGAATGGAATTAATTCCTTAAGTCTGCGCTGGCTATTTAATAAAAAATTCATTAATTAAAAGTTGTGTCATGTTGGAACAAAACATCTACAACTTAGCTTTCCTGTTGTGCTCGAAATTCCTTACAGCACTTAATAAGAATGTCTCCGCTACATGATAATGTTGGTTGGGGGAAGTTGTCAGTGTCGCAACAACAATAATAATAGATGATGACGATGAGATGGGGGGGGATATGTTTATTAAGAAAAAAAGAAAGGAAAGGTTAGCCAGGCAAAGAGCCGGCTTGCTATTCCGAAAAAAGAGGGGGAAGGGGCAAACGAAAAAGAAAAGGAAGGAAAAAGAAAAAGGGGGATCGAAACAGAGGAAAGAAAGAAAAACAAAAAGCAACAGAAAGAAAGGAAAGGGAAAGAAAACAAGAAACAGAACGAAAGGGAAGGAAAAGAAAAGAAACAAAAAGAAAGGAAAGGAAAAGAAAAGAGAAACGAAAGGAAAGAAAGGAGAAACACAAAGAAAGAAAAGAGAAACAGAAAGAAAAGAGAAACAGAAAGAAAGAAAAGAGAAACAGAAAGAAAAGAGAAACAGAAAGAAAGAAAAGAGAAACAGAAAGAAAGAAGAGAATAAACACTAGCACAACGTTACAGGCAGTTCACGAGTCCTGAGACTCGGAGAAAACCGAGGAGAGCGGCAGTGACAGCGCACTGGTTGGGGTGCAAGACGGGGCCAAGAAGAGCGGCCAACGAAAAGTCGTTACAACCAATCTGGAGCAGACGGCAACGGAGGGTGTCCCTATGTTGAAGGTGCTGCTGGCAATACAGGAGTTGGTGTGGGATGTCCGCTTCCACTCCACAGACATTACAGTTTGGTGAATTTAGCCGTCCCATCTTGAAGAGAAGTGAGGGTGTATGGGCAACATTGAGACGTAGGCGGTGGAGAAGGGATTCTTCTTTACGGCTGTGGTGGCAAGTGATGACGAACTCCATCAATGGGTCGATAGACCGTAGGAATGAGTTGTGAGTCGTTGTTTCGGCACGGAACTGCGGCGAAGTGTCATCAGACCCAGCGCGTCTCGCTACTGCGTCTGCTCGGGTATTTCCATACACGCCTGCGTGGCCAGGGACCCATTGAAACGTGATGTTGTAACCAGTGGCGAAGAGTTCATTGAATTTTTGAAGCGTCATGGTATGCAAATCGCTTATTATGCTGGGGCGAGATGACGACAACATATCTAGTGATGCCTTGCTGTCTGTAAGAATGACCCACGTTCCGTGCCCGGATTCTGTAATATGCTCCAGTGCTGCCAGGATACCAAACAGTTCGGCTTCTGTCGAGGACACTGTATAGGGGAGTTTGAAACCGTGGTCCAGGTCTTCATCCGGAATGTAGAAAGCCGCGCTCGAACTACCTTCGGTTACCGAGCCATCTGTGTATATATGGCGACTTAGTCGATGTGTTGAGGCGAGGTGCTCCAGTGTGAGCTGGTGGGCCACGACTGTGGGGACGTCTTTCTTGCGTTGGAGTCCAGGGATGTTAGAGTGAATACAGGGTCTTTCAAGAGTCCACATCGCCGGTGCATAGGATGGTGTAGACGCGGTAGGATGAGATGGGATGTTTCACTGTGGTGGTGCGGTACCCTACCCCATTGCCCTTGGAACATTATATGAAGATCATGAAAGAAGGATGAAAATACGAGAACGAATTAAAGCGTCCGGAGCAATCCAGTGGACAACAGGAAGTCCATGAACAGGTGAAGAACAGTGTCGCAATGATATTGGTCACGTATAGGAATCTCAGACTTGTTATAATAAATGTTGTAATTTTGCTTGTTATCATATTGATATCTTCTTTGCCTAAAAGTCGCGTCCTGTGATATAGATTTTAATTCTAATTCTTTGAAAAATTGTGTGTATGATATGATGATTACCAACAATAAAAAACATTGTATGCATTGAGTTTGATTCTTTCTGTGTGATATCTCTTCAATGCTATTGCACCATACGGGTAATGAGTAAGTGAGTTCTTTATTATATATATTGTATTGTCTTGTGTTTCTTCTGTTTCAGGTCGTGAAGGTTTTTCGGCAAGGTTTTTCCCCTTCACACATTGGCATTACACCATTGGCATTAATAAATATATTTCCACTTGTACTTTTCTGTTTGACTGTCCTTTGCCATGTCTATACTTATATATAAACCGCCCACGCGCTAACCACCGCGTGATGAAAAAATTCGAGAAAGAAGTCGGCCCAGGCGGGAAAATGTGCGACGGTAAGCGCACGGGTAGATCTCCGCCCACGCCCCGCCCACGCCCCGCCCACCGCTAAGCGCACGGACAGCCCTCCGCCCACGCGCCACCCACCGCGCGCTGGAAAAAAATTCGCGAGTAAGTCGGCCCAGGGGTCAATAAACGCGCCGTGAACTAGGGTTGGTTTTACCTCGGGGCCACTCTATACTACTGTGGTGATGTGTACAGCAGGGATTAGTGGGACAAAAATATTACTAAAACCGGGACAAAAGCGGGGACAAAAAACGCTGAAAAATCGGGACACTTCCCTGGACAACATACCCATCTCTGAGTATGTCGAAACGGCTTTTATTAGCTTTAGTTTATTTTAACGTGTTTTGCATCACCCAAACCGGAGGGTTTTGGACACAGTCACAGCGATTTCCCGAGACCTTCAGCTTACAACTACCGCTGTAAAAATCTCCAAGGGAATTCTATGAGTGCGTGGATGAGCATTAAGTGATGAGTGCCCACCATACCACCATACTCAACCGAGAAGAAGTGGTGTGCAAACTTTCAGCGCGGGCATTTTGACACGGAGGACGCCGGAAGAGCAGGGAGACCTCCAACGGTGTCCACACCCGAAATTGTTTATTTTGTCCGTGGTGGCAGAGCGGCGAATCTCGACTAAAATGAATGCGGAGACCATAGGCATATTCAGCGAACACATTGGGTTTATAATTCATGAAGAATTGGGTATGCGGAAACTGTCAGCCAAGCGGGTGCCGAAATGTTTGAATAACCCTGAGAGTCCATGACTTGAAAACTCGAGACGAGGTAGGGACAAAAACAGACAAACACAAACACGGTCTCAAACTCAGCTCACTAACCTTCCTTTCGTTACCCTGAGAGTGCCCGCCCATTTCATCAAACGCTGTTTCATCGACTCCATTTTATCTAGTGCCATTTCATCGAAAGCCGTTTTTTGAACTCAGCTTTACTCAGCTTTACTGAACCCGTCAGCATACGACTTGTACAAGACATGCAGATATGTCCTCGTGGCCCTCACTGCGAATAAAATGTTTGTGTTCCTGCAGGATAATTCAATTGAAGAGTGTCATATTTTTACGGCGTTCCCGAACATTGCTACGATTGTTATTATTATTGTTAGCCAGTTAACAAAAATTCAGAAACCGTCTTGGTGACATAACCCAGTGACGCCTGGTAGATGATAATTAACTCAAATAAAACTGTGTATTGCCAGATTACAAGCGCAAATTACCAGGATTTTGGGAAGAAGCTATTGAAGAATGTTGATTACTTCAAATTACTTGGGCGTCATCATTACGATCTAAAATGCGATACCCATTTGCGAAGGGTGCGCACTAGAGGTATACTTAGGATATTTGGATGGAAACGAAATTTCGCTACGGAGCAATGTGGGAAGCGTCACGACTGTAACCTAATCGAATTGAATTTATTCGCAGTATAGGAGTACACTGATGGACTATGGGGCAAAGGCCATTATGCCTGACGTGGTTCCAAGCCCCCAGAAATGCAGCTAATTCAGCGCTAAGTTCAATAATATTGATATAGATTTACATGTGCAGGTTAAATATAAAACAAGTTAGTACACTTGTAGCTCACTTCACAAAAAAAGAAAATATCTGCATGATTTATTCATAGTGAAACTCAATTCCAAAGCGCAAGAAAATTTTGCATACGAAGTATTCATGCAGTGTGTTCTACGAGAGGATGTCGCTAAATTTCTAAAAATAGGATTTGCCTAAAAATTTTATAAACTACTCTGAATACACTCAAACAGACTTTTGCCGCAGATTGAGGCCGTTGGCATCGGTGTCATGTATTAATTAAGCTAATTTGCATAATCAAACTCGAAAAATTGTAAAGCAAAGGCAGCATTTTTCTTCCTGAATTCGGAAACCTATGGCCATAACACACTATTCAAATCAAAATCACGGGGTTTTTCACAAGATTTCGACCAAAACACTCCAGGCAGGAATGGAGAGATCCGTAGACAAAAGCGCCGTTCTAGCCTTCACGCGCAAAGACATGCAAAGATGTCGCCTGTATATTGGTGGTAGCTCACTGGAACAGGTGACACATCACAAGCTTCTCGGCGTAATTTTATCATGGAACTTGTCATGGAAGCGCCACATAGAGGTTCTTGAAAAGAAAGTCCAACGCTGGGTCAACGTCATTCGTCGCTTCGCAGATATGAGATGTGGACGAGACGAGAAGGATCTCCTCATGTTGCAGAATGCTCTGGTTCGTGGCTCAGTAATGTACAGCCTTCCCGTCCTGCACGGACTTCCTCAGACACTGGTGCAAAGAATTCGAGCCCTGCTCGCGCGAAGCCTTCGGGTATATCTCGGGGTCAGGCGAGGCGCTAAAACCCGCCTATAGTGCTGACGCAAGGGACGTCCCCATTGAGGTTCTCCGTACACGGGAAACTGCAGGCCGCTATCAGCGTCTACGTGCCCATCATAAACGTCACCCTCTGATTCGCAAGCTTCACGCTAGACGGAACGCGACGGTTTATGTTCCTATAACATAATTCAGACCTCATATTCCCAAATTGATAGTGGACCCGACGGCACCAAAAGTGCCTCCATGGACGTTGCCATCGCCGCTTGTCACTGTCTCCATACCCGGCCTCAAGAACAAAAAAAAAAAATATCCTGATGTTATTCTTAGGCAATTTACCCTTGACTTCATCGAGGCTCAATACTGCAACGGTACCGCTGTATACACGGATGGATCGTCGACCAGGGACACTTCATCTTCAGCCTCTGCCGTCAGAGTCCGTTTTGCTTTTGCGTCAGCTTTTGCGTCAGAGTCCGTTACACGTGGATGTCGTCTGTCTCACCGCACCTCATGGACCTCCGCTGAGCTTTATGCTATCCTGTTGTTCTTGACATATGCGGCAGACTGTGAACCGCGACAATGGGTAATTTATACCGACTCCAAAACAGCCCTCCTGTGCATTAAAAACATGGGCATCCGCGGTTCCATATCTTCAGTGGTGATAGATATCCTGCGCGCCCTGAAGTCTCTACAAGAACGCTTTCACTCCGTTGCCTTTCAGTGCACTCTAAAATCTGTACCTCTTAAAAACCCCTTTTATAAGGTACATTTTTGCAAAAACGTACCCTTTATTTTATGCGGTATGAAAGCGTCTAAAAGGTATAGCACTTTTAAGGTACTGCCGTCTAACAGGTACCCCCGTATAAAGGGTACAGCCGTCTAGCAGGTACACTCGTATAAGAGGTACAGCCGTGCAAGAGACAGGTACGTCCGTCCAAGAAGTACTGCCGCCCAACAGGTACAGCCGTTTTAGATGTACTGTCGTCTAAAGGGTACAGCCGTCTAAGAGGTACAGCCGTCTAGCAGGTACGCCCGTCTAAGAGGTACTGCCGTCTAAAGGGTACAGCCGTCTAAGAGGTACGGCCGTCTAACAGGTGCGGCTGTCTAACAGGTACGCCCGTCTAAGAGGTACTGCCGTCTAGAGCGTACATCCGTCTAAGAGGTACGCCCGTCGAAGGGGTACAGTTGTCTAAGAAGTATACAGTCCACACACTACGGAGAGGAACATGTTTGTGGTGACATAATAAGTACGTGACCTATCGCACGCACAGCAAAATGCACGACGCGCATCATGTATTGTGCGTTTACGCTTTGGTACCGGTAGTGGTGGTGGTAATACACACTCGCCGAAGTGTGTATCTGTAACATACGCGGTGACCAACGTATTGCAAGTACACTCTAAATCGTTTCACACCTTTAAAGGTGTAAAATAGGTGTATTAACAAAGGTCACACCCCTTTCACACCCTAAAACTTTGTTTTGGAAGTTCCTGAGGGTGTAACAATGGTGTACTACACCCTCAGGTGAAATAGGGTCGTAAGTGTGTCGCCTGGGTGTATAAAGGGAGTATGTTTATTTTCGTTCACATGAAGAAAAGTAAATATATACAACAATAGGGAACGGGAAATTACATTACAAAAGTGCATGGCGTGGATGTACAACACGTCTACCATCAGATAATATATGCAGATTTAGAAGTAGAGTATTTTAGTCTAGTAGACCCTAGTGGTTGTTTTTGGGTACCTTAACAAAAATAAAGTTATTATTATTATTATTATTATTATTATTATTATTATTATTAGAAGATCTGCTGAGATAGTGCTTAAATTTCTTAAAACACTTTGCTCCTCATTGCAAGACAGAACAAATACATGACAGTGCTCATCATACTCAACTGCAGTTAATATTTGTATGAGAAAAATGGTATCAGAGTTAATAACATATATGCCTGCAATCTCAACGAACACGGGTAAGTCCTCCTCGGAAGGTTCTTTTGCAATAACACAGCCAACAGCAAATGCGTTATCATTACCAACTGCACTTTTCACATAGGCTATCGATTCTGCGTGAATATCACGGTCATGAATGTAACTCTGAATTGCTTCTGGGGCATGTTCAAGTAGTATCTCCTTGGAACCATCAGTAGATGTGGCATTTCTGATGAAGGGTTGCGATCACACATACATTTGATAAAATGCATGACTTCTTGCTAATGAAAGGGTTACGTTCTTAAAATTTCGAGTTTTTCTAGCAACATCTTTAAAATGCTAGTGTTTCCCTTCGAAACGTATACACCATAGAGCTAGGAGAGGACCAAACATCCTGAGGAGTCGCGGTTAATGAACAATGTAATGCATTTTACAGGGGTGGGTACCACACTGCAAATCCTTGAAGAAACGACTAAATGCAACGTTCTAAATAATTAACATGCACATGGGGGAGGTGCCTGCTCATGAGAAGGTCTACAATTTCACGAAATACTATAGACAGCTGCCATGCTTCATCGCCATGAACAGCTGCCGTGCCATACATGATTGTCTGTTTGTCGGCTGTGCATGTTTACACGCATTTAATCACCTTGATGTGCATACATATATGGACCTCACTGTGATTATATGCAATATGCTGGTAATTGTGAATACACAGTTACCCGCATATTGCCACGAACCCAGCAATTTTATTCAGCGCTATACCCTTTACACCCCAATCGCCATGAGGGTGTTAAAATACACCTTAAAAGGTGTGCGCCATGAACATTTTGATTTACACCCTTTAAGGTGTAAAACGATTTAGAGTGTACATGCGGGACAAAGACAAAAGGCGATCTAAATACTGAACCGCTCTTTATTCGACCTTTAACGATTTCAGCGGCTGCGAAAGACGTGGCTTTCTGTACGGCTTCGGGAATTCGTTGCTGCCCACAGCATATATTTGCAGCAGGCCTAACAACTGGCCAAAACCAGTTAGGTATGTCAAGTTTTTTACGTAGTAAACTGTCAAGCAGAAAAGGAGCGCAAACTCAAGCTGCACAGTCCACGGCTCCAGCTGCACAGTTCCAGCTGCACAGTGTCTCCGTCACTACACCAAAACAAGGCTCTCCATTCCGAAAAAGAGTTTTGGTCCCGGAGAGACTACCCCTTCGGGGACGGTCTGGAGAGGAACGCCGCAATTAGCTCGTGTTTGTGCCTTCCAAAAGGAGTGTCTCAAACCAAGGAAGCCAAGGATATCATCTCCATACTTCGATTCTTTTTCCTTGATGGCTAAAAAAGCCGCCAGGATGTTGATCACCTCCACCATTGCTCGATCAAAGCTTTTCAGGAATCGACCTCGAATTCCAGTATCAGCTGAGAAACAAATGCTACGCCGTTAAGTAAAGACGTCATTCTCACCCATGGGTATTTTGCCGACTGGCTACTCTTGGTGTCTGACTATCCAACAAAGCAATCTATCAAGGCGATCAGATTTCGCTCCAGTATATGGAATTATAATTTTATTCCTTACCCGGAGAGCTGGATTCTAAAGAATCCATTGGAGGTGGCCATGCATTGGGGTAGTAGGGTTCGTTAGTTGTCTGACGGGAGGTATCTACATCGAAAAATATTTCAGCGCTACAAGAGGGGCGATAACCTTCAGCACTAGACTAGCCTGAAATAATACACTGACGTGGAACCAGAGCCGTAGCGAGGGGAGTGCCAGATGGGCGGCCGCCCCGGGCGCCCTCGCCAGACGGGGCACTGAATGGCATGTCCTGGCGCCGTGCTTGGCCAGTATAAAGTAGGAATGAAGAGAATTTGAATTTCTCGGCAGTACAAATGGGCGTTTTCTTTTCTTTGTTTACAAGGCCTCTGATAGCAGTGAGGGAAGGAGAGGGGGGCGCTTCAGACCTGCCCTGCCCCTGGCGGAAACTCGCCTCGCGACGGCTCTGCGTGGAACGCTTCTACAGGGTGATCCACCAACCATGATAGAAATTCATAGTAAAAAACGTAAGCCCCAGAGAGGCATGCGGTCAAGGGATTTTTTCTGCCAATAACTTTTGCCACATATTGGTAACATTTTATTTCATTTCAGTTGACGGAAAGTTAATTTCTTGAATTTAACTCCGAAATTTCCCAAGGCAACCTAACGTTTTCGTTGCGGAAATGGGTTCCCCGTGGTCATTTTACTCAGAATAGCACATAATCCCACTGGTAATGCAATGGCAATTGCCGAAATAAATTCGCCGAAAATCCGTGGAAATGAGCCCTTGTCTCCGGCCTTTTTTTTGAGGGCTCGTAGTTTGAGCGCAAAGCTGCGAAGAAAGGAGGGTACATTGACACGCCACACGAGGGGGGAAAGGGTTACAAGCCGTCGGGTGGCCTCATTTTTGATAAGATAGCTCGGATTCCCGCACTCACTGCGCGTGTTTGTTCCGTGGGTAAGGCTTGTAAGTTGTAACCCTTTCCCCTCGTGTGGCGTGTCAATGTAACCTCCTTTCTTCGCAGCTTTGCGCTCAAACTACGAACCGTCAAAAAAGAGGCGGAGCCAAGGGCTCATTTCGACGGATTTTCGGCGAATATATTTCGGCAATTGCCATTGCATTACGAGTGGGATTATGCACTCTTAAAAATGAACTTCACCGCATAGCACTCTCCCAGCCAACCATGATCTCGAATGATATCGTTATCTGCCCTGATTCGTTGAAAACGGGAGGCGTACGCCTTTTTTTGTGACACTTATGCTCTTCATAATTGTCACAAAAAAGGCGTACGCCTCCCGTTTTCAGCAAATCAGAGTAGACAACGATATCATTTGAGATCATGGTTGGTTAGGAGCGTGCTATGCGGTGAAGTTCATTTTTAAGAGTGCATAATCCCGGCGAGCCTATCCTGCCATCACCCCCCCCCCCCCCTCATTTTTAAGAGTGTGTGCTATACTAAGTAAAATGACAACGAGGAACCCATTTCCGCAAAGCAAACGTTAGGTTGCCTTGTGAAATTTCGAGTATAGAGTTCAATTCAAGAAATTAACTTTCCGTCAATTGAAATGAAATAAAAATGTTACCAATATGTGGCAAAAGTTATTGGCAGAAAAAAATCCCTTGACCGCATGTCTCTCCGGGGCCTACGTTTTTTACTATGATTTTCTATCATAGTTGGTGGACCACCCTGTATAGGTTGCTATAACCCTGAACACAATCGCATAAGCACTCTGGCAAGCTACGTTCACTATGCTCATTCCACACATGCACGTATAGTTGTAGCTGTATTCCTCGATGTGAAACGGGCGTATGATACCGTCAGTCGCATTTTCATCCTATACATGCTTACTTGTGCTTCTTTGCCATTAAGGGCCATGCGTTGGATCACGGATTTCCTTCGCTGTAGATCCCTGTTTATCCGCACAGCTGAGGGAGATACTGCGCCTGTTCCATCAGACTACGGGGTGCCACAGGGAAGTGTGCTTAGCCCGCTTCTCTTCAACGTAGTTATGGCCGGTCTTAAGGACTGCATAGGGAGGAAAGTATATTTCTCTCTTTATGCTGACGACATCTGCATCTGGACTACCGGAAAATCTCGCCCCGCCATTCAGCGGCGACTGCAGTCAACCCTTAGCTCCATACACCAATACCTGTTGACGGCAGGATTAGATATCTCGTGGGAGAAGACAGACGTCATCGCCTTCACGCGAAGGAACATGCTTCCATATCGTCTTTCTGTGGCTGGACAGCAGCTCCAGTACTCCACATCATGTAAGTTCTTGGGTGTAACGCTGGACTCCCGACTCTCGTGCGGGCCTAGAGGCGAAACTCTCCAAAGGGATCGCCCTAATGCGACACATTGCTGGCCTCAGGTGGGGCTGCGATGCGCGATCTCTTTTGGCCATTCATCGAGCCTTGGTGCGTGGTCCGCTCCTATACAGCCTTCCAGTATTACACGGGATTCCTCGGCCATCCTCCGAGTCCAAGCTTCAGTGTCTTTTGGCACGTAGCCTTCGTGTGTGCCTGGGCGTGCCAAGAACAACGGATACTTGTTTAGTCATGGCAGAAGCGAGAGAGACTCCGCTTGCTATCCAGCGCTTTAATGAGACGAGCCGTCACTATCTCCGTTTGTTGGCTCATCACTGGCAGCACCCTTTACTGCTGAACCTTTCCCGTCGCAGGAATAACAAGTTCAGGTCCTGCATTCAACAGCTAAAGCCTCACCTGCCACGTTTTCAAGTTGAACCCCAGGCGCGTTCAAGTCCACCTTGGACACTCCCTCTGCCATCTGCTTCACTATCCGTTCCCGGGCTGCAGAGAAAGGATGATGTCGCTGCAGGTGTGTCCAAGGCGCTCACACTGGATATGATGAGCGAGCTGTATGCAGGCTTTACTCCTGTTTTTACGGATGGCTCGTCCACAAAATCCAGCTCTGCATGCGCCTATATTATTCCGTCCGAAGACATAACTGGTATCTTCCGTCTCTCGCATCTGACGTCGTCAACATGTGCTGAGCTACATGCTTTGCTCTTTGCCATGCGCAGGATCCTGCAGTGTTCAGCTTGGCCATGGGTCTTCTACATAGACTCGAAAGCTGCTATCCAATGCCTCGCAACAATGGGCATTCGAGGTCCTCTCGTGTCCATTGTTGCTGACGTGCTTGAAACTTACAAGGAGCTGCTAGACCTGGGCCACTGCATAGTATTACAGTGGGTACCTGGTCATGTCGGCGTACCCGGCAATGAAGAGGCCGACCGGGCGGCCCTGCGGGGTCATCATACAGCTTCAGCCCACTCTATCATCTTGCCCAAAGGTGATCGTCAGGCCCTCGTCCGTGCTCTCTCTGCAGACAAGACAAGATCACAGTGGCTGCATGACATTACACCCTACTCTCTGCTCCACGCAGTGGATCCTTCTCTTTCACTGTCGCTTCCTCATCGCCTTCCGCGACACTACGCATCCCTGCTTCACCGCATGCGGCTGAATGTTGCATTTACACCAGTTATGAGGCAGCGTCTTGGCCGTGCGCCCTCGGACCTTTGTGCAGCATGCAGTGTGCGTGCAGACCTGCACCACCTACTTATGGACTGCCCGGACTACCAGCGGGAGCGTGCGATCTTGCAGCACGAACTGCATGCGATCGATCATCGCCCCTTTACCATAGGCAAGGTGCTGGGCCCATGGTCCAGTCCAGCTCATACACGCCAAGGTCTGCGTCACCTCTGGGACTTCTTGTCATCAACAGGCCTCTCCACCCTGCTTTGATTACCGGACCCCTTATCATATCCATCATCATCTCTCATCACGTACAAGTGGCACTGGGGCAGCGCCCAGCCTGCTGGCCGGCATCAGCCCCATCTCATCATCGTATCTCTATTTGTGTGTGTGTGTGTGTGTGTGTGTGTGTGTAGCGGAAATGAACAACGTTAAAGAGCAACTTCCCATGAGCAGGTACACCTTCCCGGGGTTTCATGTCCCTTAATCGGTCAACTTCACCGTGCGAAGACGGCGGCCTCCGGATCACAAATGACGTTCACACGGGAACGCGGCTGTACTTATAACGCATGTTTCTTCCGTAAGTATTAAAGGTTCGATTGGCTAGATATGAGGCAAGATAAACAAAAAATAACAAACTGACCCGCCTGACCTCAAGAAACCACTGGAAAGTGTGGCTCGTCGGTTCGTTGACAGCTTATCTGTTCGGGAATGCCATTTTTCTTTTAGTTTTCATGTTGGCCAAAAGAAAACGCAGCCAAGCGCCGTTTCGGCACGTGAATTAAGGAACTGCGACAAGTTTTGTATAGTTGCCACCAACGAGTCGTTTCTCTTACCCATAAAAGCCCGAAAACCGAGACCGACTCGTGAGTCGCGAAGCATTTCGGTGACGCTCTATATTTCCGTGTTTTAGTTGACGTTACGAATATTGACCGATAAAGCAAACACGATTCATTCCAGTGTCGCCCAAACTGCACCTATCTTGATGCTTTTGCACGAAATGAACTACCGTTTTCGTGTTCACAAATTCGCTTCGTCTTGCTTCTTGAGCAACTCGGAAGGATACTCTGTCCTAGTGGCGTCACTAGGGGGGTGCGGGGGGTGCGGGCCGCACCGGGTGCAGCGCGGAGAGGGGTGCAGTCCCAGCGCTGAAGGCGAACCGACGACGAGCATTCACGCTCCAGCCTTCAGGTTGCCGCCGACAATGCCGCGTTTACGGGTGCTCACGGGTGCTGTCCGCAAGCGGAAGACCCCTCAGGCGGACACCCAAGACGTCGAAGGCAGTGTAGGAAGTACGAGGTAATCTAACTGGCAAGGACTCGGTGAAAGGGTAAGACTGGAAAGGCGTGACATCCGTCTCAAGGGGTTAGAGCGTCAAAAGTCCTACATGTTAAAGAGGCTCAGGAGAAAACGACATCGCGCACCGAGAAGCGAACAAGACGGGCACGCACAAACAAGTGTTTACGCACATAATCAACAGCGCGCCTTCAGAGCAGCATCATTTTTGCCTGGTGCACAACTTCTAGGCTGGTCAGCCACTCGAATGTTCCTGGCGTACGTCGCTCGAAACTGTGCTGCGTCTGCGTTCATCTTTCCTCCTCGCCCCAGGCAACACACCTCGAACGCTTCCAGTCTGAATGAAGCAGCGTAAGCGACACAAGGACTGCGGTCATGTGACGTCAGATATACGTGGACTGCGTGATGTTCTTGTTGTTGGGGGACGGGAAGAGGAGAAAGGGGGTTTCGGATGGTGTATAGCCGCACCGGATGCCGCCGACCCTAGCGACGCCACTGCTCTGTCCGCTCTTTAACTTGGCGCACCGTGAACGATTTCTCGGTCACGGCGTTCATGACCCCCTGACGCACTATGTGCGACCACTTGACCGGGTTTTCAAATGGAATTCTTCCTACAACGTCCCTGAGCAGCGCCGCCGCAGGAAAAACGCGTAACTTTTGTTCTTCCACTAGCCCTACTTGCACGGGGCTCTCGTCAATGGTTTTGAACTTATCGGAAGTCCGGGGGAGACCCAAAAAGCTCCCGGTAACCGCAGCGCTGAGTTGGTGACTTATCGGAGGTGCACAACTAAAGCTACCTAATAGAGAGGTTTAATTCCTTGTATGTTATCGCCTTCCGTACCGGTACACTTACGAGTATAAGAGGGATAACGTTGGGCGAAAGCAGGCAATCTGCCTGCCTGAACCGACGGTATGTTGCTTTGGGGAGAGGGAATATGAGATGGGCAGATGGTCACAAGTTTCACATGGCCATTTCACAGGCGACACTGTGCCCTGATGGCGAACCACGTGGCGAACGACAGGCGGGGTGGAGTGGGGGATAAGAATGACCTTGAAGTTAAGCTTTATGAGCGAGTACGAGCATATCGTCATATGTCTCATCTAGACATTTCAAAAAACATCCTTAGTTACAAGCCCTGTAGCCAATTACGACGAGGTAAACTTAAAAAAAATAAACGACGAGGCGGCGTTCCCGCTGAAAAGTGAAAACTATACACAAGTACGACGCATAAAAAACTTTTGCTTCACTTCTGTTTTATTTAATGATGTCACTTGTCTGTCGGACTTGGTCGCTCCCAGTTGTGTCGCCCTCGTCTGTGTCCATTCAAGGCCTTCGACTCGAGCCTTTCTGGCGGTACGGGGCCATTTCATCCAACGAGCTGTTACATCCATCGTGTCATTACATCCATCGATGGACGTACTGGCACGATGATGGATGTAATAGCACGGTATGGATGTAACGACGCGTTGGACGTAACAGCATGATGGATGTAATGACACGATGGATGTAACGACACGATGGACGTAACGGCCAAAAAATCTGGGTCGCCATGGGGGCGATGGGAGGTAAGAATTCGACGGGAGACGAAGCCCGGACTAAGGAATAGCAGGAGTGAACCGGTGACCTGCCTGTGTTCCAGACGACTACCGCCCGCAGGCGGTTGCTGGTCAGTGGCAATTACAAAAGGTATAGCAGTGACTTAACAGTAAAATATCACAGTTCCTTCAGCAGCGCGGCCATAATTGATAATAGCAAAGTGCATACTATATTTTAGTCAGTGCATCAGTTACAAACAGCGCTTCATTCGCGGACTATAACATTATGTACATGGCGAAATCCCAAAGTCTATCACGCATTTCAGGTACGTTGCGACGTCTTCATATTGAACGGGGGCACACAAAAAATAGAGGCGAATTAGTCCCATCTCTTCGGCATGTCGGGCGATCCTCTCGCGGATTCGTGGCCTTTGTGGCTTGAGCAGCGCTGCTGGGTCGCACAGGAGAAGCCGCAGTGGGTACTTTGCGGCGTGCTGCACCTTCTGCTAGCAGTTCCGCGAGACTCGGGAGCTGGTTCGGGAGTTGGTCATGGAGTACATTATGACAACTCTCAACCACATTCGTGGTGCGTGCTTCGGATTCGCCAAAGTGGTTCTATACGTCACGGACGGGAACGTATGTCAGCCAAAATTACGGAAGCAGGATATGAACTGCTGCAGCAGAGCGCTCAGAAGAGGTAATACTTGCTGAGGTGGATTGGAAATGTAATCCTCTCTGAACGGGAGACGGAAATGTTCGGGGAGGAAGGGCCTTACCACCCTGAACCACTCTCGTAATACTTCATTCTCTCGCCCCGCTTGTCATTTATCGCTTTCGCATATTGAAAGGCGCAACCACTTATTTTTATCGGCTCATTGACACGTACAGCGCTGAACACTGTCACTACTGCAGTCATAGCTGCAACTTTCAAGTGACCTGAGCTTTGTAGTGTTCCCAAGTGGCTGAAACGGCGTAGGAGTGTGTCACAAATTACACCAAGGGCTTATTCATGGGCGGTTGTGTCACTGTCACGTCGCCTGGTGAGCGCAAACTCCACAGGGTGGCACTCTCCTCGTACCGACACACGGAGGGTGCACAACCGGATTCGTGAATTCTGGTGAGTTCCCAAAACACTTACTCGGTCTACAAAAGCGCTTCCAAGTCGCTATCTCCGCACATGACGATCATTTCGCTGCCCGGGGTGGAGTCTCTGAATCGGAGGAATTCCTCTCAGTCGAATCCTCGAGACAGCAACAATAACCCGTTTCTGGGTCAACCCGTGGATTTTCCCGGATTTAGGTGACCAGGTGTGTGCACCTTCCTAACTCTATCTGGTACTCGCACAACGTGATCCATTTACAGGCGGTTGTGCCTCATATGCACCAAATGCTCATAACTTCCAAACGTTCAAAAACCCCAAACGCCCATATGCACCGAAAAAAAGTTGGTGGTTTTGAGCCTTTGGTGGAAATGAGCAGGGGGGGAGAAGCTGCTCATAAACACCGAACTTCCAGAACATCCGAATGCTCATATTCACCGAAAGGGACCACAAAGGGGGGGAGGAGGAGGAGGAGTGTCGTTGGGAGGAACCCGAGAGGTCTGCCTGCCTGATTAGGCGGCATGTTTCTCGGGAAGGGAAAGGTGGTGGAGAGGAGGAGAAGAAAGGGTGAAGTGGAAGACCGAGCGGAATCCGCTCGGGGGGAGGATAGCTGCGTCCATGGGCCGACTTCAGGGGAACTGTGCCGGCATACGCCTATTACACATCTGAGGGAAACCCAGGAAAAACCCCAGACGGCACAGCCACCGCGGACCTCCCAGTCTCCAAGCGCACGCGTTACCGCTGCGCCACCGGAGCTGGTACCACAAAGGCCGGGTCTTCCTCTCCGGCATTTGGAACAAGGTCATAGGGTGAGAAAGGTGGAATGAATGGCGACTACCAAGACCACTTAATGTGCCAGTTTGAAGTGTTTATAACAGCTTGGTCCAGCTTGTATGTAGCCAGAACAAATAGAATTGCTTCCTGATCTTGTCGCGTTGTCTGTACTCCGCAAAATAAAGAGAGGAACAGAAAGAACAGACGCAATTTGTACAATACAAGCGGTGTAGCAAATGGAACCGCTTTTATGTTCCTCATCAAATGGCGTGCATCATTTATTGTTCATTAAGATTAATGTTAATTTAAAAAAGCATGTCTTCCAATTTCGAACAAATGAGGAGTGCGAACGATAGCACTTGATTGGCTATGATTCGGTTTATCAGATGTCCACAACGCCGCTCCTGTATTTTTGGGCGCACGGAAGCGCGCGGGACCATTTCTTCCGCCACGCAACCAGGGACCAATTTTTCCGGGATTATTTTTTTTTTCCGGAACTCCATCCAACGTGCTCTACCCACATTCTCGCTCCTATAGTTCTTCATTCTTCGGAGGAGCCTATTTTGTGCCCATTATGCACGGCACAAAATAGGCTCCTCCTCCCGTTTTCAACAAATCTAGGGCGAGAACGTTGTCATTCGGGGTGATGGTTGGCTAGGAGCGTGCTATGTGGTGAAGTTCATTTTTAAGAGTGTACTTCTAATGTACGCTTCATAACGGGTAACATCTCATTACGGCCGAAAGTCTCATTACGGCCGAAAATCGTGTAATCCCCAAGTGTCTCGTTGCGGCCAAAGTCTCAATACGGCCGAAGCTAGTCTCATTACGGCCGAAGATATCTCATACGGCCAAAAAGAAAAAAGAAGCATCCACCATATTAGCTGTGTATATACTGTGTTTTATGCTTCCCAAAATGTGTCCGAGGCGGTTTGCCCCCACGGCTTGTGTCACACACAATGGTTCATTCTGGTCAACTGAACGAACTAGTTCAACAACAACCAAAACATTAGTTCCGCAACTCAGTTCATTGGGCCTCGACACCCACAACGCATACGCCATACGCTTTGATACGCTTCCAAGTCAACTCTGTTCCAAGTGTGACATCTGCGCCATCTAACGAACGTTTTGGCGCCAACGGCTCTGTTCCAAGTCAGAGCCGTTTATAGGGAGAGTTTGGCCATTCTGTGATCTTTTGCCGCCTTGTGGGCGGCGCGTCGGCTGACGTATTTTCACGTGTTCTTACGTAAATTTCGTCACGGGACGGCCTCCCGGCATTGCCGTGACGCCATTTTGGAGATGCCGTCAGCTGGAAGGGACGCATTCATGTAGCAGCCTGTAACAGCCCGTGTTACCGGCTCAACATGGGGGGTTGTGCCGGGCCAAGCTGTAAAAACACGACAGAGAAAGGTTTTCGTCTGTTCCGCTTTCCCTCGGAGCCGCAAAGACGGCGAACATGGATCGAGAATGCACGGCGTGGTGGACCGTGTAACATCACAAAGAACAGCCGGCTTTGCGAGGTATGTATATTATCCACATTTAAAAAATAAGATGCGTGTAAAGCATGCGTGAAACACGTACGGCAACGTAAATATTATGAAGGGAAGTTTTGAGACGCGAATGTCATTGTAAGACTGTGAAGACGGACTAAAAAGCCCTATCGCACACCGCGACCCGGCGTTGCTGGGCAAAGTCTAAATGTGGAAAGAAAAAACAAAAACCAAAAAATAAGACATGCACACACGTTTCCTGCCTTCAATCGAGTACAGCTTCCATGCAAAGATCGAGATATAAGTTGTGACCCACGTGTTAGATCCTCTCCTCGAAAGAACTTGTGGTGTTGTTTTTCTTCAGTCGTAATCTGGCTGACGCAAAGTCGAGTAACGACAAGAACAAAGACCAGCAATGAGCGGAAACATTTTCTTCTTTACTCTCCTTCCTGGAACCCTAGTAACCGTGTTTTGCCGAGACGTTGAAGCAACATATTGCGAATGTTGTCCGATGTGGAGCAACATCGTTAATGTTATTATAATATTGCCAAACGTTTTCCAGCAACGTTGCTGCAACATATTTTCAAGAGGACATTAGCCACGTTTTAGTAACGTTTAAGTAAAACATTACCACAACGTTCCGGCAACAAATTGTGCTACTAGGTAATATATAGTGTTTTAAAGGCAGAAGCAATGTCCCAGTACAACGTGACGGCACTGACGTGTTTGCATATACATGAACTCAGCGGCTAGCTAGCAGTGTCAGGATACGTTAGCTATTTCTGTTTGTGCACAGTGTGTCCATACCCCCTTTTTTCTTAGTCACATTTTGGAAAGGACCAGTTTGAGCAAAATCGAGCTGACAAGTGGAATAAGCTCAAGCCAACAGCAGTGCCAACCATTTTTGATCCAACTAGAGCAAAGCCACAGCGAGGTCCCCTCACAGTAAGGCATTGTTTCTCCCTTCTCATACGTATGCATGTACGTTGGCAAACAGCTTGACGTTCAGCGCTGTGTTCCATGCTTCGTTGTTTTTCTGTCCTTTTGATATGTATATTTATGTCTCATTTTCTACTGCAGCCAGTACATCAAAACTGTCAGACTCCTGAGAGCCATGAGCAGGTGTCACCATACACCGAACAACGGTCCCCAAAGCCTGTAAGTGTTAAGTGGCCGAAAATGCCCATTCCTTTCCATAAGTATGCTTCTTGTAGTGACACCTAGACAGCTGAATCGATATTGAAGCAAGGCCGCCATTCGAAAAGCAGTGACTTGAGATCGCACATGCAATTAATTATGCCCATCAGTTTGATTGGATACCTCGATGGTGCTTGGTTTAAAATATACTCTCTTCTAGCCAGCGGAAAGCAGAGACGAGAACAGTCCTCCAAGCGCATCCATGGCCCACACCTCAGCACAAAACACGGTGGGCACAGTTTTATTTCATAGTGAAATTTCTGCGGTGCAGGGTCTGCTGTCTCTCTCTTCCTGTCTTTTGCAGAGCAGCAAGCCGCACGTGTGTCCCAGTGGTGACCAGACATGCACAGCTGAAGGCAGAACACTGGATGTTGGAACGGTATGTAGGGTGCATGTATAACGCCTCTTGCAGTGACTTGTATCAAACTAAAGAGTGAAGATCTTCCTATGAGATACAGTGTGTGAGTGTGTGTTCCTTCAGGGTCTGGAGCCAATGATGACGAGGAAGTTTGAAATAGAGGTTGGAAGTGCTGCAGCAGAGGTGAAACTCTTTGTTGTTGAATTAGACCAGAGTGTATATTGCAGATGTAAAGAGGTACAAAGCATAGATTTTTGTGGACATAATTATGTGGTTTTCCTTCAGACACCTGTAACAAAGGTGCCAGAGCACAACCAAGGGCAAGCTAAAAGCTCTGCTGCTTACAGCCTCGTAAGTGGCATTAGCAATAGGCAGAGACCAGCCTATGCTTTTGTCCTTCTCACAAGAATGTGAGGAAGAGATATTTCCATACTTTTTATGCTTGAGGAGTGATGACGAATTTATGTGCAGGAACCTGTCCCAAGTGATGTAAACCGTGGCACAGCTGCACAGGAGTGTGACCCCTCAATAACTTGCAAGGACACGGTAATGCCCTCCGCATTTCTTTCTTACTTCTTTTGACTTACATGTGCAATGTAGAACTGAAGGTCACTCATCTCACAATGTCATTACACAGGACGTGGAACTCCTGGGGACTGCATGCGACGATGATGTTTGTAGCATCCCTTCAGTTGAGGTATTACATCATAGCTTTCCAGCACCATCATTATCTCAGCACACCGGCATACTGAGATGCACAAATGTGACCTGATTTCATACCTGAGGTCACAGGTGTTCATTTCAGTGCCTATGTGTGAAGATGCCTATGTGTGATGCTGCACCGGATGAGGCGACATATGTGAAGGCTGCTGGTAATGTGTGATATTTCTGTAATGCAGGTGCCGTCCCCACTTGACCTCAGTGCATGCAGCACATCACAGAGATGCGACATTTCCGTAAGCTGCAGTGAAACGGTAAGGCTCTCCAGGATTCTTCCCTCCTACACACACGCATAGAAGGGAGCCTCAGTTGAAACTAAAACCATTTCTAGACCCTTTCAAGCACTGAAAAGGAACAGCTTTTGGAGCGTATAAAGTGGCTGGAACGTGCTCACCGAAGAGACCAAAAAAAGATCAGGGCCTTGGAAGAGCAGAAAGAAATCTTCCACGAGCATCTCTCAGACATGTTCAATTCGTACCAGCTGTCTGCCATCTCCAGGCACAGCAACCGTGGAAGCAAGTGGTCTGAGAGTACCATTAAGAAGGCATTGCAGCTACACTTCTCCTGTGGAAGCAGCGGGTATGACGACATCCTGGAACAGAAACTCCCATACCCTTCCGCAAGAACGCTGAGACGAAGAGTTGAAGGTTTGTTTTCGTTTCTGTGTGTGCAGTTCCAGAGCTTACTGGAGGAGTGTAGGGTCTCTGCTATGACCATGTTTAGTAACAATAGCTATGAACTACTTAAAGCTTGCCCCTCCCCATGTCTGTCACCCACCTTCAAAATATGAATGGGTAACACCCGTCCCAATTATGTAAGTTTTGTCCACATGGAATGAGTCTTTTAATGATAAATAAATTGCAAGGAAGTACTTAACAGATAAGAAATCTAGTTACTCAGTGAAAGCTGAACACCTTTTCTTTCAGGCATCAAGTTCCAGCCTGGTGTACTGCACGAGGTGTTTGAGCTGCTGCAGGCTAAAGTCCCAGCCCTTGGACCCCAGGAACGATGCTGTCTTTTGATGATAGATGAGATGGCTATTCAGCAGAAGCTCGAGTACGACCCCAGTACCAGCTCCATCCGTGGATACAGCACACTTCCGGTGCCAGGCAAGCAAGAAAAAACACTGGCGACCCACGGACTTGTTTTTATGTTATGCGGAATATCCACACGATGGAAGCAAGTTGTTGGTTATCACTACACGGGTGAGCTTAGGTGCTGTGCTTGCATATCGTGTCTGTCAACTGTGACTATAGACATGGACAAGAAACTGTTTCTTGTCTGAGTTTCTTGTCCTTGGCCGTGTGTTCATAGTCACAGTTGTCAGCTACGTACCAACCAACACCACACATTTTGCTTTTGCATGTCATGTCTCTGGTGTGACTACTTCGTCGTATTTCATTGTTGTGAAAAATTATTCCAGGAGGCTCGTTCAGTGGAGTGGACGCAGGAAACATGACGGTTGACATAATAAAAAAATGCCATGCCATCGAGCTTAATGTTCTGGCCATAACCACAGACATGGGACCAGGGAATAGATCTATGTGGCAGTTGTTCAAGGTAAGTGCCCTTCTTCTTCCATTCAGATTTCCACAAGAACTTTGCTTAATTGATTGTCTGAATTTTAGGTTAACGCTGGTAAACACAGTCATGTTGCCAATATAATACGACACCCCTCCTTGGCAGACAAAGAAATACGTGTTCTGGCAGATGTTCCACACATAGTGAAAAACATGTGTGGTCACCTTGTCAACAACCAGAGGATAGTGTTGCATCCTGACGACGTGCACGAGAACAACCTGCAGGGCTGCATTATCTCTCTCGACCCCCTAAAGAAACTTGTGGACTTTCAAGACGGCAGTGTCTTTAAACTCGCACCAAATCTCAGAAAGGAGGTTATTGAACCAAATCATTTTGACAAAATGAAAGTTTCAAATGCTATGAAGATATTCAGTCATGCAACAGCAGTGGCTCTGCGCTACATGGTAGACAAGCACGGATGGCCACAACACGTCTTGACAACAGCATGGTTCATTGAACAAGTGAACCATTGGTTTGACCTCATGTGTAGTCGCCATCCCGTTATGGCTCTGAGCAACCACAACATCGACAAGCACAGGGAGGCAGTAGCCTTCCTTGAGAAATTCATGAAATTTTTTTCACGTGCGAAGATCGGAAATGGGCACTTCAAACCATGTCAGTGCGGGGTGCTCCTTTCTACCACGTCCATTCTCCAGCTACAAAAGCACCTCCTTGAAGATTTGAAGTTTGACTACGTCCTCACTTCAAGGTTCACGCAAGACAGTCTGGAAAACTTTTTCTCAACCATTCGACTTAGAAACCCCATCCCGACTCCACTTGAATTTAAAATGGCACTGAGGATTATCAGCATATCACAGTACCTCAAAGTGTCCACCACCGGATCCTACGAAGTGGATGACGGAGCGTTCTTTCTTGCTGATTTTGACACCATGAAGCAGAATGCACAAATATTACCTGACATTGACACCGACAACCTGACCTACGGAATGCCTCACCTCACCCAATCGGAACAGAGTGCCTTCTTCTACTATAGTGGGTACATCGTATCACGTGTCCTCAAGAATAATGTTACATGTGAACAGTGCCGAAGTGTCCTAACTACAAAAAATGTGACTTCAGCTGCAAGTGTTTTTACTACAAGCAAGTGTTACACACCTGGAGCTCTAGTGTATCCTTCTGACAGGGTGTACAACATGCTACTGACATGTGAAGACTGTTTTGTGAAGATGATTGTACAGTGCATGGACAAAGAAAACATTGTTATGACCCTTCAAGGCATAATGATGGATGCCACAGCAGAAGTGAACATACCTAGCTGCCATCATGTGAAAGAGAAACTGATCAAGAGGTTCTGCCATGCTCGCTTGCAACTGCATTTGTCAGACCTCAGCAAGAAAAGCAACACAAAATCGAAAGACATGGGAAGTAAGAGCATGTGTGCTCCAACACGCCATAAGTGAAGTGAGTACAGTAGCTTCAAAACTGTGTGTGTATAGTGTGTATATTTGCTTTTTAGCCTGTATTGACAGAACTGTCTTCAGTCCCTGTGGCTGCAGAACAAAAATGTGATGCGGTAAGTCTTTATATGTGCTTTATTTGTGTGAGAAATGGACTCACTTGTAAATATCCCTTTATAATTATTGCATACATGTGACAGTGTTTTTGTGAGAAATGGACTCACTTGTAAATATCGCTTTATAATTATTGCGTACATGTGACAGTGTTTTTGTGAGAAATGGACTCTCTTGTAAATAGCCCTTTATAATTATTGCGTACATGTGACTGTGTTTTTGTGAGAAGCGGACTCACTTGTAAGTATACCTTTTTCACTATTTATATACCAAGCAAGAGTGTAAATTTTGTAGTGTTATATATGTGTCTTCCTTGTGTACCCTCACCTTGAAGTGGTAAGGGAGCTTGTGTGCTTCTGTGAATCTGTGGGCTCAGCCAACTAAGGGCCACCCATGTTGGAAAGGTCACAGCTGAGGAGCCAGACCAAGAAGGGTACAAAATATATGCAGAAAATAAAAGTTGTAGGCAGTGCAGCAGTGTATGCCTGTGTGACCAGCGAACGTTTGAAACGTTTTGCTGGTACTGGCGTTACCATTGCGTTGGTGGTCTTCTCTGTTGGGCAAGATTCTTACATAATCCCGTGGAGTTCGCGTGCACGTGGAGTAAACACAATTGAAGCGTGCAGCAGGGTAAAATCGCGCGAGTCTTTGTTTTCCTGCGGGCATTGCGGCCGACGATAATCGTTTATCGGCCCGTCGTTTTAGTGATCGAGTTTTAGTACATCGGAAGGTAGCAAGCCGAAAAATTCGGCGGCTGACCACTCTCATCCCACACGAAGGTGTTTACGAAATCGATATGACAAATAAGGTTATCAAATCTAAGCTCCCTTAGGCCCGGTTTCACCAACGCCAATTAACACTTGAACCGATATCAACGGTTCCTTAACTTTAATTTAACGCTTAACTGTGCTTCACAAAAGGGAGTTATTATTACTGAAACATTCCTCACGTCGCCAACTAACGTGTACCAAAAATAGTTGAGCGTTAACTTTTAACAACGCTTGGTCACTGTTCAAAGTTAACCAGTGTTGGTGAAACGGTGCCTTACTCGCTCCAAAGAAAGAAGGCAATGCGACCGACTTATGTTTTCGGAACCGTTGACCTGAACACCTTACCGATTAATAGTCGCCGGTTTATTTTACTTGCGCGTTGCATTTTGCACCGTGCCCGAGCATACATAACAGTATGAGCGCTGTAGTGAGCAAAACAACGAGGCTTGATATGCGGCGAAGCCGACGATGCAGAGCCTCGCCTCACGGCTATGAGCCTGCGCGGGCAGACATCACTTCGGCGCGCATGCGCACTGGCGACTGATCCAGAATGGCGTCGGCGCCAGTGCTGGGACTTTCCTCCGCCCGCCGAGTGACGTAAAACGACACGCTTCAAAATAGGCTCCTCCCAATGGCCAAACTCTCCCTATAAACGGCTCTGTTCCAAGTGTGACATCTGCGCCATCTAACGAACGTTTTGTAAAGCTAACAAAGCACATGCGCGCAAGAAGAAGGGCGGGAGACCACGGCGCATACGCTGTGGCCTTGAGTGGCTCTGACGCCAGCGCCCACAGGGGGCCAGAAAGCCGCCATTTTTGTAACTACCCCCAAGCGGTCGCTTTCCGCAAAATCGCCATCTTGTCGTGTTCAACGTCACGGAACTATCGCCCAATCACATCTCGGCTTGGCTTGTTTTCTTTATTATGTTTTGTTTCTCCGTCTCAGCTGATCCGTGCCATCTGCTTCGCCGCTTTCGACGTCCGCTTTGACTTCGCGTGTTTGGCTATTGAATTGCTGTTTGCTTGCCACACATGCCACTTCTGTGACAGGCCATGGTAGTGTGTTGTTATTCCGGTTGCGCTAATCGTTCAGAGTTTTCAAGTAAAGAATCTGGCATAACGTACCACCAGTAAGTATATACCCCTGTGCTCTCGGTTTCGATTCGTCTCATTATGTTGCCTTTGTTTGTTCTCGGCGGTACGTTTTAGCTTTCCCCGAGACGAGTCCTTACGATTGCAATGGGTGAATGCGATCGGGAGACCGGATTGGGTGCCAACGAAGTACAGCCGAGTGTGCTCGAAACACTTCAGGAACGAGGACTTCGACAGAACGTCGCTAACACGCGTGCGCCTGCGGGAGGGTTCCGTTCCTGTCGCACATCCGTCGGTTCAAGTTCACCAGGTACGTTTCGCCATAATTATGGTCGATAATCAATTGCATATAGCCACACTATGGGCCCAGAGCTTGGGTACAAAGGGAATTAATGCAAGGGACATGTTAGCGGTCAAATTTGCCAAGTATTTGCTCGAGGTCAGGCCCTTTGACCACAAAATACGTTCACCAGTTCTTTTGTGTCTTTGGTGTTTAAAAGTCTGGTAAATACAACTCGTTCGTTGTCACCTCAGGAGGAGCATGACTTGCCAGCCAGACGGGAACCTAGCGGGCAAGAACCGGCGTGTGCACGCCTGAACCCGGCACACAAGAGCAAATTAACGTGAGCCTGCCTGAGCCTGACACACAGGAGGAGATTGAAGTGAGCATGGCGTCTGGATCTGACACTCAAGAGCCAATGGATGTGGGCCTGCTCGAAGCAAAGACACCAGAGCGAATCCATGTGAGCACATATTTGAAAGCCTTTCAAATGTGATGCCGAACAATAGTATGCCGTTACAGGTAGACAGAACTACAAGCACACTTCTTGTGTCTGCTGTGGTAGGTATCATTTTTTTAGCATTAACCGCACAGTTTGTTTCACGAGTAAATCTTCATGGGTTTGTGCTGCCTTCATGTTTTTATTTGTTTTATACGATACATCAATTTCTCAGTCTTGCTTACACTTAGTGGAGTGAAAGATGAACTGTATCGCATGCTAGTCCTTGAGTTAGTTAGCAAGCTTCCTATTCATTGTCATCCCCAGTTGACCATTAGGTCTTACTCAGAATTGAGCCACTTGCTCTGTGGCAGTGGTTGCCCAAACACTGGCCTCCCTTTCTCTTCTCCAAGTGTGTCATGTTTCGGTTTTTCAGGCTGTACAGAAGTTAGACCCAAGGTGTTATGCTCTTACTCATAATCGTGTGTAGGGAATCAACAGCTTAGGCTTCACTACTAAGCCACCTACCACAACTTCAATGTGAAGCCTCAGCAGCACAAACAAATGAACCACAGATGCATTGTGCCTGTCATGCACTTACACATTCGGTGCCTGGCTTGCATGTCACATGTATATAGTGTGCGACATTAAAAACTGATCAGAGCTCTTCATGAAGAGAGCAATAATCCTAAACCAGAGAGCATCTATGTTGCACATGAGTTACAACCAGGTGCTACTTTTGATGTGACACCTGTTTGTAACCCAAGTACCACAAAGGTAGCCTCCGGTTTCCGTTTATCAGTCTTACTGTGATGCACTCTGATCAGTTCTTAATGATGCACCCTGCAATATATCTATGGCATGACGATCACACAGAAGAGCAAAAATCATGAGAACACAGTAGGATTTAGTTCGGGCAACTATATTTGAAAAGCATTTCCAACGACCATAAAACCACATAAAACCCACTTCCTCACAGGTACCCCAAACAGATCTTGTACAGATTTAAACATGCCCTACGCATGAAAAAAACACTGTTCACTTTAATGCCCATCAATCGCATTTTCCATTAAAATTTCGCACACTGGGTCACTGCTTCGAAGACTACTCCCGCACGGTGTAAACCGAGGTTGTCCGCTACCCCCTCATATCTTGGCTTTAACATGGTGTTCAATGGACCAATCCCAGCATGCGCCTGGCATTTGTCCATACTGGATCCCAGCCGCGAATAATCCTGGATCCGCCCATGCTTTCCACGATACAGCACCAAACTCCATCTACAAGTGCTGCAGGACTTTTGAATCTTTATTTGGAAGTTTTCGTTTTGTTCTGATTATCAAGGGGCCCTGAATGAAACAGTGTTTTAATGATAATGGTTCTTGCGTGCACTCTCCTTCCAGTCCAGCCCCACACCAGCCAAGGCTTCCAGCAGTATCAGTTCCGACACACCAGGGCAATTTGAACAGTCGCGCACGGTAAGCCTTCGGAAGTATTGACACTAGGGGCTTCTCTCATTCTCTCTCCACTGCAAATCAAATGTAGCCTTCCTCTTTGCCTCTGAGTATTGGGACTTTACACCGCGGTTGTGTACTTAATTTAATTTCTTTTCAGGGCTCTTCCGTTTGTCTGTTCACAAGCTTGACTCCGAACACTAGCAGGCCTGACCCCATGGTAAGGATTGTGCTCTCAGCGGAAAGACTAGGATGTACATAACTAACGCACAGGGGTTATGATCATACTGAACATCCTGTGTATTACATTTGTACTGCTATTTCCACGTCTTTCCAGGACACAACCCCCAGTGGCTCAACTGCAAGCACCAGCAGATGTGAACCTTTGGTAAGAATTGTACTCGACGTGGAAAAGAATTGCATGTTCATAACTAATACGTTAAGATTCCACTGTAGGTGCTGACTGCACCATTCAAGTATATGTTCCAGGAGCAGGCTTTCAAATACCTTATTTCATACAGTACAGGTGCATAAGGGAAAACCAATTAGACTTGAGCATACAGTTTAAACATATTATTGCCCCTTTCACGTCTACATTTCAGTACAGTGCAGTGCCGTTAGTTGCAGCCTGTTGTATAGTTACTGGCCCGAGGAAACATTTCTCAAATTATCTGTTGCCAGCACTTATTGGTGTTAGCAATGGGTATGAGGGTAGTCTGAGTGAACTAAGAGGGACAGTCTTTCTGACAAAACTGATCTGTCTCTGCTGCAGCGATGTTGGCAACACTTGTAGCCTAATAGTTATAGTTACAAAGCTCAGAGAGTGCTCTATATCATGGAGGGAATTCCCAGCTTGGTATGCATGCTGCTGATTATTACTAACCCCAATACTTGTCACAATGAATTGTACTGTTTGAATCAATAAAGATGGATTTGATCAAGCGCAATGGCGTGGAGAAACTTCTGTGATCTGCATGGCTGACTTTTTGTCATCTACTGTGACCACTGCAATGTGGATCTCTCCTCTAGTGAGTATATGCACAGTGTGTCAAAAAAGGAGCAGTGTTGTGCTACTGTGTCTCATGATACTAGGTCCTAATTCACAAAGATATAAGGGTGCGATTGCTTCCATTCAGTGCTAGGTAAATATGTCAAGAGTGCTCATAGTAAACAGTTAAATTGGAGACATCCAAGGTCTGTTTATCTGTACGAGTGATACGCTGAGAGCTGGCAGCTCACTATAGGCAGGCTAACTGCCGCATCAGATGTTTTTTTTTAATTTTAGTAAACATAATGTTAGGACAGTAACTGTAGACCTTCATACTTTCTTCGAATAGCCACCATATGAGTAGGTCCTGTACCAGACAGGCAATCATGCTGTGTTGTAAAGGAACTCTGAGCAAGCAGCTCCTACATGTATCTGACCAGAAGCACAACCTGTGCATGACTGCATGGCCTTGCATGTGGCTGCCACGTACTATCTAAATTGTTCACAGCTGAGTATTAATGAGGTTATTGGTACCTGTTGTCTCAGGCGACATCCTCTGAAGACACGCCAGTAAAGGCCTTCCTCAAAAAGGAAGTCAAACGTATAGGCAACCTGCATACCCTCAGCAAAAAACGAATCAAGGCCTTGCAGCAGGCACAAAGACGCATCAAGCAGAAAGTTGCAAAGCTACAGCATGTGATATCCCATCTCACATCTCAGAACATTTTACTTCAAGAACACGCAAGCTGCCTCGAAAACATTGCCGGTGCAAACAAGGACTTGCTGATGAGGCAGTCAGCAAAAAGTGAGGGGACAAGCTTGCCTCATAAGTACAGCCCAGAGTTACGAGCGTTTGCACTTACCTTACATTTCTATTCGCCACGTGCATATAACTATGTAAGGCAGGTCTTTGACACGTGTCTACCCCACTCACGTACGATACGGAAGTGGTACCAGTCAGTCGAAGGTGAGCCAGGGTACTCAAAAGAAGCGCTGTTAGCCCTGCAGATGCGTGTTACGGACAACAACCAGAAAGCACTGTCAACTGTATGCAGTCTTATGGTTGATGAGATGGCGATTAGGAGGCATGTCGAGTGGGATGGGAAAAGGACTTATGGCTTCGCAACCGTTGGGCCAACCTCGGAGGATTCTTGTGCTGTAGCAAAGGAGGCATTTGTCATCCTACTTGTTTCGTTACATGAGCAGTGGAGGCTGCCGATAGGATACTTCCTTGTAGATGGAATAACTGGCGAGCACACACACACACACACACACAAATAGAGATACGATGATGAGATGGGGCTGATGCCGGCCAGCAGGCTGGGCGCTGCCCCAGTGCCACTTGTACGTGATGAGAGATGATGATGATTATGATAAGGGGTCCGGTAATCAAAGCAGGGTGGAGAGGCCTGTTGATGACAAGAAGTCCCAGAGGTGACGCAGACCTTGGCGTGTATGAGCTGGACTGGACCATGGGCCCAGCACCTTGCCTATGGTAAAGGGGCGATGATCGATCGCATGCAGTTCGTGCTGCAATATCGCACGCTCCCGCTGGTAGTCCGGGCAGTCCATAAGTAGGTGGTGCAGGTCTGCACGCACACTGCATGCTGCACAAAGGTCCGAGGGCGCACGGCCAAGACGCTGCCTCATAACTGGTGTAAATGCAACATTCAGCCGCATGCGGTGAAGCAGGGATGCGTAGTGTCGCGGAAGGCGATGAGGAAGCGACAGTGAAAGAGAAGGATCCACTGCGTGGAGCAGAGAGTAGGGTGTAATGTCATGCAGCCACTGTGATCTTGTCTTGTCTGCAGAGAGAGCACGGACGAGGGCCTGACGATCACCTTTGGGCAAGATGATAGAGTGGGCTGAAGCTATATGATGACCCCGCAGGGCCGCCCGGTCGGCCTCTTCATTGCCAGGTACGCCGACATGACCAGGTACCCACTGTAATACTACGCAGTGGCCCAGGTCTAGCAGCTCCTTGTAAGTTTCAAGCACGTCAGCAACAATGGACGCGAGAGGACCTCGAATGCCCATTGTTGCCAGGCATTGGATAGCAGCTTTCGAGTCTGTGTAGAAGACCCATGGCCGAGATGAACACTGCAGGATCTTGCGCATGGCAAAGAGCAAAGCATGTAGCTCAGCACATGTTGACGACGTCAGATGCGAGAGACGGAAGATACCAGTTATGTCTTCGGACGGAATAATATAGGCGCATGCAGAGCTGGATTTTGTGGACGAGCCATCCGTAAAAACAGGAGTAAAGCCTGCATACAGCTCGCTCATCATATCCAGTGTGAGCGCCTTGGACACACCTGCAGCGACATCATCCTTTCTCTGCAGCCCGGGAACGGATAGTGAAGCAGATGGCAGATGGAGGGTCCAAGGTGGTGTTGAACGCGCCTGGGGTTCAACTTGAAAACGTGGCAGGTGAGGCTTTAGCTGTTGAATGCAGGGCCTGAACTTGTTATTCCTGCGACGGGAAAGCTTCAGCAGTAAAGGGTGGTGCCGGTGATGAGCCAACAAACGGAGATAGTGACGGCTCGTCTCATTAAAGCGCTGGATAGCAAGCGGAGTCTCTCTCGCTTCTGCCATGACTAAACAAGTATCCGTTGTTCTTGGCACGCCCAGGCACACACGAAGGCTACGTGCCAAAAGACACTGAAGCTTGGACTCGGAGGATGGCGAAATCCCGTGTAATACTGGAAGGCTGTATAGGAGCGGACCACGCACCAAGGCTCGATGAATGGCCAAAAGAGATCGCGCATCGCAGCCCCACCTAAGGCCAGCAATGTGTCGCATTAGGGCGATCCCTTTGGAGAGTTTCGCCTCTAGGCCCGCTATATGTCTTCTCCACGAGAGTCGGGAGTCCAGCGTTACACCCAAGAACTTACATGAGGTGGAGTACTGGAGCTGCTGTCCAGCCACAGAAAGACGATATGGAAGCATGTTCCTTCGCGTGAAGGCGATGACGTCTGTCTTCTCCCACGAGATATCTAAGCCTGCCGTCAACAGGTATTGGTGTATGGAGTTAAGGGTTGACTGCAGTCGCCGCTGAATGGCGGGGCGAGATTTTCCGGTAGTCCAGATGCAGATGTCGTCAGCATAAAGAGAGAAATATACTTTCCTCCCTATGCAGTCCTTAAGACCGGCCATAACTACGTTGAAGAGAAGCGGGCTAAGCACACTTCCCTGTGGCACCCCGTAGTCTGATGGAACAGGCGCAGTATCTCCCTCAGCTGTGCGGATAAACAGGGACCTATCGCGAAGGAAATCCGTGATCCAACGCATGGCCCTTAATGGCAAAGAAGCACAAGTAAGCATGTACAGGATGAAAATGCGACTGACGGTATCATACGCCCGTTTCACATCGAGGAATACAGCCACCATTATCCTTTTGCGGACCATTGCTTCCTGTGCTGCGGACACTAAGTCGATGATGGAATCCAGCGCTGAGCGGTACTGACGGAAACCCGACATTTCTTTGGGAAAAAAAGATCTCTTTTCGAGCCACCATTGAAGTCTGTGAAGTATCATGCGCTCCAACAGCTTCCCGACACAACTGGTTAGGCTTACCGGCCTAAATGAGGACAATTGTGAAGGGATCTTGCCTGGTTTCAGCAAGGGGACGACGCGTGCGCGTTTCCAGGCTTCGGGCAATTTACCTTCCCTCCAGGATGCATTCAAAGCTGACAGAAGACACCCCCGTGACTGCTCATCCAAGTTACGGAGCGCCAGATATGATATGTCGTCCGGACCAGGAGAAGACCGGGCTCGAGAGAGATGAAGGGCGTTCATAAGTTCAGCCAGCGAGAAGTCCATATCCATAGCGGGATCACTGACTGGAGCGGCATCGGCAACTTGCGCAGTTATAGAAGATGCGTAGCACCGGAACGCCGTAGTCGACATTGCTTGTGACCCAGCTGTTATAAGGTGGCAAAAGGAGAGAGCAACGTCTTTTTCGCTTTTGTGCTGCGCCAAAGCAAGGGCGCCCAATGGGTTACGCGAGGGAGGTGCATCCTTGAGGGACCGCAGCACACGCCACACTTTTGCAGGACTGACAAACGGCGTCAGCGTTGCACAAAATTTCCTCCATCGCTGCCGATCCAGCGCCGCTAAGGCCTTGGAGACAAGCTTTGCGGCACGACGGGCCTCTTGAATATCCTCGAGGATGCCAGATCTACGAGCTTTGCGCTCTGCGCGTCGCCTATACGCCCGAAGCTTCTCAACTCGGGGACTCGTTCCATGGTGGCCAGGGATCACTTTCACACGTGAGCTGCACCGCTGCAGGGCGTCCTGAAGGAGAGAAGTTACGCCCTCCGAGGACATGTCCTCGCCCATGTGGGTGGCACATTCATTGCGGAAGGATTTCCAATTGATGAGAGTGACCCACCGCCTGCGAGCACGGCCTGCACAACCGTCGAACGAAATGAAGATGGGAAGGTGATCGCTGCCTCGGCCATCAGGACCAGGAGACCATGTGAGACGTGGAAAAACATCGCTGGAGCAAACTGGCGAGCAAAGAAGTAACCTTGTCCTTCAAGGCTTGTCTCTTGTGCACAATGTTGGAGTGAAGGTTGTATCTGTTACCTGCGACGGTGCTGCAGCAAACTTGTCAATGTTGAATAACTTAGGATGCTCGCTGCAGTTTGAAAATCTAAGGACCAGCTTTCCCCATCCTGACACAGCCGAGCCCATAAGCGTATTTCTTGACGCTTGCCACATGCTGAAGTTAATACGAAATGCATTTTCTCACTTCAAGTCCTTCATTGATGAAGATGGCAAGGAAATATCATGGGACTACATAGAGGCACTCCACTCACTTCAACAGAAAGAGGGGCTCCATGCCGCAAATAAACTAAGGAGGGCGCATGTTCAGTGGCAGCGGCAGCCCATGAAAGTCAATCCTGCTGCAGAGCTTTTAAGCATGAGCATTGCAGATGCCATACATGAGTGTCGTGATCTAGGTGTATCAGGGTTTGAGGACTCGGAGGCAACTGAGAGGTTCCTGAGAGTTATCAATAATGTGTTCGATGTGTTGAACTCCGTCAATATGCACCAGAAGTCATGGAAGATGCCGCTCTGTCCGGAAAACATCGAAAGGGCACGCACAATGTTTCAAATAGCCACAACATACATTTGCAGTCTACGGAGGAGCAACTCTGGGCCACTTCTTGTGCAGACTAACCGGAAAACTGGGTTTCTTGGTTTCATCACATGCTGCAAGAGTGCCATCGAGCTCTATGACTTTCTCCACTCTAAGAACCTTGTGACATACTTCCCAACACATCGCGTCAGTCAAGATCATCTGGAACTGTTCTTTGGTTTAGTACGTTCGCACGGAGGATACAACAATAATCCTACTGCAAGGCAGTTTGCAGCAGCATACAAAAGATTGATCATTAACACCGAAGTGGAAGCCTCTCATAAAGGAAATTGTTTACCACTCGAAAATGTCTCCATACTGCACGTCAGCAGCGCTAGACAGCCCCTATCGGAAGACATAATTAACTGGACATCAAGAGGAAGAAGCATACCTGCAGAAGAAGTGACTCTACAGGAGGATCTACGTGAGCATAACTACTTCTCAGACCCAACGGAGCCATCAACTTTTGGTGAAAGAGTGATAGTGTACATTGCAGGACGCATAGTGTGCTACCTGTGCGAGTATCTGAAATGTGACATCTGCATCTCCCACCTGACAGTCCGTACACCTTCCCTCTACCATTCACTAATACAACAAAAGGATTACTTTCACAGACTTCCCTATCCATCTGATGATGTGATCACCATTTGCAGGAAATCTGAGAAGCTGCTGCGTGCAGCTCTTTTCCAGGAGGGCATATCATCGGCAACACTTCTGCAAAGGTTAATCTTACAAGTGCTGGAGTCTATGATGGACAGGGGTGTGTTCAGCTCCATACGTAATGACCACATGCTCGAACAGACGTCACTTGAAAATCACTACTTTCATCTAATACGATCTATTGCTCACAAATACTTAAGCATACGCATTCATCACGCTTGCAGACTACGTACAGAAGAGTTGCACAAGATTAGATGCCGGCAAATGTACACTAAGCTTACCCAGTTCAAAGGACAATAATTGCCTTAGGAGCCAAAGTACATGCCACTGTGATTTGTTATTATATTTGCCCTAATAAGTTGTTGTTCCCAATGATAAATGTGTACTAATTGGGCCATAATACTGTTCTGTCATCTGCATTCATATTCCAATACTATACCCAGACGTTGCCCCAGTCCTGAAGCAGTGTCAGCAAAAAGGATTTCTTAGCACGACAGGAGAGAGCAGCCCTACAGCTATAATTACAGGAGAAACGCAAGTACTGCAGCTGATAGACTGGAACAAACGCTGGCAGGCTGCTTGAGGAATGATTGTGTGTGCGCATGAAAGTGAGATTTCGGTGCCTGATGCTGAAAACTGCTACAAGCTTTGTTGCTTTCGGGGTGATTTGGAGGTAAAAATTTTCGAGCACAGTGAGAATGCAATTTATTGCTTAGAACGTTTTGTCAGTTGCAAAAATGCAGAAGTCACACTGCCTCCTTCCTTTGGTTGTATACTCAGCCCGGCTTTTGCAAGCAAAACAAAGCAGTCTGTTGAGAAATCAGCTTTACAGGCACAGTATGAGGTGACAGAAATCAGCAGACCTAGCGTGAAACAATGCGCGCAGGCTGCATTTCAGGTACTACGGTAATTCTTCAAATGTATTATCAGTGATTGTGCCTTATAAATAATGTGAGGTGAATGGAGGAATTACAGTTTTACCCAACAAGTAAAGTGGCACAAGTAACAAGCTCTCCTACAGCATTATTTCGTTTTTCAGACATCCCACTGTCTTCTAATTGTATTACACTTGGAGACCTACTTTTCTACTACAACGCGACAGTAATAACCAAGGCTGGATGATCTTATAAAATGAAACGGACAAAAACAAACGAACGGCGTTACAATGTTTACATCGACCCAGGTCGCGGTTCGTGGGCGCCGCCATGTTTATGGTCACGTGTGAACACGACAAGATGGCGCCTACTGGCACGCTCTCGTGTATGGGCGATTGCATTGAAGGGCCGCCCTGTGCCAGCGCCCCACAGCTCTCGCAAAATCTGTATCAAAATGCGTGTTGCTGCGCACGGAGCAATCCGTGCCTCTCTATTGGTCAGACACCACAAGCGTGTCCGGATTGGTTGCCAGAATTTGAAAACGGCACTTCGCGCTTCCTCGCCTGCGTCCTCCTTCGGCGGTTTCATTTGAAATCTGAACGCTGGGCGCCGCGTTGGCGGTGTCTTTCGTTGGGAGGCAAGTGCGTTCGCCGATCGCCGTTTTATCCGTGCATTATGGTGTCTTTGATCGTGTTGTACTGTTTCTCGTCACAAGCATCGGTCTACGAACAGCCAATCGGATTTCAAACTGAAGTGTTGTCGTGAATTCTGGCTCGATGAACATGTTCGTGCACCGTCAGATCTGCATAGCGGTAACAAGAAAATACGATTCATGAAGCAGCATTTTATGTTTGACGTGTAGCAGGCAAGGACATGATGATCAAGCGATTGTGCGCAAGTATGTGACAGTTGGTCGTTGCTGGGAATAAGCTGTGTCGCTATGCGTGTTTTACAAGTTTGAACTCTGTTCCAGTGTGCTAGGAAGCGCTACGCAATGGACTCAGTACGCTCAGTGCATGTATATATGTGTCAACCTGCAGATTGTGTCAGTATAAATAAATTTGTTCATTACGACACTTTTCACAGTTGTTTGGGAATCACGGAATAACTTTACGACGTGCATGAAAGCTAGTAGACTTAGAGGTGGGGGGTAGCCGGTACAGGCCAGTATGGAAAGCAGAAGTCAGCAACAGCCAGAACCGGTCGGGCTGCGAGCCGGACGGAAAGACTTCTGATTGGTGGATTGAGGAAGCAATCGCTGCAATCTCATTGGTCGTGCGCAGTGTTGTGTGAATTTAGCTATACTATGGGCTCTATGGGGAGTTGGTGAGAGCTGGTGACGCTGCGCTGAAGTGGACTGTGTGAAGGAAATGAACTGGATGAACTAAAGAACTAAACGATGCCGCGGGACGTTTTGAAGCACTCCCAGGGCCTACCGTTGCCCGTCAGAGAAGATGCTAGCCCACAGCGCATGCGCTTAAGGAAAAGCGCGGGTGGCGCGGGGAAGTAGAACTTCGAGTGGACTGTGTGAAGGTGTGAAGAAAGAGAACTGGATGAACTAAAGAACTAAACGATGCCGCGGGCCGTTTGGAAGTATTCGCAGCGCCTGTCAGAACTGTTACTCGCACACAGCGCATGCGCTTAATGAAAAGCGCGGGGAGGGAGAGCCAGCAGAGCGGCTTTGGACGCCGTATGGATTGAAGTACTGTGGCAAGTGAACTATATGAACGACGAACGCTGAACAAGAGTAAATCATTTAGAACTTTTTGCGCTGAGATCGCTCCGAGCTCCTTCTCGCAGTTGTGGACTGCTAGTGGCGCCGTTATGTTCTGACTTCTGGCTGACTGCTTGTGACTGGCACGCTATTTTTGCGGCAATACGCTGCAAGCTTCCCAATTTTTCCCCCACAACGCTAGACGTTGTACTTTTCTTCAAGCTCTCTCATGCATTTGAATGAAATGAGTTGAACTGCAGTTACTCTATCACACTTCTGTGTTCTCAAGTTCGCAGCAAGCAGACGTAAGTGATCAGAAATACACGATTGTAACATTGAACGACGACGGCACCTTGCATATTGATCTGTGCAATGCATTACTTGTCTCGTTAAAAATATACGTAGAAAATTATTAAAGCAAAATAAAAAAAGCGACCTAAAAGATTTCCTTTGCTATGTTGATGTTCTCGAACCTTTGGAAAACTGAATTGCAACATCATTTTGTTGTATCTCTCTTGGTCGAGCCACTTTAAAGTTTGGGACTATATTACTTGATTGTGTTTAATTGCGAACAGGTGAACGAATGAACTATTCTTTTAGACAGTTCAGTGGAGTGAACTGAACTAAATGAATTAGTTCACAAAAGTGAGCTGACTTGCCCATCACTAACGATGACTGTCTGCTGCTACTTGCACGGCTACATCTGGCTACTTGCCGCTTCCACCTTCCTCCGTGCTTCCTGCAATCGCGATGCTTCTTGGGATTGCACTCTGGCGCTCGGCCGATTTTCTCGGTGTGGGTTCGGGGCAACTCAGTGCTGCACTGAACGGGTGCATTCCTTTAATCGAGGACGTTCAGTGCGCACCAGTGCAGTTTATCAAGGATGGCAAGCCGCACCAGGTCGCACCTGGGCGCACCGGTGCAGTTTATCGAGGACGCTATAAGCTTCATCCATCCATCCATGTGTTAGCGATCAGTTGTAGTGTACGACGCAATAATATTATCTTATAACGTCCTCGATAAACTGCACCGGTGCGCCCCGGTGCGACCTGGTGCGGCTTGCCATCCTTGATAAACTGCACTGGTGCGCACTGAACGTCCTCGATTAAAGGAATGCACCCGTTCAGTGCAGCACTGAGTTGCCCCGAACCCACACCGAGAAAATCGGCCGAGCGCCAGAGTGCAATCCCAAGAAGCATCGCGATTGCAGGAAGCACGGAGGAAGGCGGAAGCGGCAAGTAGCCAGGTGTAGCCGGGCAAGTAGCAGCAGACAGCCATCGTCAGCATGGCATTAGATCGGTGCCGCTCGCCAGGTCCCGCTCGCTACTGGTCGCGCAGCCTACGAGCCACAGCGAGCACAGATCTCTAGGTGGCGCACGCTAGTATCCACCAGATCCACCAGTGCGTGTAGTTTCATGCTCGATAATGCCTCCGCCCAGGGCACCGCCAATGTAGAGCGCCACGCACCGCGGTGGTTTGGGGGCAATTCCGGAGCAAGTTTATCGAGGACGCTATTAGCATTGTCCGCAAATTAGCGGACTTAAAGGGACTATGAAATTTCCCGAACCCCCATACTTTTTTTCGATGGAAACTGTTCTTCCCGCAGAGAAACTAATATGCCACAAATTTTTCCGGACGAAATCGCTCCACTCTGCGAGGAGCGCGCGCTGGAAATGTCTCTTCCGCGTTCCTCCTCTCCCGCGCATATTTCCCTGCCGATGGTGTAACTGTACGGACTGCTCTTCGGTTCCCCGTTACGTCACCGGTGTTGCACAATGGCAAGTAATGCCGCGAGCTCGCGCTGCCGAAATCTGCCGATCGCGCGAAAGCTGCTGTCATGGAGATTTCCACTCCCGATCAGGGATGGGCAGTATTTAAATACATTGTAATTAAAATACTATTTAGAATATAAATACACGTATTTATATTTTGTATTTAAATACAGACTTGAAAAATGTATTTATAATTATATTTAAATACCAATTTTCGGGTATTTATTCTTGTAAATACTTTATAAATACTCTTAAATACAGAATATACTGACTCATATCTTAAAGTTGCCCTGCATTTGACCTTTCAGGAAGAAGGGCGAGGTTGGGGCGCAATTATGCCGGGTTTGCGCTAGCATGCGCATGCGACAAATTCCATGATAGGCTGATAGGCATGATCTTTGCCTATCATGGAATTTATCCACCAGCTAGCCTGCATTTACGCCATTCTGCACGCGACAAACCATTTTAGATGGCGAGTTTTTCACTGTTGTTGCGGACAACGGTCGTGACTACCCGATTACATCGTTCCACGAAGTATCTTCGTCAAATTTAATACAAGCATTTGTTCATCGGCACCTGTGGAGATGCTGTTCTCCTTTGCGAATCTGATTGTACGGCCGAACAGAAGTTGCCTAAAAGAAGCAGTCTTCGAGAAATTTATAATATTAAAATCGTCATGATAATCTAACAAATAAATGCTATTCTTTCTTGCTGATTTGTCCTTATGATCATAATTATTTATATAATTCCAGATGACATCTTCCTCACAGTATTTATGGTAGTAGTTACGGTATTTAAATACAGTATTTATATTTTGTATTTAAATACTCATGTTGAAAACTATTTATGAAGAGTATTTAAATACCCCTGTCAACAAAGTATTTTGTATTTATATTTAAATACTCAAAAAATGTATTTATGCCCATCCCTGCTCCCGATGAACGCATACGCGGGATCCTACGGCGCATGCTCCTGGCGGGATTCCTCGGCTCGGCACACGTCACGATGACGTGTTGCTGAGCCGGCCGTGGTCGCGTCAAGTTACCCGTTGTGTCTCCGCTCGGCAGCTCGTCACGGTGCGGCGCCAGCTGTCCTCCCTTCGCCGCTCCGTTTAAATTCGCTCCCGAGAAATCCGCTCGCGCGACGAAAGTAAAATTTCGGTTCTAGACTCAGAAAAATGTCTTCTTTCGAACGAAACGAAGAAAAAAATCGTTTCATAGTCCCTTTAAGCGGCTTTTTATTTTCCGTCGTTGTCTTTCGAGCAGCGCGTATTGTTCCAGTGTGTAATCGTCATAGTCCCAACGTATATCGCGCTGTGTTGACCAAGACCGAGAACAAATAATTCTGGTGAGTTATGCTTTCGTAGACTGCCTGGCTTAGCAGTGTGTTATCCACACATAGTTGCATTCTCATACGAGTAATTTGACTGAATCAAAACAGCCGAAGTGCCTGTAATAGATGTAGGTGGGTATGTGTTCGTAGATTTGCACCGTTTGTGGTTCGTTGCGCGTTTAGGAACAACAAATTCATTCGAAGTTAAGACACCGATAATGCCGCACCGTACAGCAGCATTTATCATCGTGAGCCATATTTCATTTGTTAAAATTTGTCGTCATATTTGTTCAAAAATAAAAGCACAAGTCGGCATACCTGATCTCCTCGAATTGCTTACCGCGAACATCTGCAAATGTTGCGCAGGCTTTTGCACTGTACTAAGCGCAAAAGCATATCTGATTACAATAAATATTTCAAGAGGAAGTCATTTAAGTACATTGTTATTCATAGCTATTTTCCATTTCAGTCATGTTATGTGGGTACGCGAAGGATTCCGAAAAAAAAAAACATGGCTAACAGGATGTTGCTGCCCAGGGAGTCTTGGCTGAAGAGGTGAGCTGTTAAGATTACCAATTGTATCATACGGTTCTGTTGTGAAGTGAAAAATTGTGTATAGCAGTGCACGAGAGTTAATTCGTGCACTACTTTTATAAGAAGAAACGAGAAAAGGAAAGTCATGCATTTCATGAATTGTAATGTATCACTGTTTCATAGTCACATGTTTCCATTAAGTGAATGAACTAATGCAACTAAATTCATCTCATGGTTATGCACTGTGTTTACCTGGAGGTCACATTTTTTTCATTTTTTTGTCTAGATGAAGGTTTATGTTAGCCTTGTATGAAATAACAGACACATATCAACATGTATGCAGCTTGTGCACATTAAAACCAGCCGTGTAGAGTCAAATGCCTGTTTTTTTTTGTTTTTTTTATATTCTAGCCTATTCACGGTTGCTCTTTGCTTATTGCAGGTCTACTCATTCCAGAAGCAAGAATTGTACCATTGTAAAGCGAATGGAAATAAACTGACGTCGACTGAGATAGGTGTTCCTTCTTGGCCAATGACTGTAGGATGTCTCCAAAAAACGTCACAACAAAGCCGATGTTCATCTAGCTCTCCGCAAGCAGCTAACCCCACCTAGTAGCCTGCTGCTTCACAGCAACATCAACACTACCTTTGGGGTGTACACATTACACAATATGCTGCATTGTGCTGTGGTATGATAACATACTGATTGTCACACAATATGTTTATATATATGATAAGGGCCCTAAGGGCACACTGCATGGCTTATACCCTCTGGAATGTATATCCATACCTGGCAGCAACATTGCATGTCAATGCACGTTACAATACACATTTTGACTTTTGGCCGTTATGAGACATCTTCGGCAGTAATGAGACTACCTTCGGCCGTATTGAGACTTTGGCCGTAATGAGACACTTGAGGATTAAACGATTATCGGCCGTATTGAGACTTTCGGCCGTATTGAGACATCGGCCGTAATGAGATACAATCTCATAACGCAGACCTTATACTGTGGAACTGTAGCGAATGCTACGGAACCATTCGATGATGCCAGTGCCTGACTGCGACGCTGTGCAGCGCCAAGCTTCCTTCCTGCACCGCTAGTTCAAGCTCACCTGGTGTTATCGTTGATTCTCTAACATATATTCAGTTTCATTTTATTTCAGCTTATTTCTTCAGTTTATGTTTACTACTCGGTTTCCCTTGATTGATTGATTGATTGAAAGAAATAAAAAAATGTTTACTTATGTTTACTCGTTTATGTTGCTTTAGCAGCTATGGGGTAGACGGCGTTCCATGCTGATATCCGTCCATCGGCCATGATTTCAAGTATTAAACATTTTTGGAAAATAAATAAAAAATAAATAAATGACATTTTTCAATGATTTATTCCCGTTGAATGTGGACAAATTTTAACAATGTATTATTGCTAGTAACCAACTGACCATTGTATAGGAGAAAGAACAGTTTTAGTTTATTTACTTTCCGCCTATGTGTAGGTGAATCTAAATTTAGTTCTTGCAACAGACATGTAACCGAAGAAGTCCTTCGAAACCTAGACAAGGTAAGCAGGGCAGCAGATCTTTGTACTTGCTCTATTTTTTTCGGATAGCGTGCATGTGTAGTGACCCCAGATTGCAGATGCATACACTAAACGAGGTTGAACTAAGGTTTTATATGCTGTTAATCTTTCGTTGTGCCATGGCGAAATTTCCTTCTTAGCATCCACAGACTTCGAATGGCTTTCGCGCACATACGGCTATCCCGTTTCAGTCCGTTCCCTTTAAATATGTCACCAACTTTGAGAAGGGCACTCCGAAGAAGCACAGACTATCGACTATCCCAACCTGCGGCAACTTGCTTCAACATGTGTCCGACTGGTTCGTAAATCACAAACGTCTGCAAGTAACCAGTGGTCTCCCTGCAAAAAAAAAAAAAAAAAAAGGGGGGAAATAATGAATAAAAGCAGAGTACACTGATTGCCCGCTCCGTATGCTCCAGCCAAAAGTTACAGAAAAAGAGGTGCGGATGACACAGTGCATGTAGTTTTGAACTCCCTTCGAACAAACGTCTTTCGAACAAACGGCGTCGACCAACTGGCCTTCGATCAAACGGTTTTCGGCCAAGCGGCGTTCGATCAAACGCCTTCGATCAAACGGCATTCGACCAAACGGCGTTCGATCAAATGGGCGGACACTACGGCGGACGTGTTTGTGACGTTCAAACACGCATTGACTCATGATAACCCCATTGAAATCCGCATATTCAGTCAAATTCGAGCTTCATAAACTTCGTTTATAAAGATAAAAATAAACTTCCATAAAAATTCGTTCTGACTAGATACAAGCAGGACCAAGCTGTTACATAAACTTCCATTCATAAACGCCATTCATTCCACCTTTCTCACCCTATGACCTTGTTCCAAATGTGGGAGAGGAAGACCCGTCCTTTGTGGTCTCCCGCCTTTCGGTGCATATGAGCATTCGGATGTTCTGGACGTTTGGTGCTTATTAGCAGCTTCTCCCCTCCTGCTCATTTCCACCAAACGCTCAAAACCACCAACTTTTTTTCGGTGCATATGGGCGTTTGGAGGTTTTGAGCGTTTGGAGGTTATGAGCAGTTGGTGCTTATGAGCTTCTACCCATACACGCCACTATCTCATAGGTGAAGGAGGTCATTTGCAATAAAGCACGGGACAGCGACATTCGCCTGGGGACCACCCACTATAGTCTCTCATCCTAAATTTGAAAACAACTAAGGAATTAATAGACCTCAACACTTGGTGGCTGCTGACGTAGGTGCGACAAAAAAGTACGGAACAGCGATGTTGGAATGAACCGCGTTTGAGATGGTCGAAGGAAGGAGCTGCGTAACAAGCACAGAACACCGACGAGAACATTGACCGAGTGTTATGTGTCCGTGGATGTAATGGCTCGTTGGACGTACTGGCCCGATGGATGTGATGACTCGTTGGATGTACAGGCTCGTTCGATGTACTGACCCGTGGATGTAGTGGCCAAAAATGGATGTAACTTCTCGTTGGATGTAACGGCACAATGGATGTAACAACATGTTGGACGTAACGGCTCGTTTTCGGATGTAACGGCACGGTATGGTCCAGGACGACCGGCACGTTCTGATCGATTTATCTATACTTTTCAATGAGATGCTGCCCTCTTCACGAACACACGGAGTGAGTTCAATCTGTTTCCTTTTTATCAATGTAAATACCCAATAAGCAATAAACCTCACATATACAGAACGGCATTATCCCTGCTCACTATCTAGCCTGTATTCGTAATATATTTGAAACAAATGCAGACAATTTAAAAAAAAGTACCACGGTTGAGGCTCTCTAGCTGACAACATAGACAGGAAACGTTTTATCATCTGCCGTGAATGAAACAATCATAGGTGTAAGTCAACAGCCAATCTTTATCTCCGAGTCCGTGCGATGTACATGCATTATTTGACTGCATCGAACCTTTTGGGGCGTTACTTGAACGCAAGAAGTGCTGAAAGCAGCGGAAAGTACAATAAGGTTTTGCACAAGAGGTACTGCTTTATACGGTACAAGTCACGGCACCTTATAAACTGACCGTGTACCCTATAAATATGCTTGTACCTCATATATACAAAGCGAGATCCTTTGTCTAGCCCAGTACCTCTTAAAGGAACTGCGGAAAAGCACTGATGTACCTGATATTTACCAGGTACAGCTCGATATAAGGTACGTTATGAGGTACCGATTTTAGAGTGTGGGTTCCAGGGCATTGCGGAATAACTAGGAACCACGAGGTCGACGCTGCCGCTGCCGCTGCACATCAACAACGTCCTTCTACGCCCATTACTTTCGAGAGGAGACAGAAGATCCCACCTGAGGCATTTGTCTGATTCCTGGTCTACCCTACGGTGGCAACACAACACTCCAACCAGGTCCTCTTTGCGAAGTGTAGACCCAACGCTATCATACCGGCTGCCTGCAAAGCTTCCTCGTCCCCTGAAGTCGCTCATCCAAAGGTCTGAACGTGGCCTTCACTCCGTTCTATCGCTACCAGGTAGGCTAGCCCTATTTGCAACGAGTGTGGCGTACTTGCCAACGTAGAGCACATACTCCTCCGCTGTCGGACTTATATCAACGAGAGGCGTACACTGCAATCAGAGCTTGCCACACTTGGCAGCCGCCCCTTCAACTTGTCGTGCATCCTCGGACCTTGGGACACCGCGGCCCACCCCAGGGCGGCTATACGTCATGTAGTTTTTTTTTTTTTTTAGGCGACTGGCCTAAAGGACTCATTGTGACCCTGAGAACTCCCTCGGACATTCCCACCATTACGATCAGTGTCGCCATCGCTACTCCGATCATCACCGCCATCTCTCATCATCGTCATCACTCATATTAGACCCCCTAGCTATGGGATAGCGTTCCACTCCTAGAGTGGAAAACCTCCCCACTTCATCGTCACAATATAATTGTTGTTGTTGTTGTTCGACAAAAATTTGATGCTGCCAACTTAGTCGAAGGGACAAGCGCGCTCGCTGATATTTACGTTTGTGGAACTGTTGGCTCCGTCCAAATACCCTCCCTCCTTTCCAAGAAAAGAAAACACGCCACAATCACACCTTTCGCCTTTATCAACGTGTCTGTTAACAACCGCCAGCCACTGATAATGACGGGATGCGCGACAAGGCCCTCGATCGGAATAAAATTGTGTCACTCGATCCTTCCCACTTCGCCTCGATACACTGTTAAAGCAGAACTTCACCACATAGCATGCTCCTAGCCAACCATCATTCCGAAAGATATCATTCTATGTCCTGATTTGTTCAAAACAGGGGTGAGGCGCCTATCTTGACAAGCATAATGTGTCCCAGATAGGCGCTTCCTCCCATTTTCAACAAATCAATACAACAACAACAACATAGATGAATGGATGATGATGATGTGGGATGTTTCCCTGCGTTGAGTGCAGGACCCTACCCCATTCCAAAGAGGTTCACATGAAAGGATGACGAGGGAAGGAAATCCCTACAGTTCGTGAAGGAGGCCGGTGGCCCTCAGAAAGGAAAGAAAAGCGCCAAGTGCACGGCACTGATGTCCAGAGTTACTCCATGGGCCGAGAACTTTGCAGATGTTGAATGGCCTCTGATCGAGCATTTCAAGTTGACATTTAAAGGCACACACAGAATGATATCATTCGGAATGATGGTTGCCTATGAGCGTGCTATGTGGTGAAGTTCTGTTTTAACAGTGTATACTCTAAAAACTGAACTTCACCATGTAGCACGCTGCTGCGCCAACCATTCCCACGAATGATAGGGTTATCGCTTCTGATTCGAAGAGAGGAGGGGGCGTACGCCTTTTTGTGTCAATTTGGATTTATGATAATTGACACAAAAAAGCGTAAGCCTCCTTTTCTCCTCGAATCAGAAGCGATAACCCTATCATTCGTGGCAATGGTTGGCGCAGAGCGTGCTATGCGGTAAAGTTCAGTTTTTAGAGTGTAAAGCCGGAGCCAAGAGTTCCGCAAACGCAAATTTCACCGGGCATGTTTCGCTCAGCTATTGATTTTCGGCTGTCAATTTTTTGCAGACATCTTGTGAAAAACACGCAATTTTGATTGGAATAGTGTGTTACGGTCATGTAGGCTTCCGATTTCAGGAAAAAAAATGCTGCCACTTGGCAATTTTTTCGAGTTTAATTAGCAAATTAGCTTAATTAGTACCTAACACGAATGCAACCGGCCTCAATCTGTGGCAAGAGTTTATATGAGTATTTCAAGTAGTTTTACCGTTTTTTGAAGTTAAACCTATTTTGAGGAATTGATAGTGGCATCCTTTAGTGGGGCACACTGTATAGTAACACGTGCGCATCAATAGATACCTACATCGATATTAATAGACATATCTTTCCGATATCACATGACTGATTAGTATAATACACTAGGCATTCTATACTTAGCAAATAGAAGGCGCGGCAAAGAGCTCAGCAACAACATTATAACAACACAAAATTCACATTATTCGTAACAACCAAAGTACACTCTTAAAAATGAACTTCACCGCGCAGCACGTTCCTAGCCAACCATCATCTCGAATGATATCGTTATCTGCCCTGACTTGTTGAAAACGGGAGGCGTATACCCTTTTTGTGACAATTATGAACAGCATAAGTGTCACAAAAAAGGCGTACGCCTCCCGTTTTCAACAAATCAGGGCAGATAACGATATCATTCGAGATGATAGTTGGTTAGGAGCGTGCCATGCGGTGAAGTTCATTTCTAGGAGTGTAACAGCAACAACAACAAATAAATCGTGACCATGACCTGGGGTGATTCAACCACCAAGGTAACTGGTGCACGGTTACTTTGTATCTGGGTGGGGGATATGTTTAATGTTGATAGAAAAAAAAAGACGAGAAAAAGAAGGGAAAGGTTAGCCATGATGTAGGCTTGCTATTCCCAAAAGCAAACAAACAAACAAACAAAAGGAAGGTACAAGCAGCAGAGACACAGAAAATTATGAACAAATACAGGAAAAACAGCTCCTTCACTGACTACTTCACTGACTTCACTGACTCCTTCACTTCCTTCGCAGACAGTCATATAGGAGGAATCAGAGAGTGCCCAAGAGTTTAGATTCCCGAAGGAATCGTGTCAGCGCAGACGTGACTTCAGCGTGCTGAATAGGGCCAAGCAGCACCGCTAGGGAAAGCTCTCGATAGCCTATAGATGAGCAAGACGGTGCCAGAGACTGGACCGGTGATCTTCGTACCGCTGGCAGGCAAGGAGTATGTGTGGCACGTCAGCTTCTACATGACACGTGCGGCAAAGAGGTGATGGATGTTGGCTCATATTAAAGAGGAGGAGTGGAGTTCGTGCCACATTCAGCCGCAGCCGATGGAGCAACGATTCCTCGATGCGCGGGATGCGGCCAGGCACAGCATGTGTCATTAGCGGGTCAATGGATTTAAGGAAGGCATTGGTGCGTATAGCTTCTTGCTGAAACAGCTGCGTGCAGTTGGCAATAAAGCGGCGGATTTTCAGCTGGCACATAGAGAGCATAAGGGGAAGGACAGTTGAAGAAGTAAGAGCACAGTGCGGCAGTGTGAAACAACAGGTTTAATGTGGGAGCGAACAGCAAAGGTAGAATGAGTGCGCGAGAAACAGTGCTCATGCGCCACAAGGCTGTTGTCGCCCTCTTCTAACAACAGTTGGTTGCTCAGTGTCGTGAACTTGCCGAGCGTGAGCAGCGAGCGTCATCACGATCATTGCCAGGAAGTCCGACTTGGCTCGGAATCCATTGGAATACCACGCCGTGTCCCAAGGATACAAGTTCGGAGTGCAGGGCGATGATCGTGGTGTAGGTGTCACTGATGATTGCAGCAGAGTAAGAGGCCAGAGTAAGAGGCCACTTTATATACTGTCGGTGAGGATCTTCCAGGCCCTGGGCGCCAACAAGGAGACGTGTCTCAAAGCGGCCACTAGTGCGAATGTCTCGGCCTCGGCAGATGACATAAGAGGGAGTTTGAGTCCATGCTCAATTACATCCTTTGGGATGCAAAAGGCAGCAGACGACCCAACAAGAGAGACTGAAGTATCAGTATATACTTGGGTTCGATGCCGGTGGTGGCTGTGGATATGGTGCAAGGTCAGTTGGCAGGCCACAACTGTTGTCACAGCATTCTTTTTCCTAAGACCTGGAATGGACGTTTGTACAGTGGGGTAGTAAAGTGTCCACATGGGTGGCGCATAGGAGGTCCAGGCCGAGGCTGAGGGGATGTTGCCCCGCAAACGAAGAATAGCTTGACCGAATGCAGATGCGGGATAACGTTGAGCAATGTCACAGAGGTAATTAGCCGGATGGTGGGCAAGGTAACGCATGTACACATGTAAGGCGGCACTATCGCGAAGAATAAGCGCCGATGGCTCCCGTGCCTCCGCCAAAACAGAGAAGGTTTCTCTTTGGCACTCCCAAACAAAGCCGGAGGCTTCTGGCCTAAATATTGAGCAGCTCACGCTCGTGAGTGCTGGAGATCCCATACAGGACAGGCAGGCTAGAGCGCGTATAATGCCAAGCAACAGGGAACAATGCACATGACGGTCAGCACAGGCCCCAGCACGGGCCCGGGTCACGGGCCCCATGTGGATCCATGGATCTACATCCACATGGATCCACATAGATCCATGGATCCACAGACCCATGTGGATCCATGGATCCACATGAGGCCCGTCCTGTGCTGACCTCCGGCACCTCTGTGCACAGAGGTGCAGTTATTAACATTATAGTATAGATGCGGGCGCTAGCAGAGAGGGAATTGATCTGCCGCGACCATGTCACTCTCTTATCAATGATTATGCCTAGGTACTGACAGTGCGAGACGTAGTTCAGTCTAGAGCCAGTTGGCAGCAGGGGATATTTGCGGAAGGAGCGGCGCGTGAATGCCGTAGCTACTGTCTTAGCCGGTGAGACAGACAGCTCACGGTCAGCAAGATACGCCACAATAAGGTCTAAGGCATGTTGCAGACGACGCTGGATGTCATCATGGCGCGTTGCAGAGGTCCGTATGCAAATGTCATCAGCATAGACCGTGATATGGGTATGCTTGGGCAGAAGAGAAAGGAGGCGTGCCGGGATGACATTAAACTGGAGCGGGCTGAGGACGTTTCCCAGTGGAACTCTAGGATGCAGAGTATATTTGGCACTGTCACCCTCTGTTGTGCGTAAGAACAGAGACCTGTCGGAAAGGAAGGCTTGCAGCTAGGCAGGGGTACAGCCGCCCACACAAGCTTCTTGAAGCGATGCAACAATGGCATCGTGGATGCCATTCGGATGCTTTCGCCACATCGAGGAAGACCAGCCGTTCCATAATCTTCCCGACACAGCTGGTGAGGGCGATTGGGCGGAAGGCATCAATGGCGTGCGGAGGTTTGCCTGGCTTCAGGAGCGGCACTATCACCGCATTCGTCCATTCTGCTGGGCAAACACGATCCCGCCAGCAATCATTGTAGAGCCTGAGGAGCCTGTTCTGCAGCAGCTCGAGTATGGCGGTCACGCTCTCCCCGAGCTCCGCAATTCCAATGGCCCATAGCCAGGTTTTCCAGCCCCCTGTTCCTAATTCCCGTCCTATTATTTCCACTGACTCTGTGCAACCCTCTGACGACTACAAAGTTATTCTCCCTCGGTTCTCCGCCTCTGTGGACTTCAGTCTCTGCTCCGTTCTCCATGCCGATGTCACCGGTAGGCCTTACACTGTGACGGACTTCAAGCTCGCTCTTAGGCCCCTTCTCCAATTCTCTGACGTAGAAGATCTGGGTCAGTACCACTACAACCACGTCTGGCTCTTGCAGTTTAGAACCCCTGCAGCGAAAACAAGCTTCTTGTCTCACCGTGCGCTCACAGTTAAAGGCAAGAAGTGTGTCGTATTAGAGGCCACGAATCCAGTTCTTCATTTGCGATTGAACTGGGTTCCTACTGCTGTAAAGGAGCACGATATACGAGCAGCGTTTGTGAACTACGGCAACGTCGAGGAGACAGCTAAGATCACCTGGTCCGATCCTGAGTTGGGGAACGTTGGTTCTCTTTCCCGAGCTGTAAAGCTCCGCCTGAAGAAAGATATCACGCCTGAGGACGTCCCCCATCTAATCAATATCCGTGGTAGTCAAGTGTTAGTCCTGTGCAAAGATCGGCCTCAACTTTGTCTGCGATGCAAACGCCTGGGACATATTCGTCGGGACTGCAGCGTTCCCCAATGCAGCAGTTGTCGACGGTTTGGACATGAAGCCACCTTTTGTCCTCAGTCTTATTCGGCTGCTGTAGCTGCTCACGATCAAGGGACGGAGCTAATGGACCACAGTGCGGATGAGGATGTGGAGGTGGAGAATGAACACCCCAGTGCCAGTGTACTATGTGCGCCGGCGGCTCACTCCGAGTGCAGCCCTCCGAATCTACTCGCACCAGAAACCGGGAGAGCTGTGAATGCTGATGCTGGTCATCGGAACATTCCACGGGAACCAGTGACCCAAGTGGCATCTTTGGTTCCTGCTTCATGCGCCGGCGAGGTTGAGTGCATGAGTTCATCCTCGTGGGCGGACACTATGGACCACCGTGACGGCTCTTCGAAGCGGAAGCCATCGACGTCACCGGCTGGGGTCGTCGTCAAAGCTTTAAGATCTGATCTTCCAAGCGACTCCTTGGAGCACTCGAGCGACACACTTATTAATGAAGAGATGACGTCTGCGGGCGACACAGATTCGTCCGACATTGCGGACGGAAATGCTGCTCGGTGGATGCTGGTGTCGCCTCGAAGAGGTCGCAGGCAACGGCATAGCTCGTCATAACACTACCTCCACACCGGCCATACTTTGTCCCCCCTTCTCTTCTGTCTTTTTCTCTTCTCTCTTCTGTCTTCTGTCTCTTCTCCCTAACTGCTACTGTTCCTTCCTTACTGATTGTGTGGGCACGGACTGTCTGAGAATGTTCAGCGAACAGTGCATGAGCTAGCTTAGCTGCAGTGGAGTACAAGTCAACTACCATCTTTCAGTGGAATTCGAGGAGTTTGCCGTCCAAGCTCCCCTTTCCGCCAGTTCGTGTGGCGGCACAAGTTCCCCTTGATATGCATCTCCGAATGCAGGATATCCGAGTCTTTTCGCTTATCTGGCTATGCAACGTACGTCTCCAAGCCTGGTGAAGGTCAAAGCTCTGCAGCCCTTTTCGTTCGCTGTCACATACCCGTCATACATAGACCCTTGCAAACGAATGGCAGAGGAGAGTGCGTCAGCTGCACAGTCCGTTTGGGCTCTATGGACGTCACTGTTCTGTCTCTTTACTTGCCGCCGGCGTCAGCCTTCAACACAGACAGTCTCGAAGAACTACTTCACTCTCTTCCTCCTCCCTACGTGCTCTGCGGGGACTTTAATGCCCACAACGTTATCTGGGGAAGTACGCGCTCTGATGCGAGGGGCCGGCAGTTAGCGTCTCTGTTTACGCGTTTGGATCTGTGCCTCCTCAATGATGGGTCACCAACATTCATTCAGGCAATGCGCCTGTCTTCGTGCTTGGACCTTACGGCAGTGTCCTCATCTATAGCGCGGCGCTTCTCGTGGCAAGTTGGTGCAGAACTCCTTGGCAGCGATCACCTCCCTGTGCTGATTAAGATTCGTGGTGCGCAGCGCTCCCCACTTACACGCTGCATCAAGAGCTCCGACTGGAACGCCTTTCGGTCCACCCTTGAGTGGGCCTTCAGAGACCAGCAGCTAGAGCATCTGACTTCTTCCTCCTTTGCTGAAGTCGTAACCGATACGGTGACTCGCACTACAACGGCGCGCCGTGTCCCCATCGCCTTCTCAGCTATTGATGCAGAGTATGAACGGTTGCGTGCTATTCGTCGTCGGGCTGAACGGAAGGCTCGTCGTTCCGGTCTCCCGTGTCACATCGCCGAAGCACGACGCATTCAGAAGGCCATACAGAGACACCTGGCCACCCTTGCAAGAAACCGCTGGCGGCGCTTTGCGAGCTCTTTGTCTCTGCGGACGCCACTTTCCAGAATATGGAGCATACTGAGGGCACTCTCTACACCTGTTGCTCAACGGCGCCCTTTTCAAGCACTCGCGCTAGCAACCTCACGCTCGGAAATCGACGTTGCAAACGAATACTGTGCCCGTCTAACGACAGCTTCGATGTAGCAGGGATCGTCAGCTCGTGCCATCCCGGTCGTCCTGGAATCCTCGCAGGAGCAATGTCTGGATGTTCCGTTCTCCTTCATGGAGTTGGAGGCTGCCCTAAGGAAATCACCCCCTCACACCTCTCCTGGGCCTGACTGTATTACGTACAAGGCCCTCCAAAATCTACCCCTCCATGGCCGACACGCACTCCTTAAGCTCTACAATAATTGTTGGCGGGATGGTGTTTTCCCAGCAGAATGGAAGAATGCAATGATAGTGCCGCTTCTGAAGCCAGGCAAGTCTCCACACGCCATTGATGCCTTCCGCCCAATTGCCCTCACCAGCTGTGTCGGGAAGGTTATGGAACGGATGGTATCCGCACGATTGAACTGGTATTTTGAGAGCACCCGATTCTTTCCTGAAGCTATGGCTGGTTTCCGGCAAGCGCGGTCCGCGATTGACAATGTCATCGATCTCGTCTCCTCCATCCAGCAAGCAAAGTCTGATGGGCTCCTAACGGCCGCTGTCTTCCTGGATGTAGCGAAAGCATACGACAGTGTTCTCCATAATGTTGTAGTCGCGTCGCTTCAAGAAGCAGGTGTGGGTGGCTGTACCCTTACCTGGTTGCAAGCCTTCCTCTCTGACAGGTCTCTGTTCGTACGCACAGCAGATGGTGACAGTGCCAACTACTTTGTGCATCGTGGAGTTCCACAGGGGAGCGTCCTCAGCCCGCTCCTGTTTAATGTCATCCTGGCACATCCCCCTTCTCTTCTGCCCAAGCATACCAATATCACGATCTATGCCGATGACATTTGCATATGGACCTCTGCAGCGCGCCGTGATGCCATTCAGCGTCGTCTGCAACATGCCTTAGACCTCTTGTGGCGCATCTTGCTGACCGTGGGTTGTCGGTCTCGCCGGCTAAGACAGTAGCTATGGCATTCACGCGTCGCTCCTTCATCAAGTACCCCCTACTGCTAGCTGGCTCTAGACTGAACTACGTCTCGCATTATCGGTATCTAGGCATCATCATTGATAGGGGACTGACATGGTCGCGGCAGATCAACTCCCTTTCTGCTAGCGCCCGCATCTACTGTAATGTGCTCCGGCACCTCTGTGGATCCACATGGGGCCCGTCCTGTGCTGACCTCCATCGTGTGCACTGCTCCCTGTTGCTTGGCGTTATGCGCTATAGCCTGCCTGTCCTTTATGGACTCTCCAACACTCACGAGCGGGAGCTGCTCAATATTCAAGCCAGAAGTCTCCGTCTCTGTTTGGGAGTGCCAAAGACAACGGAAACCTTCTCTGTTTTGGCGGAGGCACGCGAGCCATCGGTGCTTATTATTCGCGATAGTGTCGCCTTACACGCGTACACACGTTATCTTGCCCGCCATCCAGCCCATTACCTCTGTGACATTGCGCAACGTTATCCCGCATCTGCATTCGGTCAAGCTATTTGCCGTTTACGAAGCAACATCCCCTCAACTTCCGCCCGGACCTCCTTTGCGCCACCCATGTGGACACTTCACTACCCCACTGTACAAACGTCAATTCCGGGGCTTAGGAAAAAGAAGGTTGTGCCAACAGTTGTGGCCTGCCAACTGACCTTGTTCCACATCTACAGTCACCACCGGCATCGAACCCAAATATACACCGATGCTTCCGTCTCTTTAGTTGGGTCGTCTGCTGCCTTCTGCATCCCAGAGGATAGAGCTGAGCACGGCTTCAAGCTCCCTCTTATGTCATCTGCTGAGGCCGAGGCATTCGCACTACTGGCCGCTTTGAGACATGTCTCCTCGTGTGCGCCCAGGGCCTGGTCGGTCCTCACCGACAGTAAAGTGGCTCTGGAGGCGCTGGCCTCTTACTCTGCCGCAGTCATCAGTGACACCTACACCACGATCATCGCCCTGCACTCTGAACTTGTATCACTGGGACACGAAGTGGTGTTCCAATGGATTCCGAGCCATGTCGGAATGTCAGGCAATGATCGTGCTGACGCTCTTGCTCGGCAAGCCCACGACGCTGAGCAACCAACTGTCTTTCCCCTTGCGCACTCTATGTGCCAGCTGAAAATCCGCCGCTTCACTGCCAACCGCACACAGCTCTTTCAGCAAGAAGCTATACGAACCAATGCTTTCCTTAAATCCATTGACCCTTTAATGACATATGCTGTGCCTGGCCGCATCCCGCGCATCGAGGAATCGCTGCTTCATCGGCTGCGGCTGAATGTGGCCCGAACTCCTCTCCTCCTATTTAAGATGAATCAGCACCCATCACCTCTTTGCCCAACGTGCAACGTAGAAGCCGACGTGCCACACATTCTCATTGCCTGCCAGCGGTACGAAGGTCACCGATCGAGTCTTCGGCGCCGCCTTGCTCATCTAGGCTACCGAGAGCTTTCCCTCGCGGTGCTACTTGGCCCTACCCAGCACGCTGAAGTCACGTCTGCGCTGACACGATTCCTTCGGGAATCTAAGCTCCTGGGCATTCTCTGACGCGTCCTATGCGCAACGATTAGTGAAGGAGGTGGGTAGAAATCCAGCGAACCGGTAGAGATGTAGGAAGGAAGTTGCCTCAGGACAGAAGCCGCCGATATTTCGAACAGAGACTGTTCTGAGCTGTTTCTTCTGTATTTTTTGATAATTTTCTGTATCCCAGCTGTTTTCTTTTGTTTGCTTGAAAGCATTAGGGAATAGCAAGCCCACACCATGGCTAACCTTTCCCTTCCCTTTTTTTTTACTTTGCATTAAACATATCCCCCCCCCCCCCCTGAGGAGGGCGTGTCGGCCATGGAAGGGTAGATTTTGGAGCGTCTTGTACGTACGAGGGGTGTTCAAGTCAAACCGGGACTTTCTGTCTCCTGAGTGTACAAATGGCTTGCGCTACTTCTTTTTCATCATTTTCACACGCGACAGGTCTCCGCGTCCACCACGTGGTGGTCCAAAGTTTGTGTAAAACAGAAGACACGTGTTGGACAAAACAACGAGGTGAGCGCGCACATCGAACAGCGAATTGTCATGGAGTTTCTCGTGAATGAAGGCGTACAGTCATCTGAAATTCACAGAGGACTTCAGGATCCGCATGGCCACGATACACTTAGCCGCAGCAAAGCGTTTGAGTGGTGCAAATGGTTCCGAGACGGCCGTACATCAGTGCAGGACGATCCCGGCCGGGGCGGCTCAGAGCCCAGTGTCAGAGTTCCTGAGAACATCCAACTTGTGGAGCGCCTGATCCTCAAGGACCGACGGATAACATGTCTCGAACTGGTTCGAAAGACGGACCTTTCTGTGGGAACGTTGAACACTATCATTCATGAACACCTTCAGTTTCGGAATGTTAGTGCCCGTTGGGTCCCGAGTCAGCTCTCCGTGTTTGACCGGCAAAGAAGACTGGAAATCTCCCAAGAGCTAAGGTAACGTTTCGACACTGAATGACAGCTGTTGCTCGATCGGATCATCACGTGCGATGAAACGTGGGTACACCATTTCACTCCTGAGTCTAAACGCCCATCAAAGCAGTGGAAGTATCCGGGCTCGCCAGCTGCCAAGAAGTTCCGAAGCACCCCGTCTGCGGGTAAGGTCATGGCCACGGTTTTCTGGGACAAGGCTGGCGTTGTTCATGTTGATTTTCTGCCCAGTGGTACCACCATCAATAGTGCATATTACTGGCAGGTTCTCAGGGATGTGCATAAGGTGCTGAAGCAAAAGCGGCCGGGCCTCATCACCCAAGGAGTCCTCCTCCTACAGGACAATGCACGCCCGCATACCGCGCATCTCACGACACGCACCTTACTTGGCTGGGTCATGGCTGGGAGTTGCTGCCACATCCCCCTTACACTCTTGGTCTGGCAGACCTTTCATTTTAATAAATATATATCCCCCCCTTACAGTCAAGACCTCGCCCCCAGCGATTTCCACCTCTTCGGGCTACTGAAGGCGTTCCTTGGGGGCCGCCACTTCAGCTGCGACGACGAGGTCAAGAATGCGGTCCGGTCATGGCTGCTACGCGCCGGTAAGGATTTCTACGCTGCTGGCATCAAAGCCCTCGTGAAACGCTGGGACAAGTGCATTAGTGCAGCTGGAGATTACGGTGAAAAATAAAACCAATTGCTCGCCTGTAAGTTCATTTTACTTTTGCGAAAAAGGAAAAGTCCCGGTTTGCCTTGAACACCCCTCGTAATACAGTCAGGCCTAGGAGAGGTGTGAGGGTGTGATTTCCTTAGGGCAGCCTCTGACTCCATGAAAGAGAACGGAACATCCAGAGATTGCTCCTATGAGGATCTGGGTGGGGATCTCATCGTCGTCTCTTTATGTGTGTGTGGGAGGGGGGGAGGGATAATAATCTTATTAGTTCTCTAAGGCCATAAGGAACTCATCGAAAATGGCCATGTGTCCAGTCTTTACTAACAACAACAACAGATACATTAATGATGATGAATAGGGAAATTCGCCACATGAGATGCGACCCACTACCCCAAGGCACAATGGGCGCTAGTAAATATAATAAATATTTAATATACTGCATTTTCAAAAAAAAGCGCGACAGCTGAATTTCGAAAATTTATGTTTTCTAATATGCGTACTGCTCTAGTTCTAATACTTTAAGTTTTTGGTAGTTACTTTTTTGTTGTCGTGCTGACGGGAGGAGATCACGTGCCACGTGACCTTCTCACGCCACTCGCTCAAACGTCGCCTACCTACGCATTGCTGATGATGGTTCAACAAGGCCGAAACAGCTGTCCAATCCTGGTATGGCGGCATTGAGCACTTATAAACACATATTCTACGTGCAGCCAAAGAGCCTCTGCTATTTTCCTTCCCTCAACGCTTCTCGGGCTTTGCGCAGGGCTTTCAGTGGTGAGTCTCTGACCATGACGGCCATCACCATCACATGCCACGCGACCTTCTGACGCCACTCGATCAAACGTCGGTGGAGTAACTTCGCCAATAATCCTACACTCTTAAAAAAATGGTGTACTTTAACTCCTTTCCTTGCCACATATGTAACACCCTTTTGGAGAGCACAATTACTCTCAAAAGGGATAGCATAACACCGTAGCATAACACTGTAGCATAACACCGTCTCCCTGCCGGAGAGTAATATTACTCTCCAGTAGGGAGAAAGGTGTTATGCTACTCCCTTGAGGGAGTGAGGAGACACCCTTTTGAGAGTAATTGTACTCTCCAAAAGGGTGTTATATATGTGACAAAAAAAAGGAGTTAAAGTACACCCTTTTTTTAAGAGTGTAGTGGTTACTGTGGTAGGCAAGAGTTGCAGTACGTGTATAAGGGCCTGCCTTCATAGACAGGTTCCTTACTTGATGGTAATACACACACATCGTGGTAGAGGGATCATCCCAATGAAGTCTACTGAGGGACGTTCCCATGTTTTCTGTGGTGGGTCGTTCTCTTGGACTACCCAAATCCCAGAGCAAGAGGGTTAGCACACCTCTCCCTCTCCTGTGCCACCATCATCTCTCCCCTCCCTCTTTCACCCTCCCCTCTTCTTCCTTCCTGGGTGCACCACCCACCACACTCAAACGTCGCCTATCTGCGGACTGCTGATGATGGCCTAATAAGGCCGAAACAGCTGTCCACAGTTGGTATGGCGGCGTTGAGCACTTATAAACACATACTCTACGTGCAGCCAAAGAGCTTCGACTATTTTTCCTCCCTAAATACTTATCTGGCTTTGCGCTGGGCTTTCAGTGGTGAGTCTCTCACCATCACGTACCGCGTGACCTTCTGACCCCACTCGCTTCAAACGTCGGCTAACTGCTCGCTGCTGATGATGGCCCAACAACGCCGCGAAACAGCTGTCCAGTGCTGGTATGGCGGCGATGGGAACTTATAAACACATATGATATTATTAATATATATTAAAAATAATGTGGTTCTAAGGCTGATCCTTGAGGCAGTCCCATGTCTATATTTAAAAACTACGATGGGGCGTTGCTAAGGCAAACATATTTCATTAATCATTATGTTATCCAAATAGCTTTGTATTAATATGAGGGACGTACCGCTAGATAGCTTATATGAGCGAATGTCATTTTTCAAAGAATCAAATGCTTTTCGAAAGTCTGAGAATAGTCTAGTAGTCTACAGTTTCCGTTTCATATTTGATAGGATAATTTCTTTAAATTTTAATAATGCAGTTTCAGTGGGTTTACCTTTGCGGAGACCGTATTGATGCTCACTCAGCATATTCTTCTTCTCGAGGAAAATTTGATGACGCTCATTAATTTACCCTATTGCTGAAAATAATGGGAGAAGTGATATTGGCCGATATTTGTTCAAATTATGTAAATCCCCCTTATCGGTTGGTTGGTATAAAAAGAAAATATGGAGACGTTGCCCCAACTCTACATTGGGCCGGCTACTCCAGTACGCTTATGGTAGCGAGGTCTGGCTACAAAGGAGTCTAAAAGAATGTTTGTTCCACAAAAGTCCTAAGGAAGGAGATCACAGAGTGTGAAACATGTCGATGTGCCTTCTTGAGGTCAAGAGGGCCGTTGGTGTATTTGACCAAGACATCCCGGAGAACTTTACGACTTGCTGCGAATCGCTCGCTGCTGAGAAGTATGTGTTCAGTGTCCTCGGGCACTCCGCATCGGATACAGTCTTGTGAGGAAGCTATCCCGATACAGTGTAGAAACGCGCGGCCGTGCGGAACGTTCATCCGGGATCGGTGGAGTAACGATTCCAGTGGTCTGGGCGTCCTTGACGGTATTCGATATGTGAGGTACCCTTACGTTCAACCAATCACGTCTTACCAGTCTGGTTCGCAGAAGACCGAGAGGACGTTTCGCGCCGGCGCCGGTGAAATAGACTTTCGGTGAAATAGGCGCGCGCTGGTGAGCGTTCAGTGCGAGGCGGTCGGCTACTTCTTTGCCGCGGATGCCCACGTGACCCACTATCCACTGTAGCCGGATGTCGTGACCTTTGTCAAGAGTTTCGATGTGCACGGCGCTGTTGTCTTGGACCACATGAAAGGCTGCTGGTTTCCTTCGCTGTATAAAGTGCGGTTAAGCCGCTTCAGTGGATCCCGGGACCCTTAGGCCTTCTTGGTAACACCCGCACAGACACAATAGCAAGAGACGCAACATCTACCAGAGCTCCCCCTGTCACCCCTCTGCCCCTAACATCTCTGTCTGCTCCTTGCACATTCGCCGGTGGCGCTGTGTCCGTACACGGCAGTTCTGAGCGCACTCTACCTCATATCATCATTTCGTACGTCTCATTGACCCCCTGCATGACTTTACTATTGGCTGCCGGTGCAATAGAGCTGAAGAATCACTCCTCCACCACCGTCTTCGAATGAATGTTGCACGGGCACCCTCACTCCTGTATAAAATGCGCCAGACGAACTCTCCCAATTGCGCAACTTGTTGTGTGGAAGCCGACATCGAGCACTACCTCCAATCCTGTAACCGGTGCCTCTCACAAAGACTCGTCCTCCAACGCCACTTGCGACAGCTTGGCTACCCTGACGTCGCTTTGGCCACCCTGCTCGGCCCGGACCTGCACAACCAGGGGGCAGTTACGACTGCCCTCTTGAGCTTTCTCCGTGCCACCGGCCTGTCGACCAGCCTCTAAGGCCCTTTTGTGTATCTGTCTGTATGTATGTGCGTGTTTCTTTTCTATCTTTTTTTTTCGTTTTCTTTCTTTCTTTTTGGTTTCTTTCCCTTCTTTCGTTTTCTTTCCTTTTTTTCTGTTGTCTTTCTTCCTTTTAGTTTTCTTTCCTTTTTTCGTTTTCTTTCTTTTTTCCTTTCTTTATTTCTTTTTCTTCCTTTTCGTTTTTGTATTCTTTCTTTTTCTTCGTTTTCTTTTTATGAAAGGAATAGCAAGTCGGTCTATGCCTGTCTAACCTTTCCTCGTTTTTTTTTTTTTCAATAAACGTACCCCACCCACACACACACACACTTTTAGAGCCAGTGGGGATAACCCAGGAGTCCATGCGCGCTGGCACAGCAGCGACATACTTAAGAGCGTGTAGAATTCAATATAGTTCTGCTTCGGTGGCCGATGTTAGATGGGACAAACGAACAGAGTGTTGAATGCCACAGCTCTGGAATGTACGAGGGGTGTTCAAGTCAAACCGGGACTTTCTGTCTCCTGGGTGTACAAATGACTCGCGCTACTTCTTTTTGGTCATTTTCACACGCAACAGGCCTCCGCGTTCACCACGTGGTGGTTCAAAGTTTGTGCAAAACAGAAGACACGTGCTGGACAAGATGGCTGACAACGAGCACATCGAACAGTGAATTGCCATGAAGTTTCTCATGAATGAAGGCGTAAAGTCATCTGAAATTCACAGAAGACTTCAGGCTCAGCATGGCCACGATACACTTAGCCGCAACAAAGCGTTTGAGTGGTGCAAACGGTTCCGAGACGGCCGTACATCAGTGCAGGACGACCCCGCGGCCGGGGCGGCTCAGAGCCCAGTGTCAGAGTTCCTGAGAACATCCAACTTGTGGAGCGCCTGATCCTCAAGAACCGACGGATAACATGTCTCGATATCAATAGTACATATAGTGCGATCAATAGTGCATATTACTGCCAGATTCTCAGGGGTGTGCATAAGACGCTGAAGCAAAATCGGCCGGGCCTCATCACCAAAGGAGTCGTCCTCCTACAGGACAATGCACGCCCGCATACCGCACATCTCACGACACGCACCTTACAGGAACTTAGCTGGGAGTGGCTGCCACATGCCCCTTACACTCCAGACCTCGCCCCAAGCGATTTCCATCTCTTCGGGCCACTGAAGGCGTTCCTTGGGGGCCCAGCTGCGACGACAAGGTAAAGAATGCGGTCCGACCATGGCCGCTACGCGCCGGTAAGGATTTCTACGCTGCTGGTAGACAAGCCCTCGTGAAACGCTTGGACAAGGTCATTAGTGCAGCTGGAGATTATGTGGAAAAATTAAACTAATTTCTCGCCTGTAAGTTCATTTTACTTTTGCGAAAAATGAAAAGTCCCGGTTTGACTTGAACGCCCCTCGTAGAAAGCACACAGGCTGACCCAGTTGGCGTTGTTGACGCGTCCGTAAATATCAGTTTGACTTCTCTGTAGTTCTCTGTGAATTCCAGGGTAACTTGTCGCACGACTTCAGGAGCAGCAGTCTTCTTAGACGTTAAGCCTGACGTTTCCAAGCAAACAATTAGTTGTCTCTGGGTCTATGGTGGGCTCGACGCAGTTGGGTATGAACTATGGGCTGGAATTTCGCACCTGAGCGGCGGATACCCGGATGAGGTCGGCGATGGATTGCGTATATTAGCCGGTGCCTCCTGTGATGTGTTGCAAGACGAGTGTAATGTCGAAGCGCTCCTATCATGCGGAGGGTCGGTACGTTCGATTCCAGTGCTCCAGCCAAGGCTGGCAGGTCCGGTGTAACGCTTGGTACTTCGAGGCAAATATTCGCGCTCTTTGTCAGGATACGCTGTTGGCAAGTTTCAGATGTCGCAGAGAGACCGTGAAGGACGGGTAAGTGGTACGCCAACATCTGTCCGATGAGAGACGCGGAAAGCCTAAGCATAAAGTGGCATGTAGTTCCCAATCGTGTCCCACAGAGATAACGGAGAACGTTAATCCTAGCGTCAGCTCGATCTTTTATATTCCGGATTTCGGCATTCCAGGATAATCTACTGTCAAAGATAATCCCGAGAAAGCGATGGTGAGACACTCCTACTAAGTTGGTTCCATTCATGTGCAGGGTGAACTTTGTGAGGTGATTCCTGGTGAAGGAAAGATACACACTACACGGTGTTTTGCTTGGAGATGTGCATCCCTCGTTCTAAGATGTATTGTGCTACGTTATTAAAGGAACTGTAAAGTGAATTTCAACCCAGGTTAATCTTATGATTTTATGAAAGCCTGCAGGCTTTCATAAAATCAAGAGAGTACATCTCAGTTACGAAATATATCTTTTTGAATCCCTTTTTCCTTTGAGTAATCGAATCTCAAATATTGCATTCGAGCGCAAAGCTCAGTACTCCCTCAGCAACAACACTGGGTTGGCTCGTGTCGGCTACGGCTAGTCTCGCCTTTCTTATCTGCGTCCCGGTCACGGAGTAGACCGGTCCGTGGTCCCGGTCTGTGGCGAAGCCGTAATGGCCGAAATGTTGTTTTGATCACGACCTACTCTATACTAGAGACCTGGACAGCTGGCGATCCCCTATGGGAGAGACGGGTCATGGGTTAGTTACGCCAGTGACCGCTGCAAGCGCCACATAGCATTATTGGGGAGAGGGAATCACTCTATCATCCTTGCCACCGTCTTTAGACTGCTACACAAGGATACACAGGCTGTTGCTAAGCGCGCGATATTTTCTCTCTTATACTGCTTCGTCGTTGTCAACACAGCCCACCATACATCGCCGCGGTTTCGACAAGTCACGTGGTAACGAATAGTGCGAGCTAGCGCCAAATCCCATAGCTAAGCGGCGACTGCCAGAACTACTACCCCGGTGCTGGGAGCATTGCGGACACAGGGGTGGCATTCAATGTATTGCTCCGTAAACGAAAGCGTGCCGGGCGAACGCAATGCATCCTGGACATGTCCTGGTCGCACGTCACAGCAAACGTCAAGGCGCACGTGACCTTAAAGATGGCGGCGCCCGAGATCGGCGGCTAAACCGTTTGTAAACAATGCGGTTGTTGTTTCTGTGCGGCGTTTTGGATGTCTTTCGATCACGGTAATTATTTTCATCCGATAATCTTGCAGTAAAACGCGCAGTTTTGCACATAAGGCCTCGCAGTGTTGACGACTTCCAAAGATGTGATGACGACCGCGCGTTAAGACTCACTGAGCCGATGCGATGTACTTAAACTAAGGAGAAATGGGATACTACGTTGCGGAAGAAGTACCACATAGTTTACGCTGGCAAAATACGTCCATCTCTTGGCGTTATGACGGCGGAAATATGTCGGTAAGCGGCAAAACGACATGTAAACAAAGTCACATGACCTCAAAATGACGTTTTCTATGACGTGCGACCAGGACAAGATGGCAGTTTTGCCGAAAGCACCCGCTTGAGGGTAGTTACAACAATGGCGGGTTTGTGTCACCCCTGTGATTGCGGATGTCCAGGTCTCTAGTATACTAGTAGGTCGTGGTTTTGATGTCCACGTCGTGTGATGTCGATTATTCCAAACTTGAATGCCCTCGAGCTTGCGATAGTCCAGCAGTCACGCAAAACTTTTGTTCTTACGAGGGCACGCAGGAGTCTCAGCATGACACGATATCATCCGCAGAATCGTCGACGGAGGATGAATTATCGTCATCGCCGTCACCTCGCCGCCGTGGGAAACAGTCTTCATGTGTAATGAAAATGCTGAGAACCTCACAGCGGAAATATGGCATTGCTCTTTCGGTTCAGGTGTCCTTGCGGCAAATGCGTGCCGATGCCGACGGCAGAAGAATGCCTTTGTTGTCGCGAAATGAGACATTACTGAAGCAGCGCAGCGGTTGCATTTCAAGAAATGTGTACTTTGAAATACTGTGGCTGAAGACAGGTGTTCTAGGTGTCCTACTGCTACGTGAGAGAAAGCGACGAGTACGCTCTTGTCAGGAACAGCGAAGTGAACAAGTTAGTTCATTCATGTGTGCCTTCGGTTTGTTATCAGTAAAGTTACATATCATAATTTTACGCTGTCCATCGTACATGCAGGAAATTTCGGTACGTTGCCTACAAACTACCGGGTGGCTCTGGGGACCATTAGGAGAGCACTGCAGAAAAGTCCTCAAAGCATGTGCTGTACATGCCATAAGGGAAAACTTTTCTTCTACAGCATACAAAGATTTTTGCCTTTTTGACGTGTGATGCAGTAGGTGCTGTCTGACCATGTGTATGTTTATTCGCTTTCAGTGAGGTGAAACTCTCACTTTCCTTTCAGGTGCTTGTGGGCAGCATCCAATGCCTGCTATCTTGACAGAGGTACACTGGATGGTTTGGTCGTGAACACTGCTTGATCACAACAGTATCCATTTCATGCACAATAGAGGTCTGCCAGATACCCTTCTGGAGTAACCAGACAGCCACTACACAGTAACGTACATTCTACAGACATCAAAGCTTGTAATGTTGCTTTATTGATCACTGTGTTTAAGAATGAGCATACAAGTGATAGCCAGTAAACAAACAAACAAGGAAGGAGAACATCCCCATACTGTGTCCATATCAATTTGCAAGCGCTACACATCGCACCAACCAGTAACGCAATGTATGCATGCTTTTTTTTCTCTCTTCTGTTCAGTGCACAGATGTTTGCCACAAACACGTTCCAGTCCATAAGCTCTAAGAGAACATAGGCTATCACCTTGCCTATCAAACAACTCCAGTTCATGACTTCATCAGTTTAAGAAGGCCTCATGCCAATGTCTTCAACAGAAGCTTCTCTTCAGAGGCATCCCTATCATTGAGAAAAATTTTAGACCTTTTCTGTGCACATCCATCTTTGCAACCCTTTCTCAATTTATCATTATAAATTTCCCATGTTTTCCCTCATACCAATCCAGTTGCAGTCATTGGTGCGGGCTCAGGGCTTTTGCAGACCGCTACTATTTCACTGTAGCTCACATCTTTGCAAGTTGTTGGTGTATCACTCAGGAGGTGATCTACATCCTCTGCGAAGATAAGATAATACGGTCATGGCTAATGTCTTCCCTATGCTCTTTATATCGAAACATGGTCCCTCAAGGCTGTCAAGGATGTTGAAGGCGTGCCGGGTCAAACCTAGACACATTATCTCGAAGTTTGTATACACTGTTTCCTGAATGACAGCTCATTTGTACACGTAAGCTAATACTTCTCAACATGCTAAGCAGAAGCTCTGCATTTCCCTCAGAATTGGAATGACACCTGTAAAGGTGGTTACAAGTATGCTACATCCACGGGTTTAGCTCAGCACATGCACGGCACTTGACCGCGGCTTCAAGCTTTCTCTTAACCCTCTGTTACAAAATCCTCTTGTGGACTACATGGCCATAAGCATTCCCAAGCATGGTAATTGCATATTGCAATTGTTTACTATAAGTAACTACAAGCCTGTTCTTCTTACCTTTTACTACATGTACCTTTTACGTCATTGTTGCAGATAGAATTATTGTAACAGAAAATTCAACTACGGAAAGCTTGTGTGCCTTGTTTTGTATTATTTTTTGTGACCTTAATACTTTCCAACAAGAATTTGGATTTCCTCCTTACCACCTTCTTTGTCCCCTTTCTATAATGTACATCAGTATCTGTACCATATGTGTGTGTGTGTGTGCCTGTATCATGCCTAATGAAGGACGGACTCTATTCGAAAGCTTGTGTTTCAGTAAAATTATTTGAATGTTTCAGTCTCTTATGGCCGTGAGTTCTGATAATCCAACCTGTGTCGCGAGAGGAAGTTTGCAATCTTCTGGTAGGTGTTGTAGGTGAGATCTGTTGATGTGACTTTAATATTAATCGGCTCGAGTAACCAGAGAACCTGGTCAACAGCAAATACTACAAGGTGTCCTTTGAATCTGTGCAAACATAAGACGCTATGAATTCACGCCTGGGCTGCACTAGCCCCATGAAAAGGATTGTGCCAGACAGCAAGATGTTCCCCGCAGCCATCTTGTTCACCTCTGGCTGACGTTTCCACGATAAATTGTGTCACTTGGGCAATCAGCTTTTGTGGTGAGAAGCGTGACGCGAACATCTGTGCCCACTTTGTGAGATGCACCGGAAGTCCTGCATTTCTCAAACAGTTCTATAGTGGAGTTCTGAATTTGATGCACATTTGATGTACTTCTTCTGGTCTGGTGAAGCAGAGGGCACAACACTGCAAAGTAGAAGAGCTTTTAGTATCTGCAAACTGACTTTTTTTAGCTGTTGCGGGGCGCAACCTACCGTCCGATTTTATTTTTCTAATTTATGCTGTGTAATAATTAACGCACTTTGAGTGCTTAGGCTCTATGTGAGGGATCACAGAGGCAAACACTACCAGGTCGCACACAGAAACAGGGGGGTCAAATTTCACTGCACTGCAACCTGGTTTGCAACGCCGGCCATTGTTTACGGGACGTCCAAATGCATATATCGTGCATGCTGAGATGCACACCTCGCGGCAGAACCTTATCTGCGGGAGATCTGCGAGCATGAGATTAAATAAAGATGGACTGGGTACTCCTCCTTGCGGTACGCCTGCAACTAGCCTGTGGGTGTTGCTCTATACCCCACTTGTGGGCATAAATACTACTCTTCCTTATAAGTTGCCGTTCATGTAGAGGACCTAGCACGTGCATGTCGCTTACGGTGTCGTATGCACGTTTATGTCCAAGAATAAGGCCACTGTGATGTTCCCACAGCCATGCTTCTCTTCAATATGCGACATCAGGTCAATGACGCAGTCCATGGTGGTGCGTACCCGCCTGAAGCCTGCCATGAGGAAGGCCGCCTTACATGAGGAAGGAGTCGTCTGCATTCTAGGAACCACTGCAATCGGTTTAGCATCATCCGTTCCACGGTTTTGCTCATGCAGCTCGTTAAACTTCAATAGGACTGAAGGCCGGATTCAATGGCCCTTGTAGATTTCCCAGGCTTGAGGACAGAAACAACAACAGTTGACTTCCATGTCGCAGGGACAACCCCGCTCATCCATGATTTGTTGACGAGCTCTAAGAGGATAGGTTCTGGCTTTGGGACCCAGATTTCTAATGGCTTGAGAATTTATGCCGTCTACGCCTGGCGCAGAGTGGTGCCTGTAACTGTGAATGGCTCTCTCCAGTCCGGTCGTTGTCAGTTCGACATTCAAATGATTCGTCAACTCGTATCGACCGGAAATCAACCATGTTTCTGATCGCCGCAGCTGCTAGCCGATATGAGTCAGCGGCAAGCGCGTCAGAAGGCTTCAAAAGGTGTAGACAAAACTCGTCCCCCACACTAGATTCAGGGGTCCCAGGTTGTAACTCCAAAGCACGAAATGGACTCATGCATGGCCACAGGTGAGCTAAGGCACTTCACCATACTTGCCATATGCGCCCTGTAGAGGTGTATGGAGTCAATGACGCACAAAAGGACTGCCAGCTGCGGCGGGCCAGGCGTTGCTGATGGTGGCGAACTAGATGGCGAACTCTCTCAGCTTTTTCATAGAACGTGAAGAAAAAACAATGTACAAGTTTCCGGCGATGCAGAATCAAAAATAACAAAGACGGTTAAGAGCATCAACTGTTTACTATATACATAAAAAGCAAGACTTTCGTGCAGTAGGCTGCACTTCTTCAGGTTTGAGGACCTGTTACAAGTAGTGAAGCATATATCAAAAACCAAGTCACATGGTACAAGAGAAAAGGGTAAGGAGAACTACAAACATCAACAAAAATGAAAAACAAAACGCAATCAATAGGAAGTGGCTGGACAAGGTCAGACAGACATACAGGCGAGTCGGAGTGGTACGTGGAGGAAACAGTGTTGTACCCGCTACCCGAAAAAGGTAGCGCAATACTGATACGCGCTACCTGAGCAAAAAGTAACGAAATCCCGATATCGTTACACGTACCTAAAAGTAGCGGAATACCGCTACCGTTACCCGTAAAAAGTAACGCGATACTTCATGCGCTACTTTTTAGGAAATAAACAACAGCATCGTTGATGACGTACTTCAAACGTCTTAAAATAATAAATAATAAAATAAAACAATATCTCAAAATAATAAATCGACGTCCAATGGAGGTTACACGTAGGTTGCTAGAAGGCGAAAATTTTGAAAACCGTTTTTTACAGATTTACTAAAGCCTACTCGGTATCCTGCATATCTTTTTCTCTTCCTCTAAAGCAAATAAAGCACAAAGCAAGTCTACCGATAAAAGGCTCAACAGCTTTGTCACAAAAAGAGCTCGGATTGCCCGGATCGAGATTTTAGTAAACATACCATGGTGTGCTTTTTCAAATTGGACGTTGACTTCCTTAACGCACAGATAAAGCTTTCCCACCTAGGCGCATGGTAGACATCTGAACACCACGCTACTGTTTTGTACTGTAGCAGGCCATGGTCCCTCCATTGGATTGTATCTCATTACGGCCGAAGTCTCATTACTGCCGATGTCTCAATACGGCCGAAAGTCTCAATACGGCCGATAATCCTTTAATCCCCAAGTGTCTCATTACGGCCGAAGGCAGTCTCATTACGGCCGAAGATGTCTCATAACGGCCAAATGTCAAAATGTGTATTGTAACCTGCATTGATATGCAATGTCGCAGCCAGGTATGGATATATATTCAGCAGGGTATAAGCCATGCACTGTGCCCTTAGGGCCCTTATCATATTTATATACACATATTGCGAGACAAACGGTATGTTATCATACCACAGCACAATGCAACATATTGTGTAATGTGTACTCCCACAAGGTAGTGTAGGCTGTGAAGCAGGCTACTATGTGGAGTTAGCTACTTGTAGAGAGCTAGATGAATATTGGCTTTGTTGCGACGCTTTTGGAGCCATCCTACAGTCATTGGCCATGACAGAGCACCTATCTCAGTCGATGTCAGTTTATTTCCATTCGCCTTACAATGATACAATTCTTGCTTCTGGAATGAGTAAACCTGCAAGAAGCGATGAGCAACCATGAATAGGCTAGAATATTAAAAAAAAAACAACAACAACAACAAGCATTTGTCTCTACATGGCTCGTTTTAATGTGCACAAGCTGCACACGTGTTGATACGCGTCTGCTATTTCATACAAGGTTAACATAAATATTCATTTAGACAAAAGAATGACAAGCCTTAAAAATATGACTTCCAGGTAAACACAGAGCATGACCATGATATGAATATAGGTTCAGTAGTTCATTCCCTTAATGGAAACATGTGAATATCAAATAGTAATACATTACAATTCATGAAATGATGCATGCATAACTTTCCATTTCTGGTTTCTTTTTTATAAAAGTAGTGCACGAATTAACATTCGTGCACTACTACAAAATTTCTCACTTCACAACAGAACCTTATGATGATCTTAACAGCTCACCTCTTCGCCAGGACTCCCTGGGCAGCAACATCCTGTTAGCCATGTTGTTGTTTTTCTTTTTCGGAATCTTTCGTGCAGCCACATACCATGCCTGGAATGGAAAACCAGCTATAAATAACAGTGTATTTGAATGACTTCCTCTTGAAGTATTTATTCTAATCAGATATGCTTTGTGCCTACTATGGTGCGCGAAGGCACGTAAGTGCAACATTTGCAGACGTTCGACGTAAGCAGTTCTTGGGGATCAATTCAAGTACGCCGACTTGCGCTTTTATTTTTGAAGAAATACGACGACAAATTTTAACAAATGAAATATGGCTCACAATGATACGAGTAAATGCTGCTGTACGGTGATGCATTATCGGTATCTTATCGTCTTCGAATAAATTTGTTGTTCCTAAACGCGCAACCAACTAGAAACGGTTCAAACCTACGAACGGATACCGAGTTACATCTATTACAGGCACTTCAGCTGTTTTGATTAATTTAAATTACTCTTATGAGAATCCAACTATGTGTGGACAGCACACTACTAAGACAGGCAATCTACGAAAGCATTACTCACCAGAATTCCTGCTTGACTTGGTCTTGGTCAACACTGCGCGATATACGTTGGGGCTGTGGCGATTCATTCAACTCGATTTTTACCGGAACAACAGGCGCTGCTCGAAAGACAACGACGGAAAATAGAGAGCCGCTATAAAGTCCGCTAATTTGCACATTACAGCACTACAAATCGATATATGAACACATCGTAAACAGCAACCACTCGCTCACACACACAAGAAACGAGGTACCCAACGTTGCTAGACACCATCCGAACTCCGAAGTGAGAGTAGCAAAACAACAAGATATCAAAACACGAAAGGAAGAGTATTGATCCCCCCTCCTTCTATAGCATGCAAAACGTGATTTGCGCTGAGATGAACATATATGTTCATGGCGCGAGTAATTTTCACTTTTCACTGATCCAAAGGAGGTCACGTGGGATTGCTCGACGCTTGTGAAATCAACAATGAAAATGGCGAAACGAAACTTGTGAATCGTGCATTTGCTCTTCATGGTAGCTGCCAAAAAATCGAATCAAACTTATGGGACACTGGATTACAGGTATGTTGGCATCTTTTTCATTCCTGCATATCATTACACTATGCGTGAATACATGGTGTCATGTCATGGGTGTCATGTCTCACGATGCTGGGGAAGTAGTTGCAAGGGGAAGTGTGCATGGTTCTAGACTTTTAATTTTTGATCGCGTAATCGAAATATCGGCACCTCTCGCATTGTGGCTTGCATGTGACCAACCAAGTGCTGTTCCCTTACTAGCGCTTCCTACAAACGACAAAACGAAACATGTGGGAATGTATATTTTTGATTACTCATATGGGCTGTACTTTACTAACGATGCCGCGGCGGACGGATAGGCGTGGAATTAGCGTTTGGCAATTTTGGCACGTTGTCATTGTTGCCAGACGATACGGGCGAGTGATCGGCGATCGGCTATGTATCGCATAGTCGTCTGCCATCCGATACAGTCGCATGAGACGCGTTTTGGGTATGGAGAGGTTAATAGTCGTCTTCTATTGGATGTAGTAGTATGAGAAGCGTTTTGGGTGTAGGGTTGCGTAAGATGGTTTTGCTTAATGGAACTTTTTATGTTGATGGATGGAAATAATAAAATGCTACAAATTAAAACAAAAAGCAACACCTGAATGTGGAGAGAGTGCATCTTTTCCCAGGTTAGGTATTGCTGTCGAAGAGTGGGTCTGTGTAGATATGTGCATCCGGCGTGACTGAGGTTAGGTTAGGCTAGGTGATTACGTATTGTACATGTCGAAGAGTGGGTCCATGTAGAATGTGCATTCGGCGTGACTGAGGTTAGGTTAGGCGAGGTGATTACGTATTGCACATGTTGAAGAGTGGGTCCATGTAGAATGTGCATCCGGTGTGACTGAGGTTAGGTTAGGTTAGGTTAGGTCAGGTGATTACGTATTGCACATGTCGAAGAGTGGGTCCACGTAGAATGAGCATTCGGCATGACTGAGGTTAGGTTAGGCCAGGTGATTACGTATTGCACATGTCGAAGAATGGGGCCCATGTACAATGTGCATCCGACGTGACTGAGGTTAGGTGAATACATATTCCATGTGTCAAGAGGGCTGACGTAGACTGTGCATCCGACGAGACCGAGGTTAGGTTAGGTCAAGTGAATGCGTATTCCATGTGTCAAGAGGGCTGATGTAGACTGTGCATCCGACGTGACCGAGGTTAGGTTAGGTCAAGTGAATGCGTATTCCATGTGTCGAGAGGGCTGACGTAGACTGTGCATCCGACGTGACCGAGGTTAGGTTGGGCGAGGTGAATACGTATTCCATGTGTCGAGAGGGCTGATGTAGACTGTGCGTCCGACGTAACTGAGGTTAGGTTGGGCCAGGTGAATACGTATTCCATGTGTCGAGAGGGCTGATGTAGACTGTGCATCCGACGTGACCGAGGTTAGGTTAGCTCAAGTGAATGCGTATTCCATGTGTCGAGAGGGCTGACGTAGACTGTGCATCCGACGTGACCGAGGTTAGGTTAGGTCAAGTGAATGCGTATTCCATGTGTCGAGAGGGCTGACGTAGACTGTGCATCCGACGTGACCGAGGTTAGGTTAGGTCAAGTGAATGCGTATTCCATGTGTCGAGAGGGCTCACGTAGACTGTGCATCCGACGTGACCGAGGTTAGGTTAGGTCAAGTGAATGCGTATTCCATGTGTCGAGAGGGCTGACGTAGACTGTGCATCCGACGTGACCGAGGTTAGGTTAGGTCAAGTGAATGCGTATTCCATGTGTCGAGAGAGCTGACGTAGACTGTGCATCCGACGTGACCGAGGTTAGGTTAGGTCAAGTGAATGCGTATTCCATGTGTCGAGAGGGCTGATGTAGACTGTGCATCCGACGTGACCGAGGTTAGGTTAGGTCAAGTGAATGCGTATTCCATGTGTCGAGAGCGCTGATGTAGACTGTGCATCCGACGTGACCGAGGTTAGGTTAGGTCAAGTGAATGCGTATTCCATGTGTCGAGAAGGCTGATGTAGACTGTGCATCCGACGTAACTGAGGTTAGGTTGGGCCAGGTGAATACGTATTCCATGTGTGGAGAGAGCTGACGTGGACTGCGCATCCGACGTGACTGAGGTTAGGTCAGGGCAGGTGAATACGTATTCCATGTGTCGAGAGGGCTGACGTAGACTGCATCTGATGTGACTGAGGTTATAACCTCAGTCACGTACTAATATTCACCTCAAGGTAGTACTAGTCAGTACTAGTCAAGTACTAATATTCACCTGACCTAACCTATAGGTTAGGTCAGGTGAATATTAGTACTGGTTCTGGTGCAAGTCTTACGTTAGCCCTACGCAAGTTACGTCTCACAGGGCCTAGCGTGAAGAGGTTCATTTTTCGCACTCGTTTCGAAAGTTCGTGTTTCAAAACTGCCGCTCATGTGTCGTCTGCTATGTTGTTTTGTACATTTTTAGCTTTTTGCCTGCCAAAGTTTTGCGTTGTTTGCAATACGTTTATTAATTACTTTCGTAATACCCAAAAAAGGCTGTAAAATATAAGGATTCCGTTTCGCATTTCTATCAGTTTCCGTGTTCATTGTTAGTGGCGCTGAAGTAGTGGGATCGTGGTAGAATATAGATAGCCGGATTGCTCCGTTTTGAAAAAGTAATTTTCGTAAAACATATTTTAAAAAGTGCGTATTTTTAACATACTTTGGTTCGTAAATTCGGAGATTGTCTTCAAATAGTTGAGAAGCAGCGCATATTTGGCTTTTCTTGTTTTTTCTGTTCGAAAAGGCCGCGGCATCGTTGCTAAAGTATATCCCTCATATGTAACAAGAAAATGTATCGTTTTCAGGTTGCTGCCACTACTCCATGTGCCCGCAATTGTCTTGCGTGTATGATTACACTAACGGCGTCGCCCACCACGGCGGAAGTGTTTTGCGTACACGCGTTTCAGCATGAAGCCTGCAGGTAACATCTGATGTTTACCCTTCGGATATTCTGAATTTACATATTGTAGCTTAGAAGAATTCCGAATGCCCAGAGTGACACACACTTTTAACATTGTGACATCAGTGCAATGGCATAAGCTCTAATGTAGTGCCCCACGAAAATGAACAAGGGGTAGTGGTTTATCCAGAATCCCAAGCACGAGAAGGGTGTTGGAAAAAATTGTTGGAATAGTTACGTCATTACAGCTTAACATATCATTACAGACATATCTGAAGCTGAAATCGCAAGGGCACCCCCTGTAGGGGGTGCACAGGCAAAAAAGTTAGGGGGGGTCTGGATAAAGCACTGACGAGGGGGACTCCTCCACCCCATGTCAAGCCTCATAAAACACCTCCTGAAATAGTTTCCTGGCTATGCAGCTGCATTGTTATGACGTAATTGTCATTGTTGTCCATAATTCTTGAATATGTTTCGAATATATGAAAAAAAAAAGTCTGCTTGACAGCATATGTCTTATAGTCATCATCAAACAAGAGCATATGTCATTTTGTTCAGTGGCTTATGTACTTTTTTGTAAATTTCAGGTGGACGTAAATTGTAGAAGGCAGCTAGTGGGGGAGAAGATCATGGTCATAGGTCATGTGACTCCTGGAGCTCCCAGTGGGTTCCCTTGTGGAGTACTTTTCAGAACACACACACACACACACAGTTTGCTCACAGAACCAACGAGTAGGATGTTGCTTGAATACTGAGAGAAAATGGCGTAACACATACAAATATCGTGTGACACATATGACAATAAAAACATTTTTCACGAGGGATGCATGAAACACTGTCGCAATATTGTGTGCATGAACCATTGTGTGTGACACAAGCCCTGGGGGCACACCGCCTCGGACACATTTTGGGAAGCATAAAACACAGTATATACAGAGCTACTATGGTGGATGCTTCTTTTTTCTTTTTGGCCGTTATGAGACATCTTCGGCCGTAATGAGACTACCTTCGGCCGTATTGAGACTTTGGCCGTAACGAGACACTTGGGGATTAAAGGATTTTCGGCCGTAATGAGACTTTCGGCCGTAATGAGACTTCGGCCGTAATGAGACTCGGGCCGTAATGAGATGTTACCCCTCCATTGCAGCGGACAAGAAATTGCAACTGTCAAGCACCTGAGCGTACGTGGTGCAACGTCATGTGGAATGTCATGTCTCATAGCTAGCGAGGACGGCTCCAGAATGGAGTGACGTCAGTTTGCAGACAACTCCGACAATGCACCAAATCTTCAAGAAGGTTCATCCCAAATAGGGAACACGTGGAGGGCACATCCTCTTTGTAAGATAACGGCCTCTGTGCCCTCCTTTCGGCTATTTGCCCGGTTCCCAGAATGAGTTGTGATATCGGGCAGCTTGATCGAAGGCAGGCAGAGTGGAGGTTTGATGATAGGTCGAAGTCGAGTTGTCGCGAACCCCAGCTCGGAAAGTAGCGGTAGCGCTCAAAGATTGCACTACCGCAAATTTGTAGCGGAAGTACTTCTTTCGTTACCAGTTTAAAAAGGTAGCGCGATCTCTACTCCGCTACCGAAAAAAGTAACGGATAATGTAGCGCCGCTACTAGTAACGGCGCTACGTACAACACTGGGAGGAAAGCAATGAACATCACATGAATAGGCACAGCAGCCAGTTGGCACAAAGAGCTTTAGAATGCGTACGGGGAATTAGGGCTCAAGGGCTAAGGATCAGAGGTGGAGAAATTACTTTTATTTTGTAATGCATTACCATTACTCATTACTTGTATAAAAAACTAATGCATTACATTACTCATTACTTTTTGGATATTAGTAATGCATTAGTAATGCCATTATTTTAACGAAGTAATGGCATTACTCTGGCATTACATTTACGTTTTAGGGCATAAGCCTCAAAGGTGCTATGCATAAGTTTTTTCCTTGCTTTTTTTGCTATAGGCAATAGCCACACGAGTATCCCCAAATCGGTGCCACTAAATCCCCACAGAAGCGAGTCTGACATGCAAAAACTATACATAAGATTTAGTGCAGATGATGCCTTTTCTAGCATTATGAAGCCGGCAGATGAAGCTCATCCTACTGTCCTAGCAGAAAAATTACCTCTGACAGCACAAGAGAAACTAACACGGTACCATACCAAAACAGTGAATCCCTACAGCAGTTGTTACGTGTTACCCTCTCAGAGCCTATGTTTCTAATTCATTGATTTCTTTAGTCCAAATGTGCACAGGAGAAAATCGGTGATATCATCATGTAGACACTTGTGACACACGCCGCCGACTGTTGAACTCTTGCAGAATTCCCCAAGGTTGCGCCTTTCTCTTTCCTTATTGCCCTGTGCTCATTGTTAAAGGCGGGTTGAAGAAAATTTGGATGTTCCCAATCTTCACGGTAACATCTCATTACGGCCGAAGTCTCATTACGGCCGCAAATCCTTTAATCCCCAAGTGTCTCGTTACGGCCAAAGTCTCAATACGGCCGAAGGTAGTTTCATTACGGCCGAAGAGGTCTCATAACGGCCAAAAAGAAAAAAGAAGCATCCACCATAGTAGCTCTGTATATACTGTGTTTTATGATTCCCAAAATGTGTCCGAGGCGGTGTGCCCTCATGGCTTGTGTCACACACAATGGTTCATGCACACAATATTGCGACAGTGTTTCATGCATCCCTCGTGAAAAATGTTTTTATTGTCACACGATATTTGTACGTGTTACGCCATTTTCTCTCAGTATTCAAGCAACATCCTACTCGTTGGTTCTGTGAGCAAACTGTGTGTGTGTTCTGAGAAGTACTCCACAAGGGAGCCCACTGGGAGCTCCATTAGTCACATGACCTATGACCATGATCTTCTCCCCCACTAGCTGCCTTCTACAATTTACGTCCACCTGAAATTTACAAAAAAGTACATAAGGCACTAAACAAAATGGCATATGCATTTGTTTGATGATGACCATAAGACATATGCTGTCAAGCAGACTTTTTTTCCATATATTCAAAACATATTCAAGAATTATGGACAACAATGACAATTACGTCATAATAATGCAGCTGCATAGCCAGGAAAATATTTCAGGAGGTGTTTTATGAGGCTTGACATGGGGTGGAGGAGTCCCCCTCGTCAGTGCTTTATCCAGACCCCCCCTAAATGTTTTGCAATTTCGCGATTTCAGCTTCAGATACGTCTTTAATGATATGTTAAGCTGTAATGACGTAACTATTCCAACAATTTTTTCCAACACCCTTCTCGTGCTTGGGATTCTAGATAAACCGTTCATTTTCGTGGAGCACTACATTAGAGCTTATGCCACTGCACTGATGTCACAATGTCAAAAGTGTGTGTCACTCTGGGCATTCGGAATTCCTCTAAGCTACAATATGTAAATTCAGAATATCCGAAGGGTAAACATCAGATGTTACCTGCAGGCTTCATGCTGAAACGCGTGTACGCAAAACACTTCCGCCGTGGTGGGAGACGCCGTTAGTGTAATCATACACGCAAGACAATTGCGGGCACATGGAGTAGTGGCAGCAACCTGAAAACGATACATTTTCTTGTTATATATGAGTAATCAAAAATATACATTCTCACATGTTTCGTTATGTCGTTTGTAGGAAGCGCTAGTAAGGGAACAGCATTTGGTTGGTCACATGCAAGCCACAATGCGAGAGGTGCCGATATTTCGATTACGCGATCAAAAATTAAAAGTCTAGAACCATACACACTTCCCCATGCAACTACTTCCCCAGCATCGTGAGACATGACACCATGTATTCACGTATAGTGTAATGTGAAATGATATGCAGGAATTAAAAAGATGCCAACATACCTGTAATCCGGTGTCCCGTAAGTTTGATTAGATTTTCTGGCAGCTACCACGAAGAGCAAATGCACGATTCACAAGTTTCGTTTCGCCATTTTCATTGCTGTTAATTTCGCAAGATCCCACGTGACCTCCTTTGGATCAGTGAAAAGTGAAAATTACTCGCGTCATGAACATATATGTTCATCTCAGCGCAAATCACGTTTTGCATGCTATAGCAGGAGGGGGGATCAATACTCTTCCTTTCGTGTTTTGATATCTTGTTGTTTTGCTACTCTCACTTCGGAGTTCGGATGGTGTCTAGCAACGTTGGGTACCTCGTTTCTTGTGTGAGCCAGTGGTTGCTGTTTACGACGTGTTCATATATCGATTTGTAGCCATGGAGGAAGGAAACACAGGAGCGGCCGTTTCGAGCAGATTTCCGTGGGACCCCTCTGGCGGTCGCTCCTGTGAAAACCGCCATTACTTCCTGTCCACCACGTGATCCTCTCTAAAGTTTCGGTTTGGCAACGCTTTGTTGCCCGCGCTGCTTTTCGTGCTTTTATGCTTTTCCAAAGTCATTTACTCTTAAAATGTGAACACCACTGCAAGAACAACGTAGTGTTAACGTGTTCTTACCGCGGTTGAGGCTGTGGTTCAACAGAAAACAGCTCTGCTACGGGAATACGTTTCCTTCGCAAGCACGTACTTGACCGGTTGTTTCGTACCCCTGTCTGTGAGAGAGTCATCTTGAATCGTTCCTTTGCAAGCTGCCGCTGTGCTACAGCTGCAGATTCAATTGATTTGCTCCATCGTTGTACAAATTTGATTACTGGCATGCTTTACCACTTCAGCAACAAACACAAAACGTCGCCACGCAAACATCGCTGCCACGAATGATGTTTCTAGTCTTACGTGGTTGTCCTGCAGACCCTGACCGGTCTTGTAGTAGAAGGGTAAACCAAGAGTAAACCTCTGAACACACACAAATAAAGCTGGACGTGCGGCGTTGATCACAATGCAGATATCTGAGCTGCAAGACAAATCACGACTCGTCTGCTGCGCATGCTCTTGGGGTCACGTGAGCGGTCACATGGTAGACAGGAGCATCCCAGAATGCATTGCGAATCTGGCACGCCCGTCCCGATGGCAAAAAGTTGGAAGGGCCGCTCCTGTGTTTCCTTCCTCCATGTTTGTAGGGCTGTAATGTGCAAATTAGCGGACTTTATAGCGGCTCTCTATTTTCCGTCGTTGCCTTTCGAGCAGCGCCTGTTGTTGCGGTAAAAATCGAGTTGAATGAATCGCCACAGCCCCAACGTATATCGCGCAGTGTTGACCAAGTCAAGCAGGAATTCTGGTGAGTAATGCTTTCGTAGATTGTCTGTCTTAGTAGTGTGCTGTCCACACATAGTTGGATTCTCATACGAGTAATTTAAATTAATCAAAACAGCCGAAGTGCCTGTAATAGATGTAACTCGGTATCCGTTCGTAGTTTGCGCCGTTTCTAGTTGGTTGCGCGTTTAGGAACAACAAATTTATTCGAAGACGATAAGATACCGATAATGCGTCACCGTACAGCAGCATTTGCTCGTATCATTGTGAGCCATATTTAATTTGTTAAAATTCGTCGTCGTATTTCTTCAAAAATAAAAGCGCAAGTCGGCGTACTTGAATTGATCTCCTTGAACTGCTTACGTCGAACGTCTGCAAATGTTGTACTTATGTGCTTTCGCGCACCATACTAGGCACAAAAGCATATCTGATTAGAATAGATACTTCAAGAGGAAGTCATTCAAATACACTGTTATTTATAGCTGGTTTTCCATTCCAGGCATGGTATGTGGCTGCACGGAGGATTCCGAAAAAGAAAAACAACAACATGGCTAATAGGATGTTGCTGCCCAGGGAGTCCTGGCGAAGAGGTGAGCTGTTAAGATCATCATAAGGTTCTGTTGTGAAGTGAGAAATTTTGTAGTAGTGCACGAATGTTAATTCGTGCACTACTTTTATAACAAAGAAACCAGAAATGGAAAGTTATGCATGCATCATTTCATGAATTGTAATGTATTACTATTTGATATTCACATGTTTCCATTAAGGAAATGTACTACTGAACCTATATTCATATCATGGTCATGCTCTGTGTTTACCTGGAAGTTACATTTTTAAGGCTTGTCATTCTTTTGTCTAGATGAAGATTTATGTTAACCTTGTATGAAATAAGAGACACGTATCAACACGTGTGCAGCTTGTGCACATTAAAACCAGCCATGTAGAGACAAATGCTTGTTTTTTTTTAAATATTCTAGCCTATTCATGGTTGCTCTTCGCTTCTTGCAGGTTTACTCATTCCAGAAGCAAGAATTGTATCATTGTAAGGCGAATGGAAATAAACTGACATCGACTGAGATACGTGTTCTGTCATGGCCAGTGACTGTAGGATGGCTCCAAAAGCGTCACAACAAAGCCAATATTCATCTAGCTCTCTACAAGTAGCTAACTCCACATAGTAGCCTGCTTCACAGCAACATCAACACTACCTTGTGGGAGTACACATTACACAATATGTTGCATTGTGCTGTGGTATGATAACGTACCATTTGTCTCGCAATATGTGTATATAAATATGATAAGGGCCCTAAGGGCACAGTGCATGGCTTATACCCTGCTGAATACATATCCATACCTGGCTGCGACATTGCATATCAATGCAGGTTACAATACACATTTTCACATTTGGCCGTTATGAGACATCTTCGGCCGTAATGAGACTGCCTTCGGCCGTATTGAGACTTTGGTCATAATGAGACACTTGGGGATTAAAGGATTATCGGCCGTATTGAGACTTTCGGCTGTATTGAGACACGTTTGGATACTGAGAGACGTTTGGATACTGTGCACCCCACTGTTAGTGTCATCCCTGTCTCGAGCTCGCCAGTTCGCCCGGCGTCCAACGCCAGCCTTCTGAAGCCTACGTCCCCTTCGTCTTCGGGAGGGGCCACTTTCAAGAAACCAGGATTCCGCACTTCACGGTACAACACACGAAGCTCAAGCTCACGTTGACTCATCTCGGACAACTCAAAATCCCCTTCTTTCCTGAAGGCTCGTAAATTGTTAGATAAGAAATCAAGGTTTGTTTCCCACTTGTATTTTTATACCGATTGCATTAGACAACACGTTGTTCCTAAATGTTTGTTGCTCAGTGCATGTTCCTCATTTAAATTTCAATCTCCCCGTAATTCCAAAAGTTGGTCCAATACCTTAACCCATGCTTCCATAAGCCTCATCAGAATTTCACAGAATGAAGCCTCACATGTCATTAAGGACACAGACAATCAACTTCGACAACTTAGCCGTGTACTATCGCCGGAGGAGCTGGATTCGCTGCGCTCTTTTTGTGTCCGTAAACTTTCCGTCCTGCAACGCACTAAGTCCAAGAAGGCGAAACGCGACGGCATTCAACTCACTCCGATTGAGGATCTTGATATTTGCGATGCTTTGACACCTCGTACATAACCCAGTTCAGCCACAAACAACGTGGTATTCAATCTCGCTAACGTACCATTAAACAAAGCAGAAGTAAATGTGTTGTCCAAAGGTCTCACCTTTGTGCCCACCCCTCCCAGCACTGACAATTTCGAAATCCTAAATGACCTTCTGTGCTTAGGTCGTAGAATGCACCTGCAGACGTTTTTCCACGGCCGTGAACATACAGAGATAACACCATTTAAGAAACCCTCAAACTGGACACCAGACCCGTCGAAAACAAGCCCCATGATTGACAATTACATACAATTGCCAATGATTACAATTACCATATGGGGTTTGAAACAAGTCTTTATCCCCAAAGGTAGTAGAATGCGCCGAATACGCTCCGAAACCCCTTTGACGTAGGGAATTGAGATGGTCCCATTATGTGTGGAAGGTTCTTTTGGCTGCCTGTCTTCTCTACGCCTGCGCGTGTCGTCGATAAACTTCTGGGGATAACCTCGTTTCCTAAGCAGTTCATTGACGGTGGTCTCTTCTGAAGATTGAAGTTGAGAGTCGGAGGCGAGACGCTCAGCACGATCCAACAAGGTTCTGACGACGGCTCGCTTGTGTTCGGTAGGGTGGTGGGAATTAAAGTCCAGGAAGTTGCCAGTGTCGCAGGCCTTACGGTAGACCATTGTTTTGATTTGTCCTACTTGGTCGTGATGTACATTTACGTCCAAAAAAGGAAGCACGTTGTTTTTCTCGATTTCATATGTAAACTGAATAGAAGGTTCAACACTGTTTAGGACCGAATGGAAGGCATCGACGTGAACCCTGCTTAAAATCACAAAGGTGTCGTCAACGTACCGTCGGTAGAATTTAATGGGGCAGGGCGCTTGCTCTAGTGCAGACTCCTCCACGTGCTCCATGACCAAGTTAGCCAGTGTCACTGACACTGGGCTACCCATTGGGCAGCCCTCAGTCTGATGGTACATCTCCCGATTGAACGTGAAGTATGTTTGTTTGAGGCAAAAACGCAGCAGGACAATAATGTCTTCCACAGTCAGAGAAGTACGTGCATTGAGGGTGGCATCATCACGGAGCCGCTTTTCGGCGACCCTCACCGCGAGAGCGGTCGGAACGTTTGTGAAAAGGGACACCACGTCGAAAGACACCATCACGTCGTCATCCTCGAGTACGCGCTCACGCACCAGCTCCACAAACTCACGAGAGTTCCGAACCGTCAGGGCGTTGGCTCCAGTTACGGGCGAGATGATGTCCACCAGGTGCTTGGCGAGGTTATAAGTTGGGGAACCAATGAAGGACACAATAGGGCGCAAGGGGCATTCTGGTTTGTGTACTTTGGGGAGGCCGTACAGCTTTGGAGTGGAACCGTCGGACGAGAAAAGATGACGATATGTAGACTCGTCGAGGTGGCCCTTCTTTTTTAGGTGCCGGAGGTGTTCATTGAGACAACGCTCAGATTTCGCTGTGGGGTCATTGGAAAGTTTCACAAAATGTTTCTTGTCACTTAAAATGGTCTGCATCTTGGCCTGGTAGTCGGTCTTGTCTAGAATGACGGTCCCCTTCCCCTTGTCAGCAGAGAGAATTATTATATTTTCGTCCTACTTGAGGTCACGCAACGCCGCTTGTTCTTGGCAGCTCAGGTTAGCCGGGCTTACTCTTGCGACAGACAAGTTTGCATGCTACGGGGCTGCGAGCTATGTTCGCATTAAAGAACACAGACGAGACGTTGAAAAGGCGACCAACGCAACTAGGTCAAAGACTGAGCTCGTGGATCATTGCTGGACAACGGGACACGTGTTCGACTACAAGGGTGCCGTCACCTTGGCACGTGAACAGCGGTGGGGACCCAGAAAATTCCTCGAATCGTGGCACATACAAAGGGAGCCAACAGCATGTAATGCCAACCGTGGCCCACTTCCTGGACTGTACTCTGGCCTCGGCGACACACATTACGACACACATACTATCTCCAACAATCCCAAACAGCAGACGCTTTTGTCATTCCCTTACCTAATCTCCCAAAAAGAGCTGTTTCAAAGACTTCATCAGAGGGAATGGAACCTTTCAGGAAAGGGAATCTAGGATAGGGTGTTGGATTTACGCTGTTGTGTGGCGGAGGGATTCTTTGTACCCCTTTAGCCCGCGATATGGCGCCACAGGGAGGCGCAAAATGCAGCGCGCTACCAACCTTCACATTTTATCCGTGCGCTTGGAGACTGGGAGGTCCGCGGTTCGAATCCGCGGGCCGGCTGTGCCGTCTGGGGTTTTTCCTGGGTTTCCCTCAGATGTGTAATAGGCGTATGCCGGCAAAGTTCCCCTGAAGTCGGCCCATGGACGCAGCTATCCTCCCCCCGAGCGGATTCCGCTCGGTCTTCCACTTCACCCTTTCCTCCTCTCCACCATCTTTCCCTTCCCGAGAAACATGCCGCCTAATCAGGCAGGCAGACCTCTCGGGTTCCTCCCAACGACACTCCTCCCCTCCCTCCTCCTCCCCCCTCCTCCGGTTGTAGTGCTCCTCATTCCCGTCCCTAGACTTGCACTGATGATGTCTCCCGCATAGGAGACGAAACGTCTAAATAAATTGTTATTTCCCGTTGCGTTAAGTCGGTGACAATTTTTTCATTCTCCAGTTATGACGCCCGGCTTTTGGAATACAGTCGGACCTCGTTTTATGAACCCTCGATATACGAATTTCCTCAACTTACGAACGGCTCCAGAGGGAACCAAACTTTTTCCGTGTATTTTGACCTCGTTTTACGAACCCTCGATATCCGAACTATGAACGAATTATTAGGGAACTGACCCAAAGTAGCCAAGCCATTCTGACCTCGATATACGAACGGGCGTTATGAACGTACAGAGGACAGGCCGATGGACCGGAGGATAATGAAAGTTCCTCAGTACATGCTGGCAAGGTCAAACATACAATGTCCCAACGTCGCTACGTTCCACAAACATGATTCACTATTTTCTGAAAGAATAATCGGGGCGTTTACAGCCGAACGGTTGTTAGTTTGGGCCAGGTGTCTGAGATGGAAACATATTGCCGTTCAAAGAGAAGGCGTTCAGTCCTGAGAGCCGTTGACAAGCGTGATATTTGCGTTGGAAACAGTCTCATCCGCGCGCGATACGGTACTTTGAAAACTGGGTGGTTGAGTCAAGTGCCATACTTCTGTCATCTCTTCTAAATAGGATAGACGCTGCAGTAAGTATGGTGCAAAGCACAATTACGCAGTATTTTCGAAAATAAAACTTATTCAAATCAATTTGCCGTGTGTTTGTGAGGTATTTGTGCACTGCACTCCTCGGACCTCGATTTACGAATACCTCGATTTACGAACGATTTTCTGAGAAACGAAGGGTGTTCGTAAAGCGAGGTTTGACTGTATCTTCAACAACGCTATACTGGTAACTATGGATGTGACGTCATTATATACAAATATTCCCCATGATGAAGGTGTCAACGCTGTAGGGCTTTTTCTTTCCTCCTTTCCGTCTAATCTTCTTCAAACTAAAACCATTATCTGTCTTCTTGAGTTAGTCTTGCAGTACAACAACTTTGTTTTTAATGACAAACATTATGTCCAAGTTCAGGGCGCAGTGATGGGTTCCCGTGTCTCACCCAATTACGCAAACCTCTTCATGGGGCTTTTTGAACAAAGAGCCTTAGAGTCTTTTCCAGTAACACCATTAGTATTCCTGCGATACACTGATGATATTTTTGCCATCTGGACAGCTGACGAAACCTCTCTACTCTCATTTTTTGATCATTTTAACTCACGGCACAATTCCATCAAATTCACGTGCAACTACTCTCGAACTTCAATCAGCTTTCTAGACGTCACTGTTTCTCTCGAGTCGGGTAAACTCGTCACAGATCTCTATAAGAAGCCGACTGACAAACGGCAGTACCTTCATTTCAACAGCCATCACACTAATATCCAAAAGCGAAACATTCCATTTGGACAACTCACACGTTTAAAACGCATATGTTCCAATACACAAGATTTTTTGAAGCATGCAAAGGACATGTGCAATGACTTCAGGGAGCGCAGATATCCCGACGAACTCATCGACAATGCCCTAGCCAGAGCCACCTCCCTAGACAGGGAAAGGTTGCTTTCTCGTGAATCCAATAAGGCACCGAGTCATAATAAATGTACTTTCATTACACCTTACAACCGCGCACTCCGTAATGTAGGATCTGTGTTCAAACGCCATTTAAACACACTCCACGCCGATGAATATCTCAAAGGCATTTTCCCTAATGCTCCGGCTATTACATTTCGGAGATCACGTAACATCAGTGTTGTACGTATCGCCGTTACAAGTAACGCCGTTACAGTAATCGATACTTTTTCGGTATCGGAGTGCGTATCGCGATACTATCTTAAGTGGGTATCGGAAAAGTATTTCCGTTACGAATTTATGGTAACGCATCGTTACCGATACCGATACTTTTTAGTGCCCCACCCTTTCTTCACCGACCATATTTCTTACTCTTATTCATTGTTATTGCCCTCGACGAGAAGCTTGTGGACACGCCTACGTGCTCCGTAACCGGAATTATGAAATTATACCAAACACGTGTTCACCGTTTTTCTTTGAAACTGAAGGAAATAACCACGCTGTGTTCAACAAAAGAGTTGAGGTCAACGAACAGAGGTCAATATTTTGACAGTGCGCTCTGGATTCCACTGCTAAGCTGCCGTGTCGCACTGAGTCACGCCCACATATACTGTGGCATTGTTAACTTCGGAAGGATTCCTGGGTCATTGGACTCCATGGTTTGTGTGGGCCTGACACTAACTTAATTGTCACACTGGCCTCTGTCAGCTGCCGGAGACACCACGGCTTGCAAGGATGGCAGGGGACGATTTCAAGAACCAGCTATTGATAAAAGTCAAGCATAACGTTTCCGAGCTACATATGAAATATGCTGTCTTTTCACTGCAAAACTGTTCACGTAAGCATATTTCCGTGTTGCGCCATATCCGTATTTCAAACAAAAGTATCGCCCAAAGTATCGCGTTACTTTTTTTAGTAACGGCAGCGGTACTTCGTTACTTTAAAAAAGAAGTATCGATATCGGTATTTCGATACTTTTTACTCAAGTAACGGGTATCGGTATCGCGATACCATATTTCGGTAACGGGTACAACACTGCGTAACATACGCGACTTACTCACTTCCTCCCGCAATAATCAACAGAGTCCCGGTTGCGCTCCTTGCAACAGCAACTGCTGCCAAACTTGCTTATTTATTGCAACATGTACCTCCACCTGTAGCACTGTTAATGGTTTCGTTTTCTCTATTCGGCAGTCTCTTCACTGTAACTCATTCAATGTCTGCTATCTCATTACGTGTAAATTGTGCAATAAACAATACATAGGCGAAACACGTAACACCATCCGTGAAAGATTTTATGGCCATAAATCAGATATTGTTAATAAACGTCAGTCACCTGTATCACTACATTTTAATCTTCCGGGACATGATCTGCATACGCATATACTTATCACCATTCTAGAATCCAGGTACGCTAATGACATCAAACGCAAAAATCGAGAATCCTTTTTCATTTCGAAATTTGCAACGTTACAGCCGCACGGCATCAACGTGTACGGCGGCCCATTACAGTACTTTATACTATGAGTCTATTTATTGTATTATCACTTGTCTGCCATTTTTCACATCATACACGATGATACACAATCAGTAAGACACCAACTCCGCGTTACTTTCCCAGAGTCTGGAAGCTCTTAGCCATCAAGGTGCTGTGTGTCCTCAATCCTTCGCTCTTGAGCCCTAATTCCCCGTACGCATTCTAAAGATCTTTGTGCCAAGTGGCTGCTGTGCCTATTCATGTGATGTTCATTGGTTTCCTCCACGTACCACTCCGACTCGCCTGTATGTCTGTCTGACCTTGTATAGCCACTTCCTATTGATTGCGTTTTGTTTTTCATTTTTGTTGATGTTTGTAGTTCTCCTTACCCTTTTCTCTTATACCATGTGACTTGGTTTTTGATATATGCTTCACCACTTGTAACAGGTCCTCAAACCTGAAGAAGTGCAGCCTACTGCACGAAAGTCTTGTTTTTTATGTATATAGTAAACAGTTGATGCTCTTAACCGTCTTTGTTATTTTAGCTTCTTCATAGTCAGAAAGGTTATGTGTTCTTCAGAAACACCGTTCTGCTCCTCTCCGAATGGCCTGCAGCCTTTCGTGTTCAATACCTACCGTTTCCATTCCCTGTGAGGGTGTGACCACCCTCGTTGTAACGTTGAGCTGTTCTGCTATCAGGCCGCTAAAACCATCTATATCTGCCCCTCTGCACACCTTTTCCTCGTACACCTTGCACGCCTTGTCAACTGTCAACCTTGTCACTGATGAGTATGGGGACATGGTCGCTACCCATACATTCCAAATCGGTCATCCCGGTCAAGTGTCTTACGATATCCGCCGATGAAAATGTAACGTCTATGCAACTGGAATATTCTTGGCCTCGGAAACACGTAGGAGAGCAGTTATTCAACGTCAATGCATTAAATTCTTCTGCAAGATTACTAAGAACCTGACACCGCATATCAGTGTGCTGACCGCCCCAGCTTACATGGTGCGCATTAAAGTCCCCGCAGATTACAAAGGGGCAAGGAGAGCCGGCAAAAGGCTTGAAATTGAAAGAGAGCAATGGCACTGTATATGACCGAGACGACTGGGTCTAAGACATCTCGGTGCAGGACAATTCGGTGTGGGACAATTCGGTGCGGACATCTCGGTGCACGGACATCTCGGTGCGCGGACATTTCGGTGCACGGATATCTCGGTGCGCGGACATCCCGTTGCACGCTAGCCTCGCTATTTAAAAATAAGAGATGAAAAAGTGTTGACACTTCCAAGACATTCTTCTTTTGTGACCTTTGCGGGTCACTGCACTAAGGCGGGGGAAATACGACGGGTGCATCGGGGGCGGTGGAGATGAGCCGGTTGTTTCGTGGCGGAGGAATCGGGACGGGGGAGTTTAAATTGGAATCGAGCACCACTCACCAAGGGTAAAAAAAAAAAAAAACCGAGGCGCCCTTCGCGATGAAATTTGCTGGGTGTTATTTCCAGCCGCGTGTCCTAACCTCCAGTAACTTTTTAATCGCACTTTATTAATTAATCCGGCATCCCAATTGTTTCCCAGCGACGTGCGCCTCACGTAGACTTTTACTTTTGGTACAAGAAAAAAGAAAAGAAAACGCGCAAGACACGAAAAGTACCAGAGCGCGCTCCAACGTCTCTCTCTCTCTCTCTTTTGTTCATGCAGAGCATCTTGTCGTTTTTAAAGACACGGTTTAATGCACTTTTTAAAGACACCCTCTATATTCAAATGAACAAGGATATTGACGTAAAACATCAAGTTGGGCCTGTTTTTAAGATATGACAGATAAAACCGCTAAAACCAAGACGAAGGACGAGGTACAAGCCGTACCTGTGTTTGTCGTCCTTCGTCTTTGTTTTAGTACTTTTAGACGTCATAATATCGAATCCGCGTTTGCACATTTTACGAATGTGCAAAACTTGCTGGATAATTGTCTTGCTTGCAATGTATGTTTGCCGGTGCATTAATAATTATTTGCTAGAAATACCACGCAAATCATCACTTTCAGCGCTATCGACACAGCCCCAACACCCTTTTCGTCTTTTTCTTCCCTGTTGTCCGTGCACCGAAATGTCCGTGCACCGAGATGTCCGTGCACCGAAATGTCCGTGCACCGAAATGTCCGTGCACCGAAATGTCCGTGCACCGAAATGTCCGTGCACCGAAATGTCCGTGCACCGAGATGTCCGTGCACCGAGATGTCTTGCACCGAATTGTCCTGCACCGAGATGTCCGTCGCCCGAGACGACTACAGGATACTGGACGAGGACGAGAGTGACGACAAAAACGAACCACTGCAGTTGTTTTTTGTTTGTTCCCTTAGCAGAGCAAACCAACGATTCCATAGCGAGTGGGGCTTGTACTTCGGGCAAGCGGGAAGAGCGCAGCATGTCACGTACTATAGCCCGCAGAGCTGCGAATTACATTGGGACAAGCTAATCGATGGATGCTCCTTGTAGTTGAATAAGTTGGTTGTCGCTCCTGCTGTAAAGCTGGCTGGGGCTTTTTGAGTTCAACAGTTTTCTTCACCATGCCGCTTCTTGGCAGAGGTGTTGTGGATTTGGCGCTTGAAAGAGCGGCCGCATAAGTTGGCGGCTACAGGCGCCTTTCGCCTTTGGTGCAGCGCGTCCCCCGCTGTATGGGTTGCAGGTTTGATGTATGTAGGATTGGGCAGAGCAGCATGTTTAACCCGTGGCTTACCGTTGAGAGTTTTGCTAACATCGGCCTACTTTACTATTTTAGCTACAATAGCCCCCTTTCTGTATGACTGCAATTTTCGGTCGTTTTATTGCAGCTGGGAAAACTCCAGAGGCAGGGCATTGTTATTTGCAGGGTGTCATTGAATTATAATAACAAAACTACGCCACCTAGAATCATGCGGTCAACGGGATTTGTTCTTACTAGGTTTTTGCCACCTCCTGATGTGAATGTCATGTAACGTAAGTTTAAGTATGTAAATTTTTGCGAACTGTACTCGGAAATTTCCGAAGTAATAAGGCCACTTTTTTACCCCACCAATGCGAAGATCGAGCGTGCCGAATTTACTCAAATTAGTGATAATTGACAGGGATATTGAGGAGCTATCCCATCGGAAAAAATAGCCAAACATCGTGCTGCACGGAGCTCCCAGATATAGCGGGCGACGAATTTTTCAGGGCAGTCGTTGTCAGTCCGACGAAAGAAGGTTGCAAACCCAGCCCACACCGGCATCGTAGAAAGAGATAACATAAACATCGCTTATCGCGTCCGGCTACCGCTGGGGGGGGGGGATAAGTTTATTATATAGAAAAATTGGAGGGAAAGGTTAGCCTGCCCTACGGCGGCACGCTATTCCCAGGAAAGAATGGAAAAAAGAAAAAAGAAAGACAAACAAAAACAAACAAACAAAAAGGTAAACAAACACGAAATTTATCATAGTTCACCCAGAAGGCCACAGATCCGCAGGAAATGAACAAGTGCCTTTGTCACCTTCCACTGGGATCATGCCTTCCCTCTCCCAATTTGAGGAACTGTCAATTTGAGGAACATCACTCTGTGGGCTGGGTTTGCAACCTCCTTTCGTTGGACCGCGCGATTGCGCTCAAAAAGTCGTCGGGCGTTATGTTACGCCTGTGTTCAGTTTGCTTGAATTGACCTCAAAGTCGTCTCCCTCTATCTCCTGCCGGCTGTAAACTATGCCGACAATGCCATTTGGGGCAGCGTACGCTTAGGGTTCTTCGTTTTCGGGTTTTATGATTTTTCAAATTCGGGAGGGAAAAATCGGGTGCTATTTACACACGAGAATTCGGGGAGAAATCGGTCGCTATGATCTCTGTTTGATATGTCACCGGGGAATTTTCGGGTGGAACGAAAGGCTTACGAAACGAGCCACTGCTGTGACCCTGGGACGAGAAACAATAATCTTTATATATCCGCTCGGAACTGGGGTAGCACCCCGATTCGTCCAAATGTTTATTTCGTCCAAGTATTCACAACGTCCAAGTACTCAGCACGTCCGAAAAAAATTGGACATAGTGGGCATTGGACGAACTGAACCAAAGGGGGGAAAACTTGACCAACCCGTCCAAATAACCGTACCGTCCAAACGCTTGTTTCGTCCGAAAAGGGAGGGGGATCTCCGAATGCGAGTGAACAATTGCTTCTTTTACGATTGAAGGTAGGATTTAAACATTGGGGGGACACCGAAAGATGCCATGCCATACACCAAGTAAAACGAAAAAAACAAATGCTCAGCCTGCTCTGTTTATTTATTTTTCTTTCTTTCTTTCTTTTTTTTTTTCATTCCAACAACTGACTTATTAGTTGAAGGTAAGATTTAAACATTCCCACTGAAAGATGTTACGCACCGAGTAAAACGAGAAACAAATGCTAAGCCTGCTCCGTTTAGTTGTTTTTGTTTTTTTTCTTTGAACAACTAACTTATTAGTTAGCATGGCCCAGCAAGTGGGACATGCGCTGCAGGTATGCCTTGATGACATGAGCAAACTGCTCTGTTACGTCTGTGAAGGGTGCTTCGTTTCCCAGCATCATTTCCCCTGAGCTGTATTTTCCGTACGCCCATGAGAAGGAAGAGCGAGCCTCTTGTATCGTCTCCTGCTTGGCGAAGCCCCGTTCAACAGCAGCCGAATGCGTACCTGCAAATGGCGGTAAGAAGCATGAATACAAAGAGAGCAAGCGAGGAAGTATATATGCTATATTCTATTAATTATCATGATGATGTTCCCTGATTATGCGAATTTGTTGCTTACCTGGTTGTGCTTACATTGTGTACGGTTGACTCAAATTCGACGAGGAACTTCGAAAACGTCATGTGGGGTTGGCTCTTGAATTTCATGCGCAGCGAATTATGCCACCCTTCGGCGTGATTGTTTGTGCGGAGATCGTCCTCATCCGCAAACTAATTCCAGAGATGAACGTTGGTAAGCCACTGCCGCTCGAAGTAGTCTACGTAAAGGCAAAGGACAGCAAGTTTCCTTTCAGATCCCTAGATGTTTCCAAGAAAGATCACTGACATTGGGAAACGCGTAACTTAGCGAGAACACAGTTATAGAAAACAACACATCGTTAACTGGACGGTCACCGTAGGTCAGCGGGGGGGGGGGGGGGGGATATATATTTATTGAATGGAAAGGTCTGCCAGACCAAGGTCGGCATGCTATTCCATTAAAAAAAATCAAAAGAAAATGAAGAATAAATAGAAAGGAAAGGACGAATAGGAAAAGGTGAGTCTCCGTAAAAAGGAGGAAAAACAAAAACGAAAAGAAAGAAGGGAAACGGAAAAAAAATAGCAACGAAGAAAGAAGAAAGAGAGAAAAAAAAAGATAAGAAAGAAAACGAAGGTGAGGCTCCTGGAGGCGCGCAGCTCAGAGCTTAGAGGCCAGGCCAGTGCACTTCAGAAAGTGCAGTAAAGCAGTTGTGACGGCCTACTGTTGGTGCTGAGGCACAGGGCCAAGAAGTGCGGCCAGCGTGAGCTGGTCAGTGAGCAGGTGAGGTCAGCGGTCCTGTGAACGGGTTTGTGTTTTCTGTGATTCCCCGTTTGATCGATAATCCATTTGCTTTCATGAATACAATCACCTGCCATTCACCCAGTGTCAAAATGGCCTGTACTTTCATGAATGCAGGCAGGCAGTCGCCTGCCGAAAGGAGCAGAGCCTTTGGGAATTCCCCCATTTGGACGAAATGGGCTATTGGCCGGTACGGGTATTGGACGCGCTGGGCAAGTTTCTCCTCGCCTGTTCATTTCGTCCAGGTGTTCAGTACGTCCGATTTTTTTCGGACGAATTAAATATTTGGACGTTGTGAGTACTTGGACGAAATAAACGTTTGGACGAAATGGGGCGTAACCCGGAACTGGGGCAGTGAATGACCGCGGTATTCAAACACTTGCCCGAGCTCCACAAAAGCTCGTCTCTGACTCCTGCAGGAGGGGATCATAAAAGAAGGACAAATAGGTTCTCACAAATAGCTCTCTTTGCTGATATTATGATTCACTTTTCCCACGGTTTACCGAGAACGACAAGTTGAAGGACCGCAAGGATTTCGGGTTGATATCGGGTTTTACCCGAATTCTTGAAAATGTGTTCCGGGGGTAACTATCGTGAAAAATCGGGTTTAACCCGAATCCGAAGGGTACGGGGCCATTACATCCAACGAGCTGTTAGATCCATCGTGTCGTTACATCCACCGATGGACGTAATGGCACGATGGATGTAACAGCTCGTTGGATGTAATAGCACGATATGGATGTAACGACGCGTTGGACGTAACAGCATGATGGATGTAATGACACGATGGATGTAACGACACGATGGACGTAACGGCCAAAAAATCTGGGTCGCTATGGGGGCGATGGGAGGTAAGAAGGTCGACGGGAGGAGAAGCTCGGGGGGGGGGGAATATGTTTATTAAGAAAAAGAAAGGAAAGGTCAGCCAGACGAGGGTCGGCTTGCTATTCCAAACAAAAAGGGAAAGGGAAGGAAAGAAAAGTAAGAAAAGAAAAGGGAAAGAAAGAAGGAGAAAAGGGGAAGAAAAGAAAAATAAGAAAAGAAACGGGAAGAAAAGGAGAAGAACAAAGCAAAGGAAAAGCAAAGGAGAAGAAATGAAAAGAAAAGGAAAAGAAGAAAGAGAAAGAAGAGAAGAAAAGGAAAAGAAGAAATAAAAGGAAGAGAAGAAAAGGAAAAGAAGAAAGAAAAAGAAGAGAAGAAAAGGAAAAGAAAAACTGAACTAAAATACAAAACTAAGAAGCTCGGATTAGGAATGACAGGAGTGAACAGGTACTGCCTGTGTTCAAGACGACTACAACCCGCAGGCGGTTGCTGTGTGTGTGTTTCCTTTCTTTCTTTTTTTTTCGTTTTCTTTTTATGGAAGGAATAGCAAGTCGGCCTATGCCTGACTAACCTTTTCCCGCTTTTTTTTTTTTTTTCAATAAACATACGCTGGCATGGGACGCGCGGACTCTGCATCCAAATTCGATGCGAAAACTTTATCAAATTGTGGCTTTCATTTCCACCTCATTCTTTCCCGGACGAACTTGAAACGTGAACCAGTACAAGCTAACCGCAGACAGTCTCAAAAAAGAAAAAGAAAAGAAACACGCACACACAATAAAGCTTTTACAAGCATAAGACGGCCCGTCACGACGGGAAGCTGCTCAAGCGCTAACTTGACCTGCCAGCCTCACGTCCACAACGTGTAGCTGCAACATGTGGCAGACATAGAAAATAAAATACATAACTAAATGAACTAAGCATGAACGTGTCTTTAGTGATATTATCTGTGTGCTGCTCTCGATATATAGTTGCGCAACGGTACCATTACCAAAGGTATAGCAGTGACTTAACAGCAAAAGATCACAGTTTCTTGAGCAGCGCGGCCATAATTGATAATAGCAAAGTGCATGCTATATTTTAGTAGGTACATCAGTTACGAACAGCGCTTCATTCGCGGCACTGTAACATTTTGTACATGGCAAAACCCCAACATCTATCACGCGTTTCAGATACGTTGCGACGTCTTTATATTGAACGGGGGCACACAAAAAATAGTGGCGAAATAGTTCCATCTCTTCGGCATGCCGGGCGTTCCTCTCCAGGATTCGTGACGTTTGTGGCTTGGGCAGCGCTGCAGGGTCGCACAGCAGAAGCCACAGCTGGTACTTTGCGGCGTGCTGCACCTTCTGGAAAAATACAAGCAGTTCCGCGAGACTCGGGTGCTGGTTCGGGAGTTGGTCATAGAGTCCATTGTGCCAACCCTCAACCACATTCGCGGTGCGTGCTCCGAAGTTGCCAAAGTGGTCCTATACGTCACACACACACACATACATTGGATGATGATGGGGTGGGCGATTCACCGCCGCTGAGGCGGTACACTGCCCTATTTCGCATTGGGGGAGGATGAAAGGATGATGATGGGGCTTTCAAAGAGCCGTCGCCAGACCGGTGGAGCACAAGTACTCCGCCAGAAGACGAAGGCCCTGCATCTGGTGAGCAGCGTTCGACCACGGACCGAGGATCTTCGGTAGGTTGAACGGCCGCTTGTCAATGCGTTGCATGAGAGTTCCATAAGGGCACGCTCGTGGTGGTATTGCCCACAAGCCAGGATGACGTGGCTGAGGTCGCCGTGCACTCCACAAGTGGGGCAAAGGAAAGACGAGGTGGAGCCGAGACGGTGTTGAAAGGCAGGTGTAAAGGCAACGTTGCGCCTCATGCGGTGGAAGAGAGCAGTTAAGGGGCGCGGTAGTCGCGAAGGAAGGACGAAAGAAAGCGAGGGGTCTACTTCAGAGAGAAGGGAGTGAGCTATGTCGTGTTCCCACTGAGCCTGCATCTTGGGACCGGTGAGTGTCGAGAGGAGGTGTCTTCGGTCGCCCGACGACATCATTATCGGGGAAAAAGCTGCGTGCTGATGGGCGTTCAATGCGACTCCGTCTGCTTCTTCGTTGCCGCTGATACCGACATGTCCGGGGATCCACTGCAATACTACAGTGTGCCCTGCAATGGTCGCCTTCTTGTAAGCTTGCAGGATGTCAAGGACAACAGGACCGAGGCGTCCACGTATCCCCAAGTTGGCCACACACTGGAGCGCTCGTCTTGAGTCTGTAAAGACGACCCAGGACTGAGCTGGACTGGCTGATATTTTTTGCATAGCAAATAGAATGGCGTAAAGCTCGGCACACGTAGACGATGTTCTGTGAGAAAGACGTTGACCACAGGAGACTGACTGAGATGGAATGACAAATGCCGAGGACGATCCACCCCGAGTAGATGACCCGTCAGTGAAAACTGACGTTGACGCCGTGTAGTTGTCGTTCATCATGCCCAGGGTAAGCTGCTTGGCGACACACGGGGCTGTATCCCTTTTCCTTCCATGCAGGCCAGGAACAGTTAGGCGGGTGACTGGGCTTGACAGAGACCATGGAGGGGCACTGGGAGCCACTGTCTTCAGTACGAAACGCGGGACGCTAGGCTTCAGCTGAGTCATCACCGAGCGGACCTTGCAGTGCTTGCGCCTCAAGATCTTCGATACGAGCGCGTGCCGCCGATTATGGGATAAAAGGCGGAGGAAAAGTCGGCAGGTCTCACCGTAGCGAAGAACCTCCAGCGGGGTGTCCCTCGCTTCAGCAATAACTGCTCGGGTCTCTGCTGCTCGGGGGACGCCGAGGCAGACACGAAGGCTTCGCGCCAGGAGGCACTGCAGCTTATGATCTGAAGATGTCGGCAGGCCATTAAGCACCGGCAAACTATACGCGAGGGACCCTCGAGCCAAAGCCCTGTGGACGGCCAACAGAGAGCTCGTGTCACTGCCCCATCTCATGCCTGTCAAGCGACGGATCACTGCAATCCAACGGTGGATCTTGATCTCCAAGCTTGCAATATGTCTCCGCCAAGAGAGTCGAGCATCAACAGTGAGACCGAGGAACCTATGGTGAGACACGTGCTTCAACGGTATGCCAGCGACGGAAAGCTGGAAGGGCCTCATGTTCCGCCTTGTAAAAGGAAGTACTACTGTCTTTTCCGTCGATATGTCTAAACCCGCCAGTGACAGGTACTGCTAGATAGCATCGAGAGCGAGTTGGAGGCGTCGCTGGAAGGCAGGACGGGATTTACCGCTGGTCCAGATACAAATGTCATCAGCATAGATGGAGATAGCCACTCCATCCGACGCACTACCGACGCAACCTCGAAGGCCAGCCATAACAATGTTAAATAAGATGGGGCTCAGAACACTCCCCTGGGGCACCCCATGGGTCAACTCGACAAAGTCTGTATCCCCCTGGGTTGTGCGGACGAACAGTTCCCGTCCATGAAGGAAATCAGTAAGTCATGAGAGAGCTCTGAAAGGCAGGGCGACATCAACAAGGCCATGGAGGACAGAAGCGTGGATGACAGTATCGTACGCCCGCCTAACATCGAGAAAGGCAGCCAGCACAGTCTTCTTGCGCACCTTTGCGTCTTCCACAGACGTGATTAAATCGAGTACCGAGTCTATTGTTGCTCTGTGCCGTCGAAAGCCTGACATTTCTTCCGGGAAGACGCGGCGATGTTCGAGCCACCACTCCAGTGTAGCGAGTACCATGCGCTCCATCAACTTCCCAAGGCAGCTAGTCAGGCTCACTGGTCGAAAGGAGGACAGCTGCGATGGTGGTTTGCCTGGCTTCAATAGCGGAATAACACGTGCGCGCTTCCAACTGTCGGGTACTTTCCCTGACCTCCGTGATCTATTAAATACCTCCAGCAGATACTTCACACATTTCTGATCAAGGTTGCGGAGTGCCCTATAGGTGACGTTATCCGGCCCAGGAGAGGACCGAACCCGAGACAGCAGCAGCGCGCTTCTGAACTCGGCCAGTGAGAAATCCATATCCATGTCCGGGTCAGTGACTATGGGCGCAGCTTGAATCCGTTCGACTAAGGTAGTCACATGGGAAGAAAACCACGTTGTACTTGCAGCCTTCGAAGGAGCGGCAATGGTGTTGCGGGAGGCCTGAGCCACCTCTGCTTCGGACTTTGAGGAGGACAGCGCAAGAGCACCTAAAGGATGCTGGTTCGTGGGAGGCTCGCTTAAACTTCTTGCCACTCGCCAGATCTTGGCAGGGCTGTCAAAAGATGACAACCATCCGCAGAACTGCCTCCAGCGCTTACGATCAATCGCAGCCAGCTCCTTAGTGACTGCCTTGCACGCGCGGCGGGCTTCTTGGATGTCTTTGAGCAACCCAGCTCGACGAGCTTTGCGCTCGGCTCGTCGACGCCCGCAGCTGCTCAACCCTAGGGTTTGAGCCGAGATGTCCAGGAACGACTCCAACATACTTGCTTGATGAACGAAGGGCCTCCTCGATGCATCCTGCCATCTCGTCTGCTGAGAGGTCAGGTCGGGTGCTGGTGGAACACAAGGCGCGAAAGGCTGACCAATCCGTTATTGTTACAACTTTATGCCGTTCGTTCTGAAGAAATTTTTGAAAACCAATGAAAATGGGAAGATGGTCACTTCCCACACCGTCCAGGCCAACCGCCCACGACAGGTACCTGGATACATCCTTTGAGCACAGAGAGAGGTCTAGAGAGTCTGACCGAAAACGCCGGCCGAGGAACGTAGATGACCCATCATTGAGAAGATGCAGTCGCAGATCCTCTATAACGTCCGCCCAGATTTTGCCGCGGGTGTCAACCTTTCTGCTACCCCACAAGGGATGGTGTGCGTTGACATCACCAACAACAACAAACGGGGCTGGGAGACAGGCAAATATATCCCTAATACTGCGAGCTGTGACAGTAGCCGACGGGGGAATGTACAGGCTCACAACAGTCAATACGGTACGGCCCATGCGTACTTTACACTCAATGTAGTCAAATGGGTCACGTCGAGAGCGAATTAGTGCCGAGGTCAGGTCATTTCTTACGCAGATGATGGTTCGAGACGGAGATGTGTTGTCCAATGTGTAAGTGATATATCAACTAAGTCGAAAGTCTTGCGGGACATACGCTTCGCAAATAGCAAGTACAGGTGTCTTATGCCGAAGAACGAATGCTTTCAAGTCAGGTAGCTTATTCCAAAGGCCACGCGCGTTCCACTGCAATATGGCAGCAGATTTACACGCTTGCTGCATTGTGTGGCAAAAAGAGATTGTCCGCTGCCAGAAGAGCCCTGACTTCAGGCAACTGGGAAGCACCAGGGAAAGCGGCGACGACAGCCTTCAAAGCGACAAAAACCAGCGGCAACAGTGCGCTGAGCATGTCATCCCGGTTCTTAACCATATAGCTTGAACGTCTCAGCTCGCTCGACACTGCAGGCCGCCGCAGAGACCTTTGCGGTTGATGGCTGGCTGCATCCGCGTAGGAAACTTTTGGAGAGGCCTGCCGCAAATTATCTGTGTACGCCTTCAAAGGGTTTGTTGAGTCGGTGGCAGACGCCGCTGTGCCGCGGCTGACCATTGGAGGGAATTGCCATGTAGGAAGTGTAACGCCCTGGGGGGCACGGGGGCACCTCGAAGACAGTTTAGCAGGCTTGGCGGGCTTAGCAGGCTTAGACGCGGGACGAGCAGGCAGGACGCGAGCATCCGCTTGGTTTCTGTCGGAGCTGCCAGACTTGGGCAAAACGGCGTCCCGATAGCGCCGAGTGGCTTCGTCACAACAACAACAACATATATATTGTGATGATGAAGTGGGGAGGTTTTCCACTCTAGGAGTGGAACGCTACCCCATAGCTAGGGGTCTAATATGAGTGGTGACAATGATCAGTGATGACGATGAGAGATGACGGGAATGATCGAAGTGGCGATGACGATGCTGGACGTGATCGTGGTGGTGGGAGTGTCCGAGGGCGCTGCTGGGGTCATAGTGAGTCCTTTAGGCCTGTCGCCTCAAAGAAGTCAACCACGTGACGTAAGGCCGTCCTGGAGTCGGCCGCGGTGTCCCAAGGGCCGAGGATGGTCGACAAGTTGAAGGGGCGGCAGCCAAGGGTGGCAAGCTGCGACTGCAGTGCACGCCTCTCGTTGAGATAGGTCCGGCAGCTGAGGAGTATGTGCTCAACGTTGGCAAGTACGCCACACTCGTTGCACATAGGGCTATCCTCACAGCCTAGCTGGTATCGATAGGACGGAGTGAAGGCCACATTCAGACGTAGCCTGTGGATGAGTGACTTCAGAGGACGAGGAAGCTTTGCAGGCAGTCGGTATGACAGCGTTGGGTCTACATTCCCCAAAGAGGACATAGTTGGAATGTCGTGTTGCCACTGTAGGGTAGACCAGGAATCGGACAAACGCCTGAGGAGGGATCTTCTGTCTCCTCTCGAGAGTATAATGGGCATAGAAGGTCGTTGTTGGTGTGCAGCGGCAGCGGCAGCGTCGGCCTCGTGGTTCCCAGTTATTCCGCAACGCCCTGGAACCCACTGAAAGGCAACGTAGTGGGAGCGATCTTGTAGGGACTTCAGGGCGCACAGGATGTCTATCACCACTGAGGCAAGGGAACCGCGGATGCCCATGTTCTTAATGCACAGGAGAGCTGCTTTGGAGTCTGTGTAAATTACCCAGTGCCGCGGTTCACAGTCTTCCGCATATGTCAAAAATAACAAGATAGCATAAAGTTCAGCGGATGTCGATGAGGTACGGTGAGATAGACGACACCCACGTGTAACAGACTGTGATGGAATGGCAAAGGCTGAAGATGAAGTGTCCCTGGTCGACGATCCATCCGTGTATACAGCGGTACTGTTGCGGTATTGAGCCTCGACGAAGTCAAGGGTAAGTTGCCTAAGAATAAAATCAGGATAGTTCTTTTTGTTGTTCTTGAGACCGGGGATGGAGACAGTGACAGACGGCGGTGGCAACGTCCATGGAGGCACTTTGGGTGCCGTCTGGTCGACTATGAATTTGGGGATATGAGGTCTGAATGATGTCACAGCAGCATGAACCGTCGCGTTCCGTCTAGCGTGAAGCTTGCGAACCAGAGTGTGACGGTTATGATGGGCACGTAGACGCAGATAGTGGCGTGCAGTTTCCCGAGTACGGAGAACCTCAATGGGGATGTCCCTGGCCTCAGCCACTACTAGACGGGTTTCAGCGCCTCGTGGGACCCCAAGACATACCCGAAGGCTGCGCGCTAGCATGGCTCGAATCCTTTGAATCAGTGTCTGAGGAAGTCCGTGTAGGACGGGAAGGCTGTACATCACTGAGCCACGAACCAGGGCATTGTGCAGCATGAGAAGATCCTTCTCGTCTCGCCCCCATCTCATACCTGCGAAGTGACGAATCACGTTGACCCAGCGTTGGACTTTCTGTTCAATGACGTCTATGTGGCGCTTCCACGACAAATTCCATGATAGAGTCACGCCTAGGAACTTGTGATGTGTCACCTGCTCCAGTGGGCTTCCACCAATATACAGGCGATATCTATGCATGTCTTTGCGCGTGAAGGCTAGAACTGCGCTTTTCTCTACGGATATCTCCATTCCTGCCTGGAGTAAGTAGAGGCGAATGGCATCTAACGTGCGCTGAAGACGCTGACGGAGTGCTGGACGGGAAGTGCCTGTAGTCCAAACACAGATGTCATCGGCATACAGGGACAGGTTGACTTTCCGCTGAATGCAGGTTCCAATGCCCGCCATAACAGCATTAAAGAGGAGCGGACTTAGGACGCTTCCTTGTGGTACCCCCTGAGAGATGGGGAATTGCTCTGTGTCGCCTTGTCTTGTCCGGACGAAAATACCTCGTTGACTGAGGAAATCGGCTATCCAAAGCAACGTTGTACGTGAGAGCGCAGCGCTGTATAGAGCATGTAAGATTGATGGATGGCTAACGGTGTCGTATGCTCTCTTAACATCAAGAAATACCGCCGCCGAGATCTTCCTGCCTCGTCGTGCCTCTTCCACCGACGTGACCAAGTCGAGGACAGAGTCTATCGAACTGCGGTGCCGTCGAAACCCAGCTTGCTCTTGAGGGAAGAAGGAACGGCTTTCGAGCCACCACTCAATTCTACGCAAGACCATTCTTTCCATAACTTTCCCCAAGCAGCTGGTCAGAGTTACCGGGCGAAATGATGCCAATTGGGATGGGTGTTTTCCTGGTTTTAGCAACGGTACCACTTGGCCGACTTTCCACTGCCTAGGAACCTGTCCATGCCTCCACGAGTGATTGCAGATGTTCAGCAGGGCCTGAAGGGAAGTAGGGTCAAGGTTTCGGATCACTGTGTATGTAATGGCGTCCGGGCCTGGAGAAGACTTCTTGCATGCAGCTGAAATGGCTGACGAAAGTTCTGCCACGGAGAAGTCCATATCCAAGGCAGGGACAGCTGGTGGGTTGGCATGCTCGAGAATAGATGTCACATGGGCTGTATGGGTTAGGTACTCCTCGGTGCTGGTTACATTGGCTCCCTTCGTAATGACACGGCAGAATTCCCTGGCCACCTCTTTCTCAGACGTAGATGTTAGGAGCGCAAGAGCTCCAAGTGGGTTCCGAACTGGAGGGTTCTCCTTTAAACTTCTTGCGACTCTCCATATCCGAGCAGGGCTCTCAAAAGGTGATAAGGAGCAACAGAAGTGCCGCCACCGTTGACGGTCAAGGTTTCGGAGTTCTTTCTGGACAAGCCTACTCGCGCGTCTTGCTTCCTGTATATCAGAAAGATCTCCTGTCCGTCGAGCTTTACGTTCAGCGCGCCTTCGGACAGCACGTAATTGCTCCACACGAGGGTTAGACCCTAAGTGACCAGAACACACGTTGACTGTTTTAGAGGACGAGGCAAGGGCATCGGCAATGACATTCTCTAGCTGATCCACAGAAAGCAAAGGGTGGGCCCTATCTCCACATGCTGTACGAAACGAACGCCAGTCTGTTAATTTCGCCGTTCTACATCCCGCTCTCGTTGAATATCCATCATACGTGATGTATATGGGCACGTGGTCGCTTCCCCTGCCATCAAGGTCCGTGTACCAATGGAGCTTCCTATAGATATCTCTTGAGCAGAAGGAGACGTCCAGAACGTCCGTAGTGAAGGACCTCCGCAAAAACGTGTGTGATCCATCATTCAGGATGCAGAGATCCATGCTCTCGATCAGCTCCATCCATATTTTCCCTCGACGATCAGTTTTGGTGCTACCCCATGCAGAGTGGTGAGCATTAATATCACCGACCACTAGATAAGGAGACTCTAAATTGTCCAGCACAGCCTTCAGATCGGTCTTGGACACCTTAGCTGACGGCGGCACGTATAAGTTCACCACAGTGACGACAGTTTTACCCAAGCGAATTCTACAACGGATACAGTCTAGACCAGCCACTTTCGGCGTTGGAAGGGCAGCTGCATTGAAATCGCGTCGAACAAGCAGAACCGTCCTTGAGAAATCTGTATCTTCTTGCGTGACCAACCTATAACCGCTGAGTCTGAAGTCCTTCTCAACATAAGCTTCACTAATAGCCAACATGGGAATTCGATGCCGAAGTAGAAATTCTTTAAGATCTGGCAGCTTGTTGCGCAGACTGCGCGCGTTCCAGTCATACACTTCTGTGCCTGATGTTCGGTCCTCGGCCAGAGAAGGCTGTTGAAGCGACAGAAGTGTCCGTTCGCAAGGGGCGGAGTTCGACCGGTTTCTCCGTACCGGGGAGCGACTACGGCCTCGGGGAACCGCGTCGTGCGTTCCGGGGAGACCGGAACGACCACCATCACCATTCTTGGCCATCGGCCTGAAGGTGAGGGGTTATTTCGGGTTTAAGATAGCTAGGTTACCTTAGGGCTAACGAAGAGCAGAACAATCCACGCCCGTGCTGCACAGGTGCGTCACGAGCTTTTTTCGTGAACGGGAACGTATGTCAGCCAAAATTGTGGAAGTAGGATATGAAGTGCCGCAGGAGAGCGCTCAGAAGAGGTGATACTTGCTGAGATGGATTGGAAATAAAATCCTCGCTGAACGGGAGACGGAAATGTTCGGGGAGGAAGGGCAGGTGCCTTACCGCCCTGAACCACTCTCGTACTTCGTTGTCCTGCAGACGGTTCTCAACCAAAGCTAGTCCCGCTTTTCATTTATCGCCGTCGCATAATGAAGGCGTAGCACTGATTTTGTATCGGCTGATTCACACGTACAGCGCTGAACACTGTCACTGCTGCATTCATAGCTGCAACTTCGAAGTGAAACATCCAGTAACCTGAGCTTTGTAGTGTTCCCAAGTGGCTGAAACGGTGTAGGGGTGTGTCACGAATTACGCCATGGGTTTATTCATGGGCGGCTGTGTCACGTCGCCTGGTGAGAGCAAACACCACAGGGTGACACTCTCCTCGTACAGGGTGTCGGAGCGAACCGAAAACCGGAACCGAAAACCGAAAAAAAAAACGCTATTTTGGAGCGAACTGGAACGGAATCGAAACCGTATACGTTTTTTTCGCTCAGGAGGGAAACCGAAAAATATATTTAACGGTTTTCGGTCAAAGAGAAAACTTCGCCGGTTTGGACTACGGATAGGCGAACGAAACAGACGTCGTGTGCTCTGAAGTCATGTCATGGATACTATACGAGGGTTACGGTTACGGTGGAATGCATGTCGGTATACTATGACCCTTAGGCTCCCTTTGTAATGGTTTATAGTTCGCGCACGCACACAGACTTCGAGGTGCATGTGACTCTCTAGCAATGTGCCGTAGTGTTCGTTTTAATTTGATCCCCCCAAACTCTCAACTAAACAGCGACCCAAGAGGGCTGCATAACGGCTTCTTTATCGGTAATGTCGCGCAACGCGTCCCTTGTTTGAGAGCAGCTAAGTTGAATACATTTACGTATACGCGAGGGCAAGCCCGTGCAAAGTGGTAACTCTTTTGTGGACAGGACACGAAGAAAATAAAACGGAGCCGTCGAGCGCGTTTGTGAATGAAGGTGTTCCTCGATTTGCGTCGTACTCGTGCGGTGGTGCTTGCTGGCTAGACAGTAGCAACAGACATTCGGATGGGACGCAATCGCTCCAACCCAGCAAGAAAGTACTTTACGTAGGACATCACGACAAACAAATCCGTTTGTAGCATGCGCTTCAATAAAGGAGAAAGCCCATTTGAACAGACAGTAACCTACAGGAACCAGGAGCTACTAATTTCACAGCTTTCTATTGATATTAAATACCGTGTATGCGGAATAAACGGGTTTACATTTTGTAACATAGATTTTTTTGTGTGGGGATGAATATCCCCAGGAGAAGCGGAACCGGTTAAAAACCGGTATGAACCGTTATTTTTTTACTCCGGAGCAGAACCCGTACCGGATCGTTTATGATGTAACCGGAACGAAAACCGGAACGAAAAACGTTTCGGTTCGACACCCTGTCCTCGTATCGACACATGAAGGGTGTACAACGGGATTCATGAATTCGGGTGAGTTATGCTTAAAGTTTCCGTCCCAAAACACTTACTCTGCCGACAAAAGCGCTTCCAAGTCGCTATCTCCGTACAAGACGATCATTTCGCTGTCCGGTGCGGAGTCTCTGTATCGGAGGAATTCTTCTCCGTGGAATCGTCCAGACAGCAACAATAACCCGTTTCTGGGTCAACCCGTGTTTTTTCCCGGATTCAGGTGACCAGGTGTGTGCACCTTCCCAACCCTATCTGGTATTCACACCACGTGATCCACACCAAGGACGCTATCTCATATGTGAAGGAGGTGATTGGCAATAAAGCGCAGAACCGCGACATTCGCGCGGGGACCACTCAGTTTCAAAACAGCTAAGTTTCCTAAGTTTCAAAAACAACTAAGGAATTAACGACCTCAAGACTTCCTGGCCACTGACGTAGGTGCGACAAAAAAGTACAGAACAGCGATGTTGGAATGAACCGCGTTTGAGATGCTCGATGGAAGGCGCTGCGTAACAAGCACAGAACAGCGACGAAAACATTGACCGAGTATTCTGTGTCCTTGGATGTAATGGCTCGTTGGACGTACTGGCCCGATGGATGTGATGACACGTTGGATGTACTGACTCGTTGGATGTAATGACCCGTGGATGTAGTGGCCAAAAATGGATGTAACGTCTCGTTGGATGTAACGGCACAATGGATGTAACAGCATGTTGGACGTAACGGCTCGTTTTTGGATGTACCGGCGCGTTGGATGTAATGGCATGTTGGATGTAGTGGCATAGCTTACAAGTGGCATGGCAGTGCTTACAAGAGACAATTGATGTTCTGAGTGCTTGTTATGCGTGTTCGGCATTTGCGTACAACTGTGCTGGTACGACTCTGATAGTAAGTATAGGTTGACTCACGCGTGAAATACCGAATCAAAAAGACGTGGTCGGGTATCAGGAGACAAAATTGCCGTTGTATCAAGCGAGAACTGGCGGGGCAGGGCGTGTCTGTAAGGCGTACGAGCAGCTATTTTCCGAAAATTCCAATTCAGACAGGAGTAACAAAAGTCCAGTCAGCATACTTTTTGTGTATCAGAAAGAAAACAATTTCTTCAGCTTTAGTAGGAACTTTGATGAGGCCACTTTGTTAAATCAGTAGCAAGGTGTCTATTTTTCATCAGCATATACCTGTAGAATGGCTCATGTACCGATGCAGGTTCAACATGCATAGCAATAGCGAAGTGCCAAAAGTATGACAAATCTGGGTTCAAGAGCATTTAGGAGCTTATCTTAACTGTGCACTAAAACATAATGTGAATTTCACTAGTATTTGCATACAAAAACTGTTATTTGGGTGAAGACACACACTCACATAAAGACATCTTTTACACTGTGCAACACCGCCCTTGTAACACACCACTTTATTATAAATAACCAGGCCAATAACTTGCATCTGTACATATCCAAAGGAAATACAAACAAGCGGTTAACAACATGTCTGATGTTTCGTCTTTCAGGTGAAGAGAAACTTGCTCTCAGAGATTGTTTTATTGGTTTTTGCCACTTCAGCAGTAATTGTGACAATGTTAGTAATATACGGCAAAAGAAGCGGAACAACAACAACAATTATATTGTGACGATAAAGAGAGAGAGAGAGAAGAAGAGAGCTTTTCCACTGTAGGAGTGGAACGCTACCCCATAGGTAGGGGGTCAAAGCGGAATCTTTGCTGAAAGATCTTTAAAAAAAGCTTCAATCGCTGCATAGCGCCCACAATGTGAACTCGAGCACTGGGTAGCGACTGGTGCTTGCAAAGTATACTACAGACGAGACTGTGACGGTAATTTGCTTTTCCCATGTCGAGTCTAATGAGCCTTTTCAGTCGCGTAAGTTTCGCACTGCAGTAAAAAACCGTCACAGCAGATTTCTCAGACGAAACACCTATCGAAAAAACGTGCAGAAACCACGGAGAATTCCACACACGCCAGAATCTATCCAGCCCGTGACGTAAAAGTATCACGTGATACGGTTGACAGAATCGCCGCTAGTGTTCGTTCTCCAGGTGAATAACAAACCGCATTCTGCACAGGATTATGACATTGACTTCGATTCGACCATAGGTCTTCCACACAGACTCTAAGGCTGCATGCCCTCCAGTGTCTGACAACAGTGGGCATCCATGGACCTCTAATTTCCATTGTTGCTGACGTGCTGGGATCTTACAAGAAGCTGTTGGACATGGGTCATTGCGTAGTGTTACAGTGGGTACCTGGTCGTGTGGACATACCCGGCAATGAAGAGGCAGCAGACGAGGCTGCTTTACGGGGCAGCCAGCTTACGTCAGCTCACTCCATCATCTTGTCCAAAGGCGACCATCAGGCGCCATCACTGCAGACAAGACGAGATCTCAGCGGCTTTATGACATGATATCCTACTCCCTGCTTCACGCAGTGGACCCGTCTCTCTCACGGTAGCTTCCTCAGGGCATTCGGCGACACTACGCATCTCTTCTTCACGGCCTCCTGCTGAACGTTGCGTTTACCCCAGTTATGAAGGCAGCGCCTTGGCAGTGCGCCGTCGGACCTTTCTTCACATATGCAATGTGCGCGCTGACCTACACCACCTCCTTATGGACTGCCCGGCCTATCAGCGGGAACGCGGCATCTTGCAGCGCGGCATGAATCGTATGCATCAACACCTCCGTTACTTTTGGAAGTTTCTGATATCAACGAGCCTCTCCACCGTGCTTTGATCACCTGAACTGCCATCTCCATCATCATCCTTCATTCCTTACAATTGGCACTGGGGCAGCGCCCTGCCTGCTGGTCGGTATCAGCACCATCTCATCATCATTTCTTTATATATGTGTGTTTGTGTGTCCCGCGCAAGGTTCCCGTTCTGAAACACCAGGTCAATAAACGTGTTACGGGTCGTAGTGGTGTTCCTGACGTTGGTGCTCAGGGTAAACACCAACTGTCCGGCTATGTTATTGGCAAAGGTAGTCTTTGATGTATCAATGTTGAAGTCCCCTATACGAGGAGAATGGGATTGTGTTGGTGCACAGTCAGGGCGTATGCGAGAAAAGTGCGCACTTGTGCGGGGGTTGTTCCGAAAAGTGAACGAGTGGAAAAGGAGAACGATGACGACGATGTGTGGACAGTATGCTTATGGTGGTGGTGGTGGGTGGTGAAATGGCTCGCCGTTGTCGGCCTCACAGATGTGGGCAACGTCACGACTGACGCCCTGGGGGAATGTGCGTCCTGGGCCGACTTCTAAGGGAACTGTGCCGACATATGTCTGAAAACGTCTGAGGAAAACCCAGGAAAAACCCCAGACAGCACAGCCGGCACCGGGATTCGAGAGAGAGAGAGAGTGTGTGTATTGGCATCAAATGGATGGCCGGCCACAGGGGCAGGCTTCCTGCAGCATCTCAAATAGACTCAAACAACATTCTGAATACCAACTCTCGCCCAGCGACTAAGGCTGTTCAGAGATTGCTATACGTTGTCGTTTCGCCATGCAACAGTCCATGACACTGGAAAGCTGCAAGTGGGAGAACAACACGAGGACGTGGACACCTCATAGGTTAACATGGAACTTGCCATTGTCCAACCTAAAGAGGATGTCAGAGGTCATCCAGCGACGGTGAAACTCAACTGCTCCAAGCACCGCACGCTCCCTGCAAAGAACTTTGCGAATACCGGCGTTAACTAGCCGAATCACCTCCTGCACACTGCGGCTCTCCTGCGCGTGCACTCGCCGACAGCGTGAAATCCACACTTGGTAGTTGATTTCGACCACCAAGAGCACAAAATGCCGCCTATCCCGCTTAGAGACAGGGAGGGGGTACAGACCACGAACTGAGCTCCACTCAACATCCGTCAGGCTATAGAGGCCTGCTACACGATGCCACAGGTCACCCGGCAACAAACATAAACTGAAAGCATGTTCTGCTGACTCCCTGTACTCGCAGAAGGGACAGCCGTGTGACGTTACACCAAAACGGGAAAAACGCTCACGCAGCGGCAAGACGTCATGCGCTAAGCGCCACTGAAGACTGGCCCGACGGGCGTCCAGCCAGCCAGCAGTGGTCGTACGCCACGCTATGTGGCGCTGAATAGGCGTCGAGTTCAGGGGTGGCCGATTAAGCGGAAGAAGTGCCATGTAAAGGCGCCACACGGGCCATGATGTTATGTCATCATCAGGGAAAGAAGCTCGCAGGCTGCGCATTGCCACAACGTATGCCTTCAGGTGGGGAGCCACGCACTCTGAGCGCAGGCGAGTGTGTGTCAGCTCAGAAAAAAAAACGAATGTCGGCTCCTAACAGAAAAGTTAGTAGACCCTGAACAGGATGCCGCTGCTCTAGGAGACCCTGAAAGATCGCGCGCAGACCTAAGGCAAGGCACTTCACTTTGAAATCGGGCACCAAAAGGCCGCCATCTACGCGAGGCCGACACATACGACCTCTTGATACCCATTCTACTGAACCGCCCCAGATAAACTGAAACGCCGCACGTGTAGCGGCCTGAGGAGTAGTCCGCGGAGGGATGGAGATATTGGCTAAATACCAATATTTACTCAGAAACCAAGACGCAGCAAGGCGCGCCCTGCAGGTAATGGGGAGTACGAGCTCTTTCAATCCCGGAGCACAGGAATACTACGCATATGGACACGTGCCCAGGTGCTGGGAGATATTCCTGAAGGCAGGAAATCATACCCAAGAACGCGCACGGCATTCTTCACAGGAATACCAAGGGGTGCGGAGCACGACGGGATAAGGTTGACGAAAAGTAGTGCGCTTTTATCTCTGTTGATCTGTGCATTAGAAACCCTACCATAGCTTTCAGTTACCTGGAGAACATTCCCGATAGCTTCCTCGTCGGTCAGGATGAGAGACAGGTCGTCCGCATACGCAAAAAGCGGTAACGCAGATGTGCCCGGAAGGGCGAGCATCCGGGATGCAACCGAGGATGCGAGGGACTCTAAAAGCGGGCCAAACACTAGGGCATACAGTGCCGGTGACAGGGGTCAGCCCTGGCGGACACCCACCTTTATGGGGAAGTTAGCAGAGGTACCCCCATTGACACCAATGGAAGCTGACGCACCAGCATACAGTGCTCGGAACCACGATATGATCTCGCGATCAAACCCACTCGCCTCCAACACACGGTACATGTATTCGTGAAGCACACGATCAAAGGCCATCCTTTGGTCAAACGACACTAAAACACAAGGTCGCCGCCGACTATGTGCCCAGTACAAGGCGTCTCTTAAAGCCTGCGTATGAAGCGTGATGGACCGCTCCTAGTCTCGGCGTGACATGGCGTCATGGTGTCATGGCGTGACATGCTTATGGTGAGCTAGAATGACTGGTGTGCTTACCAGCCTATCCAATGCATGGGAGCGCTTGGTCGCGGCCTTGGCACTCGACCACGTGCGATTGTTTACATGGATGCGCTAAAGCTCGCCGCGCGCCTTGCGGAAGGATTTTTGTGGGGATCCGAGGTACTCTTCTGTTTCGTATCACATGACCTTTCCGAGAAATGCAGAGGACCGCACCGCGCCGGCCGAGAAACGGAACAGTGTCGATGGGTGGTTTATCAAGAGCATCACGAGCTCAGTGCAAGGTCGTTGCTCGCTGAGGTTATCTCTCACTCTCTTGCAATTGATAATTTGTTGCTTACAACAATGATCATAAGTGATGCAACAGTGGTCGGTCTATGCATATCGCCGCGCGTATTCTCGCTTAGGCTTGAGAGATATTTGCGCTTCGGGGAACCCTTCGAGTTGGATTGGCAATGCGTTGAGCGTTCGCTCGCAGCGCGTGAACAATCTATAAGCAACTTGTCCAACTTGTACCCCGTCGAAAAGCTGATAGCCTCCTCAGCCAGAACTGAATCCATAACCTGACCCCAAGCAACTGAGGGTTTTAGTAAGGGGGCCTCCATAAATCACTGATTGTAAAATACACGTACAGTTCGTTAGACGAAGTGCAATGGCTATTCCTTGCAATCTAACTGTACTTGTTTTCTCGCATTCGAAATCGGCTATCGCATAAGGACCGCGTCCATGCGCAAGTATGCAAGGATTGTGTATAGAAGGGAAGGGAAGGGCCGTTACAGGACCTCACAGTATTACCCGAGACAGCACGGTGTCAATAGAGAAAGCAGCAGCAACAAATCGTATATTTTCTCATTTCACACAGTTTTCAGAAACCGTTTCACAGGTTAGGGCGCAGGAGTCATATTCGTGCGTAGTGCAAGAATTAAGGGTTTGGGATGCGTATTCTTTGGCGTTTTATTAGGCCGGTAAGTGGCCGGGATAAGTATAGGGAAGCGCACCAAGTGTGCGGATCAACAGTTTTCCACGGTTTAATCATGGGTCAGATAAACCTTCGTCGCTTCAGACACTGACCGGATGACAAACGTAGGGCCGCGCAGTGCTTTACAGACGATTGCCTCATCAAATACCGCGATCATATGTACTACACCGCAATGTAGTTGATGCGATATAAATTACATCTAAGCATGCGACACTATCTTCACTTGTTATCCCTTAACGATAGGCAACACGACGTTTCGTTGCTTTTTTATTCATCCTGTTCTGAACCCCTTAGCTGGTGTACGTACAAGTGGAAAGAACTTCGGCGATAATGTGCCAGCTGTTCACAGTCACATCATAACTAATGCTTGTTGCTCGCTATTTTCAAGAAATGATACTCCGTGTTAGAACCGAAGGAAGTGTGTTTGGGGAACCCACTCATTGTTTTAGCTCGTACAGACTTATGTGTACATCTCGCGCTTTTTTTATTGCACACACCAGCATATAAGGCCAATAAAATTTCTTATTAATCTATAATAATAAATAAAATAATAAAAATAATAAAATAAACAATATAATCTATAAATCTAAAATTTCTTTATATATAACTGGTTTGTTGAATGCCAGTATTCAATAGCAAGCAGTGGAAGAGCGTCGCTAAAGTTGGAAGGAAGAACGACAAGATAAAATCTGCAATAAAATAAACATTATACCGTCCTTGGTTTCCGAATATTCACCAGATAACAATGCCGAATTTCTGAAGAAAAAGACTATAAATTATGGAACAGCTTCGTTTGCAGCGGACACAGAAAACTTTTCTTAAGATGACGAAAATAGCAGCCGCGCTCGGCATGTATCATCATACCTGATAACAGCGCGACGATGTCTTTCTGGAAATGATAAAGATTAGTGAAGTTACGGGGGGTAACTTCTGAATGCTGTATCAAAATAGGACGGTATACACTGTCTGCGTAGCATAAAAGGTGGTGGATACTTCCGAGCGACCTGCCTGCTTGTCTGGCGGCACATGCTACTCTGGGGCGGGGGAAGGGGGGGACGTTCTTCATAGGCAATTGAGCTGACATTTGTCTTAACGTGTACGAGGAAGACAGCCTCAGACAGCACAGCTTCCTCCGAGGTTCGAACCCGGGTCACCTACCAGTCTCGGCATGCCATGTCAGCAAAAAGGGCACCTCACATTCTAACGCATAGTGCCCCCAGCACCAGGAGGGCCGCCGCAGATTTACCAGCGTACACGGAGTGGCCCGGACTTGACCCGCTTTGGGGTTGCTGGTTCTGCTGAAGCTATCTTCCAAAATTTGGGCGGATTTGTAGGAAGACATCTGCTCCTGAGCACTAGAGTTATGAAAGTTCTATCTCTCTCTCTCTCTTTTATAATTAATGATGTACTTTGCGAACTTGGCTGCTCTGTGGTGGCGTCCATATGAAAACAAAGTACAGGTCACTGCTGAGCATGGAGGGAACCCTATAGGAACTGTTGCGCTGAGAATGCGCCCTCGTTTTGAGAGACGCTCACCTCAGCCAGTAGGACGAGTCTATTCTGTCTTGAACTGTTTTTGTTTTCCCCTTTGGTACAGGTACCAAAGGGGAAAACAAAACAAGGTATCTACACTGTGTCACTGCTCTCCTCTAGAGTCACTGAATAAGCTTCGCTTCAGAGTATCGACACTGAGGTCCAAGGGAGAGTAGGACCGCCATCTTGTTTCGGCACCACACCGGTATCATCCCCATTTGAGGATCAATAAAGGCGGCTAACATAATGCTCCCCGTGGGACAGAGAAGCGTGTATGATTGTTGTGCGATAATCCATGTATTGTCAACCAGAGCGTCCCGAGGATGTCAAGGTGAGCTCAAGACCGCGAACTCGTGCTTGCAAACGAAAGGAACATTTCACCAGCGCACGACAGATGGCATCGTGCGCTAAAGTGCGTGTGGGTAGCGTGCTGCCGAAACAAAATGGCGCATGCTCGCTCTTGGAGCTCAGTGTCGATACTCTGAAGCGTAGCTTATTTAGTGACTCTACTCTCCTCCTTTCCCGGCTTTTCACGATGCAATAATCCTAAACAATATGAAGACCAATACACAGAAATGATCCTGAAATTCTGTTTCACAGTTGATACATAATCAGAATGAGTCAGCTGGACTAGAAAGCATACCATGCTTTCTAATCCAGCTGATTCATTCTGATTATATATCAACTGTGAAATAGAAAGCTTGTTGCATCGCGAAAAGCCGGGAAAGGGAGAGAGCAGTGACATAGTGTATAAACCCTGTTCTGAAATGGAGGAGGAGGAGGGTCGTTTGGGAGGAACCCGAGAGGTCTGCCTGCCTGATTAGGCGGCATGTTTCTCGGGTAGGGAAAGGTGGTGGAGAGGAGGAGAGGAAAGGGTGAAGTGGAAGACCGAGCGGAATCCGCTCGGGGGGAGGATAGCTGCGTCCATGGGCCGACTTCAGGGGAACTGTGCCGGCATACGCCTATTACACATCTGAGGGAAACCCAGGAAAAACCCCAGACGGCACAGCCGGCCCGCGGATTCGAACCGCGGACCTCCCAGTCTCCAAGCGCACGCGTTACCGCTGCGCTACCGGAGCTGGTAAGCAAAACCATTGTTAAAGCCACGTAAGCAAAAACCATTGCTTCTACGACGAAGGTATAAAAGAGACAGTGCTCCTACAGAATGTGACTTTCTGTCTAAACAGGATCTCACCTTCTACTACCTCTAGTACGATGTTCGCGACAAATACATGGTGCACCCCGACTTTTGCTTGTCAAACGACGCGATTACATGTTATGAGGTAAATAAGGAGATGTTCTTCAGCTTGCATAATTTGATATCAAGAATTGGGTGAGGTATCTGGCTGATTTTCCAAATACTCTGCATCTATTAGTACACGACGCTGTTTTTGGAAATGGCGCCTTAAACAAAACTTCAGGGGCATGAGTATGGAAGGATTTGTGTGACTTTCAGAGCGTGTATCACGATGGTCAGTCTGTCGCGCCCAAAACTTTATACATTGCGCACCAGTGTATCATTGCATTATACCACAAGCGCATCATGTTGGGTTGTACAACAATGGCGTGTAACAAATCCTGCAGCCAAAATTTTAGCAGCCTTCCAACATGTCTCAAAACGGAGGTATTTTATTACCAAACAGGGGCTGGGCATATACAGACAAGCAGCAAACGAGTATGTACCCTGCTGTGAATGCTAACTATATACCTCAAGTATATCTTTATGACTATCACTTCCATATACATTAATTTATACACAACGTATCTGTGTGATGTACCCAAGGAGACTGGAATGGAATGCCTTTGTGCTACCTCACAAAACATGTAAGAGCTTCGCACAGAATTGTACATAACAAAAATACTCTACTCAAGTTACTTTACCTTAAGTGCTCTTGGGAGTAACTTGGTATCTTACAAATACTTTTAAAAGGCATTGTTTAGTAACTTGACTTGAATGCTTTTTTAGTATATTCTACAAGCTTGCAGCAGTGAAAGTCCACTCCATTCCTCTCTTTTGTTTATTTATTGCTTTTTTTTCTTTGACTTCTATATGGCTAGGCGAACACCCTCTCGAAGAAAGTATGTAACTACAAGGTCACTAATTACCTAAAATTCATTAATTAACCTCTTTAGTTAGGGGATTTCGCGCAGAAGCGATGTAGCCGAACCAGACATATTCCTTATCCCAAGAAGAAAATCATCTCACGATTATCCCAAGAAGGAATCGAAATGCATTGAAGCACTGCCTTTACCAGAACATTCCAAAACGCGAACTCCTCCGTCCGTCGTAATCGTATCGCCGAAGCGTGACGTATCAGCATGCCCACATTTTTTTCTCCCTCCCCCTGTATCTGTCAGATTGCTTCAATTTCGGCCATCGCGGGAACTCCCTGGCGCTCCAAGGTGCTCTTTGCGCATGCGGTCACGTGGTCTTGAGGGCGCAAGAAGCGGCAGCGGGCCGAGCCCTTGGTAGCCACCTATCGGCAGGCCCGTCGTCACGACCCGGTTTCAGTCGCCGTTCAGCACACCATTCATTCTAGCTCACCATAGTATGCTTCTTTTCTCATTTTTCTGTTCATGTGCTACGTGTTCCTTTCTAGAACGTCTTTGGTTATGTCGGTGAGCATGTAAGTTTGTTACTATAAAGTGTTTGTGGTTTTAACTATAAGGCGTCCCTTCTTTCTTCGGCACGTACATCTCCAGTCACTAATCGGAAGTGGTTGATCCGCTGATCGCTATCACATCAGGGGTCGCAAGAAACAAAAAGAGTAATTTACTCCTCTTGGGGACTAAATGCATTCCCACAAAAATTAATCCCTTTCGTGAGTAAATGAATGTCACAGAGTGTGGGCTGCATTTCACACTCCGTTCTGAGTGTCACAGGTACATAACTCGTGTGCATGCATTACAATATTCTGAATTAAACCGTCAACCGTGATATTTCGAGTTACGTATATAGAATCTTGCGACATACGTACATAGGGTACAATTTGCGAAGAAAGAAGCGCTAACATTCATTACTCTGTGTGGGTGCAAAATTGCTAAGTTGGCTAAGTTATCCAGCCTGATGGCATCAAATTGACCAAGAGCACATATTTACGTAGACTGCAGCATTCGGAAGACCATTTGCGAAGTTCAGTGACAATTTTCAGTCCTGAGGAGTAAATTTAGGGGTTAGGGGACTAAAATGGAGAGTAATTGCATCCTTGCCGGGACTATAGAAGCTGCAATTACTCCCCATTTTACTCCTTCCTTTTCCTAGAGTGTACACTGCCGCCACAATGAGTCCACGTTATAGTTGCGCTGCACACACTTCCCCTACGTCGTCCCCGTAACCGAAGAGATTGACGGGAGAAGCCTTGATGCTCTCCCGGATGTATAGATGGCGACTCCGGCTGCGCTGTTGGGTTCACACCACGCTCCGCAACAGTACTCATACCCATTCACTTGTAGAGGCTCATTGGGATCCATCCGCGTTTCCGAAAGGCACAGGATCAGTGATGGGCAGTACTTGAAGTACCAAGTAATCAAGTAGGAAGGGAATTGCCTCAGGACAGAAGCCGCTTCTGTCCTGAGGCAACTCCCTTCCAACATCTCTACCGGTTCGCTGGATTTCTACCCATCCAAGTACTCAAGTAGTACTTTAAGTACATTTTAAATCGTGTACTTTGTACTGTACTTGAAGTACTTTTTTTTTCGAGTACATTCCCATCAAGTACTCAAGTACCCAAACTTGGACTCCAGACAAAAATCACAAAAGAGTATCAAAAATGCACCCTACTAAAAGAGCTAAAATGACGGCAAGAAAAAGTCATTTTAGCGCTTTTAGTGGGATGCAGTACCAAGAGTCCTAGTCTGACCCTTTTACCAAAAAGGGTTTTTGTGCTGTTGAAGAGCATATTTGCAGAAGCAAATTTGTTGTTGAGAGGCTTGAAATGTTGAAAAAGTATCGACGCTTTTGATTATGTAAAACGAATGGAATGCAAAGACACGCCCACATTATGACACTGCGACCTGCAGCACAATGACTTGGTCAATTGTCATTTCAATTCTCCTAATGCAGGGTTATATGCCTTTTTTATATTGTTTAATTCATTGGCAATTAATAATCATTTGATATCACAATATGTGACTGCATTACATGATGAACACTCTGAAAGACACACATGTTTTCATTTTTACATTTTACGTTTTTTTAATTGGTCACATGGATTATATTGCTGCAGATCACAGTCCTATAAAAATGATGGCTTACATTGGGCTTCATCCTTTTTTACTTTCTTCACGGTCAACGACTAGTCATGGTCTAAGGTACGTCTAAGGGTGACGAAAGTAAGGTACAGGAAATGTATAACCCTAGACCTGTCTCGCGAATGGAGGGATAAAATTGGTCTAGCCGCAGACTTCATGTATAATACGTGGTTAGGTGTCTGACCAAGTTCCAGACATCTGGTCAAAAACGTGTCTAAATGTCGGCTAGGTACATAGACATCGGATGTCTAGGGCTAGATGGCTAGGTGGCGTAACATTAGACGTGATATTTGACGTCTAGTGGACGGATAATTGACATTTGGTCTAGGTCCTAGACATTCTATAGACATCCCTTTTCTCTCCGTTTACACGTCATTTAGACGTCTACTAGACCATCATGTGCTCCCTGAGTGAAAGAGCAGCACAGTGGACTTCAAGCTCTGGTACGACAAGAAGAGCCTCGAGCGATATACGTGCACTGTGTGCTTCAGGACAATTGGACATGCGTCGTGATAGCGATTGGACATGTGTCGTGATTTCTTGGGCGTCATAACAGACTTGATAAACTTCGTCATGTCCTCCCAAAATTGCCTCCATGAATTGCAAAAGTGTGAACAAGAAGACGGAAACGCAAACCTCCGAAAATTTTGCCCAACACGCTGGACGCTCAAGGCTTCCTCCATGCGATCGGTTGTTCAGAACTACAGCCGGCTGGTGACATTTCTTGGTGAGATTGCATCAGAGAAACGAAACGAGGCCGGAGCGGGGGGGGGAGGGGATTTATTGGCAGAAAAAAAGAAAAAGAAAGGGGAAAGGTCAGCCATGCAGCACGCCGGCTTGCTATTCCCTAAACAAAAAAAAACATATTTATGTCGTTGTTGTTGTTGTTGTTGTTTTTTGAAGAGAGAAAAAAGAAATAACAAAAAGACAAATAAATAAATAAATTAAAAAAACGGACGGAGAGACGTTTCTCTCGCAACACTCCTTGGCCCCATGCAGCGAGCTAGTCAGTGGAGTTTCATAACAGCGGTGCTCCGCTTTCTGCGTGATACGAGGCCGGAGTGAAAGCAAGTGGGTTCGTTAAGGTATTATCGAGATTCGGGACGTTTTTTTATGCTCAGGCTCCTGACCCTCGTGTTCTCGAGACTAGAGACCGTGAGCTCAGCATTACAGAAACCGGGATTGAAATTTGACCAAGCAGAACAAATGGTGGAAAATGTCAAAGGGTGTATTATTGAACTTATGCGCGACTTCTCGCGCTTCTGGAACGAAACGCAAACGGAGGCGAAGGATTTCGACATTGAAGAGCCATGTGTTCCGATTTCAAGGCAAAGAAAGGTGCCACGGCGATATGATGAGGGATCGGACGCTCACGCGTTCCAGTCAGCGGAAGACATTTATCGACAGTGCTATACTACCATGTAGTCGACACCGTGCAATCATTGGTAGTTGATAGTGTCACGAAGCGAAATGGGTCGGCGAGTCGTCGAATAAACAGCGAACGGTTTATTAGGCTACTTGGTAGCAAAACACAAGAGTGATAGCTCTCTGAACACAACTGAGTCCAAAGAATGGAATGCTCCAGCTTGGAGCGCACAAGCATTTAAGCGTCGCGCCGAAAAGTCTAGAAACAGCACGTGCGTATGCCAGAGAGCAGGAGATGTGTCTGGAAGCTTCTTGCTTCTTCTTCAGCATGCGCCGGGATGAGATGTACCGTTTCGTGCCTGCCCTGGAAGTTTCGCGATGATGATTCGTGGCATTGCCCCCTCCGTAGACGGGGCATCGTCTCGATGCCGTTTCTTCTCCTTTTTTTTTCATGTTGTTTACTTCCAGCCAGTCTTCAGCGCTACCTGCTGTAGTACGGCTTGAGTCGAACGACGTGAACTATTTCAGTCCTCGGGGGTCGTCGAGAGGGAACGCTGCCCTCAGGTACCACTTCGTAATCCAGGTCTCCAATGCGTCGAAGTACTTTGTAGGGACCGAAGTACCGCTTCAGTAGCTTCTCGCTCAGGCCTCGTCGTCGAATCGGCGTCCAAACCCATACCAAGTCGCCTGGACTGAAGCGTACGTCTCGTCGGCGCAAATTGTATCTTCTTTCATCGACGCGTTGTTGTTGACCAATCCGTAGTCTGGCCAGCTGGCGGGCTTCTTCTGCTCGCTGTGTGAAGTCCAGAGCGTCGTTTTCCACATCACTGGATTCGTGGGGCAGCATCGCGTCTAGCATAGTCGATGCGTCATGGCCGTGTGCAAGGCGGAACGGTGTGAATCCCGTTGTTTCCTGGACAGCCGTGTTATAGGTGAACGTGACGTAAGGCAGTATTTCGTCCCATGTCTTGTGCTCGACGTCGACGTACATCGAAATCATGTCGGCAAGGGTTTTGTTTAGGCGTTCGGTGAGCCCGTTCGTCTGCGGATGGTACGCCGTTGTCCTCCGGTGAGCGGTGTGGCTGAGTCTAAGGATTTCTTGTGTTAGCCTGCTTGTAAATGCCGTTCCCCTATCGGTGATTAAGGCGGTTGGAGCTCCGTGCCGTAGTACGATGTTCTCGATGAAGAACTTCGCCACTTCTGTTGCTGTGTCCTGTGGAAGTGCCTTAGTCTCAGCATAGCGTGTCAGGTAGTCGGTGGCGACGATTATCCAACGATTTCCGGAAGACGAACGTGGGAAGGGCCCGAGTAGAGCCATCCCAATCTGCTCGAACGGCGCCGACGGCGGTGCGATTGGCTGAAGGTACCCAGAAGGTCGTACCGGCGGCGTTTTTCGTCGTTGGCATTCCAGGCACGTCCTTACGTAGTGGTGTACGGTCTTGGCCAGTTTTGGCCAGTAGTACTTTTCCCTTATACGGGCCAGTGTCCGGCTGTATCCCAAATGACCTGATGACGGTTCGTCGTGGCAGGATTCAAGAATCTCGGTGCGCATGCCCCCAGGCACAACGACAAGCCACGTAGCGCCTTGTGGTGCGTGGTTTTCTTTGTAGAGAACACCATTACGCAGGGAAAAACTTGGGAGTGATCTTCTGAAGATGGGAGGAACATTGTCGGCGCGGCTCTGCAGATAGTCGACGAGTGTCTTCAATTCGGGGTCGTTATACTGCTTGGTAGACATGGTAGTCGCGCTCATTAGACCGAGGAAGGCGTCGTCGTCCTCGAGGCGGTTGTCCTGTCGCTGGAGTGGTGCTCGGGACAGGCAGTCGGCGTCGTTGTGTTTTCTTCCGGACTTGTAAGTGACGGTTACGTCATACTCCAGTAATCGGAGGCTCCATCTCGCTAGGCGTCCTGAGGGGTCCCTTAAACCAGCCAGAAAGCACAGAGAATGGTGGTCTGTTACCACCTTGAACGGCCGTCCGTACAGGTAGGGGCGCAACTTTGTGATGGCCCATATGAGTGCAAGGCACTCTTTTTCGGTCGTCGAATAGTTCTTCTCTGCCTTGGTTAGCGTTCTGCTTGCGTAAGCGATGACACGTTCGACGCCGTCGTGAAGTTGAACGAGCACGGCTCCTAGACCATCGTTGCTTGCGTCGGTGTGTATTTCTGTTTCGGCGTTTGGATCGAAGTGGGCAAGCACGGGTGCGGTCTGTAGACGCGTCTTCAATTCATCAAACGCCTGTTGCTGGGCTTCACTCCAGATAAACGTGGATCCGTCCTTCATGAGGTCATTCAGGGGTGACGCAATTCTTGCAAAGTTCGGAATGAACCGTCGGTAGTAGACGCAAAGGCCAAGAAAGCTTCGAACGTCTTTCACGTTAGAAGGAACACGGTAATTTGCGATGGCCGCCGTCTACCCGGGGTCGGGGCGTACGCCGTCGCTGCTCACGAGATGGCCGAGAAATCTAAGTTCTTCGTAACCGAACGAAACTTCTGAGACTTCAACGTCAGCCCTGCAGTTCTGATAGCCTCGAGGACTTGCTTTAGCCGTTCAACATGTTCTTCGAATGTTCTTGCGAAGACGACAACATCGTCGAGGTACACCAGCCAGGTTTGCCACTTCAACCCGGCGAGAACTGTATCCATAACACGCTGGAACGTCGCTGGTGCTGTGCAAAGGCCGAAAGGCATAACCTTGAATTCGTAAAGTCCATCCGGAGTGACGAAGGCAGTCTTCTAACGGTCCCGTTCGTCGACTTCAATTTGCCAGTACCCCGTCTTGAGGTCCATGGAAGAGAAAAATTTTGCGTTTTGAAGGCGATCGAGCGTGTCGTCGATGCGCGGTAACGGGTAGACGTCCTTCTTCGTTATCTCATTGAGTTTCCGGTAGTCGACGCAGAACCTGAGTGTTCCGTCCTTCTTCTTCACTAGTACCACCGGCGATGCCCACGGACTGGTCGACGGCTGGATAATGTCATCCCTTAGCATCTCTTCTACTTGCGTTCGGATCGTTTCTCGCTCTTTATAGGAGACCCGGTACGGCATGCGGTGAATTGGACGGGCCTTTTCGTCGACAATGATGCGGTGCTTCGCAATGGGCATTTGCCTTACTTTCGACGATGCAGCGAAGCAGTCACTGAAATCGTTGAGCATCTGGAGAAGGGTTTGGTTTTGAGTTGTATTGAGTTGAGGGTTGGGAGTTGAGTTGGGGGTCCCTGTGGTGCGATATCATTGAAGACCTGGATCTTTGTGTCTTAAATGACGGGTCTCCAACATTCCTCCGCCGGGACTACTCAACAGACGTATTAGACATTTCGCTTTGTTCGAGGGACGTTTTTCCGTACCTGACCTGGTCCACGGACCTGGACGGAAGAGGTAGTGACCACGTTCCTATATTTGTCTCCTACTCCAAGTACACATCCGGGGCAGGCCGCAGAACCGTACGGCTAACAAATTGGAAGTCCTTTCGTGAACTGTGCAAAAAGGACGTGCGCGTGGGAATGACCGCAGGCGAATTTACCGGCCATATTGTGAACTCTCTGACGTCTTCCACCACGACTGCAAAGATCAGCGCTGGCCACGCAGATACGGATCCGGAGGTGGAGCGTTTGCGTGCCATTCGGAGACGGGCAGAGCGGAGGGCTCGGCGATCCGGCCAACTTGCAGATGCACATGTCGGGCGTCGTGCGAATGCATCGGTACAGAAAGCCTTGAAGGCTGTTGACAAAAAAAGATGGCGTCAGTTTTGCGCGTCTCTGACTCCGTTTTCAAGCCCTGCGAAGGTCTGGCGGATTGCGCGGTGTCTCCGCGAAGCTCCTCCCGCGAGGAACCCCCTCAGATCTCTGGCACTCTCAGTATCTAGGCATGAGAAGGAAGTTGCCCACGACTTCTGCAAAATTCTGGCAGCAATGTCCGAGGCAGCTAAATGTGCAGCCTTTCGGAGACATGCATTGGAGCTGCAGTATACTATTAGACAAGCCCCGTCAGTGTCTGACCCTGACATGGACGCAGACCTCACGTTTGCCGAGCTCAAGTCTGCGCTGGCACTCTCCCACAAGAAGTCGTCGCCGGGTCCTGACAAGGTCACCTACGTGGCGCTCCGCAATTTGGACGACGCATCCCTTTTGGCGCTCTTAGAGGTTTATAACACGTCATGGAGGGATGGGAAGGTCCCTGCCGCGTGGAAGGAGGCACGTGTTGTCCCCATCCTGAAACCGGGAAAACAACCCTCCGATCTGGCGTCTTTCCGACCTGTGAGCCTCACCAGCTGCTTAGGCAAGATCCTTGAACGCATGATACTGCACCGGCTCGAGTGGTGGCTGGAGCGAAGACCTGTTTTTCCTCAGGAAATGGCGGGTTTCCGCAGGCATCGTAACTCCATGGATTCGGTGATCGATTTAGTCTTTTCGGTCGAAGAAGCGAAGGCGCGAAGGAAAATAGCGATGGCTATCTTCCTGGACATCAAACGGGCGTACGATTCCGTAAGCCATCCCTGTGTTATTCATGGGTTGTTGCAGGCCCAGGTGCCTCATTGGGCATTGACGTGGCTCTCCGACTTCCTCCGTCAACGGAAGATTTTCGTCACTACAGGCGAGGGGGACACGGAAAAGATCACTGTGCCACAGGGAGTTCCTCAGGGAAGTGTCCTTAGCCCCCTGTTATTCAACATTGTCTTGATGGGCCTCAAGGAGTGCCTTCCTCGGAGGGTGCATCTGTCCATCTATGCTGATGATATTTGCGTCTGGACTGTTGGCAAGTCCCGCCCTGCAATTCAGCGTCGGCTCCAGAGCTCACTTGATGCCATACATGCCTACTTCCTGAACGCAGGGATGGACATCTCCACTGAGAAAAGTGCTACCCTTCCGTTTACCCGGAAAGAGATGCGCCGGTTCCAAGTACACATCGGGGGGTCCCCGTTAAGGCAGGTCAGGCACCACAGGTTCCTCGGTGTTGTGTTGGACCGCAACCTGTCGTGGGCAAGACACATTGACTCTCTTCAAAGGCGCAACGTTGGGGAAATGTGATACGTCACTTTGCCGGCTTGCGCTGGGGATATACTGAGCGGGACCTTCTTGCACTCCACAAAGCGCTTGTTCGTGGCTGAGTAGTCTACAGCCTTCCTGTGTTGCACGGACTATCACGGACGTCCGAACACAAGCTCCGTTGCGTCTTGGCGCGCAGCTTGCGGACCTGTCTTGGCGTTCCGCGTTGCGCTGAGACGAGGATGGTGGTAGCCGAGGCCAGGGAACTCCCAATTGGCGTCCTCCGCAAGAGAGAAACTTTCCGCCACTACACTCTTAAACCCGTACCTTTTATTGTAACTTTTAGAAACATGTAACTTCTATATAGACGTAGATTTCGAGATTTCTTATAGGTTACACCACTGTAACGTATATTTAGAGGTTAAAAGCGACCAAGGTCATGTCTTTACAACACGAATAGAAGTTACATCTCGGAAAAAACAAAAACAGCTTGTTGTAACTTATAAATGTACCCTCTACTCCGGCACTGTAACTTCTAAGCGAAATCTCCAACGATAATTTCTTTGTTAGTTTCTTATCGTTCATGTTCTTATCGTTTGTTTTCCTTCTATTTTTCAGCATAATGCCGCGTTTCAGCCTCCCATTCGAGACGAGAGTTGAGAATCTACGCTGTTATTTTTTATCTGTTTCAGCGTCATCTATACGTCGACTACATGTTATCAATGCTGTATGAACACAGATTATAAGCTCGCAGTCTGGAATACTGATAGTATGTTTCTTTCTAAAGGGTGGAAAACCATTGTCAATGCCGCAACCACCAAGATTTCCGATTTCGCTGCGTAGCCGAGCCTGGTCTATGTCTATCCACACTGAGAGCGGTTGCCTTGAAACGCTTAACGCTCGTCGTCCGTCCGTTAACAAGTGTAATCTGTTTTAATCAGTGGTTTTCCTCGCGTTTATCATAGTATCGTCAGGAACAACGGAAAAGCTAGATGTCTCTAGCAAACAAGAATATTTTCGGTGTTCTCAGGGGAAAGTGTAGTGAGTGCGAAGATTGCAAAGAATATATAACCGCGAACGAACGTCACCACCGCAGCCCTAATTCACACACTTCATACACTGGGTAAGTGTACGTTTTGTGCTAGGTACGTGCGTTATTTTGATAGCAAGAGCTCTTAGCGCATGTTTGTTGTGATTATGGCAAGCGTTTTGCGGTCCTGCATATGAACGCCACTTACGCTTGCTACTTTTCTGCTCTTACTTGGTCGCCAAGTCAATACACCGGCGTGCATTTTGCGAGCTGCGGATATATGCATCAAGATATATAATTCGCAGCTTCCTACTCGTTGTATTCTTACGATATTCTAAGACTCAATCGCGGAGTGAACGCCTTCCTGCATTTATGCTGCTTTGTACCTTGTGCTTTGTACCGATTTGAATGGTTCCGTAATTGTTACTCTCATTGCCCAAACTTTTGTTCCCAGGATCCCACATGCAGGTTCACATATACCGTCACCAGCGCAATGCAGTACCTCACAAACTCGTCCCAGAGCGCCTCCAACGCTGATAACGCAGTAATGTAGTGTCTCCTGCGTTACTGTACACTCATATTCCTCAAGGTTGTGTGCGTTTTATGTAATACTGTATTGCCATTTGCGCTCGCCTCTGCAACACGAATGTGGAATAAATTTTTTTCTGCTGCAATTCTCCATTTCGTTGGGTCTGTTCAGCTTAGCAAACATAGGTCAGTTGTTTTGACTCGCTGGCTTCCTCGCACTTTTATGCATTGCTTCTCACTTAGAAGATAGTTCTTTTTTCCACATACCTATGGTAAAGCGATCATGGTTCCTCCTCACATCAGAATCGCACTTGTGCACAATGTGTCACCTCTAGCTATACTTCTGTTTTTGTAATATACATATGTTCAAGATCTCCTTTTCTGCGGGTTCATTTTGGTACCTTGGTGTGTTCTGTAAATGTCTGTCCATATCCCAATCACCGGGTTTTTGTTTTTATTCGCATCACACCAGCGCTCATTTGACAGGTGGGTTACGTTAATTTTCGCAAATTAACCCATCCGTAGTTACAAACATCTCCGACATTTCCTGACGCATGTGTCTGTAACTACGGACCGATTAATTAGCAAAAATTCACATAACCCACCTGCCAAATGAGCGCTACTCTGTTGCGAATAAAAATGAACATCCTGTATAAAAAGCCGCGCGTTGGCGTACCCTTTACGGGCAGGTGCTGGATTGAAGGCCGTAACCTCTAATTAGTGGGTTTCCTTGTAACTTTTATAAAAGGGGTCGCTCAGAGGGTACCTGGTAGCTTCTGAAATAGAGGGTAAAATATTGCGATTTTTTACCCTTTACTAAAGGGTACGGAGTTAAGAGTGTACTTGCGATTGCGCGCTCACCATCGCCGTCACCCACTGGTACAGAAGCTTCGTAAGCGAAACGGCAGCAAAATCGCGCAGTGTGCGCAAGAACTAACGGACCATATACCTGCCTTCACTGTTGCCCCATCCGCTTCTTCAGTAGCGCCATGGACACTGCCGAAACCATCCATCTTGTCTCACATCCCGGGGATCAAGGGGCCGAAGAGCCAAACCCCTGCTCCAGTCCTCAAGCAGGCTACTCTGGAGTGGATGGACGCTACATACGGAAACCAAACCGCTGTATATACGGACGGTTCCTCCACTACAGGCGGCTCATCTGCGGCATTTGTAATCCCAGAGGAGTCAATTTCACGTGGGTTCCGCCTATCGCGCCGCACCTCAGCCACATCTGCGGAGTTGTATGCCATCCTGCTATTCCTAAGGTCTATTTTGGATCACCACCCCCGCCTCTCGGTGGTTTACACAGATTCGCGGGCAGCGCTGCAGTGCATAGACAACATGGGCATCCGTGGCTCCTTGGCTCCGGTGGTAGTGAACATCCTAACGACACTCAAGGTTTTAGAAGACAGGGGCCATCGGCTCAGCCTCCAATGGGTCCCTAGCCACATTGGAATAAGAGGCAATGAGGTAGCGGATCGGGCTCTAGGGATCGGGATCTGCTGCAGCTCACCATCGCCGCTCAGCAGTCTCCATCATACTTTCGACTGGAGATAGGCGCTCCCTCTTGTCCGCTTTGACGTCGCCCTGGGCCCATCAGGAATGGTGTGATGACATCACCCGGTGGTCGCTTCTGTATGCTGTTGACCCAACGCTTTCATTTGACATGCCAAGCGGTTTCCCTCGCCTCTTTACGTCTCTAGTCCGTCGTTTACGACTTAGCGTCGCATTCACCCCTGCACTCCGGTATAGGCTGGGCCACAGCACCACGGCGCTGTGTACAACTTGTGGTTTAGCGGTAACAATCCGACACATTCTCGAAGACTGCAGCCAGTACGTACGCGAGCGACGGGCCTTTAAATCTCAACTTGAAATGCTGTATCAGAGGCCATTCAACATCTGCAAAGTTCTCGGCCCATGGAGTAACCCTGGACACCAGTGCCGTGCACTTGGCGCTCTTCTTTCCTTTCTGAGGGCCACCGGCCTCCTTCACGAACTGTAGGGATTTCCTTCCCTCGTCATCCTTTCATGTGAACCTTTTTGGAATGGGGTAGGGTCCTGCACTTAACGCAGGGAAACATCCCACATCATCATCATCCATTCATCTACGTTGTTGTTGTTGTTGAGGGTTTACGTCGAAATGTTCGGCCTCGTGCTCCGTGGTGACCGCGATGCGAGCAGTGTCCATCAGGCAAACATCCGTGGTGGAGTATTAGTCTACGATGACGACTATCTTCGTGCCGTTCGCCAGGTGTTGTGGCTCCGGGCGAAAATTTGCGACCAGGAGTTCGAATATTCCGTTTCTTACGGGCACAGTTCCTCTTGCTATCCCAATTCCTCGTTCGAGGAGAAGTTGCGTGTTGCCTTCAGCCAACAAACAGCCAGTCGGTGCTCTCTTGCACGTAGCGGTCACAAGGACTGACGACAAGGGAGGCAGGTTGACGTGCTGAATCGTCACGGCGGTTACGTCCGTGTTTGCGCGTTTCTCCGGGCTTATTCGTGCCCACCACTTGTCTTCTGCTGTTTCCGGCGTTTTAAAAGAGATAACTCCATTTGTGAAGTCGATGATTGCTTCGTTTTCGACTAGAAAGTCCATTCCGAGTATTACATCCCGTGGGCAGTTCGGCAAGACGGCAAAGCTGACGACGTACTGGATGTCACGCACTTGTATGACTGCCGTGCATCGGCCAGTCGGTGTTACGACGTGTCCACCAGCAGTGCCGATGTTAGGCTCATCCCACTTCGTTTGCACCTTGCGAAGCTTCTGAGCCAACCTACCACTTATAACAGAGTCGTCGGCTCCGGTATCGATTAACGCAATCATCTCATGGCCGTCGATGAGTATTTTCAGGTTATTGGTAATTTTTCGAGCGTCGTGTTGGTGCTGCGTTGCTGTTCGTCGAGTTGGAGGAATTGTAACTTGTCGTCGGTCCGCAGCTTCACCTCCCGGAGCTGCAGTCTTCAGTTTTCCCGGTTAGGGCTGCGCCACACAGGTCGTCTTGCCGGTGACGGTGAACGTGCTCTTCCTGGCGACCTGCTGCGGTGGGGGACGCTCGGGGACAGGTCGCGTCGCGAGCCAGCAGAAGCATTCTGCTGCCGTAGATAGTCTTCAATTGCGGTGGGGCGACTACCGCGCTGGGGGCGGGGGGTGAAAAACCGGGAAGGCCAAGTCGTCGGTAGGGACATCGGCGATAGACGTGGTTGGCCTCTCCGCAGTGGTAGCAGAGCGGTCTGAAGTCGGGAGTCCGCCAAACGTCCGTTTTGCGAAACGGCTGAGAGTGTGGCGGGACGCTCGGAGTAGGTTGGACAGGCCGAGGAGGCGTCCAACGGTTTCCGTAGTACGACGAACGAGTAGGTGGCACCTGTCTCACAGCGGCGGCGTAGGTTGGTCTCGGTACTTCGGCGTCGGGGTTGGCGGTTGACGATGTCTGGATTGCCTGCTGAACCTCGTCCTTGATGATCGCACCGATCGAAGACAAAGGGTCTTGAGCCTTCTCAGGACAGAGGAGAGCTCGTACTTCTTCGCGTACAACTTCTCGAATCAGCTGTCTGAGCGATCCGACGTCGAGACCAGCCGTCGTGGAGAAAGCCCCGTAGCCCTGGTGTCGTTCGTTGACGGTAGCGCGAGAGAGCAGGGTCCTCTCAATGCGGACGGGTTCGTCCAGAAAAGCGTCGGTCGTGGCGGGTGGATCCCGGGACAGGGCGCGGAAAATTTCTTCTTTTACGCCCCTCGTGAGTCGCTGAACCTTCTTCTCCTCGGATGCTTTGGGGTCAGCTCGCCGGAAGAGCCGCAACACATCTTCGACGAAGCCTGTAACGCTTTCGTTTGGCAGCTGGATCCGTCTTTGGAGCAGATGTTCAGCGCGTTCAGCTCGTTGTTGAAAAGCGAACGCCTCGCGGAGTTTGCTTTTGAAGACGTCCCAGGACGTGAGCGAAGTCTCCCGGTTCTCGAACCATGTCTTCGCGGTGCCTTCCAGGGAGAAATAGACGTTGACGAGCTTCTGGTCGTCACTCCAGTTGTTGAACTTGGCGATCCGCTCATAGTGGTCGACCCAATCGTCCACGTCGTCGTAATACTCCCCGCTGAATGTCTTCGGCGACCGTGCAGGGGCTATGGGCGTGGCAACAGGTTGCGCCACTTGGGTACTGGTCTCCGCAGTCATCTTCTTCTTGCGTTTAGGGGATTCTAATGGACCGAATTCTGCAGGCAGACCAAGCTGTCTTCTGCTTTGTCGCAGTTGGTCTTCCAGGCCGTTGGACAAGGAATGCCCCGCACCTCCACCAGAAATGTCACGAAGCGAAATGGGTCGGCGAGCCGTCGAATAAACAGCGAACGGTTTATTAGACTACTTGGTAGCAAAACACAAAAGTGATAGCTCTCTGAACACAACTGAGTCCAAAGAATGGAATGCTCCAGCTTGGAGCGCACAAGCATTTAAGCGTCGCGCCGAAAAGTCTAGAAACAGCACGTGCGTTTGCCAGAGAGCAGGAGATGTGTCTGGAAGCTTCTTGCTTCTTCTTCAGCATGCGCCGGGATGAGATATACCGTTTCGTGCCTGCCCTGGAAGTTTCGCGATGATGATTCGTGGCAATAGATACCCGCCAGCTATGTGGCAACATGTGGAACACATTGAGAGCTTCGACGTGAGAGAAGCGACAGCATGTATACCTCTTATTTTTACGGTGCAGATTTTGATGCGGGACGTCTTGAGTTACACCGGGACATGGCGATCGATATTGCCACCGTGATATTGCTAAACAGCGTTGCGTCGTACCCTTGAAAACATTTCAAGGTGTTGTAGAACTCTTCTCGGGCGATGACGGCAGCTATATGAGAGACCTTTTACCGGAAATGACAGAACTCTTAAAAGTCGCACCATTCCATTCAGAAGGATCGTTCTCCTGCCTCCGTCTTATCAAAACATATTTGAGATCAACAACGTCCCAAGCCAGACTGAACCATGTGGCGCTTCTGCAGAGACACAAAGATCTCGCTGGCAAATTAAACCTTGATGCCATTGCAGACGAGTTCATAGGACGGTACACAGTGCGAAGGAACACATTCTTCACCACGGCGTAGGAATTATTCTTCCCAATCTCACAGTTTCGTTTCACTCGTGATTTCCGTGTAGAAATCTAATAAGAATTGCGTGACTCACAGTCTCTAGTCTTTCTAGGTACAGTTACTACACTCTTTCTACAACAACTGCATCTATTCTTTCAGGCCCATGTCAGTCAGACACAGATCACTGCGAGTTTTGGAACGAGTGTACTCAAAGCGCGTAACAAAAATACTAGAAAGCGTACAGAAGAAAATTTTGCCTGCGCATTGGTTACAAATTCCGCGCACGGCAAAAGTAAAGGCATAAATGTCGCCCCCCAAAGGAAGTCCGGTGATGCCCCGACGGTACCGTATACGCACGCATAACATGGAGGAGCCCATCGGGGAAAAACTGTGCTCTTGTCACCCCCCCCACACACACACACACACATACATATACACACTTTGCCTTCGCTCTTGGACCGAAGCCCGCTGCACCCCCCCCCCCCGGGAAAATGAAAGCTCGGCGCCTATGGATTTTACCATGTCAGTCGTTTTCCCACGCAGACTCTAAAAACAGATGCCTGAGCAGAACTAGACACGCTTAGAACTAACCGTCATCCAGAATGATATCGTTCTGTTTTAATCATTCGTATTCGCTATTTCGCTATTTGGCAGTAGAATTTCAGTTACGCGGCAAGTTGCGGGTAAAATGCGAGTGCACCCGCACGGCATCCGCGGGTAGCGCGTGTACACCAGCATTACACCAGCATCACACACTGCGGGTTGCGGCGGCGGGTACGAATTTTATTTACCCGCGCTCACCTCCACGCATGATCCCCTCTGCGTTGAAAATCCAAAGCCCTTGTACTCACTGAAGCAAAAACCAACTTTTTTACTTTAACGTACCATTTCTTCAGAAGACGGTACCACCTCCTACGACATCGCTTCCTGACAGGCTCAGCATACAACAACAACAAGAACAACAACAACTTTATTTTATGATGATGAATAGGGAGTTTCATCGCCAGAGGCGATACTCTACCCCATTGCTGGTGGTAATGTGGGGAATTAGATCAGAATGTGGGGAATGAGGCTCAGTGTACGACTTTTAAGAATCCCATCAACAGGTACATATACACTCTCGCGGATCCCAACAGAGGAAAGAAAGGAAAACGAAGCCTCGTCTAACGAGGGCGTGCGAGCGGCGATGTTTCATGTATTTAAGGTCATCCCGTTCAACTTTCGCGAGCTGTCTCATAAAAAAGGCAACCCCGGTCAAGGATATCCTTTACACCGCCGAAGATCCACACATCTTCGACCAACCATTCATCATGGCGGAACTCTCATGTGCTCTACAATCGTGTCGGCGTCGCAGAGCTCCAGGAATGGATGGGGTTTTCTATCAGGCACTCAAAAACATGACACATGGAGCTAGGTCCCAGCTCCTCCGCTACTTAAATGAAATTTGGGAATTCGGCGACATTCTCACCTACTGGAAACAGGCGATTGTCGTACTCATCCTCAAGCATGGGAAACCACACTGTAAACTGAAAAACACCCTTATGGGTGTAAATGGCTTGTCCTATAACTCACACCACTTTTTACACCGTATGGTCTGGAACACCTTTTTTAGAGGGTGTATTCTGTGTAAAACACCCTTTGAAGGGGTGCTTTTCCTTGAAAATGCCTTGTTTTGCACCCTTTAGACACCCTTTCAGGAGGGTGTTTAACATTCTTACACCCTTTCGAAAGGGGGGTAAGCTCCCGCGGCAGCATGCCGAGCCATGCAGTCCGACGTTTTTGCTTGTATGGCAACAACCACCCTGGAGACGGCACAGTTCCAGCCGTGGTTCCACCGCAGAACCTAAACTGGAGCGCAGCGCGTCCAAGGTATATCTAAACAGGTAGCGCAACTCCCATAGGCCCCTGTGTCTTCAGAATGACGCCATGATAGAGACGGTCAGCGCCATCCATCCGTTGAGCGGACTACTACCATTGTAAATAAATGACGTCAGGGATGACGTCACCACTATGAATAATAAGTAGTGCATAATTAGCCATGGCACGTTTACATTCGCGCACTGTGTTTGCGTTGTATACCCTTTCCCTCACCCAAGCAACAACACCAGACGAGAATACAGAAAAATAAATCACATCAGGTTTAATTAAACATATCAATTCGAAATACATAGAGTTATCGCAGATTTATACAATTCCAGACTTAAGGGCATCGTGATGACAACTACAGAAATTAGGAAGGTTTTTCTCTCCTAGAGCTACACGTACACGTAGCGATTAGACGTTTGCATTTATTCAGTGAGTGACTATTACAGGTAAATTGCAACGAAACGTGGCATCGTTGGTGCACAGCTGATTCCTGCTAACACTCACGCTATCATGGCCGCTCGTTCCATGAAGAAATTTTTTTTCGCGGGGCCAGCAACAGGGGATGCATTGTATTTTTCTGTTCACACAAGTGGTTCTTGGTCTACAGCTCCGCGATGTGAACGTCGTTTCCTGTTTAACCCAAAAAGTGTACCAACTCAGTATTACAATGCACGGACACACGGCACCATGCACGGCACGGACACAGAGATGCACGGATAAACACCGTAAACACGCCCACTGTGACACATGCGCAAAGGTAGCAGGACACGGAAGAGGACTCGGGTGGTAGATGATTTTGTATACATGCACGAGCGGAGCAACAGAAAGTTTTTCCTACATTGAAATTATGAATAACCTATTAGTACACACACAAGCCACGCCCATGTTGTGAAGTTTTTCTGTTTACTACCGTACCTCTACTGTCAACACCCAGGATCGCTCACGCCTCTTGCTGGTGGCCTTGCCTATGGGTCTGATTTGGTATTTTCGCTTGTTTTCGCTGCCAGTTTAGATGTACCTTGGCGCGTCACTGGCAACCCTCATCGTCCTAGCAACACTGTGAGTGAGCAAAAAAAAACAATTCAAATAAAATGAAAGCAAAACAGTTGGACATGCGTAAGGGAAGAGGTGAAGATTGCAACATCGTAACGCCGTCCGTGCTCGTGAAATGAGCGGCGTTACGATGCTGGCATCTTGTGACGACGCCAGTAATGAGCCCGGGCACCCTCGGTAGCAAAAACTGGCGCACCAGATTCATCATATACTGAAACACAGTTCGTTGGAGTACATTCGCTAAGCTTAGTGCGGCAAAACTCGTCTGCAACGGTGACGAAAATGTGTCTTTGCAATTAACACGTACGCCTGTAACGAGTCAAAGATATCAGCGAGCTTCCTGACATCCCTCCCTGTCAAATATTCTGTTTTCAACTCAAGCTATCGTCTATAATGTGATTACCTAATGAGCAGAGCTGTCAAGCCAATGTAATTTTTCTGTCACGAATGAAAACACCATTTTCAACACCACTGTAGAAAGGGTGTACATAACGTAAACACCTTTTTCGACACCAATGTTACTTGAAGGGTGTAAAGACAGGTGTAAACGCATAAAAACACCCTTTTTGATAAATCACTTGGTGTAATAAAGAGTGTATTTTCTCATACACCTTTTTTATCACCCTTTTTGCGGCCTTTGGTTAACTTTGTGGAATAAAAAAAGGTGTATTTGCTTAAAAACACTTTTTTTTACCCAGAAAGGGTGTTTTTGAATTTACTGTGCAAGGCTTCAGAAATCCTCGTACCGTCCAGTTTCGCTCACTTACAGCTGAAGTTCACAGCCCCGTACCGCCCCGCGGCATGGCTGAACGCAAGATTCGGGACGTGAAGCAGTTCGTTCAGCTATATCCAGACTTCCCCGGAGGATGGAAGACCTGCCTGGAAGCGGCTACGCACCACCACAACCGCTCATACAACCAAGCAATCGGTTGCTCCCCACATTTTGCCATGTACGGTGTTTCACCTGTCCTACAGGCCGACCGACTGCTGGGCATCGCCGACAACGTCTCTCTGAACGAGAAACGCAGGACACCCTCACAGATTCATCGATACAGACAGGCTATGAAGGAGCACTTCGATCGCCGTCACAGTCACCGCATTTCAGACATAGTCGTGGGCGACCTCGTCCTCATTCGTAAAGGCACACTGGACAGGGCGCCGCCACAGGGACCATTCGTGGTGGTCCAAACCGCCTCGAAGCAGAGGGTACTAAAGACTATTGGATACAGACTTCCGGAAGACGACCGATTGCACATTGCCTCTATCAGCAATATTCTGAAATACAATCCCAGGAGGGATTACTCCAGAGCCCCGGGGCCTATGTAAGGTGCCAACGAGGAGGACGAGAGGGTGGGGTCACGAGGAAGAAAGAAGAGGACACAGTTTTGGACTATTGGGTTCCTTCGAGAAGGAACGTTACAATTTGATGGAACGCCTAATGCAAGCCAGGCTACACCGGTTCCTCGAATCGAACAATTTGCTGCCGAGCTGCATGGATTGAATGAAACGTGCTGGAATTCTCATCTGCAGTGCAAAGAAGCGGAGGCTAGCGATGCTCAGTGTCTGGATGTAAGACAGGCCTTTGATAACGTCAGCCCGGAGATCGCTGTTAGCTATCTATACTCAGCACTGGTGTCACTGGAAGAGCACGCCGCTTCGTGGCAAACCTACTCACTGATAGAACGGCACAGGTGCGTCTGGGAGGCGTCCTTACTGCTCCTTCTAAGGTTGGGGGCTTACCATAAGGCAACGTCTTGAGCCCTACGCTTTTCAACACTGTAATGGCAGCCCTGCCGAGATCTCTTCCAACAGCTAGGCCCAGTGGCGTATCTAGGGTGTGGCAGGTGTGGACAGGTGCCATGGGCGCCAGGTGAACAGGGGTGCCATTATGTGGTCGGGTGTGAATGTGCCAGGTCGGGCACTCAACCTGGCACATTCATAAATGATCTAAAGCACCCTCCATTAGAGAGGTTGTAGTGTGAAACGTAGTGCGGACCACACGAAAACGCATCCCCAAGGACATCGTGTTAACCACGAGGTAGCTAAACTGGGCGCGTGACGTATTTGACCGAACCAGCTCAGTGAGCGACTGTCACGGCGGAGACCAAAGCAGCCTAAACAAAAGGGAGATCCCACTCGAGACGTGACAGCAGCATTTGAGGATGTTTAGGTAGCAAGCCGATCGCAGCAGTGGGACTTTGAGAGAGATATCTGAGCAAGAAAATCGACCCGACGAAAAGAGGAGTTCGTATCGGGCGGACCAACAAGAGGGTCGACCTGAACCCGTGTGTCGGGCTGGGGCAGGTGTAAAGGTGTAGGGGCGATTTCGGCAAATTTTACACTTCCGATGTTGACGGCAACGAGCTGTACGAAGAAATTTTGGACTGCAGAACGTTGCTCGCGAGGCGCACAGAAAACAAAATATCGAGACCCGAAGAGCTTCTTGAATTTATTGTTCACTATGGAGATGAGAATGTCTTCCCGAACCTTCGGGTTGCGGTCCAGATAATGCCTACGATCGCGGTTTCAATTGCCAGCTGTGAGCGGTCATTTAGCAAGCTTATACTTTACAAGCAAGCTTAGCAAGCTTATACTTAGCAAGCGGATAGTTTCGTATTTAAGAGCATCAATGGGCCAGGACAGGCTTTCCGACCTTGCTGTCCTAAGTGTTGAAGGAGAAGAAACAGAAAAAATCGATTTCAGTGACATTATCGACAAATTTGCAGCAGCAAAAGCCAGAAAGGCTATCATGTGACATTAGTGGGCCATTTGCATGTGTAGTAGTTATGTGGACTTCATTAAAGTATTTACAAAACATGACCAACTGTGTCCTCGATATGTGCCTGGACAGGGGCGCAGACTCATTGGTTGCCATGGGCGCAGGTAGCTCTAGATACGCCACTGGCTAGGCCACAAGTCTCCATCTCAATCTACGCCGACGACATAGTCCCGTGGCGCACCGGCTGCAAGAAAAGTATGGAAGTCACATCAGAAGCTATAACTGACTACCTCGAGGGTGTAGGCCTTTCCATCTCGACCGAAAAATTCAGTGCCATGATCCTCAACAGAAAGCATCGCCGGACAGTGGACAGACGGCCTTCGTCGCGCGCTCGGGCCTCCCTATTCCGGGCTTTACAAGGTTCTGCGCCGTTTGCGCAAAACCATGGCAACGCAAAAAAGAAAAAGAACATGGAAAAGCATGATGCAATTGATGTTCTGAGGCTGGAGCACATAGAAGGGACAATGACATTAATAATTTCTTCATGGAAAAGCATTGCAGATATACACCGTTGGCTCCACCAACCCTGTTTCCGGAAGCAGCACTGCATGCAGCATTCTGATGCCCTGCACTGGTACTCTCCTGGTATTCTCCAAGTTTCTTCAATACTGCCTGAACTCGTCGGCGTCCAGCGAGCGTTGGAGTCTCTGTCCAGCCTCACAGCACAGCGTATGGGTGTGCTGACCGACTCGAAATGTGCACTGCAACGCATCAAAAATCCTCGGGTCAACAAACCGATTTCACGATCAATCCTGGAATCCTGGAGGCAGTTTCAATGCGACGGTTCTGCTGTGGGCTACCAGTGGATTCCTTCACACGTGGGAATCTTAGGCAACGAGGAAGCGGATCGCATCGCCAACAGCTGACATAATCTTTCCCTGGTGATCCCTACATGCACCCCACGATCCGGAACACAACAGGAAACAGGTTTCAGAGCTCGTTCGTGAAATCCGCCTTGCTGCATTTCCAGAATTGCATCATTTTGCACAGCCCTTCCCCGTCAAGCACCTCAGCCGCAACCAGGCTACCTTGCTTCACAGACTGAGATGCAAGGCTGTACTAACACCTGCCTCCCGTTACAAGATTGGCCTCGCTCCATCCCCACGCTGCCAGCCTTGTTTCGCCCACGGTGATCTGTCGCACATCGTTATGTACTGCCCTGAGCGAAAGGTCGTACGAGAAATAATGATGACGCAGTTGGAAACTCTTCCAATCCTCTATATCACATTGGAAGACATCCAGTACCCGCAAGGTCCTACTCACATCCGTCGGAGAGCACGGGATGCGTTGCTGACCTTCGCTCCTTCCGTAGGACTGTTTTAATTTCTTATCTCTCTCTTTTTTTTTTTTTCAGGTGTGAAACTTGCCGCCTTGGCTGAGCAGGCACACCTCACTTCTTATTATTATTCACTCCCCCCCTCCTCATGTATTTAAGCGTGCCCCTATTAATAAACCCATGGGTTCCGGAAAATATGGTCCCTCGTTGCGTGGGCGGGAAAAATGGTCCCGCGAGGTTCTGCAAGCCCAGAAATACGTCAGCGTCCTTGTGGACAGCCGATGAAACGGATCATAGCCGACCGAGTGCTATGCGCATGGCTGATATGTTCAACAACAACAACTTTATTTTTGAGATGATGAATGGGGAGTTTCACCTCATCCCATCGTCATTCATATAGTTGTAATTGTTGTTGTTCATCGCAAGGGGCGATATTCTACCCCATTGCTGACACGTTGAAATTGGGAGACATAGGCTTTTGTTTAATTAACATTGATGTTAATGCGCAATAAAAGCTACACGACCTTCAATGAGGAACATAAAGGGCTCTCTAAGGGGAAGCCTCTAAAACGAGGTTCACTAAAACGCCAAACCGATGGGCTCCGAAATAAAGGTGCCTGACGACTGTTTTGAGGTAGTATAAAATTTAATCAGCATCTATAGATCTGTTTCTGTTGGCCAGGTGAACAGCAACGTTAGCGCCCCAAAATGTGCGACGCGCGGTAGTTTAGCAGACGACGGCGGCACTTTCAAATACATAGTCTCGAGTTGTTCACACTTAGCAAGATGCACCGCTTTGTCTGTGGATTTCCTACAGGCTTTGTAGCTTTCCTTGGTGCCATGGCGCCGCTAGAAACATCATACAGAACCCGCTGATGAAACTACCTACTGTGGGACATGTGGCCGCTTGGGCCCGAAATGGCTCTGCGTTTGACTTGGCAAACTTTGCTGCAACAGCCCTATGCTTCGTAGAACAAAAACCAGAAGATACTGACACTGATGTCACGGTGGTGAAAGCACTGGCTAACAGTTAGTTGTAAATGATCGGCTGCAAATTTAATTGGATTATTTAGCATACTGACTCTCGGCATCATAACCTCATAAGAAAGCGTATGGTACCTAGGAAGTAACTTTTTGTTCGTGTGACGAATTCAATCTCTCCCTGTTATTTTTTTTTCATCAACATCAACTACTTTTTGTTTGTTTGTGTGTGCGTGCGTGCAAGCCTATAGTATTTTTTGTGTTTCCGGAGCGCGTTGGTAGAGTCCTACGTAAATGTCTTAAAATAAAACTACAGATGGGCCTCCATTGGATATGTTCCCACAAAGGTTGAGACCAAGAAGACAACTATCGTTCTCAAGGGGAGTCTTCTCTCTCTCTTTTTTCCCCCTTTAAATTCGCACCCTATATTAGTCCAGCCTTCCGGTTCTTTTTTTCTTCTGTATCCGATGTAGTACGCGTTTATCAGATAGCCTAGCACTCCGAGAGGTCGTCCATGTAGGTCGCCTTCTATAGCCACCGTTCACTCTTTCTGTTATTGTTGCCGGTGTGGACCTCCTAATAAGGCATATCTGAATGACAGCCTTGAAAGTTTATCGGGAGACTGTGTCAAGAGATGTTGGCACTCATGCGCCATAGACAGCAAACTTGCTTACACACCGTCTCTTATCAGACCGATCGCTTTTGCTTTACATAGCCCGTGACATCGCCCTGTTTAGGGCAAGATAATCCTTATTGTAATTGAGGGCAACCTGAAAGGCGACCCGGTTCCATTTGCATACGGCTGTTGAAATGGGAGTACGCAACCGGAATGATATCACAAATACGGAGCCCCAAAATGAGCTTCCGGGGGCTTCAATGAACACAATACCCACCGTGCGAGTGCTGTAGGTCTGTGTCAGCTAAATCCTCGGCGCTTGTGGCCACCTCATCCACCGTGCTAAGATATTCAATTTCCTGGCGTACCATTTCACTGCATGGAGCAGAGCGTTACAACCACGTGCTCCCAAATTAAAGACGAAAAACATAAAACAAAAAAGCTGTCTTCACGACTAGTTTTCTTCGTATAATTAGCAAAAGTAATAAGCGGGACTTCTGAGAATTGTTGCTTGACAAAAGCCTTCATAAAGATCACCTGTTATATATGTTACACAACTTCTTTCAAGCAGTGAATGACGTCTCTACAGAAGCCCCCAATGGAGTAATATGCGACCACAATAAGGTATTTAAGACCACGTAATTCAGGTATATAAGCGACTGATTAACAGCTGACTCGTCTTGTCGCGCGCAGCTGCAACCTTAAACTTCTTGTTTTTGTTTTTGTTTTTTTTTTTCTTTTCAATTTTTTTTTGCTTCACAACAGAGGCACATTAAATGGGCAATGGGATGACATTTAGCGTAACCCCACTTAACCGATCGAGCAGTACAGCAGGAGCAAACATGCATGGTACAAAATTTAGCTGAACGATGTATTATCACTGCACAAATCAATTTACGAAGACTCCTTGACAAATGAGCTTCGCGACGGCGTGACCCAGGAGGCGCTTCCCGACCTGCTGCCGTGATGAAAGCATAACAGCGTGAGCAACTCCTCCGATCAGCACTCCCATCGTCAACACTGATATTCTGCGGCTCTTGGCCCACCCACTGTCAGTGCTAGCAAATAGCATGTTTTTACAAGGGACATTCCCTGACGAACTTAAACTGGCGAAGGTTGTACCTGTCCATAAAAAAGGGACCAGAGTGGATGTAGGAAATTATCGTCCCATATCGATACTTCCTGCGGTCAGCAAGGTGTTTGAAAAATTAATACTTAACCGACTAGAAAGATTCTTTAACAGACATAAGATAATACATCCGCTCCAGTTCGGCTTTCGCAAAGGTAAATCCACAACTTTAGCACGGTTCCGGGACATTTGATCGAACGCCGTTTGGTCGAAAGCCGTTTGATCGAACGCAGGACATTTGGTCGAAAGCCATTTGATCGAACGCCGTTTGATCGAAACGGCAGCGGTCGTTTGATCGATTTTTTGAATTGGTTCACTTGGCGTGTCGAAAATGACAAAAAAAGACAGGAAAAAAAAAAGCTGCAGTTCTAAATGCAGTTATCCTAAGGAACATTTAACTTTGTGTAATCTGCTTCCCCGTAAACACATTCCTCATGCTAACCCACTTTTTAGCGTCCAAAAAGCAGTACAAGGGCCAGGGTTGTTCACCGTTAACCCGTTGGACAACCGAATAGGTTTTTCCGCTCTGACACATGGTGACTAAAGATGCTGTACTTGTTAATCCCCAACCCTTTGTGAAATAATAATAGACGTCAAGTATTAAACATTTTGGCAAATGAATTAAAAAATAAGTAAATGAAATTTTTGATGTTTATTCCCGTCGAATGTGAACAGATTTTAACAGTGGATTATTGTTTGTAATCAACTGACCACTGTATAGGAGAAAGAGCAGTTTCAGTTTATTTACTTTTCGCCTATGTGCAAGTGAACCTAAATTTAGTTCTTGCAACAGACATGTAACCGAAGAAGTCCTTCGAAACTTAGACAAGATTATAAGGCAGCAGATCTTTGTACTTTCTCTATTTCTTCGGATATCGTGCATGTGTAGTGATTCGAGGCTGCAGATGCATACTCTAAGGTCGAACTAAGGTTTTACATGCTGTTAATTTAATATCTCTCGTTGTACCATGGCGAAATTTCGTTCTTAGCACCCACAGACTTCGAGTGGCTTTGCACATATGACTATCCCGTTTCAGACCGTTACCTTTAAATATGTCGCCAGCAATAAGAAGATTGCCCAGAACAAGGATAGACTATCGGCTGCTCTCAACCTGGGACAGCTTTTTCAATATGTGTCCTACTGATTGGTAAATGACAAACGCCTGCAACTAACCAGTGGTCTCCCCTCTTCGGCTGCAAAAAGCAAAAAAAAAAAGAAGAAATAAAAAAGCAGAGGACACTGATTGCCTGTTCCGTATGCTAGAGTCAAAAGTTACAGAAAAAGTGGAGAAGTTACAGAAACAACACAGTGCATGCAGCTTTGAATTCCCTTCGAACAAACGTCTTTCGAACAAACGGCGTCGATCAACTGGCTTTCGATCAAACGGCTTTCGACCAAGTGGCGTTCGATCAAACGCCTTCGATCAAACGGCGTTCGACCAAACGGCGTTCGACCAAATGGGCGGACACCCTTTAGCACTAATAAACGCGACCGAACAGATAAAGAAGAATATCGAACAAAAACTGCTTACAATGGGCATTTTTGTGGACTTGACAAAGGCCTTCGATTTAATTGATCACAAAATACTTCTACAAAAGGCATACAGGTATGGAATTCGAGGGCTTCCGCTCATTTTGCTAGAGAGCTACTTGCAAAATAGAATGCAGTATGTTCGTTCCTCAGGGATCAATTTTGGGTCCCTTCCTTTTTCTTATGTATATCAACGACCTTCATCTCTGTCTGTCTGAGAAGTGTTTCTTATATGCCGACGACACCAACATTTTTGTTGGAGACCCCACTATTGCAGGGCTGTTCGTGAAGGCTGATAACGTTTTAAGTAAGTTTTCCGCATGGTTGATAGCTAACAAACTCGTTCCTAACATAGGTAAGACTTCATATGTAATCTTTCGCCCACGCCAAAAATTACTTGACCTAAGCCAATACACGTTGCATTTTTGTGGGCCTTCCCTGTCAAGAACGACATCCGTGAAATTCTTGGGGGTTATCTTGGATGAACATTTATCGTGGACTAACCATATCCAGTTTGTGCGTTCCAAGGTCACCAGCGGGCTCTATGCTCTTTCAAGAATTCGATACCTGGTCCCCGTCACTTGTCTCCTAATGGTTTTCCATGCTCTAGTCCAATCGCATATTTCTTATGCCCTGGAAGTTTATGGGCTCACTTATTCATCCAGCCTGCTTCCTCTACTCCACGCTCAGAAGAGAGCAATGCGCATAATGATGTTCGCACATCCCCGCGATAGCATCTCATTTGCATTCCGGTGTCTGTCTATCCAGAGCATATACAATTTACTGAAATATAAGGTTGCCATCCTAATCTACAGATTATGCAACGGCGTGACCTCAGATCATCTTATTTCAATCACACATCTTCAAAAACCTTATTCGCTGCGGTGCGAACCTGGTATGCTACAGGTACCTCAACCTCAAACGAATTGCGGGATTCATTCAATGAATTATTTCGGATCCAATGTCTGGAATTCATTGCCGTCTCATATACGGTCCCTAACCTCTTTTCCCCATTTTAAGTATCAGTTACGCAGTTTGTTACACTCCCAGCATAATACCCCATCATCACTGTAGATGTAACCATGTGATGAATTACATGATAACATATGATGTTTTGGTTAAAATTGTTTTTCTCAACAACTGTATAAGGCTCCTGTGCCCGCAAGGCTGCTCAATAACTTACCAGTCTGTTTATTGTCGGGTAACTCTCCGTGTGTTCTGTAGTAACTTATGAGTGTATTAGTTGTTGGGTAACTCCCCGTGTGTACTTTAGTTACGTATTAGTGTTTTAGTTGTCGGGTAACTCCCCATGTACTGTTTTTTTAAGTCTTATATTGATTTAACAATATCTTAATCGCAACTAAACTGTATCTTTTAGCTGTTAATTCTTGAACTGTGCTGGGACTGTACTACAGGGCTTGCCCTCACAGTCCCGCTTTCTGTACATTTTACAATACTGACTAAATAAAGATTACGATTATTCTTGCGAGCCCTCTGAAATGATCGAAGTGGCTTGTAGGGCGCCGTCCACATCGAAGACCTCTCGCTCGTGCTATGAGCGAGCTGCATGTTTCTGTTTTTATTGTTTTTTCTGCAACAACACTTCTTGCTTCTCGCGCAACCCCCCCCCCCCCCCCCCCCCCGTCACGGAACTTGAACATGCTGTCTTAATATCACATACCTGTGGCTGGGCCTCCGAAACAGGATTCCCTTCTGAGTCTTTATGGCAATTGTTGCTAATGCGCCATAACAATACCAATCATCATCATCATCATCATCATCACCACCACCTTCCGAGTCTCCTGCCCGTGCCGAAGCTCGCTTCGCCGTAGTCAAGGCAATCTTGCGAGCGATTTGTCCCTGTGTGTCAACCTATATTCGTGCGGCGACATGCTACGCGTGCCGCAGAGTTGTACTGCGGATAATTCCGTGGCACAGGGAGCACGGATATAACGGTGGTGAATGGCCTATTACACCGTCACCCCATGCATGTGCGCATTTGTACTCGGAGAACGTAGGCTGGCTGTAAATCATTTTATTATTTTTTTTAAATCCTGCGTGACTGATGATGTTATCGATATTTGCGAGCTGCTTGCCTGCCTAATATGACGACATGTTGCTCGAGGACTCATCTCTCATTTGCCGACTTCACGGAAAACTATAGTATGCAGACATTTGGGTCTACCCACTCGTTAGAATGTTAAACATCTTCGTTTTGAGGTTTGCAGAAACAGAATTTCTACAAAAACGAACATGTATTGCTCCACGACTGTGTACAGAAGGACATCCTTTCCCTTTCATGGTATTCACACCAGTGTTTGCATGAGGGCTGTGAGATATTCTCGAGAAGAAGAAAAAAGATGAAGAAGTGACAACGACAAGCCATAGACAAACCATGCGAACTATCCAAACAAAATTAAACAACCCCATTGGTCGAAAAGATTGTAGCCTCGTTGGCAGCTGCAGTTCGATTAAGCCCCCAGGAAAGGATACGAAACTACGGATCCCGGACAATTGCTCCCCCCCCCCCAAAAAAAAAAAGAAATATCAAGGCGGGCAAATGCTCACCATTTTGCTCGTATGTGCTCATATGTTGTCACTTTATTTGTTATATTTTGTGGATGGCAGCGCAATTGTTTCCATAAATATATTTCGTTAGTGGCAATGAATGAATGACTCAACTTACAAAATCTTAGTGCTTCTGATGAGGAGCTTGCTTCTTGAAGCTTGTTTCAATTCATTTCTGTATAGCTCTCATACAAATGCAAATGAGGTCAGCGATATTGCAGTGCCATAACGGCGGTGAATGCGTGTGTGTGTGTGTGTGTGTGCGCGCGCGCGGTGTTGGAAAGTAAATGCGTTACTTCACTCCTTTTTTTTCTGTTCTTACTAATGTATTACTAATGCCATTACTTTTATTAAGTAATGACATTAATTTGGCACTACATTTTCCCAGAGTTCTCAAACATAGTTCTCTGGGGTGTTTCAAACGCGTATTGTAAAGAGACGCGATTAAACATACCCCGTTACAGTTTACCGGTGATAGTAATTAGACTTTCTGGAAAATAGTTGCATATGAACCGGTTCGTTGAAAGGTGAGAGCAGCATGATTAATGTGAATGAGCAATCATAATCAAAATTAATTGCAGCGTAGAAGGAATGGGTGTTCGACGACTCCACTTGGGGTTCTTTCCTCCTTCTTGGTAACTTGGTCGGTGACAAAGGTAGCTGGGAAAATACAGCTTGCCGATCTTCCTTGCCTGCATCCGACATAATTCGTAGCTGCTGGCTTTAGACAATGCGTGAAATTTCAACCCACATAATGGCCACTAACTTACAATACAGTTCCATTCAAATATCCCGTCATCCTGCGGGTTGGGACGTCGTGGTGTTACGGTAGCACACCTGACCGCCAGTTGGGAGGGGGGGTTCGACCCCAACCCCACAACCCAACCCCCAACCGGCACAAGTGATCTCGTTGTGTTTGCCAGCCAAAGTGACGGTATCCTACGTTACCAACGCAGAAAGAATTTTCCGTGTATGGGAAGTGGTGATAGACGACGGGAGACATTGCTTCTGCGTCATTCAGAGATAAATGTAGACGCATGAGATAACGCGACGATGTCGGAGAAGGACCGTGCAACAGCTGGATCATTTTCTTGTTACTTTGGTTTCGCCACGCGCTGATAGTCCTCTGCCTTACTGCAGAGTGCAGACCATCGAATCTCTCTTATCTCCGGATAGCCACATCTGCGTTAAACGTAGTAGGCGTTTTTCTCTCGCCCACAAGCATTTCACAGTCGGGTATTAATGTATGGGATAATATTTACTGGCTTTTTCATTTAGTGCGCAAAAGGGTCACAGAAAGGCCAAAAGTGGTGCAGGACAACTGCGTATACAGAATATCGCATGAAGGACGCTACATTTGTGCCTATGTCAAGTCATCGTACACGAAAGCGGACTGTTCTGGTAGAAAACAACTTCACCGATAACTGCTGCTATTTGGTGCTATTGGTGGTATTTCGTTTTTGTGAGGGTCCGGCAAGAGGTCGGTTAGGTTAGGTGTTCTGACGTATATTTCGTTCACGTGAGAGTTCGAGAAAGGGGAACTAACATCAGAGCATGTGCAATAGAGCGGCGATCCCGCAATATACATAAAAATCCTAACTTTCAAGTTTTCTTCTGACACTTTCGGAACCTCGGTTTTTACGTATCGGGACCTTCAGTGAAAGAGTTTATTACTATATATTAGACGAAAAGGAAAAAAAAAAAAAAAACGGGGGAAAGGTCAGCCAATTCTGGCTGGGATGAACCGTACTGTCTGTATATAGACCACTGGGGCTTCCTGTCCAGAGTATGAGCGTGAGTGTGAAAGCGTCGTTCGGCTTCCTAGAAGAATCCCCCGCATAACGAAGGATTCTGAAGAACAATGACGAAGAATGAACACCGTTCCTCCTTTTAGTCCCTCTAAACGGTCTCATGTGCCTTCATATTATTGCACCTTTCAGGTGACAGGGTTCAGTGGAGCAGCTGGTAATGTGTCCCCTCCCCGAGGTTGTGGGTTCGAACCCGACAGGATACTTCGTGCCATGGTGCAAACTGCTGCCACATCGTGTGCTCAGATTTCAGCGCAGGTTAAACAAGCCTCGGGTGATCCTGACATAAACCCATCCCAATTATTAACTTAGAACATTTCGCTGGCGTGCTGTCAGTTTCAAAGCCAACCGTACCGTGCTGCAATTCCCCCCACCCCTCACCCATCTGCCCTCTCTTGTCTTTGCAGCTGCTACCCACCCCTCCACCCTTTTTAGCTCGTAAACACGTGATGCTCACGGAATCCTGGGTGACATGATGCTGGGCGAACCCAACCTGGCTGACCGCACCTTCCCCCTATATTAGAGCACTGCACGGGCCCGGGTTTACATGAAAGCCCGAGGCCGGCCCGGTCCACGGGCCGGGCCGGGCTTGGCGTTTTTTAGGCGGGCCTGGGCCGGGCCGGGTACGGTCTTGACAACGCCAGCCAGGGTCGGGCCTGTACGTGAACATATTTCACGAGACTGGACAGCTGATGTAGCAATGTGGCGGAGGTAAACATTGCTTCCAGCACCGTGTGTCGGAGATTTCCGGCGCACGTCAAAAGAACCCCAGGTGGTCCAAATTATCCGCAGTCTTACCCTGCGGCATGTGCAACGTGTCGCCACACTGCGCAGACAAACCTTACGTGTAACAGCACATTACCATTACTATTACCATTATTGGACAGCTGAATTTTCGTGCGACTTTTTTTCCCCACTGGGTATGGGATATCAGGTATTCTCATCTGAGAACTATCACTTTTTACATGTGATCATGCTTACTTCGTGAATGGGTCTGGATTTCACGCATGCACTCACACACATTTGGGGACGACTGGTGTGGCGGGCGCGCTGAGGGTTCTGCACGAGCATCAGTTACGTTAGGTGTTGGGACATATTTCGTTCTCGTGAGGGTCCGGCACGAGGGTCTATGAGGTTAAGTGTTCTGACATATTTCGTTTTTATGAGTCCGGCAAGAGGTCGGTTAGGTTATGTAGACAATTTCACTCACGATTGTCTAGATCGAAAACGCACGTCTGGTCGGGAGCATCTTTATTGTCCGACTGCTTCTCCTCTTTCGAGGATGTACATGGTATTGGCTTACATAAACATATATCGGGGTTGGGGGGCCTCTGGGCACGTCTGAATCACGTGGCGGATTGGCGCCGTGCTTTTGTCTTTTCTTAAACTCGAAGTGCTCGAGTTTCGCACGTTTACAGTTAGGTATTCTGACATATATTTCATTTTCGTGAGAGTTCGAGAAAGGGGAACTAACACCGGAGCATGTGCAATAGAGCGGCGATGAGTCTCTCTTGAACCGCAATGTACATACGCCGCTGCGGGCTGCGTTCCCAAGCAAACAAGCACCAAGCACAGAGCGGCTTGCCGGCAGAGAAACACAGCCGCTGCTGCGTTCGAGTGTACCTCCTGGCTCTCCAGCAATTAGCTGCGTCCTTTTCCTTGCTGCGCTGAGCTGTTTAGTATATCTAAATACGCCTCCGAACCTCAAAAACAAATAGAGCAGAGGCGGGCTGGGACCGGGCCAGAGCATGGAAACAGTCTGGTACGGGCTGGGCTCGGACCGGCGGAGTCGGGCTCGGGCCGGGCTCGGGTTGGAAATATATAGAACACGTCGGGCCCGGGCCGGGTGCGGGCCGTACCAGCCGGGCCTGGGCCGGGCACGGACCTGAAAATTAGGCCCGTGCAATGCTCTGCCCTATACCACCCCACCCACCACTACTTAACCAGCGCGCACGTTTTTCGTTCTAGTCAGGCGGATCAACAGAACATGGTTTCGATCCATGGATCCCCGAACGGTGAGCCCAGCTGACTTGCACTGCGTCGCTCTTCACATCTATGTTGCCCTAGCAGCTCATTTAATGTTTACAACCAGAATCATGAAGAAAACACTCACCATTTTTTCTTCTATCCGTCACCATCACTGTCATCACACTTACGGCCGACAACGACAGCAACAAATAAGTGATGATGATGTAGTAGCACGGGGGGAGGGGGGATTTATTGGCAGAAAGTAAGAAGAAAAGGAAATAAAGATGGGAAACGTCAGCCAGGCAGCACGCCGGCTTGTTATTCTCAAAAGAAAAAAGAAAAATGATGTAATCCGATGTTTCGCCACTGAGGCGGCCCCCTATCCCATTGCTTGAGGGGGAGGAGATGGTGAATGATAATTAATGTTCAGAGTCCACGCAAGAGCCCTGTTGCTGCAAAAAAGGTGATGAGGCCTTGGAGAGCTCGTAGCTGATGCGCTGGGTTGGCCGAAGGCCCAAGCAGTTGAGGAAGGGCAAGTGAGGGTGTCCCAGTGGCAGAGCCGTTTCGAGGCGAGTTTGCGCCCGGGGCAGGGTAAACGTGAATCGCCTCCCTCACCCTCACTGCCGCCAGAAGATTTGTAAAAAGAACCAAGAAAAGAAAACGGTCATTCGCACTGCAGAGATCGTAAATTCAAATTCTCTTCATTCCCGCTTTGTACTGTCCAACCAACCTGCCAGGGCCTGTCGTTTGGCGCACTTTCTGTCGAGGGCGTCCGGGGCGGCTGCCCCTCTCGCACCCCCGTCGGAACGGCTCTGCCCAGTGGCTTCAAGTTGGTGCTGGAGGACGCGTCGCTCATTGGAATACTGCTGAAAGTCGATGAGAATGTGCGAAAGGGTACACGGAGTATTACAGGAAGGGCATAGCATTGTGTTACTGTAACCCAGCTGGTGACGGAAGTATGGGGTGAATGCGACGTTTCATCGAAGTCGTCGAACGATAGACGTAAGTCCCGTAAAACATCCATTTGGGCTTGTTGGTACATTTCCTTGACGATAAAAGCGTTAAAAGAGACAAAGACAAACACAGACGACACAACATAGAGCAGTGCATTGTGTCGTCTGTGTTTGTCTCTTTTAGCGCTTTTATCGACAAATAAAATAAGATAGACGTAAGGCTCCGACGAAGAGTATACGACATTATGAAGGACAGTGTGAGATCTACTGAGTGGAGGATGGATCCTTCCGGGATGTCTTGACGCCATTGGTTTACGCCACCACCACCACCACCCACGCCATTGATGAACGGCCGACAAAACACATATATTCCCCCCCCCCCTACGTATTACGCAGTTTTTTTTTCTTTCTTTGCTGGAAATAGCAAGCCGCCGTAGCGCATGCTAACCTTCTCTTCTTTTTTTTTTTTATATAATAAACATATTCCCCCCCCCCCCCCCCGTTGGAACGTTTTAAACGAGGAGAACGAAACCTTTCTTGTTATAAGCTTCCAAAGAATAAACTTTATAGAGCAATTTTCTGGGCCTGTTGGTTTGAACTCGTAATAAAAGCGCTAAAAAACAGGGAAAGGGACGGACAGAGCTCAGACAGACGTAGCGCACTTTCAACGAGGTTTTACTCGACAAGGCTCGTGGAACCCTTTGTCGCGTAAAACCTTTTTTTTATTCCGTGTTAGCGCCGCGAAGCAACTGTTGCTAGTAAAACCTTGTTGAAAGTGCGCTACGTTAGTCTGATCTCTGTCCGTCCCTTTCTCTGTTTTTTAGCGCTGATATTGTGAATAAACTTTGCTTGATTGTATACGCAATCGTGTCTCGCCCTTTTGAGGTGCGTTGTTATCCAGCCGATAAGCATCCGTGCTGCATCATCACGTAGTTGACTTTCTTCTGTGCATACATGCGATCAGGTTTTTTTCTTTCTTTTCTTTTCTTTTGTTTTGGTAACGGAGTAGTTTAGCAGGCAGTTCAGAGCAGGGTGCTTCACCTACTCTTGAAAGAACGAGGTCCTTTCACAGAGTTCAGTTTCTACTTATTCTGAGTCGCCGTCTATGAGTGAAACTCGGCATCGCTCAGGATGTTCTCGCTTTAATGTAATCTTCGTACGCTGATGAAGATTATGTTCCTTGACGAATATTCAACATTACTCCAAAGTGAGCGATGGCATCGCCGAGAAGGAAGTCGTGGGGCGCATGCGCGCACGTTATTTGCTACCCGTGCTTTCTCAAACTGCCGACTTCCTGTCCCGATGCGTCATAAGATTCGTCATAAGTTCGCCGAATACGTTGCTCGTTACATATATTGTTTTGTTCCCGACTGTCACAAAGAACGTTCATTGTCTTTTTAAACCGTACGCTCTCGCTGCGGCTTATTGGTAAGTTAAGGAGACGCGACACCCTTCATCCTCTGTGGGGTTCCCCGTACATTTTTAAAATCGTACGACGACGCAATGTATTGTTGAAATTGCGTGCCATATCTTTAGCTGGCAGATTTCTGCGATTTCTAGTGTTCAGTTATGCTAGATGTTCAGTGTGGGCCATGTAAACATCCCTACTGCGCTCAGAATATGACAAAACGAATAAGAAAAAAAAAAAAACATGTGGTTCTTCGTTCACTTTTGTGATCACTCGCAGAATAAATATGACTCAGACGAACATTCGCTAGAAAATTATGTCTAAAATCCATATTCCAACAATATTTCGTCTACCGTATTTCCGGTGTATAACGCGTAACATTGAAAAAAGGCGAAGAGGCACTGTGCGTTATCTGTCGGTGCGCGTTATACATCGGAGTTTTTTTCTCGGAAGGTCGACTTTTGGGAGTATGTCGAGCGGCTTGTAGCCTCGGAATAGCCACGCACGAATAGTCACGGAACAGCCAGGCACCTCGTAGGTAGCTATGAGAGGCTATAGATCTCCGGCAAATAAAGAACACTAGGCTTCTTAGGTCCTGGATGGACAGCGGCTTTCCTTTGCAACGGTATTGCTGCTGACTGGGGGTGGCATAGAACGCATGAGTCAGCTGAGGGTCAGGTGACTTTGGAAGTGCGCCGCCTTGGTGTTTTCACGTGACCTCACGTAACCACTCGGGTGGCTGTACCAGGCCGTACCTTGTACGTAAATAAACGATAATAAAAATGATAACTATAATAGGTAACAAACGATACTTGTACTCGGCGTGCGTGCTTATGTTGCTATGTTCAATGACAGAGGTACAGTCCGTCCCGCTCGTTGGTGGTAGCCACGGTCGTGCTGAAGACTGGGAGGTGGTGGGTTCGAATCCTACCACCGGCCGTGCTGTCAAAGGTTTTCCGAAGACTTTACAGACGAATGTCGGCACGGTTCCCTCTGAAGTCGGCCCAGGACACATACTAACCCCCCTGTCCCCAAATCCTTCCGGCTGTCCTCTCTCTATCTGTCCACATCTGTACGCCGCTCATAGCCACAGTTGCTTCGCGGCGCTAACACGGAATAAAAAAAAAGCCTAGTTCCTGATCAAAAGTAAAGAACTGGAAGTTGCATGGCTGTGGTGCGCGTTATACACCGGAAAATACGCGTTGAACCCCCTACATGATTTTTTTCCCCTGGTTAGCCGAGGTCTGACAGGCAAATAATAAATGGGAATCGGAATCTCTGTATTCTAATGATAATAATTCCGGGCTTTACTTCGCGAGACAACGTAATCATGAGCGACGCTATCGGGTCTCTGGATTAATTTCGCCCACCTGAGGGTTCTTTAACGCGCGCCGAAATCTCGACACACCGCACACCACATTTAACGTCCCTCTGGAAGACGGCTTGTCTGAGCAACCTGTACCCTTCCACCAAGTTGTCACCGTCCTCGGCCGGGTTTGAACCCGTGATCGTAGGATCAGCAGGCGGACACGCTACCGACTGAGCCACCGAGGCCGGCTCTCTGTATTCTAATGAGTGTATATTTGAGAATATGGATATAGTGTATATGCTATCATTGATCACTCTTGATCACTGTCACTGTCTTGATCACTGATCACTGTCACTCTTGATCATTTCTGTATAGCACGTGTACGAGTGGTACTGTACTGCTAAATTGCATTCTCAAGATTGCGGGACACAGAGCGGTGCGACACTGCGCGTCATCCAACGAGCGGCCAGGGCGAATCTGGGTCGAAATACACGACACGACAGGTTAGAAGTACATTAAAAAGATTTGTTGAAATATGAATCCTACAGGGGATACCCATTGCGCCCTTTGTTCCCGTTGCGATAAAAAAATGGTGAATGTAGCCGATATATGGGCCGCAGGACAAAATTGCGCTCTGCCGTGATTTTGCTATCTTATAAAACAAATGTACATACTATGTGATAAGGCTCTGAGACCTCGTCAGACTACATAGCCTTTTGCCCCAGCGTCCTTCATTAACAGCTGAAAAATATAATTCTTATAAAAACAGAATCCCTCAGTCCTGCGTGGAAACAAGGACAGGGGACCACCTTCACATTTTCACGGGCATACCTACCACGTCTGGTCAACCGAGTTGCTTAGACATGGCGCATCTGCCTCTGAGTTTACGTAAAAACTCTCAGGTGGGCCAAGTTAATCCACAGAGATAATGATTATAGTCGTCTCACAACGCTACCAGCGCTACGAATCATCACCGCCGGACTCGCCGTCACGGCGATAAGATGATCCTCAGACTCAAATCGCAAAAAAAAAAAAAAAAGAAAAACGGAAAACGAACACAAAGGACTAGACTGCGCTTCGTATCTTGTTTTGTCTTCCGTGTTTGTGTTCCTTTCTCAGCGCTTTTTTGGAGTACAATCCACTCTCACGATAGTGAGCATAGCAGGTAGCAAAACATCCATATACGATCGAACCAAGCTATCTAGCATTTTAAACAGCAGACAGAAGTTGGAAGAGTTATTTTCCTTATTCGAAGTCGATAAGACACACAACTGCATAAATACGCATTTGTGGCATCATTTGACGGTCGCCTGGAAGCTCTTTTCGATTCTGTGTTAGCGCCGCGGAGCAAGTGCCTGTAGTGACGGTAGCCTGTGAGCTCTGCTTTTACGCCTCAGGACTGCCTTCTTGGCGGTGCCATTCCTCCGCATCGTTCATCGCCTTTCGTTCTCCAAGTGAGCCCTGTGAGCCATTGATCATTCCCTCATCACGTATAGGTGTCCCCTTACCTCCCCCGTCCGCTTAAATCTACCCCGGTTGACTTCCCCTCACGGATGATCTGCTGGATCTGGGATTCGGCAGATTGAGCTCTGACCACCTTCAAGGATGTAGGACCTACGACGTACCTATAGCCTCGAAGTGCACAGCATTTACGACGTAAAATAAATTACCTAAAGAAATTGGAGTGCAGATACGGGACAGAGCACACAGCACTCCAGCTGTCCTGCTCCAGCTCCTTTATAGTCACCGAATATGGGTGCCTCTCGGAGCCACGGGAGATTTAGCTTCTATTTATCTAGATATGTCTCGCCAACAAGCCGAACTGTTCGCGTTACTCAAAATACATTACTTGTTACATTGCGAAAGCAAATATGAAGAGCTCGTGTGTAAATTGTACAGTTAAACGTCTTCCTTTTTCCTGGTCATCGTTACGCGATGCTTTTGAAACGGTTCCTCTGGAGCAGCTTCGTTTTGTATTTGTGTTCACTTTTGCATTTTTCAATTTGTTCTAGGGCGAATGGTCCTGCGACGAACGGGCCTCGCTGTACACTGTAGAAACGAGTAAAGACAGAGTACAAGTTGTGTGAGAAAGGAAGATATTACGTAATGTACCCAGGGCAGCATTTTTTTTTTTTTTTTTTGTAGAGGACAGTAATGGGCAAGGTACAGAAGCTCGGAGCACGGAGCAGAATGCGAATAGTCATCGAAGTTCAGCTCGCTCGACGCTCATTTCAAATTTTTGAGCTGATTGAGATGGAATGCATCGTTAGGATTGTACGAGGGGTGTTAAAGTCAAACCGGGACTTTTCATTTTTCGCAAAAGTAAAATGAACTTACAGGCGAGAAATTAGTTTTATTTTTCAACGTAATCTCCAGCTGCACTAATGCACTTCTCCCAGCGTTTCACAAGGGCTTGGATGCCAGCAGCGTAGAAATCCTTACCGGCGCGTAGCAGCCATGATCGGACCGCATTCTTGACCTCGTCGTCGCAGCTGAAGTGGCGGCCCCCAAGGCCCGAAGAGATGGAAACCGCTGGGGGCGAGGTCTGGACTGTAAGGGGGATGTGGCAGCAACTCCCAGCCAAGTTCCTGTAAGGTACGTGTCGTGAGATGCGCGGTATGCGGGCGTGCATTGCCCTGTAGCAGGATGACTCCTTTGGTGATGAGGCCCGGCCGCTTTTGCTTGAGCGCCTTATGCACATCCCTGAGAACCTGGTAGTAATATGCACTATTAATCGCACTTTATGCACTATTGATATCGAGACATGTTATCTGTCGGTCCTTGAGGACCAGGCGCTCCACAAGTTGGATGTTCTCAGGAACTCTGGCACTGGGCTCGGAGCCGCCCCGGCCGGGATCGTCCTGAACTGATGTACGGCCGTCTCGGAACCGTTTGCACCACTCAAACGCTTTGCTGCGGCTAAGTGTATCGTGGCCATACTGAGACTGAAGTCTTCTGTGAATTTCGGATGACTTTACGCCTTCATTCACGAGAAACTTCATGACAATTCGCTGTTCGATGTGCGCGCGCCCCTCGTGGTCGGCCATCTTGTCCAGCACGTGTCTTCTGTTTTGCACAAACTTTGGACCACCACGTGGTGAACGCTGTCGCGTGTGAAAATGACGAAAAGGAAGTAGCGCGAGCCATTTGTACACTCAGGAGACCGAAAGTCCCGTTTTTTTTGTTTTTGTTTTTTTCATTTCCACAGAAATGTGGGCCAGGTACAAAAAGCATAAGCCTGACGAGGTACCTGGACCAGGAAACAACAATAACAGTAACAGAAATAACATGAATAACATGCATAACATAACATGACATGCAGTCGGTGTTATATAATTTTTAGGATTGTATTCAACATAAAATGTCTGGTTATTTTAACTACAAGTCATGTCAAAACATATCAAGTACACAGAGCAACGTGCGACGGGTTAGTCTTATGTCATAGTAGACTGATATTAATGTCAGATTCTAAACGTGATCGGAGTACAAGCTTGAACTGGGTCTGTGTACAACGGGGGTCCAAAAAACTTGAGAATTTATTCATAAAAAGTGCTATTACGTACGGCAAAGCCTGTTTGCCGTGGTTTGTTCGAATCATCGGTACAATGCACTTCCTGCTTTCTCTTATATTATACGGAGAGATTCTCGTAGAAAAGTCTATTTTTCCATCTTTTAGCAACTTGTGAATATGAATTCCTAATTTCAGAATGAACATGTGAGGTACAGTTAAAACACGCGCATTCGCAAAGAGTTCTGTGGAGCTAGTAAAAAAGTCGGCATTGGTGATGAGTCGCACTGCCCTCCTTTGCAGTACATGAAATTTATGTAGATTCTCACGCGTCGTGTTACCCCAGATTGTAGAACTAGCGGGACAGAACAAGAGTCAGTGCTGAGCGGCTGCCAGGAATCAACTGGGCGCGCTCATTTATTCTTCGTCCTTCCTTTCTAGCCTGGCCACCAAGGGCGCTACAGGGCTCCCCCCCAGACCGTACTTAAAAGGAACGGTCGACGTATCTAAAGCCCAAGTGACACGTTTGGTTGGTGTGCCCTGATGTGGAGAGGAGCTGTCGAGTGTAAGAGAAGTGGACGACGGGAGGCAGGATGCTATGTAGGCGGGCTTGACTCGATCGAGGGAGACGGTGTCAGTCTTGCCGTTGATCTCGATACGCACAGTCTTGGGTGTCCTGGATAGGACGGGATAGGGACCGGAGTAAGACGGCGTCAGCGAGGGCTTCGCACGGTCGTTTCTGACGAAAACATGCGTCGCCGTGCTTAGGTCCTGGCTAACGAAGACTGTGCGGCGTGTGGGCATGCGAGGTGGGACGGGAGTGACGTGTCGGGATAACTCCTTTAGGTCCCGAACGTAGTCACTGGGGGACGGGTGCGGTTGATCGGCGCTTGGGGTGAGGAAGTCTCCAGGAAGGCGTAGAGGGGAACCATAGACGAGCTCGGCTGGTGCGCACTGGAGATCCTGCTTGACAGCGACGCGCATGCCGAGCAACGCAAAAGGAAGATGTTGGGCCCAGCGTAATCGGGAGGGTTGCGCAGTGAGGGCTACTTTCAACTGGCGGTGCAGGCGCTCAACCAAACCATTCGCCGCTGGGTGGTAGGCGGTTGTCTGGATATGGTGCGCTCCGAGGAGGTTGGTGAGGGCTGAGAAGAGGGCACAACGGAACTGTGGACCCCGGTCCGTTGTGACAGTGGATGGACAGCCGAACCGTGCTACCCATGTGGTCACGAAGACTTCGGCGACGGTTTGGGCTGAGATATCTGCTAAGGGAACAGCCTTGGGCCACCTTGTATACCGATTCACACAAGTCAGAATGTACTTGCAGCCATGAGATGTGGGTAGTGGGCCGCCTATATCGACATGGACGTGGTCGAATCGGGCTCGCGGCGGAAGGAAGGTGTGCAGCTGGGTTTTCGTGTGCCGCCCAACTTTCGAGCGCTGGCAGGAGACGCACGTTCTCACCCATCGCTGTACGTCTTCATGGATGCCTGGCCAAACGTATCGTGCTGTGAGAAGCTTCTGAGAAGCGCGGACACCAGGGTGGGCCAGATTATGGGCAGCGTGGAAGATCTTCCTGCGGAGTGCGACAGGAATAAATGGACGGTTTGTGCCTGTGGTTGTGTCACAAAGTAAATGGTGTAAATGGTGTTCGTGCTGTTCGGGGGATGAGCTGAAGACAAGGAGGTCGTCAATGTAGGCTACCACAAAGTCCAGTCCGCGGGTTACTTCGTTGATGAAACGCTGGAAAGTTTGAGCAGAGTTCCGCAGGCCAAATGGCATTCGGACGTACTCAAACAATCCAAAGGGAGTTGTGATGGCAGTCTTCGGGATATGCTCAGCCTCCATCGGGATCTGATGGTAGGCTTTAACTAAGTCCACCTTGGAAAACGTAGTAGCTCCCGCTAATAGCTCAGAAAAATCATGAATGTGTGGTAGAGGATATCGATCGGGGATTGTGCTCGCATTCAGGGCTCTGTAGTCACCACATGGCCTCCAGTCATTGGCCTCCTTCTTGGGAACCATATGTAGTGGCGAAGCCCAATTACTGGCGGACGGTCGTATAATTCCCAGGGCCAGCATGTGCTCAAATTCCCGACGAGCTATGGCCAGGCGTTCGCCGGAAAGACGTCGGAAGCGTGACGTGACCGGTGGACCTGTTGTCTCGACGCGGTGCGTGACATTATGTTTCACTGGTGCGGAAAGGTTGCATGGCTTCACGAGTTCCGGGAATGACGCAAGATCTTCTCGTAGAGTGAAGTTGGCATAAATGTGCAAATACTAGCAGACTGTGCTCTAGAGACGGAAGCGACGGTAACGAGGTTCGTGATATTGTCCCGCAGGCGGCGCTGCCTTATGCTGACGTCGAGATTGTGGAAATGTAGGAAATCTGCCCCAAGGATCGGGTGCTCCACGTCGGCAACCACGAAGAGCCACCTGAACGTCCTGCGTAAGCCGATATCGAGAGTGAGGGAACGTAGACCGTATGTGCTTATGGTGGACCTGTTCGCAGCTTGCAGTGCTGGCGTGAGACCCGGACGAACTTTCTTGTCGGAAGGTTTTGCGGGTATAACGCTGACTTGTGCACCAGTGTCCACAAGGAAACGGTGGTTCCCGATTCGATCCCTGACATACAGAAGGCGGGCGGGTCGGGGGCCTTGGTCGGTTACCGCCATTACTGACCGGCCGTAGAGTTTCCCTGCCAACTGCAGGGGGCTTGGCAACGCGTGGAACGGTGTTTGAAGCGTCGGTGATACCAGCAATACTAGGGGCTCTGGGTACGCTGCTGCGACGATGCGCGAGGGCGTCGGCGACTGCTCGATCGGGGCCTGCGAGTTTGGCCGTGAAGGCTTGCTTGCAGATCAGCCAGTTGCGTCGACATTTTTTCCATTTCTCCCGCCAAACGGGCGATGGCACCTTCCAGTTCGCTAGTCGCCGGAGGCGGCGCGGCGGAAGGGGAACGCACTGTTGCCACGCCGGCTGAAGCATAATCTGTGATGCGGTCAGCGAGGTCGGCCAAACGGTCTAAGGCAACATCGTCGTTCCCAGCCAAGATGAGTCGTACATCTTGCGGAAGTCGGTTGAGGAAGAGCTCGCGGAGGATCGCGGAGTGGTCGTCTGATCGATCTCCTAGGAGCTGTCTCATCCGATGCAGGAGCTGCGACGGGCGGCGGTCACCAAGCTCCTCAGTCGTAAGGAGCTGCTGTATCCTCGCTCGCTCCGAAACCGTCGTGCGCGAGACAATGGCAGATTTCAACGTATCATACGCGTTGTCAGGCCGTATCGACGAAAGAACGTCATCAATGTCGTCGATGAGCTCCGGAGGGATAAGCGGCAGTGCTTCACAGTACTTCGTCATCTGGTTCTGGATGCGACGTGCCTGGAAGAGCGCTTCGACTTGTCGAAACTAGGTCTTTGGATTCTTGATCCAAAACGACGGGAGTCGTAGAGTCGTAGTCGTGGAAATTGTTGGAGCTGGAGTGGACGATGTCGTGCCGGAACCTCCATCGTGAGGGCTAACTCCGTCTCCGTGAGCGGTCTGGGGGGTCTGAGGTTCGCACGTTGCACATATTGCAAGCTTGGAGATCAAGATTCACCGTTGGATTGCAGTGATCCGTCGCTTGACAGGCATGAGATGGGGCGGTGACACGAGCTCTCTGTTAGCCGTCCACAGGGCTTTGGCTCGAGGGTCCCTCGCGTACAGTTTGCCGGTGCTTAATGACCTGCTGACATCTTCAGATCATAAGCTGCAGTGCCTCCTGGCGCGAAGCCTTCGTGTGTGCCTCGGCGTCCCCCGAGCAGCAGAGACCCGAGCAGTTATTGCTGAAGCGAGGGACACCCCGCTGGAGGTTCTTCGCTACGGTGAGACCTGCCGACTTTTCCTCCGCCTTTTATCCCATCATCGGCGGCTCCTATCCCACTCCTATCGAAGATCTTGAGGCGCAAGCACTGCAAGGTCCGCTCGGTGATGACTCAGCTGAAGCCTAGCGTCCCGCGTTTCGTAGTGAAGACAGTGGCTCCCAGTGCCCCTCAATGGTCTCTGGCAAGCCCAGTCACCCGCCTAACTGTTCCTGGCCTGCATGGAAGGAAAAGGGATACAGCCCTGTGTGTCGCCACGCAGCTTACCCTGGGCATGATGAACGACAACTACACGGCGTCAACGTCAGTTTTCACTGACGGGTCATCTACTCGGAGTGGATCGTCCTCGGCATTTGTCATTCCATCTCAGTCAGTCTCCTGTGGTCACCGTCTTTCTCACAGAACATCGTCTACGTGTGCCGAGCTTTACGCCATTCTATTTGCTATGCAAAAAATATCAGCCAGTCCAGCTCAGTCCTGGGTCGTCTTTACAGACTCAAGACCCGCGCTCCAGTGTGTGGCCAACTTGGGGATACGTGGACTCCTCGGTCCTGTTGTCCTGCAAGCTTATAAGAAGGCGACCATTGCAGGGCACACTGTAGTATTGCAGTGGATCCCCGGACATGTCGGTATCAGCGGCAACGAAGAAGCAGACAGAGCCGCATTGAACGCCCATCAGCACGCAGCTTTTTCCCCGATAATGATGTCGTCGGGCGACAGAAGACACCTCCCCCAAGAACACGCTGACGTCCCTCACTCATCCTGAGGATGTCATTGCGGGACAGCAGTGACATCCTGGGAATATCCCCACATGATCCTCAATTTGTTAGAAAAGTGTTAGAATGAGACTCCAGAGATGGTCCTCGGGACAACATCTGGGGACAAGACTGGGATACTCTCAGGAGCACTATAGGATCATGTAAAATCCACCAGTAAATCTGCTTTAATTTCTCACTTCTAGAAGTGTGCAGGCGTTTACAGTGGAAACGGACTCTCTCTCTTGCAGTTTTCAACCTCGGCCACCAACTTGTCATTTCCCGTCTCTCTTTTTTTATTGTGTTTCGATGACGAACGATGAGTGCCATGGCGTAAAAAGCAAAAAAATATAAAAGGCCATGTGCCACTAAGTGCAAGACTAAGAGAGCCGACTTTGAAAGGAATATCCAACAGTGGCATTTCCTTTCGAAGATAAAACATATACTATTTATTGCTTATCTTGCAAACTCCTGCATGTGCGAGAGCCCTCCTAGCATCGCAGTCAAAACCAAGGGTGAGGTACCTAAGTTTAATTCAATTTCATGTATAAGCAACACACCAGTGACGAATTCCTTGGATGATAAGGATACAACCAAGATAACGTCCGTGTTTTCTACTTAGTTGATTTAAAACATCCACCGAAAGTCAAGCACGCACTGTAATATGCCACACTTTTCTGTATCTTCCACGAAAATGCTCCGTGCAGCGTCCCATTAGGGACGTTGCACGGGTATTCATGGCAACACGATCACAATAAAAGGTCTAGCAAGCTATATTTTATCGCACATTGAACCCAGTGCGTGGAGTATCCATTGAAATCATTCAATTTGTGTTTGTACCACTGTATCTTTTGCATTTTCTCTTTGTAGTATTTTTGTAGTTTATAAATGATCACCGCTGATTTGGTTGAATTTGGTTATGACAAACAAACCGAAACACTAATTAATAGGCGCAGGCATAGAAATGCATATCGCATTATCAAACTAAATTTACTTCTCCTATATATGTCCTCCGGCTGGCGGCCGCAGGACGTACGCAAATGACTATCACTGGAAGATCCCATGATGACACTCTCCGGATCTCCTCCGGACATCCCATCACGGACGAGGACGCGATGACACTTTGAGGACGTCCTGAGGATCGCGAGTGTTCTTGGGGTCCTCTCGACACTCACCGGTCCCAAGATGCAGGCTCAGTGGGAACACGACATAGCTCACTCCCTTCTCTCTGATGTAGACCCCACGCTTTCTCTCGTCCTTCCTTCGCGACAACCGCGCCCCTTAACTGCTCTCTTCCACCGCATGAGGCTCAACGTTGCCTCTATACCTGCCTTTCAACACCGTCTCGGCTCCACCTCGTCTTCCCTCTGCCCCACTTGTGGAGTGCACGGCGACCTCAGCCACGTCATCCTGGCTTGTGGGCAATACCACCACGAGCGTGCCCTAATGGAACTCTCTATATGCAACGCATTGACAAGCGGCCGTTCAACCTAGCGAAGATCCTCGGTCCGTGGTCGAACGCTGCCCACCAGACGCAGGGCCTTCGTCTTCTGGCGGAGTACTTGTGCTCCACCGGTCTGGCGACGGCTCTTTGAAAGCCCCATCAACATCCCTTCATCCTCCCCCAATGCGAAATAGGACAGTGTACCGCCTCAGCGGCGGTAAATCGCCCACCCCATCACCATTCAATGTATGTGTGTGTGTGTGTTTCGGTGTTTGTTTAAATTCGTGTACTTGCATTTATGTGCTAGTTTGTCTTCTATTGTTTGTGTTCTAGTATTGTTAGAGCTATCAGTATTTGAATTTGTGCAGAAGCTTATTTTATTGAGTTTATTATTGTATTCAAAAACCGCATGCTATATGCGGGCTCCGCTCTGTCAAGCTGTCTCTTTACAGCTTCGACAGGAGGATTTTGTCCGTGCCCTCACTAGAGTTGCCACCTTTTCCGTCGGCAAATACCGAACACCTGCGGCCCTATTCCGAGCCGCTGCCGAGCGGCAGCGACGGTGTCGATAGAGGGGTATCGGTAGAAGACGATAACGAGCACCGGGAACGACACCTGCCACTTTTGGCATTCCCACGTAGCTTTTAATGACAGTGCGCTTGGTTTGTTGACTGTCGGTAAAGGTTAAGACGCCTGGGAACGAGACGTCGCACTCTGAGCCAATAGTGTAGCAGGAGGAGAATCACGCGGAATGCCTTATTTTGGAAGCAGACGACGACGACGACGCGTTGACGATGGAGAAGTCTCGCGCTTCTCGCTCAACGCACGAATAATATGAAATTGTGTCGCTGTTCGTGATAGAGCACCGCAGTTTAGTCACGGACATTTTGCTGACGACCTACACGCAATTAGAATCAGTGGCGATATTAAATTCCCAGAGAAGGAGCTGTCAGAACACTTAACAAGTGGAGAAATGTAAGCTTTAGGCAGACCTTTGTGTATTGTTTGATATGTATGATAGTGGAGAATTGTCTCTGTGGCAAAGTGGTTTCAATCAAGACGTTTCATCTGATACAAACCCGTTGTCGCCCGATCTAAACACCGGCGCCAACCGTGATCGTGTTTAGCCACGCGACTTGCAGCCGTCTTGACAGCTCTCGCTCCGCTTAACGACAGTATCATCCACCATATCGACAGGGTGGAGGCTGTCGTTCCCGTGAGCGACACCGTCGCTTACGGGCGACGCGTTTGGAGCGCAGGGAATACCAAATTCTCTTCGATAGCGTTACGTTGCGTCACATACCACGTGTTCTCGCTCCCGAACGACACGTTCGCGCTACCGACATAGATCGGAATAGGCCCCCTGGTGATGGAAAACGACCCCCCCCCCTATACTCGCGTGGAGGTCTCGAACAAAATAGCGACGAAAAGCTTACCAAATATAAACATATAAATAAATAATCAAGATATAGAAATAAAAACGTTTTCACCAAAAGTTTATTTAGTTATTTCAGACCATATATGCGCCGACTACGGGAGGGGGGGGGCATTGGGCATTGTGCCCCAGCCCCCTCCGGTTTGAAAACACTCCACCTCTCCGCCTATGTTTCAGACCACAAATAACTCGGCGTCAGGCGGGAATCCAGTAGAAGTCGATGGACACGCCGCAGGAAGGCCCCTGATTGGCCCGCTGGAATGCATAACGTCGCAGTATTGCTCCAGTCAATTTCATTTGCATTGTGCCCAGCGCTGTGTGAACTAGTCTCAAACTGTAGGTTCTATGGGGAGCTGTTACTGTTAGGCCCTGCCACGGCTCCCTCCATATACATATATATACAGGGTGTCCACGCTAAGTGTGAACAGATTTTTTTAAAATATATATAACACTTTTTCCAAGATGAAATCAATTGCAATATAGCATATGCTAAAGGGCACTCCCTAGCAGGGCATTAGCAAAGTCCAAAGGCAATGTCATAATTAACTTTCATTAATTAACTTTTTAATTATAAAAGCTACAAAGTTGTCCCAATGAGAACATCTGTTCCTTTCGGTCACCTGATATCGTAGCCGTTTTCAGAACAAAAATCCGTTCGATAGATCGCCCGCAAAAAATTAGTGAAGGAACGCCTTTTTTTTTCTTTATTTTGTTCCTTGCGCTTCTTAGAAGACGCGTCTTTCTTTCACCTCCAATGTGAGAGGGAGAAAGAGCACACTATCGCCACTCGCGTCCTGGAAAAAGATTAAAAGGAAACAGAACATGCAACCCAAGATAAGGCCAGTTCCGATAGAGTCACCTGATACATTTGTTTTTGTTTTGTTTCCGCAAGTTAAAGCTCATCTTCGACGCATGAGGCGGCACTGTGCTCCTTCCCCCTCTCCCGTTGGGGATGAAGGAAATACGCGTCTTCTAAGAAGCGCAATGAACAAAATAAAGAAAAAAATGGCGTTCCTTCACGAATTTTTTGCGGGCGATCTATCGAACGGATTTGTATATATATATATATATATAATATTGCCCTGTCTTGGATAAAGTGGATTGTGAGGGACCGTATCAAATTCTTGAGACTTGAATAAAGCTATGAGCCCAGGGTAGGGAGGGTTATAACCAGGGGCAGTGCCCAGTGGCGTCGCTCGGGTACGCGTCACCCGGTGCGGGGGCTCTTTGCGTCACCCCCCCCCCCCATGCCCCTATTAACGGATCCCTTTCCGCACCAGGCGATTCACGATAAAACATATTACACAACACTCAGAAAAAAAAAAAAAAAAAGTGCCTCGTAGACGGCTCCTCATGTTGTTTTTGGCGTCATCGTGCCGCAGAGAACGGGAGGAAGCGTCAAGTAGGTGCGTTTACATGGAGGCGATAAAAGTCGACTGGACTAGAGAAGTCGATTGCTCCTCTCCATGTAAACCGCCGCATATGGAATTAAAAGAGAAGCCGACACAGCGAAAACAAGTCACTAGGATGAGGTAGCTTATAGACGACAGCTGTCGACTGGAACCAATCATGCAACTTATCCAGCATCTTCCACTAAGCTTCAGTTGAGTGCCATTCGACCTCGAGGATTAGTCCACCTGAGGCGTTCAGTCGATATATCGGTCCATGTAAACGCAGTTAGTATTGGTGCGGCGCGTCACCCCTTCCGTCGCTTCACCCTGTGCAGACCACACCCCCCGCACTCCCCTAGTGACGCCACTGGGTGCAACGTCCTCAATTCAGGGGGACCCCAGATCCCAACCGGCGCCCCCTACAATCCCCCACCGCCACCACCAATTCGCGCCCGGGTCCAAAAAAAAAAGCAAAGGAGAAGGGTTTATGGCATTTTATTCGCATGCGGCACCTGATAACACTTTGGCGCATCACCTCCATGGGAATTTTGCGCCCCTTCATAAATTCTGGGGGTCTACAGTAACCCAAATAGCCCCCTCCCCTTCAGCCGCCCCTGACGCCCTTTCACCTGACGTCTCCCGCCTTCAGCGCGTAGTCACCCCGCCGCAATTGAAGACTATCTACGGCAGCAGCATGCTTCTGCCGACTCACGACGCGACCAGTCTCCGAGCTCGACGAACAGCAATACAGATCGACGCGACGCTCAAAACCTTACCAGACCTTACCTACCTGGTTCTAACAGTCGATGAGAAGTTGTCTTACAGTATCTGGCTCAACGTAGCTTTGATTGCTCATCTTAGCTGTTGCTCAATACTTGGCGACGATGACGCAAACGAAAAACTCAAGTCGTAAGGATTTTACTCTGACTTCGCCAATTTCCGCACATTTTATGTTCCGGATTACACCTTCACCCGGACACTGAACGCAAGCCTTGAATTTCCGAACTGTTCGGTTGAAATACGGACAGGTGGCAATCCTATAGCCTATGAGTGGAAATGAAATGAAACTTGGTGAAACAGAAACCCGAACCTGTTAACATTCCCACTTGTGCGAGCTGGGATGCTGGCAAATGAGCGAGTGTTCTGCTTCCCTGTGGAGTACGCTGCTGCTTTCTAAGCCCTTTCTACAATCATTACTTGCTCCATCTAAGTTACATTCGCGGTGTTTAAAAGGCACAGAAATTCGGAATGAGCACACATATCTCGGATTTGGCCCATGTGCGTGGTGACTGTCGCAATATGCCGAGCAAGCAGCTGTAATATCCACAAACCGAAGACACTGAAAACAGAATGCGAGCATAAAGCACGTTTTCTTTTTCGTTGCGCAGGCGTACGCATGGCGCTATCCGGCGCTGCTATCCCCACTGATCTCTATAGTATAGGCTGGATCGCGCATTGGGTGCTCCCAGTGTTGTACACAGTTAATCGATACTTTTTCGGTATCGGAGTGCGTATCGCGATACTTTCTTAAGTCGGTATCGGAAAAGTATTTCCGTTACAAATTTATGGTAACGCGATCTCTATATCGTTGCCGATACCGATACTTTTTAGTTCCCCGCCCTTTCTGCACCGACCATATTTCTCACTCTTATTCATTGTCAGTGGTCCGCCTAGCCCTCGACAAGAAGCTTGTGGACACGCCTACGTGCTCCGTCACCGGAATTATGGAATTATACCAAACACGTGTTCACCGTTTTTCTTTGAAACCGAAGGAAATAACCACGCTGTGTTCAACAAAAGGTTTGAGGTCAACGATCAGATGTCAAGACTTTGACAGTGCGCTCTGGATTCCACTGCTAAGCTGCCGTGTCACACTGAGTCACGCTCACATATGCTGTGGCATTGTTAACTTCGGATAGGATTCCTTGGTCATTGGACTCTATGGCATGTATGGGCCTGACACTAACGTAATTGTCACACTGGCCTCTATCAGCCGCCGTAGAGACCACGGCTTGCAAGGATGGCAGAAGACGATTTGAAGAACCAGCTATTGATAAAAGTCAAGCATAACGTTTCCGAGCTGCATATGAAATATGCTGTCTTTTCACTGCAAAACTGTTCACGTAAGCGATATTTCTATGTTGCGTCATCTCCGTATTTCAAACAAAAGTATCGCCCAAAGTATCGCGTTACTTTTTTTTAGTATCGGTAGCGGTACTCCGTTACTTTAAAAAAGAAGTATCGATATCGGTATTTCGATACTTTTTACTCAAGTAACGAGTATCGGTATCGCGATAGCATATTTCGGTAACGGGTACAACACTGGCCGTGCTCCACAGCGTGGTCACCGCGGCCGCCATATTGATGGGCCTATCGCATCCTGTCGTCTGCATTTAGTTCAAGCGGTGCTGCCCGTATTTTTTAAAATTTCTTTTAAATTAAAGAGCATGTCATGCCAGTTTGTTGCAGCTTTGAGTACACTTCACGCGGACAGAGAAAGAGGGATAATTTTTCGCAGGTAAGCTCTTTATTTTGAAGAAAAATCTGTTTATTCGTATATCGCGTGCATCTGACAACTCGGACTTGTTTGCACTTCGCTGGAGCCATTGCGTACTAAGAAAGTATGTGTGACTGCTCCTACAGATCCCAAGACCATGTATTTTCTATAAACAATGCGCTTGTGCTTGCAGGTTCCCCTCACAGTCACTCAGCTGTGCCGAAGAACCGGATGCAGAACCTACGCCAATATGCCAATTTGTTCCACTGTTCTTTTTTATCTCTGAGGTACGGTGGAAGCAAATAAACTGCTGTGTTAACCTCGTATGTGCAGTCGCTCCTACAGCGTGTGTTATAAGTCATGCATGCATGCTCTTCGTGCACAGCGCTTCGAATTTCTGTAATGATCGAAATACGCTGACAGCTGAACAACTGCAAAGCACTCGTGACAATAACGTTATTTTAAGATGAGGAATAGGGAGTTTCATTGCCAGGGTCTATACTCCACCTCATTGCTGGTGGCGATGTGGTGAATAAAATAACGAGCCCCTTCAGAATAAGGTTCGAGGTCTTATTGTAGCACACACACACAGACACTCGTAGAACCTAATACGATAATGGAAAAAGTCAAACGAGAACCGTACAATACCAAATCACATAATAACGAACGAGAACCGCGGAACACCACGCCAAAACCGAACAACAAACGAAAACAAACAAAAAATATAAATATAAAATAAGAAAATTAAAAAATATAAATATAAAAACGGAGGTACCTTACAATAACAGACAGTGTGAAACCTTTCTGACTAAAAATAATTAACTTTATAGGTTGACATTCACCAAATTCACCTTCATGCGTACGCGCCCTGTGCACGACAGTTACGACCCCCTATTCGGAATACATGCAGCGGAGAAGAAAAAGAAGGCAATTACCATTACAAACTAGAGGAACACGGCTGAAGCACGTTTGGAATACATCAGCACACTGATTCCTAAGAAAGATGCGTGCTAATTAGCAATGAGGAGCGTTTAAAGCGCAATAAATACTCCAAATCGAATCGCTTCCCATTGTTTCCTATGGGAGCAGCCGGCGCCAGTGGGCCCTCCAACATGGCGGCCGGTTGCTGCACCTCTCTCCCACGAGCCCCTCTCCTATGCGCGATCCAGCCTTTATACATACAGGGTGTCCCAGAAAACGTGTCATTGAATTATAATAAAAAAACTACACCAACTAGAGTCATGCGGTCAATGGCATTTGCTCTTGCTGGGTTTTTGCCACCTCCTCGTGTGAATGTCGTGTAACGTAAGTTTAATTATGTAAATTTTTGCGAGCTTAAGTCGGAAATTTGCCTAGTAAAGGTCACTTTTTTTCCCCACCAATGTGAAGAGCGTGTCTAATTTAGTCAAATTAATGACAATTGACAGGGATATTCAGAAGCTATCCCATCGGAAAAAATAGCCGAACATCATGCTCTACGGAGGTCGCACAGAATAGCGCACGATGAATTTTGTAGCGCGATCCTTGTCAGTCCGACGAAAGGAGATTGGAAACCCAGCCCTCCCCGACGTCGCAGAGGGAGATAAAACAGGCACGGCTTATCACGTCCGACTTTCGCTGGGATAATGCTTTCCCTCTCCCAATTTAGGAACTGTTACTTTTTGTACTATCACTCTGTGGGCTGGCTTCGGAACCTCCTTTCGTCGCCCTGAGAGCGATTGCGCTCAAAATGTCATCGCGCGCTATATGGTCCGGTGCTCCGAAAAGCATGATATTCGGCTATTTTTTCCGATGGGGTAGCTCGTGAATATCACTGTGAATTATCATGAATTTGAGTGAATTCGGCACGCCCTTCATATTGGTGGGGTAAAAAAGTGACCTTTACTTGGCAAATTTCCGAGTTCAGTTCGCAAATATTTACATAATTAAACTTGGAGTACATGACATTCACATTAGGAGGTGGCAAAAACCTAATAAGAACAAATGCTGTTGAACGCATGATTCTAGGTGGCGTAGTTTTTTTATTATAATTCAATGACACGTTTTCTGGGACACCCGTAGAGATGGTTATCCCCATTCAATTCCATTGACGTGTTCGTGACGTACAAATGACGTAGCGGAACAGCCGATTTCTCTCACTTCTCCTTCTCTGTTGTCCTTCGCGCACTGCGTTCTTGGACCACTCTTGCGACATGTTTACTTGAAGAAAGGAACCAGGAACCTCTCTCTTTTATCAGACATGTTTACTCTTGCACGGGCCTTCATTGCCTTCATTTCATCCGTCAAGTGACATGTTTACTACTTGTGGCGTTACATGGTGCGACATTTCCAAGACTAGCATCGCGAAAGTTGTGCCGTGCGGCAGTGTGTAGTGCCATGTGATTCCAGAGCTGGGAAAACAGAAGTGACATTGTCCTGTGTCAGATAGTATGTATACGCAGAACGAATGAAGAAAAGGAGAGATAAGGATCCATTGGTGATAGGGGATTATCTGCATCTCTGGTGTTTGACGGTCGCCGCTCTTTCATGAGTCTTCCTGATTGCAGCGGGAGCGGCAGACGTACGAGCCAGCATTTAACAGCCATGGGGGACGTCATAGCAGCCGTATGTAATTTGATCTCCTGTATCTCCTGTTACCCATGAGCCTGTCGAACAATGAGGTGAAATGTTCCATGCACTGTGATTGTATTGATTTTGCGACGCCGGTCGTGCAGCTGTCACATGTCCTGCGAGCGTACTTGGCGTTTCGTTTTCACTTCATACATGTGTACGTGTCTTTCGGCAATTTCCATCATTCACGTCATTGTGGCATGCTCCAGATAGGTTTTGACGACGATGATGTTAAGGGGACACAAATGTTTGCATTTACACCTAGGGGTGTGTGCAAACGCGTGTTGTGTTGATCCTTTTTCAGATTTTTTGATGTAAAAGAAAATAGTTGCCTGAGAGTTTAAAAATCTGTAAGAAAACCAGGCATATTCCGTTTCGAAAAAGTACCGATGACACTATTGCGTGGAACAGATGGACCGCAGACACCACCTCAAATCATCAAAAGCTTCTGCATGTGCATACAATATGATACAGACCGGGGACAGCACAAACCTCTCCCTCAAAGTACAGAAAATAATTTCTAGCCGAAACTATCCTGTAGAGAACAGCATATATTGATACCTTTGAAATTTATTGCATTGAGAAACGATATTTTGCTGCTATAGCTGTATATAGCTACTGAACTTGGATGGTTTTCTTCGCAGTTCAATGAGAAACAAGAAATCTTCATTTTCATTTTGATTCCTGGAAGTGCATACATATACCTTCTGAGGAGTGTCTAGAACTCTGGGTCCTACGAATAAGCCTACACGTTCTCCTAAATTCCAGGTAGTGGGTCGACAAATAGTACCAAATTATTGTAGCCCCCAAAACGTGCATGCATCTTCATATGTCCTTCAAAGTAAAATCTGGCCCAACATTTCCTCGAGGCTTTTTTAGTGCGCAATATTTCATCTATTGATGGTAATGTATTTGGTTGATCAAAGCTTTGCAGTTGAGTAGGTTGTACAAAATATCTTTCTCCCCAAAAGAGAGCCTTAAAGTTAGAAGCTGCCGACATTGATGACAGCAATGTTTTATCTCTGTTGAAGGTATTGGCAGCTTCTTCACTATAATCCTTTCTGATGTGCAAATAATTAGTATCTCTAAGATCAGTGTAGATATAGGCATGTGTGCTCATTGTTATCTTCTTTCCGTTTTGCCACAGAAAGAATACCTTTGTCTCTGATAATCAATCTTCACTTTTTGCTTTCTCATAATATACGAGATGCAGCTTGGGTGTGAGCATACTGATATCCAATGAGTGCACTGTGAGAAGTGGCACTCGCATTGAGTACCTGCTGACAGGAACGATCTCATACTACATTGCCCCACTGTAACTGCAATATAGCTTCAGGTGGCGAGATGTGGTGGTGAAGGAAAACCGTTCCCGTATTTCATGGATGAACTAAAAGAACATGAATCATGTTCCTGCCAAGAAGATTTTTGACTGCAAGTTGAGGAGAACCCAGCACATCCGCATATCAGGAGCGGCATGAACAATTCTGGAGAGATGGGATCAGCTGCATAAACTTTGTTTCCCCAAGCTACTGAAGCCTTCATGGGCATTGCTTGGAGCCAGGAGTTGCTGGTTGATTGTGTGCGTGCTACGGTTTTGTTGCTACGCCACTCTTCCACCTCATTGGTCATGATGTATTCCAGATCTTGACTGAATGGTACATCTTTACTCACTTGAGAGCCACAGCTGCAGTCCTCTAAACGTCGCATCAATTCTGCATTTCAGTCTCCTCTGCTCAAGTCTTTCTTGGCTGGCTCGCTAAGTGGTACGTGTTCAACGTTGCTGTTTCAACCATTGGACCTTCTCAAGACGAGGCTTCAGCAGCCTCTGGATCATGGGTAGGTTAGTGATCAGTTTGTGTGAGGATAGGTTAGGTTATGACTGCTGACTCACCTCGTAATGTGTTGCTATACCATTTTGTGCTTTTATTTGCTCCACAATGCAGTGGGAATGAGCAGAGGCAGAGCAGCAGAAAAAATGTGCCCCTGCAAAAATATTATGCATTGTTGTACCATACACACAGCGCACATGCAGGACATGAGGCCATAAATGTTATGCTCCAATAATTGAGAAATTACTTTAGCATGAAAATTTGTTATGCTAGTCTTTGATGTGTGATGGAATCAACATGGAATAACTTGTGTGGGGAGCAGACAACATTCATTGATACAAACAATAAAAATGTAATGCTAATGATAAAAAAAGGCCCATGTACCAGTTCTGGTAATCATCATGGATGCCATAAGGAAACCTGTACAAAGTTTCCATACTCTCGTGAAATTGAGTCGAATAACCTAAAACTTTCCCATTCATCATTGAGCTTTGTACGCGAGCAAAAAGGTTGCAAAAGCAACAGGTCGTCTTCGAATAGTATCTACCAGTCGTTTCACTCCACGTTCATCACTGACAGTAACTTCGAAAATCTGATGCGGATTGGTGGCATTGTTCCTGTGCAGTTTGATGTAACACATGTTAAGAGCAGACGACTCTTCTGCTTTCCAGGAACACAAGGAAGTTTGGTATGGTAGCCCACTTCTTCCACGTTATAAAGACAGAACATGTCCTCGGCCTGTGGAAAGGAACTGTACCGGTAATCTTGGAAACTGTTCATTGATTCTACGTTCCTGCTAGTGTACCAATCTTCATGTATGCTTTATAATTAGGGCTTTGTGTTTCAGGGCTAAACCTGGTAAAACCTGTTTTTACACCCTATTTTCTTCATCAAAAGCCCCTAAAAACTCTGCACAGTTCCAATTCAGCCATCGATACAAGCATTCGAGAACATTAGGCACTGCATATTCAGCACGGCTGTTCCACATCTTGTGTTCATCTAAAATGTAACGAGTGTTCTATTTTTTATTTGTCTCCCAAAAATGTGCTTTTCCCATCCAATATCGCCCGATTCGACCTGTTGTTACGGATCCTGAAATAACACCAGATTTTTACCTAAAATTTTTAAAACAACATAAAACCCGAAAACACAACGCTCCATTTATAATAAGCATGGAATAAGCAATTGGCTGCGAAGGGCCTAGTGCTGTTGCTGTACAGCTAGTAACGCGGCATTGATTCTTCGTATGCATTTAATGTGTTTCAGTCCATTGCACGTTGCGTACCTGGTGTTGGCCTCTACTTCTGCACCATGCATTTTCTGAAAACAAATTTACAGTGAGTCACTTTTTACTTCATTTGCAGCAGGTTTGCATCAATTAAACTGATATTTTGTACTTTCAGTTAGCTTTAACAAATTTCAATAATTTGGTTGACTTGCTTTTCATCAATGCATTTCGTCTGTGTCTCTCAGTTATCCTACATCATTGTGAAGTACCAGCTTGCCTGCACCCTATCTCTGCTCTCATTTCACAATTATTTGAATAGTGTTTTCATAGAATTCATGCCTTTTCTTTTCCCGTAAGATGCTCCCACCTAGAGAAAACTGCTTCAGTAGCCACTGGTGGCCAAATATAGACACTCATGAAATGCCAGGTGGAGGGAATATAGGCTGTTTAGACATTTGTGCATGCAAACTACTTCGTGAATGTCGAAGAAAGCAGTATGTCCAACAGCCTGTGTAATGTTGCCAACACTGCAATGACTTCAAATTGGGGCCCTTGGTGACCATGCTGGCAACACTTTCACTTGTATGCAGTCTTTGATTCTTTGTTTGTATTGTGAAATACATAATTGGAAGTGCAGTGAGTAAAAGTGATGCTTTGCTAGCCACTGATTGTGAGGGAAGATAAGATGCACGTGTGTGATGAGTGACCAGCTGATGGAGCTTGGAGCAATAAACATTTCTAGTGCAGGCCACACACTAGCAGCAAGTGTCAAGATGAATTGTATTTGAAGTGACAGCTTTATGGGGCTCACCACCATTGACAGCCATCTAGGCGCAGTTGCAACTTTTATTTATGTACTTAATTACGTTAAGGAACCCCATTGGGGCTTTTTGGGAGCGAGAAGTATTTGTTACAACGGGGCACCCAAAATGAGTGTGAGCGCCCAAAGATCTAGATTGGAAGATGGCCCTAAAAGCTATCTCATTTAAATGCGTTTGGCAGAATGTTAGAATGAATTCAAGTTACTCGACAAAAGAGACTCGTTACAAGTTAAGTTACTGTGTAAAAAACATAAAAGTTACTGATGAAGTTACCTTGAAAAAGTAACCAGCTACTTTCAAGTTACTTACTATGTCATATCCATATAGTTCATGACATAATTGAGTCGGCGCACAGGCACCAACATGCAGACAAGTAACCCGCTTGTCTTGATTCAGGTTCTGGTGCTGTATTCCTTGTTATCTTCTTGTTGTTTGGTGGTTATTGATGTTTGCAGTGCTCGTTTTAGTTGCTGTAGGCTTTGCAATGTATGTTCCCACCCCTGCTTTGGCTGCTAACAAGCAGCTGGCAGTATTGAAAAAAAAAAAAAAAAATTAGTCCAGATGTTGACACAATGGGCAGTGCAACCGACAAATACCATGCCTCCAGCATGTCAGCACGAGACAGTATTAGTTTGGCAAATTCAGAAACTAAGCTTCGTCACCAAAGAGAGAAAGGGCATGGCAAACTGCATATGAGTGAGCATGCCTGATCAAGGTCAGAATTACCAATCTTCAATATGATGAAGGAAGCTGTTTCTTTATGTGCTTCCTTAAGTTGTTGTTGGATGATTTTGTTGTCCTAATAAACTTTGTCGCCGGAACACCAAGAAGGCATTGAAATTCTAATTGTGATGAGCTTGCATCATGTGTGAACTAGAATTTACACACACACACAAAAAACAACAAAAAAACACACAAGTTCCTCAAGAAGTTACTGGAACTCAGAAGAGAAGATACTTAATTTCACTGATGAGCTACCCGTAACACCCAGTCTAACATTTGCAGCTTTTGCTTTTCAGTTTGGACAGTCCTTCATCGAGTGAAGCTCTCTTTCTGGGCATCAGTTCGCGTTCCATAGCGGGCATTGCTCTTTTGCCAGTAACAGTCATCAAGACGCGCTTTGAAGTGAGTCTTTTCTAATCTACACATTTTGTAAAATGACTGTATTTGCCAAACAAGACTAGGCAGACTCTGCAGAGTGCGGCTCTCATCTCTTGCTTGCTTTAGATAAGATAGCGGACCATGAGTTCACTGCAAAGCCATTGCCAAGGTTTTGTCAGCTTGGATCTGCCAGTGTTTACTGGAAGCAGCACTTTCGAGGCCACTCTTTGAATTTCCTGTGTTTTTGTGGCAGGGAAGTGTATGGTATTGCTCTTGATTTTTAATTGCTTGATTTTTAAAATTAATAATTTTAGGTTGCTCCTAATTTTCCCATTACTTGTGTCGTGCCCCATGATTAATACAAAGGATGTGACTTTGTTATTAGAATAACATATGTGCCATTGCCGTGGGCATTCAGGGTCTTTTTTACGTTGGTCATACCGTAACATTTATATATTTCGTTTTTTGTTATCTTGTCTCGTAATTTATTTACCTATTTATTTACGATATCCTCAGGGCTTGTTAGCATTAGAGAGAGGGGCAGTAATAACAAGTACATATATAAATCCTAAATAGTATAATTCCTAAGAAACTCACAGAGGCTTGGAGTATGAAATATTTTCCATTGTGTTTCCCAATGTTTGCATGCTCTTGTATGGAGGAACTTTCATCATTATTGTTCAACTGTTAGACATACACGAGTGCAGGTGTAGCCAGCATCGAAAGGAGTGGGAATCACAGACACTGGTCACCGACACACAATTTACCAGCAGCATTTTACTTTATTGCAGCTGCATAAAAGGAGAGGCAATACTGTTCCTCTGCATGATACCTAGTTATGGGGGTGCTATGTCTAGCATGTTTTTCTTCTATCGAGTTATGCAGGAAATGTATATTGCACAGTGGCTAACCAGTTTCCTGACGACATTACATGCTTCGTGCATTGGCCTAACAGGGAAAAATGACGTACATTGAGTGGCAATTTTGAGCACACCAAGAAATGAAAGGAGTTTTGTTACAACACAGGTTTTGTTTGCTCGATGATGAAGTTTAGTTTGTTGTATGCTCGATACAAAACAACAACGAGAAGAAATTAAACATCAATTTATAATAGATAATAATAAATAAATAAATAAATATAGATAAAAATAGATAACAATACACAAATACATGTTTCATCTCTTCTTGTTCTTGTTATATCGAATCTAGGTTGTGCCTTTCTTCGTGCATCAGCTGGCCACGAAACTACATTTTGTGTAAAAAATAATCTTCCTGCAAATTACAGCGTGCTATCGTTTTGTCACCACTCAGTGCTCCATATCACGTAGCAACAAAAGTTTTACTGTGGAGCATTCGTTATCCCTTTGCCGTTACTAATATGCTGTCATGAAATTAAAAGTGCTAAAACCCAACAAAGAGACGAAGGCGCACACAAATAGCGCTTTACTAATATGCCTTTAGCCACCACCATTGAGAGCTGCACCCAAAGAAATTGGGCTTGAAGCATCACTTGCACAGTTAGGTTTGGCTTATTTTTAAGAGGTGTGCAAATATTAAAATTGTTGACCACAAATCAAATAAGGTATCTGCAGAATTACCCTTCGAATATGGAACCAGATCTAGAATATTATACATCACATCACAGGATAAATGATTATCATGATATGAAGTTGCAGCAAGTAATTTCTGGAAGCTAGCGTGATCACAGCTGTGTGCTGCATAGAAAAATGCTCCAGGACATGAACACGGAAAATGGAAATAAGAAGTATGTGCTAATGTATTGACTTAACACAAGGCATTGTTACGTCTTGGCATCTTTGGTAGCGTGACACCAACGAATGAAATGGGGAACCGACTCAGGGAGCAAAGTATAACGAAAGTGATTATTTCATTATGTACAAAAGATATACAAGTGGTCAGTGCTGCCGCCGTCCAGCAGCATGGATAGTAGGGGAAGACGAAGATGCTCCGATGGCCTCCGCTTTTGTAGACTGCATTGGGGCCACGTCCTTGTCGGATTCCACGTACGAGTCCTATTTTGGTGGCCGGAGTCCGTGGGAAAGGCGTTGCTCACGACGGAGAGAACAAATCCCTCAGAAGGGACAATAGGGGAAGTTGAGTGCTTGCTTCCCGCAATGTGTGTCTGGTTTGGTCGTCCAGCCTTGGCGCTCGAAATTATCCTCTGCTTCCAATTTGTCTACGTGGTCATCTGTTTTGCATGCGATCGTAACAGCATATATCATCACATCTTGAATGGCATCGTACTTTGCAGCACAAAATTTTCCCTAATCAATCCCAAAAAAGATTGAGCTCTCTACGATTTTGAGAGCCACTAGTCTTCTGCATAACCTCCGATTAATTACAAACAGCTGTATTCATGAAATTGTGACGAGTCGAACCTTTAGCTTTTATGAGTAAACATTGCACTTTTTCAGAGCCAAGTGTACAACTACCAAACCATGAGCCAGGCTACGAGAGATATCTACCGGAAAGATGGCATTCGTGGTGAGTTTGGTTCATGAAGTGTTGTGATTTTCACATCTTTGTACAGTGAAACGCAAGTTATTGTAGAGGGAGACACTATCCCTAGCATCTTCTGTGCATGTTGGAGTTTGCTGGATCGCCTTTCAAGAGTAGAAAATGCACTTGGGCTTTGGTGCCAAACGAAAAATGAGTGCTATACATACAGTTGTACATAGGAACAGAACGCCTTCCTCGTTGCATCGCAGACTTTAGACAAGCACCTAGTTTGACATCTTCCAGTATGTTTGCTCTACGAGAGAGGCAGAGACCAATAAGAATACAATTGTCTGAAACCTCGGAAACCCTCATTTGAGGCTGCGGACAAACTTTTATCCAATGCTTAGCAAGCATAAAAGGAATCCCACTGTGATATTGCATGGTGCAGTTTACAAGTCTTGCAACACTGAACAACGTGTTCCTTTTATTTGCGAGCAACACACTGCTTTTATGTTACAGACACATCCTAGGGAGACGCGATTTGCAGCCGATATCAGTTTCGGAGCCTTGCATTTCACTGGTCAGGAGCAACTGCTTAGAGTGCTGTAACAGTTTGCCCCTAGTAGCATATTGGATACTCAGTAATGTGAACCACAAACCCAGCTTTACATTAGTAGGGTGATAAACATGTAGAAAACTGATACTCCAAATAATGCACTCTGTTACGAGCAGTGACTGATGGGGATGTCACACGCTTCTGAGGACCATTAGAAATGATTGAAGCATTTGCTCCTCTGATGCATTTGACCTTGCAGGGTGCTCGTATTGTCGATACGTCTACAATACACCTCTGTATTGTAGAGGTGTGTGAATATTGAAATTTTCGAATACGGATATCTGTAAAATTCCCCTTCGAATATCGAATCGAATTTCGAATATATACTAGCGTGGTCACAGTTGTGTGCTGCTGATCCTTAGAAAAATGTCCCATGACATGCACTTGAAATGGGTTATAAAAGAATCTCATATTTTTTCAATTGAAGGACCCCCTTTTTCTTTTCTAAATGAGGCTATCAAAAGTGGGGACAGGTCCTTACATTTGATTACGGAGAATCTGGAAACATTATTTGAAGCCAGTGAAAATTATAAACGAAGAAAAATGCAGTCGCCGCCGCTATATAGGTATCGCTGTGGCTAACTCGGAGTCCGGGTTCCTCGCAAAGTTTATCGCCTTCAGAGCTGTCCAAAACATTGCCCACTGCTAGGGTTCTGGGTTTTCGGAGTTATCCAAAAAACGTACGCCGTTAAAATATGAAGCAAAAACTCCGCTTTTGTGGGTTCCAGTTATCGAGAACTGAGCAATAAAAGCCATGCCCTGATGACTGGTTCGATCATTTTCTATCGTAGATTACCTTAGTAATCTATGGATTATCTCGCATCGCGGGTTACCAACCCCTGTGACAAGAAATGATGGCTCTGCTAGACCAAGCTGTCTTTTGCGAAGCATCCGTGCAATGTGGTCAACTCGATCCTTGCCTACAGGCAATTTGACAGTGGAGTCACTGAATAGAGGGCATCTTATTTAGTGACACTATTTGACATGAGGACATTTTGAGGCCATTTCAGCCATTTCTCAGGTCTTCTTGGGAAAATGTCCAGTGCCTAGGGTTTTTCTTTTAATGCGTTAGCATTATAGTCCTCGCTACGCAAATATGGCCTGTCTGTGCGCACGGTGCGGTGCGTGGAGAGGGAAGGCGGCGCGCCTGGAGAGTGCGACGCAGCCATGGTGCGGCGTTGCCACGGCGTCGGCATTCCGCAGTGCAGCGGTGGTGGTCGACAGGCTCAGACATGTCTGCGTTGGCGCGCCATGGGTTATGAAACATGCGTGATGGAGTGTCAGCGAAAGAAGGCTGCGAAACAGCGCCACCAAGCTGAATCGGAGGAAGCCCAAAAGGCTCGTTGGGCTGCGAATGCTGTCTTGTGTTAGCCTTGTGCAGGGTTGTGCAGCGTTGTGATAGGGAGTTCCCAAATCGTTTTCAAGATTTAATGCTACCGCATTTCCGTCAGATCCACCGATGGATCAACCATGAATTTCCTGTGAATTGTGCTTTCCCCTCAAAGGAGATAAGGAGACACAAATGGCATACAGGTTGTCTTCATGAAAGCGCATCTTGATGTTTCAACAATGACAGGATGACCGGATGCAAGCGAAAGCTTCCTAATGGTTATGTACAGGAACACGAGGATTCACCATGTGATTGTGGTATAGATGTCGTCGTCTGCAAGTTCCGGAACATAACAGTGGGCGTTTTGTGGAGTCCAGGGCTCGGAACCGTTATTTTTTGGGGTTCGGTTCAAGTTCTGGTTCAAGGTTATTGGTTCGGTTCAGGTGCGGGTTCAGCGCAACAAAATAACTGTTTGAACCGATATTCATCGATTTACGTGTGCTGTGCTAATCAGTATACCACATGTGAGAGGTAATACAGTGAACTTTCGTTAAGTCAAACACTGCTTAAGTAGAAATTTAGGCTTAAGGCGAACACCCCACGATATCCCATGTACCTGCAGTATATCCGTAATGTAAAAAGTACCTTCTTAAGTCGAAATCGCATAACTCGAAATATCGGCTATCCCGAACGTTTATTTCATCCCAAGGAACATCTTTCATACTCATAACTCGAAATTTCTGCAAAACCCGCCAAAAACACGAATACAGCCACCATATTAACTGAAGGGGACAAGTGGATCGGCTCGTTGCTGACGCAATCCTATCCAAAGCCGGTGTCAAACCAGGTCACGCGACGGCCGCCCAGCCGCGCCGAGGGAGACGCGAGACGCGGAAAGTTGGAGATCAGGAACGCGCGTTTTCTGTGCGTGCTGGTGTTGTTTTGGGCAGCATGTCACTTTCTACGTTAAAGCAACGGAAGCTGAAGACCCTCACACTTGCAAAGAAGTGTGAGGTCATACAAGCCGTTGAAGCAGGTGAGAAATCAAAAGGACAGATTGCTTCGGAGTTTGGGATACCGAAGAGCACGCTATCGACAATTCTGTCGAAAAAGTCGAAGATATATTATTATACTATAAGGCAATTGATTAATCAATCTTACTGGCCAGTGCAACAGTTTTGAGAGCAGTTTGCAACAAAACTTAAGGCAGGTTTGATAAGTCAAAACTCCCCTTAAGTCAAACTAAGATAGTGGATAGTGGGTGTTTGAGTTATCGAGAGTTCACTGTATCAGGTTCTGGCGATGGCTTGTTCCTCCTTCCTTCCTCTCGCTCTCTTGCCTCTACACTTCATAGGTATAAAGAACCATGCACTTCACAGCAGACCATCCTTTACTTAGGGCCCTCAGTTTTCGGGTTTTATTTTTTGTGAAAATCGGGGGGTAAATATCGGGTTGAAAATCAGGACCTGCCAAACAGGGTAAAATCGGGTGATATACTGAGAAGTGATGTATTTTCGGGTGAAAAAAAAATTATGTGTTGAAATTAATTAATTAATAATTGGGGGTTTACATCGCAAGACAACTGAGATCATGAGCGACACCACAGCGGTCGGTCTGTGGGGTGTTGACATTAAATGAAAGAATATTTATTAAGAAACTGGTTGATAATTCACTGTATAACCACTAAGGCTTGCACTGACCCCTGTTTATAGAAAGAATAAGTTGCATGTTCAGTAAAGCATCATCCATCGATGGGCATTGAGAGCATGCTCGCGCTCGCGTTGGTATGCCTCGTATATCGTTGGCTGTTGCTACATCCTCTTTACTACTCCGCGTACTTTGCTGATACAAGATACTCCCTACAAGATTTGAAAGTTGGCTTCACCTAACACTTCCGTGTATTGCGGGCAAACCCACTTCAAGGAACGCCGAGCTTTGCTTAACTCTTTGTTTCTTCGCTGTTTAGCATGATTTTTCCTGATTCCTTTGCTATTTTTGGTAACAGCACAAGAAAGGGTCTCGTCGACGTCCACGGAAAGCACTAACAGTACAAAAATCCAACACTGAAGTTTTCAACTTACTTATTGACACAAGCTTTCATGTAGCAGGCTACATTTCTTCGGGTGTGGAAAACACAGGGCATTTTTGGTACGAAACCAGGGCATTACTTTGGTTGGCGTTGCCAATGTGCAAGGCGGCTTCACCTCATTATTGAAATAGATTTTGAGGGACAAGGGAAGCTGTCATGACCCCATTAATCTAACGTATCACTGAACTAACCAAGTTGATGATGTCTTAGGTTAGTTTAGTGAGAGTTTCTGTATTTTGCTTAGTGAAGTTAGGTTAGATTAATAGGGCCATGGCCGCTTCGATAATGAAGTTGGGAGTACGAGGCAAGCTGCTAAGCTGCACTAATCTAACCTAATATATCAATAAACGAAGTGTATGATGTCATAGGTTAAAGATGGCTTTCCCGTAACACAAATAAATGAATCGAAAAATTCCGCTAAATCTACAAACGTACAGCATTCGTTGAAGTGGGCTTGACCGCAATACACGAAAGTGTTAGGTGAAGCCAACTTTCAAATGGTGACGCCTACCAAAGGAACATTTTTCACGCTAGAAATCGGACCTGCATGCAAGCGTCCACAAATACAAACCCGACGTGTTTTGTTTACTTCACCAGTAAGACGCGGCGCTGTCGGGAGCGGTCGCGCGATTGCCGTAGTTCGCGCGTGTGCAGCTCAAGTCCTTGGTTTGCACTTTCGCAAGCCCGGTTTACGGGTTTTATCGGGTTAAACCCGAACTATTTTGGTGTAAATCCGGGGGTAAAAACGGGCTTTATCGGGTTTTACCCGAAAACTGAGGGCCCTACCTTTACTGTACCGAAAAATGCTGGGAAATGGCATACAGCATACCATTGAAGTGCATTGCAAAAGGCTGTCGCCAGTTTGTAAAGAAAAGAGGAGAAAGCGGTCACGTGGTAGATAGGACCATCCCTAAGTCCCACGCGCAGGCCGACACGCTGCTCCCCGTTGAAAACAGGCCAACACTCCTGTGTTCCCTTCCTCCATGCTCTGGACCACATGCCAACCTCTTTCCCGTGGTCACTAGAGGCCTGCAGTGCATGTGGATGTGACTGTGAACTATTAAAATTTACGTCACCTTCACACTGCGACGCTGAATTAAGCGTAATATCGAAGCAAAACTACTTACCATGAGCATCTTTATCGACTTGACAAAAACTTTTGATTTAATAGATCATCAGATCCTGCTTAAAACACTTGAGAGGTACGGTATACGTGGCTTAGCTTTGAACTTATTGACCAGTTATTTGGAAAACCGGAAACAATACGTAACACTCAGCAACTCTAATTCTTGCATTAGAGCACTGACAACAGGCATTCCTCAAGGCTCTATTTTGGGACCTTTCCTATTTCTTATCTATGTTAATGATCTCCATGATTACCTACATGAAGACTGTTTCCTTTACGCAGACGACACTAACATTTTTATTGACGCATCTAACACTATGAGCTTGTTTGCAAAGGCAAATAACGTTTTACGTCGGTTCTCCATCTGGCTTTCTGCCAACAAACTGGTTCCAAATATTGACAATATTGACTTCATACGTAATATTTCGCCCCAGACGAAAATATTTGGACCTAGACCAGGAAAAGCTACACTTCGCAGGCCACCCTCTCAGCAGAGTGTCTTCAGTCAAATTTCTCGGCGTTATTTTACATGAAAACCTAGCATGGGATGATCATGTTAAGTTTGTCCGACTCAAAATCACCTCCGCTTTGTTCGCACTTTCTAAGTTAAGACAATTTCTTTCTATCCAGGCGCTTCTAATGGTTTACCATGCTTTAGTCCACTCCAATATTTCGTATGCTCTGGAGGTCTATGGGCTGACCTATCCCTCCACCCTTCTTCCTATTTTACACTCCCAAAGGAGGTCCCTGAGGATAATGTTGTTCATACCCCTTGCGAATCAGTAGCGTTTGCCTTTCAGTGTTTGTCAGTACAAGATATTTATTCTCTTGTTAAGCATAAAATCGCACTTTTCATGTACAAGTTGATCCATGGGGCTATCACGGACCACTTGATCTCTCTCAATCGTGTTCATACATTGTACAACCTACGTCATCAGCCTGACATGCTTCAACTTCCTTCTTCACGTACAAATTATGGAATATTTTCAATGTCTTTCTTTGGTTCCAAGGTATGGAATTCCCTACCGTTGCATATCAGAAGCCTGTCTTCCTTTTTTCAATTTAAGAGATATTCCCATCTATATCTATCACAATGGTAGTGGGACACGAAAGCTGTTTGATTTAGTAATGATCTCCTCCTGTCTTTCTTGGCATGACACCCTTGATATGACTTATGCAATTGTTTTATCTATGTCGGTAATGCTCTTTGCTTACTACAGGTTGCACCATAATGTTTCACTTTCCTTGTCAATGCATTTTTGTCAATTGTTTGTCAATGTCTTTTTTTTTCTTTCTTTCTTTCCCACAAGGCTTGTTATATTCATGTACGACTGTGTATTTACTGCTGGGACTGTTATACAGGGCACGCCCTCACAGTCCCATTTGTAACTCATTGAAACTCAGAAAGAGTAAGTAAAACTTGAAACCTTGAAACCTTGAATGAGAGGAAGCAGCCGAGGCAACAATGCAAAGTGTAGCTGTCGTTTAGCACATCTTTTTTTTACACCTGGAGTCACAAAAATGTATAGGGATGTCGTGAACCTTTTGGAGGTGAGGCTGTAGGAGGTGCACGGGCTCACCACTTCTTGGTTTATCAATTTGTCTGCTGTATGAATTTGGCAAGATTCCCAGCGATGCTTGGAGCTGGTGCGCGGCAGTCGAGTGGGAAGGTATATAGGCGTTTTTATCGTCTGGCGAACCTGTTACCGCATCATTTTTTCGGTTCAGTTCCAGTTCATTCAAGGGGAGGGCAGAAATGTTTACAGTTCGGTTCGGGTTCGGTTCGGCAAAAATAACTTTTTTTGCGGTTTTCGGTTACGGTTTAGTTACGGTTTCGACCCCCGGTGGAGTCAGCATCTCATTCTTTTTGTGAATATGTTGTTTCACAGCAATCGCTTTTTCTCTGAACACTGGATATGAATAATAAAACATGAAAATCTCTGAATCCTCATAACGTAATAAACTCCGAAAAACACCCTCCGAATATCCCAAAGAATAAGCCTCGAAAACCTGGAACCCTACTTATGGCAGACTTGAATGATTCCTCAGTTCTGGCTGTATGCCCTTTTGCACATCAGATACCCACTGCGCGATGGGCCCTGGTGACACCTTTCGTACCTTTCCGGTCAGTATTAGCTCTCGGCTCCTGGCCCATTCTTCATAAACCATGAGCAGGTTTCTCTCAAAACGCTTGTTAATGAAAACATTGAGAGGCTGCAACACCACTGTCAGTCCTCCAGGGAAGTCATTGTTGCGCTTTTTGCACATTTGTTGCACTTTGTTGGTCGGGTGGTCGCGGGACACTTCCAGCACTAACACTTACGGCATATGCGGTGCGCACAATATGATGTCGTCTTCAAGTTTTTTGTTTCTTTTATTTATTGATACTACCAACCTCCTCCTGGGGTCCCAAGTAGGAGTGGCAGTACAGCAATACAAGACCAAAACAAATTTTACAAATGTGAAACAATGAAAATAATTACTGGAACATAGCAGGTGACACAGTACAGTTGAGCCAGTTTATTATGCTCTTCAGTATAACGATACTCTGATATTACGATGAAATTGGTGGTTCCCGTCAGCTCACCCATTGAAGTACATGTAAACAAAACATCGGTATAAGGATCGGCGCAAAAGCGGTTGCTCGCGTATAGTGATCAGAATTTCTTGGTGGCTGGTAAAACACGTGAAAATATGTAATCGAAATGCAAGATTACACTTTTTCATTGAAAACAAATTACGATTGCATTTTCAAGAGCCTTACCCTCCTTGAGCGTTAAACTGAGAATGCAGTGCGTATATGCACACATGACTGCGAGGGATTAGGTGTGCACGTTGCAAGGGGCACGACTTCGAAGGGGCGGAAGGGGCTCAAGACAAGTAGAGGAAGTTGTTCCCTCTCCACATTGTTCTTTCACCCTCAAGTTTCTTTCTGGTTTGGCATCTGCGTGACTTATGATGGCGTCTGCGGTTCTGAGACACGTTTTGATGAGGAAAGACACGTGGCTCAACTCCAAGTTGAGTGGTGCAAAACCTCGTTGTGAAGTACCGTGGCTTCCAACGTGTGTTGGCAGACAGTTGCGTGTCGCCACACGAACACGCGTTGATGGGTTACCCGTGGAGGAGGCGCGTTCTGATGGACAACGCAGTTCCGATAGTGAGAATGATGATGACTATAGCACTGGATGACGAGCAATGGACGAGGTCGTCAATCTCAAAAAGTGTGGAGCCTCATGTGGTATCGTTGGTTATGTTGTCTTTGGAAAAGCTTTCGACACAAAGCTGTGTCAATTTAGAGCTGGAGACAATGGCGGTAATTGATGACGAAGGACATGACACACACGTGTGGCAAGCAAGATAATAATGATATACAATGACGTAATAAAGACTTACAATGATGCTAGGTGGTCTTGAACCCTCGAAACAAATATATCAAAGCTTTTAGCCGACACGATATTGTCCATTAGGCTATTCCAATCCTTGATTGTACATGGAAAAAAAGAACTAAACAAGTCTACCCTGCACCTGTTTGACGAGTTTGACAAATGCCAGGAGGATGAACGCCTGTTCCCTATTTTATGACACCCGCGGAACCGTCATCTGTGGTGCCGAGCGCGCCGCGTCGAAGTGAGACGCGTTCTCAAAACGTTCGCAATTCGACATTTTCTTGCAAAACTTCATTGTAAAGGTAGCGAATTTTGCCCTACCGACTTCAGAATCACTTCGTTATTTCGGTACATTCGTTATAAAGGAATTCGTTATAAATGTCCAAAGTATACATTGAATCCTATGGGTGCGTGACCAGACTGCGAAAAACAAACGTTCGTTATAACAGTCTTTTCGTTATAAAGGCGTTCGTTGTAGAGGAGTTTGACTGTATAGAACTTATTCGTATTACGTGTGGGACGTCTGTCACACATAGAAATGTAACGGCTTGTGTCTATATTGAATTCACCGTTTAACATCCTGTACAACGTTTTTAATCTTGTTACTCGGCGCCTTTGCAACGTTTGAACACCTGCTTTGTTTATAAAGATCGGAGACAGAACTAAGCGTGTCTACCTATTATACATAAAACGGAGAGTCTTTTTCTGAACTGATTCAAGTTTATCTATGTTCCTGCTGGTGGACACATCCCAAGCGACATTCCCATAACCTAATACTGAAGTTCATTGTAGCGACAGCAAACATGGAGACTCTCGTTTAGGCAGTGGGAAAGGAGGCCGACTCGCTCACAATCATGTGACACAATGACGCGATCGTGCAAGCTAAGTGGGAGAGGTTGCTTAGATTTGTGCGCAATTTTTTTTTTTTCAAAATCCAGTTATCGGGTTGTCCAAAATGGGGAAATATCCTTAGAATCGGGGTGTCCATACATTCGAGAAAATATCATATGTACTAATGTATTGGCTTAGCACAGGTGGGCATGCTTATCTGCACACGTACAGTCAACTTATTTTGACAAAGAAACAATGTGTTGTTCTCAACACAACAAATGTAAAAACATGTGAAAACAACTTGCATTTCGAAAATCCTTCACGGACACTGAACATCTGCGTTGGCATTGTAAGCGCTGGTGAAACAGACATATAGGATGGAAGTAAAGAGCAGTGACTTGTTCAGAATGTGGGATGGTTTTCGGATGTGGACATCTCAACTCACAGGCAGAGGTGGGCATGCTCACGAGGGCAAATGAGGGTGAGGGTGCCCTCACACTCACATCACCCTCACCTCATGCACACTGAGGTGAGGTGAGGTGAGGAAAATTTCTCAAGAGAGATTGAGGTGAGGTGAAGAAAATATTTCAAGATTGAGGTTGGGGTGAGGTGACGTGACAAAATATTTTTGGGAAGGACGTTGAGAAGATGTGGAGCAGCTATTTTCAATTGCGCGATTGCTTAAAAGGGCACCGAGAGCCAGCTTTTTCTATTACTTAGGTAGCAGAAATGTTTTTGTACTGTGAGCGTAGGCTCTCTACACTAAAATGTGTTCGCTGTAAGCCCGTTAGTTTCAGGCTTTCAGTTGAGTCAGATACATGATAGACGTGCCAGATCAGATACACGAACAAGTGAATACAGTCGCCGTCCGATTTTTCGGACTCGGCGGGGATTGCGCAAAAGTCCGAATAATCGAGCAGTCCGAAAAAACGAATTTCGCTTCAAAATAAACTTTACTGAGCCCTACTAGGCTGGAAAAATTTGTCGATGCTTTCCTAACGCGCTTCCAGCCGTGCCTGATAACATCAGCTTCTATTTCCCGAAGCGACATTTCGTCAATGTACACTGTCAGAGGCACCGCCGTCATCAAGTCCGCAAGTCGGCTTCACCTAACGCATGCAGCTTCAGGTGAAGCTCGCTTTACAGTGCTGTCGCGCGACTCGCGGGCGGACAGCACGTGCTGGATAGACCTCTTCTACTCAGACGAATGGAAAATGAACAATCATCACTGCCTATTTTTTTGCTTCAATATTTTAGTTGGTTGATTTCTTTTGATACGAATTTCGAATGATACCAATATTTTTCGTCACCCCAAGAGAGGAATTCACAGGTTGGGCAAACATGATAGTAATTCGATAATTGGAGGTTTACATCGCGAGACAACTCAGGGTTGGGCAAACAGAGTCCGAAATATCGAGCGACGGAGCTGCACGGCGTCCGAAATTTTGGACGTTCTTATACACCAACTCTATGGGACCCGCGGCCGTTCCGGGAACGAGTCCGAATAATCGGTCGGTGACTGTATAGCTTATGTGTGCTTTAGGTATTTAACTTAGATTTCAATAGAAACAAACTATGAAAAAATGACAATGAAAAAATGGCTAGGAAGCAAGCGAGCTGAAGATGGTGCATGATGTAAAACCCCGAGACTAGGGAACACGAAAGGACAGACACAAACACGAAGTCTCAATGACTTCGACTTCGTGTTTGTGTCTGTCCCTTCGTGTTCCCTAGTCTCGGGGTTTTACATCATGCATAGTCAGTTGAGTCGCATACATGATGTGAGACACATGAACAAGTCAATATAGTTCCGTGTGCTTTAAGTGGTTAGATTTCAACAAAGCCAAACTAGTCAGTCTATAAGCAGATGTCTTTCATGTATTATTTGGAGTGATAGTACATGACAACCAATGACCTTACCAGAGACTGATGTAAGAAATGGAGGCAACAGCACGTACTTTAAGTGAAACTCAAATACTGGCATATACAGGGTGTTCCATTTAAGATTGACCCCACCTTTAAAAAATAATGAATCATCGCAGAAGAATGAAACCAAGTGCATAGTGTTACCAGTGACCTGGAGCATTTAATAGTATTTTTTGTCGTGCAATTAACAGATTAATTAATTAATTTAATTTTGTAACTTTTTAATTAGGAGGATCACACCGGAGATGTCAACTGTGAAGTTGTGGGCGTTGACATGAGAAAGCGAATGCAGTGTGTTGGAACTCTCTAGCTTATACGGGTCTTTTTTTCCCGGGCCAGCAGAAAGGGCCCGGAGTTCCGAAACTACGACGGAATCAGTTTCCGTCGCGCGAAAAGAGCGCTTGATTGCAGCGCTTTCTCACGGCCGCTTGACGAACAAGCATTGATGCCGTCCATTCCTCCGATGCTGTTATCTGTCACGGGTGCAGGGACACCAGCAAGGTCACTGCGGCGCTTTATCTCTTGATTCTTTGTTTTTTAGGCGTGAAATGACACAATACACGGGAAGCAGAAGATAACTGCTCACGGCTTACCTTGAACCATGAGCGCGAGATTATTAAATCAATGAGAAAGAAAGAAAAGCCGTGGGCTATGAAATTTATGAAGCCGCTCTTTTACACCTTCTCATTTGCACCCACTCTCTGCGTTGTAGCACAAGTTATGTCTTTTCCAACGAAGAGACAGTAGATACGATGGTTGTCCTAGATGTTGCACAGGGCAAGCAAGAAAGGAAGGAAGCAAGCGAGCATGTAAATAATAACAGTAATAATTGGGGGGTTTATGACTATAGGGGAGACAATGGTGATCATGACCGACGCCACGGTGGTTGGCCTGTGAATTAATTTTGCCCACTTGGAGTTCTCTAACGTGGGTGGAATCTTACACACGGAAGATCGTATGTAAGTCGCACCAGGAGACGGCATGCCTAAGCAATCCGTGCCTTCAAACAAATTGCTTGCGTCTCCGCCCGCGTTCAGAGCACGCGACCTTGGGAATGGAAGCAGGAAACGCTATTAACCAAGCCATCGTCTTTCTTTTCAAACTGGCAACCGAAGTTTGTTCAAGCAAACAAAGAATTAAACGAGTAGATAAAAATAGTCTGCCTTCTTTTTCATTCAACTTATTTTACAGAACATTGCACAGGTATTTTAACATGACCGAAACAATACTATGTATATTCAGAGCAGGTGTTCGAAAAGATCGCCTTCCTCAGTCACACAAAACATGCATCTCTTAATTGTGTCCTCCGTTGCCCTCCGCAACGTGGCCACGGGGATTCCACGGCACATTTCCGTGATCCTCGCCTTAAGGGCGTCAGGTGTTGTTGTCTCCTGGTCGTACACGCGATCCTTCAGATATCCCCACAGAAAGAAATCTAACGGCATCAGGTCTCGGAACCTCGCAAGCCACGACACAGGTCCGTACCTTCCTATCCATCGGCTAGGAAATGCCCTGTCGAGATAGGCACGAGCTTGGCTAGAGCTGTGGGCGGGTGCGCCATCGTGCTGAAACCACAGCTTGCCAAGCCGTGCCAGTGGAACGTTGGCGCAGAACTCTTCCACTGGGCCCAATAGAATCTCATTGAGGTACCTCACCGCGGTCAGTGTCCCATCAAGGAAGACGGGGCCAATGAGAGCTCCGTCGCAGATACCGCACCACACGTTGAGCGACCACTTATACTGGTGGCGCGTCCTTCCAAGCCAATGCGGATTAGTAGCGCTCCAGTAATGAGCGTTATGCAAGTTCACCTGTGCGTCACGAGAGAAATTTGCCTCGTCAGTCCATATGACATTTCTTAGAAATTGGGGGTTCTCATCGACGATCTGCAAAAGCCGGTTGGCGTAGCAAAAACCGGCTTTCAAAGTCCTTTTGTTCCAACCTTTGGTGAAGTTGTATGTGGTATGGATGGAGGCCTGCTTCTTTTACCACTCTAAATACCGTAGACAACGGGACGTCTGTTTGCCTGCTCGCCTCGCGGAGGCTAGCTTCAGGGTAGGCCTCAAGAAATGCCAAGATGTTGATGCGAACATCGTCTGACAGCTCCGCTGGCCTACAACGCTCCTTGATGAACCTGCCATATTGCCTCAGCGCCTCGTATTGACGGACAATTGTCGATGGGTGCGGTCTTGTGCCAGTGTGCCACCTGTGAAATATCTTGACTGCCTTTTTCTTTTTGCCCCCTGCAGCACCTAGGGCAAGGACCATGTCCGCTTTCTGTTCGTTGGAGTAGGGCATTGTTTGTCCCTCAGAGCGTTCAATAAAGAATGTCGGCACAGTGATAGCCTACAGCTTTTCTTTCTTTCTTATTGATTTAATAATCTCGCTCGTGGTTCAAGGTAAGCCGTGAGCAGATATCTTCCGCTTCAAGCCTAAAAAACAAAGAATCAAGAGATAAAGCGCCGCAGTGACCTTGCTGGTGTCCTCGCACCCGTGACAGATAACAGCATAGGCGGAACGGACGGCATCAATGCTTGTTCGTCAAGCGGCCATGAGAAAGCGCTGCAATGAAGCGCTCTTTTCGCGCGACGGAAACTGATTCCGTCGTACTTTCGGAACTCCGGGCCCTTTCTGCTGGCCCGGGAAAAAGACTCGTATAAGCTAGAGAGTTCCAACACACTGCATTCGCTTTCTCATGTCAACGCCCACAACTTCACAGTTGACATCTCCGGTGTGATCCTCCTAATTAAAAAGATAGAAAATTAAATTAATTAATTAATCTCTTAATTGTGCGACAAAAAATACTATTAAATGCTCCAGGTCATTTAACACTATGCACTTGGTGTGATTCTTCTGCGATGATTCATTATTTTTTAAAGGTGGGGTCAATCTTAAATGGAACACCCTGTATATTTCGTATTGCCATGAGTTGAACCATTGAGCTTTTAGTACGGCAATGAAGTTAGGTGAAAGGCACAAGTGGTCTGTGTTTACATAAAGTAATTTAATTAGTAAGTCAACACATAAGTCAGTAGTAATTCGTACAGCACATCTACCTGATTGCTTCAAAACAAGGGTCTTGAAGAAAAGTTCCCCGAATTCCGACTACAAATGAATATGTCAGCCATTTAAATAATATTGATCAATAACATAAAGTCATAACAGACAAAAATGCAAAATGTACAAGTAATTTGAAGTATAGCTGCATGTACCATCCCGAAAAGACTTCCGCAGCTCGATTATCATTCTCGCTTGAGAGAATCTCAATAAAAGCCATTCCTGTTTTGCAAGTATGGAAAACAAAGAGCTCAAAGTCGCTCGGTTTGTGCAACTTCTCTACCCGTGTAACGTACGTCCAATTTTTACTGATTGTACATGTAGCAGATACTTGTTGCAAGAAGGGCGAACCAAGCAACGTAATGAATCTTAGTTGTGGGTACTTGTAACTTGTTGTCAGGAATCAACCAACGAAGCAGTAAAAATGTCTACAATGTCTACACCTACCCGCTCCTAATACTTTTTTGATTCCGTGTTAGTGCCGCGCAGCAACTGTGGCTATGAGTGACGCCACTCCTAATTGAAAGAGCAATTGTGAAGTGAAAACGTTTTACAGAAACAGGTTAAGATGAGACGAGGCAAAAAATTATAACAAGTAGGTTGAAGTGAGATGAGGTGAATATATTTTAGAAAGAAGGTTGAGGTGAGTTGTAGAACATCTTTCAGAAACAAATTGAGGTGAGGAAAAACATCTGTGACAAAAATTGAGGTGAGGGCAAAGATCGTGAGGGCATTTGCCCACCTCTGCTTACAGGTTATCAAGGAGGAAAACGACGGTAGCATGTGCTCCCTTCCAGATTTGTCATGTTGGTGGGAAACTGTACGGTTTCACCGTGCGCGTAGTTTGGAACAGTCTCATCCATTTGCATTGTAAACCTGCAATCCTCGATTATGCCGTATGGCTGTGCTCATCAAGCACGATCATTTCCGTGACATTTATGTTGAGTGGTTCTTTAATTTCATCTAAAGCCATATACGTCTTGCTATCGTCTGTAACAACAGTGAGTGTAGTTTCAAATCATTGTGCAACATTATCATTGTCCTAGTTGGTATCTGTTTTACATAAGGGTGCAGAACCCTGGGGTTGGAAAAACTATGTTGAAATATCATCACGTCCCACTCCTCGATTATGGCTGGCACTGCAAAAGGTCACCACCACAGCAGGGTGTCTACCAACCTAGAAAACCGGGAATTGTCAGGGAATTTCGATGCAACTGCAAATGCCAGGGACTTTTGACAAAAAGCAGCTGAAGTCGGGGGAGGGAATTGCAGACAAGTGTCGTGACCATGCACAGCGAATTGCGAGTGCCGATCAGTCGTTGAGCGGAAATGCCGCAGTAACGTTGCTGAGTGCAGCAGTTCACCAATATGGCAAGCTCAGAGGCAGAAAAGTAGAGTAGCCTTACTAATACTCAATAAATTGTCTATTTTATGGGGATCTGTATCAGCACGTAGCAGCAGGCACCAAGTTCCTTTTCAGTTTTAGTCAGGGAATTCACATGCAATAGTCAGTGAAAACCTGGAAAAGCCAGGGAATTTGAAGGCTGCAGATTGGTAGACACCCTGCACAAATCGAAGCTGAAAAAGCTTGTTCGAGGTGCAGGTCTTGGCTGTGCACACACTTGCCCGATGAACAGCATTGTTCAGCGCAACACCAACAAAATTGCTATATTTAACCGGAATTTAACCAAACTGCAGGCATTACATGAATGTTCAGAGTAGTTAACAATCAACTGGAGCAGCGACTATGCTGACGATGCTTGAAGTGTATCTCATTTCGCTGGGGTGGAACTTTGTGGAGGCTGTGCACAACTATGTACTAATTTCGGATTCGGTTAGCGCACGTTTTTTTTAAACAGTGTTATCACCATGAAACAACTGTGGCTACAACTGTGTATAAAAGCGAACATTTGGGGAACTTAACTTGAGTTTTTCGTTGGGTGGGGTTCAACATCATAAAAAATGTTGATTGAGTTGCGGCTGAAGAAACGAATGCAACTGTGTATGTGACAGGTTATCTTCTGCTCAGAGTTGTTTTAATGCTTGCCTGTAAATAAATATCTTGGAATGAATGAGTCTTTTATATTCTGTGGCACCGTGTGTATGCACTGCCATCGCATCAGGCCCTTAATCAGTGCAGCTCCCTTTAGTTCGAACTCCGCTTCATTTCAACAAATTTTTGATCCCTTTCGAGTTTGAATTAACAGGCAGGCACATGCACTGTAGCAACAGCATGCTGTTGCACACAAGCGGCTCCTTTATGTAACGGGCCATCGTGTACACGTTGCAGGCTGTGACATCTTAGCAACACAATATTGTTTGTGAATCCGGATCCTGCGCAGTATTTCTTGAAAAATATCCCAGTTGGAGAAAGCATTTGTGACTGGTGTTTAGATTTTACTATATCACCTTTACTAAAGGTGTCTCAGTCTTTAATCTACTTTGCCGTTTCTGAGGTTGCTTGTTTCTCCAATAGTGTTAATTGTTCCCCAGATATTCAGAGAGTTCAGATTTTTTCTGTTAAATAAATGCCTGTGACTGTACACCTTTAGTACACAAGAACTTGCAATGTTAAAGGCTCAAGCCTCTAACATCTCGTGCAAGGGCTTGTGCCTTGCTACTTTACTTTGTCAGTTATGGTGTACTGTTTCCTCTGAGTCACACCATAAATAATGATGTCTTTCTGTCTTGTCATTCTTGTAGGCCTGTACAGTGGTTTAATTCCAACTCTGTTTCGAGATGCTCCCTTCTCTGGTATCTACCTAGTCTTCTACACTCGTGCAAAACACTTTGTACCTCAAGGTGAGTGCAAGAGTGATGGCTCTCACAGTTTCTGTTGTATGTTATGGGATGCTGAGAGAGAGATGCTTGCTGTATATATGTTATGCATCTTTATTTCTAAAATAATAGTGTGCACAGTGTGACTTAGTGGCCCATCACCTTGTCTGTTGTGATCAGATGTTTGTTGCCTGTCATCATCGAGTACATTCTTGTGTTATCAGCAGTTAGTTGACCAGGAGTGGCAGTGCAGTTATCAGTGTACCACAGTTGCCATCAGACCAGTACACAACCAGAATGCATATGGCACAAACCATGCATGTTGAGGAGAACGTAGGAACCATAGGAGGCCATACTGGTGATATGAGCTCCGTTATTTGTTCACTAATGCTTTTTATGGCAGTGTATAATGACACACTAGTTACTCTTCATTGCATTAGCGATGCCTTCTCATGGCCAGGGTTGCAAAAAAAATCGTGATTTCTCTAAAATATAAATAAATAAACGTGATTTATTTGATTTAAATCAGATTTATTTGTTTCTAATTAGTCTTTTAACAGCCCTGGTAACTGGCCATTTCTTCTCCATAGTCACGAAGTGGGATGACATGACATGACAGCTTCAGTTTAGTTTTACCCACGAGTTACACTCAGCTGCAGTATAACCGTGCTAGCAGCACGTACATCATCTGCCTCGTCCTCTTCCAGTCTGTCTGTTTCTTTGGTTTTTGTTTGTCTGTTGTTAATCTCTAATAAGCCTGTACAAGGTACTCAAAGAGTAGTTAAAGGTGGTGTCCAGACAAACATATTCAATTGCATTCAATTGCAATTTGATGGTACTGGATTGCAACCAGCCTGGCGATGCCATCAGGTGAGCGAGTGGGAATCTCGCCGACAATGTCAATTACATCACCGGAAGAGACAAAGCAGGGAAGGGCAGTTTCAACTGGAAACTGGCAATTTGTTTCAAAGTTTATGCTTTTGATGTTTTATGAAAAACACTAACAAATTTTGCGATACTTTTTTTTGTGTGTTTGCTTCTTGGAAGCCATCTCCAAGCAGATATTTACACTTCACACTTTTTTACACTTTACAATTCCGGGTTCCTCGCGGACAGCACCTTTAAGGTCAGATACAGGAGCCCCAGGCAGAAAAGTAACTGAATGGAGTCTTAAATACTCAACTGTTGGCAGTATTCGAGTGCAGTAGCTCATTACTGTAGGGGTACATGCTGCCTTCAGAGACCACATCTTCTACATACCTCCAGCATTAACACTCGTGGTGTTCAGCCCAACACACCAGTACGCCACACACCCTCTAAACAAACTGGGCATCTCCGAAAAATTACTCGGGTGTCTCGGGATATAAAAAACTATTTAAATTAGAAATCAAATGCTGGCGTTTTGAAATAATGGTAGTAAGACACCAAGTTATTTCCAAAAGTATATGAGTGGAGTATTTATATGCTATGCGCAAGCCTGGTGTGAAGTGCAGCATTGTCCACAATAGTTTGCATTACGATTTCTGGCCCGAAAAGGATGCAGTGTGGGTACCAGGTATATGTAGGTGGCACCATAGTAACAACAGATTATTAGTCTGAATTAGTCACTGGAATTATTACTAACCAAATATTTGTGCTTTTTTGCCACGTTTTGGAGCCCCTTCCTGAATTTCGAATCAGTTTCTTTTCAGGAGAAATTATTCAAATTTAAATCGTGCCAAATATCAGTCATTTAAATCACAATTAAAATCAGCTATTTAAATCACACCACCCTGCTCCTGGCTCTGTGTAGTGATGGTGGACGCTACTTCAAATTATTCAGTGTACGTCCAGGTACTTACAAATTACTCAGCTATATGCACTCTGTGATGATGGTATGCACTGCCTCTGTAATGAGATTGAATTATCTATATATCTAAGATAATTTGAGTGAAACAAAAGTAACTTCTCAGATATATCAATACCCTTCGGTACTGTGCTTCTTGCTTTGCCTCATGTAACACTATTGTTACATCCTTGTGTCTTCGAGTTTCATTGTTTTGAAAATTGGGGACAAAAATCAGTTTCTATTTGAGGAGCTCTAAAATAGGTGGAAAAGCAGATTTTCAGGCAGAAAAAAGAAGAGAGAGAGAGAGAGAAAGAAAGGACTTCTCACATTTAATATGAACACAAGATGACAAGTGGCTGTGCTGAATGCACATTGCTTATACATAGTTGTCCTGTACCCTTATGGGTGGCTGAAATTGCGCTTTGTCACGTTTATTTTCTGCGTTTTGGCCTAAATGAGGGTGATTCAGACAGGAGGGTAAAAATTGGTTTTACCGTATTTGACCCTAACACACAAAGCTCTCAGTATTATGCATTTCTCATTGTCCTATTTTTGCATGTTGTAGAAGTACATGTGTTTGACCTTCTGACACACAACAGCATAAAAGCCACATGTTGCATAAAAAACACTGTTCACTTCAACATGTTGTTTGTGTTTATGCAGAATGGAAAGAGGGTTCCCATTCCATGGCAGTTAACTTTGGCTGTGGTGTGTTGTCTGGAGTGCTGGCATCACTGCTTACCCAACCTGCTGACGTCATCAAGACACAGATGCAATTGAGGCCAGACAAGTTTGGAACAGTCTCGATGGCTGTGCTTTTTATATCAAGGGTAAAAATTTACAACTGTCATCTAAACTCTCCCGCGGTTCAGCTTCACAGTTGGGAATAGGCTCAAAAAACAGTCGCCGTCTGATTTTTCGGACTCAGCGGGGATCGCGCAAGAGTCCGAATAATCGAGCAGTCCGAAAAAACGAATTTCGCTTCAAAATAAACTTTACTAAGCCCTAGTAGGCTGGAAAAATTTGTTGATGCTTTCCTAAAGCGCTTCCAGCTCTGCCTGATGACATCAGGTTCTATTTCCCGAAGCGACATTTCGTCACTGTAAGTACACTGACAGAGCCACCACCGTCATCAAGTCCGCATGTCGGCTTCACCTAACGCATGCGTGCTTTAGGTGAAGCTCGCTTTACAGCGCTGTCGCGTGACTCGCGGGCGGACAGCACGTGCTGGGCCGTTGGCCAAAAACAAAGATGCAAAAGCGCTACGACAGACCTCTTCTACTCAGAGGAATGGGAAATGAACAATCATCACTGCCTATTTTTTTGCCTCAATATTTTAGTTGGTTGATTTCTTTTGATACGAATTTCAGATGATACCAATGTTTTCCGTCACCCCATTAGAGAAATTTGCGGGTTGGGCAAACAGAGTCCGAAATATCGAGCGACGGAGCTGCACGCCGTCCGAAATTTTGGACGTTCTTATACATCACCTCTATGGGACCCGTGGCCGTTCCGCGAACGAGTCCGAATAATCGAGCATGTCCGAAAAATCGGGGTCCGAAAAATCGGTCGGCGACTGTATAACGCATGTTACTACTGCAAGCTATAACGATGGAGATCTTTCCTAACTGTTGCACTGCCTTGCATCTCAGTCATGAAATATATTTGTGCCACATTCAAAACTAAACAAAATGTACACTACCATGCCAAGAAACCCACCACCTAACCTTAGGATGAATGGGTGAAACCTCTCCGTTGCAGGTAGCTGCGATAACACTGTTGACAACATATTTTGAAGCTCTGCCATTCTAGCTAGATGTGCACATAGAAGTGTCTCGATTAAACATATTTAGTAGAGCTGCATGAACTGCAAAAATTCCTAATCGATATGAATATGAATACTGTATAAGTAGTAATTGTTGTGAGGAACTGATTGGTGCGAAATTCGTGGGCGCTCTTTTCTTCGCGAATTTAAAGTTACACAAAATATTCGAACCAATGACAACAAAATATGTGAACGAAATATGTAAGACATTTGACCAAGGACGCTGAGGCAACTTATGTATGTGGTTTCATACGCTATTTCACTGATGTTCAGTTCTTCTCCGCTGCAAGTGGAGACAGTAGTTCAGCCTTCACGAATCCCGTGTAGATGTTGGCATTCCCTGATTCCATTAACTTGCTCGGATCGTCCAGCAAATGGGTTTAAGCACGCTGCCATGCGGATTGGCCTTTTGTAAAAGTTGCCACATCGCTATCGAGTGCCAATTCTACCCACGCGATGCGGTGACAAGAATGACTGGGGACAGAGCAAGTACCAGCAGAGTAAGGACCCCCTAATCGCAGCCCTCTCAGTCAGAAGGGGAACGAGGCAACGGATTATTACCCAGTTGTAATACCTTTTGTTCACTTCTTCCTGGGAGTTCAAGGTGGAGGGTGCCTGATGTAGAGTCCACGCACCGCGGTACCGCGAATATAAGGTTCCGCAAATAATTCCGTGATCCTGGCTACCTCACAAATTCACGAATTATTAAGCCCACAAATTCAACCACTTATACAGTATATCACGCACACTGCAAATCGAATTCAACCATTCACTAGAAGCTCAATTTGAAAGTTTTGAATATCTCACTTTGTAAAATTTTATAACTTTATGCTAGAGGTATGCGAATATTCAAAATTTCGAATACGAATCGAATATTTGCGATATTGGTATTCGTATTCGTATTCGAAAATTTGATATTCGAACTTTTCGAATATTCGATTTTTTTTTTTTTTTAATATCGCAGCAGCTTATTACCAAGCTGTTGCAGGCTGCGCACTGGCATTTGTACGTTGCAGCGACAAACATGCATAGTAGAAGAGCTGCAAAGCGACGCGCGGAGCTTCCGAGGTACGCTCGTTTGCGAATGCGTCGCTATACGTTCGGTAACCGAAACCGAAACTAGTACACAGTTGTGTGCGGAGCCAATTTTAAAGTCTGTCCCAGCGAAACCCGAGACCTCGTTACGTTTCATACATCGTCAGCACTGTCGCGGCTTTAGTGAATTGCTAACGAACTCTGAACATTCGTATGAGGCCTACAGTTCGGTTAAATTTCGGTTAAATATTGAAATTTTGTTGACGTTGAGCTGAACACCGCCATTCAGAGTCCCATTGCATGCACAGCCAAAACCTGCGTCGCGAATGAGTCTTTTTCGGTTTCAATTTGTGCTTGTCAGCGATATATGATAGAATCATGGTCGTGTGCGATGACGGCGATAATCGAGGAGTGGGAGGTGTTGATATTTCGACATAACTCCGGTGCTCTACAACCGTATGAAAGCGCCAACTAGGACGACAATAACGCTGCAGTCATTTGAAACTGCACTTACTGTTGTTATAGATGATAGCAAGACACATATATAGCCTTCAAGGGGCGTAAACAGGCCACCAAACATTTCAGAAATAATGATATCCCATGAAAGAACGCAGATCATAATACCCAAATATACATTTCGTTCGGCTCGTGCCAGCTCGGTGACCCATATAACTGCTTTCAAAGATGAGTAACCAGCGAGCCTCTTTCCACCACGCATACGTCACATGGCTACGTAGCGTTTTGCCATCCAATCGGGGAGCCGAGCTGCGCATATGATGTTTCAAATTACCAGCCAATAAACATACTTCATTATCAGCTGTGAGTCAGAGTGCTCAGTTTGCTTGTGTGAAACTACATTTTGCGCTGCGTGGTTCCGCAATTCAACGTCATGCCATATTTAACATATCCGGCTGTCGCAAACGTCAACAGTTGGGCTGCTATCACATGCGATTCGAACCCGGGTTCCTCCCAGTCACGACGTGACATGGTCAACACGCTAGCCACTGTCCCACACAAGCTGGTGACGCGATGCCGCGTGGCTCAAGCCAAAGTACGGCAGGCCAGTTGTCAGAACCATTCGAAGATGACGAAGATGTCCCATCGCGCACCTACCTAAGATTTCGGAACTGTGGTCCCGGATATTCATTCGCGCTCGTGGTGTGCTGCGTGCTACTGCCCAGAAAACATAGTGCGCGTATGATACCTAAATTAAACTCATTTCGTTTTCACTTAGAGGCTGTAACTGTTCAGATTTTGAACAGAAGAGGATTCACGTTCATCTAGTCCAATTAGCATTTGAAATAAAATCATACGTGGAACACTCGATCGTAATTGGTGAGGAAAGCGCTACGTCAAAATGGGGGGGGGGACGTAAAGTTAGCGCGCGGGGTGGAGCTAAAATGCGAAAGAGTGCAGTGAATATTTCATTCGTATGCAAGCACCTTTTGTTTTTGAGCGTCAGTAATTGCAAGGAGTTTTCACTGCCTTAGTTTCAATAACATAACACAAAGAAACGGGCTCCTTGTACCTGTTTACGGCCCCTTTAAGCCCGACCTTCATGGAGCAATTTTGCTCGCGACTCACGCGCGTCGCCGTCGGCGCGACAAAGTTTGAGGCCCGCGCGTAGATTTCTGCCGTGAAATGAAAGGAGCGCTGAACACGAACGTTGCGGAAACAATCACACGTGATACAACCATGCAACATTGTCGAGGATCGCAGTTTTGCTGCGCTATAATGCATGAGGCCGTTCCAAACTATGCATTACCGTCAGTAACGATTTTCTCATGCGTGACGTCACGCGTGAGAGCAGTGAAACCGTGCAGTTTCTCGCCTTCACTACAAATGTGAAAGGCATTGTCAATGCAAGAAGAGACCACTTGCCACCATCATTTTCCTTCTGAGGTGCTCATCACTAAATCATCCCATACTCTGAACATGTCATAGCTCTTTACTTCCATTCTACTTCTTTATTTTCATTCTCATTACTTCCATTCTGTCTGTTTCACGAGCACTTTACAATGCCAACACAGGTGTTCACTGTTCATGAAAGATTTTTGAAATGAAAGTTTTTTCTTGCGGTTTTCAGCTTGCCTCATGAGAACAGCACACTGTTTCATTGTAAAAACAATTTTACTGTACATGTGCATATAAGCATGTATGCCCTATGCTAAGCCAATACATTAATACATATTCCTCATTAGCACATGGGACATTTTTCTAAGGATCAGCAGCACACAACTGTGACGATGCTTGTTTTCGGGGCTTAATTAACTTAATTAGCTCTTAGAAGCCGTTATCCTATGACGTGATATTCGATATTCGATTCGTATTAGAAAATTTCAATATTCGCACACCTCTACGTTATGCCCATTAGGAGAGCTGCTACAAACTACGAATAATCCAGAAGATGTGGGCTTGAGTCCTGCAGCTGACTATCCTTTTCAGTGGCTTCCTTTCATTACGAATACTTCCTTCTGTTACTGTATGCAACTCTAGAAGCCGTGAATACATTTCTTGGGACCTGTAATGTACAGTGTACAGTGGGACCTATAATGACCCGTAATGTAAGCATGTGAAACCTTTCGATCGCTTGTGGGAGTATGCTTCGTGTGAACCACTCTAGGAACATATTTTGAGCACAATTACAAGCTGTAACACAGGAAGGTTAGTTTTACTGGCAAGTAGTAACCTGGCAAAAGGCTGTTCTTTCGGGACAACTTCAGCAATCAGTTCACAAAATCCATGATCTTTCGTGACAGTGAATGAGTAGTGGTGGATAGAAATAATTTTTGCAACATTAGAGTCCCCAGAGGGCTACCATCACACGGGAATCAATCTTCTAGCACTTCACAGTTTGGTTATTTCTAAGGCCCTCTGTTTTCTGCTGCGGCAAATTCGAAATTCCGCGGCACTGACTCGTAAATTCTGCGATTTTCCGCGGCGTGCAGCGAACATCTGCTTGAAATGGGAGACACTTTCTTTTATTGGATAATGTGGGAACAAAAAATATGTTATAAAATTACAGATTCAAAGCACTGTTGTGGCTCAGCATTACATACATGATATCTTGTGTTCTCATCTGATGCGATCTGTCGCCTGAAATCATTTTACACCTGCTGAAAGATCTTTCAGCATCTACAGAGTTCATAGCAACTTTATAGGAAGGAGTTTACAATACATGCCCTAGGGAAGTTTATTATTAAAAGTCAACTTCTTGAAGGCAACTTCCCAGATATCAAATCAAAATCCCCCACTGCTAAACTGCATACGGGAGGGACGCCGCCCATTGCTCAAGTGAAGTATACACAATAAGCTTGGGCTAATGTTATCCTAAGCTAAACTACAATCTGTCTGTTTTGTCCTGCAGCATAAACAATTTCGTAAAGCAGGCTCCAATTTCGTAGGGGCGGCTTCACCTCATGCAGGGAAGCGTCAGGTGAAGCCCACTTTCGGGAGGTGTCGTTCGTATTCTGCAAATAGTCAAATTATCCGGAAACCCGAATATTGGGTATTTCGATTCGCGAATCGTATACTTAGAGTGATTGATATTCGATTCGAATTTGAGAACTCTAATATCCACAGACCCCTAAAAATAAAGGATTCTGTGAACCTCTGTGCCAAACGAAGGATTCCGCGATTAATTCAGAATTCCGCGAAATTTCGCGGAATCACGGAATCGCGGAAAACGAAGGGCCTTAGTTATTTCCAACGGATTCTTTGCGCTTGAAAGTAACCCATTTCATGCCTTCATATCTTTTACCAACACCACAATAGTGTAAGTGAAGGAAATTCTCTTCGCGACCCAGGTGCATTAATACCGTGCCGACACCTGAAACACAATGACGATGATGAAGATCGAGTGGATGACTTTTTGGCTCAGCATAAATTAAATGTGTTGCCACTCTTATTGCACAACATGTTTCACTACAGTAAAACGAGGTTCAAGATGACCACACTTTAGTTCGTTAAATAGAATAATTCGTTAAATCGAACTTGTATAGCAAAAATTGTCCAGGCTCTGACTCTTACAGCACATTCTAGGTTACATCGTTTTGTCACGAGTCTGGCTTAAAAATATGAAGAATACTCTTATTCTTGAATATCATACCAAGTTTTATTAATACAAATACCATCGCCATATTTACAGGGGCATACAAAAAAATAAGTTTTGCCAGAACCGTCCTTTCTGATGCAAGCACAGAACATTTGTAATTCGGATAGCAACGTCGCTTTTCTTTTTGCCCTTGAACGTGGCATCGATTATTGCATGTTTCTTGTTAACTGACAAAGCATTTATTTTTCGGACTGCACTAATCGCAAAGTACCACAGGAAACAGACCAAAATACAAAGTGAAATGGGAGCGACCATGTGGCTCCCATAACAAAAGCGATGAGATGAATGTTCGATCTGCCGATTACGTCATCCCACATGACAACGTCAATAACCAATAACAACACTGTGACATTGATGTTCCCTCACATGGTGTGCGGAACTCCTCCTGCCTCCCTCACCTTTCTCACTCCCCCTTGGGGAGCGGTACATGCAGGCTTCTTGTCAGGCTTCTTGTGCTGTAAGCTACATGCTGAATGAAGACACTTCGTTAAATCAAGCGCAGAAATGCGTTGGCCTTTATAGAGAAGCATATGTTCAACAGAAATTGTACGTTGAATAGAGGATTTCGGTAAATCGACGTTCACTCTATCGAGGTTCAACTGTATGTGAATTTTTGCGGCTGCCTCGGTCTCATCCACAACGGTGATGCCCACAAACGCTGCAAACAACTCGGTCTCGCCCACAAATGTGCTTCACCACATTTTGGGAACGTTTGCAAAAGTATTTGAAAACTGTTACCAGAATTACCTGCGAATACTGTTCAGATAGCATTACCTGTTTGATTCAAATGTAAAGCTTGAAATATTTGCGCAGCTCTAATGTCTAGGAACACTATTATATACATGCTGTGCGATGGTCAAGTGTCGCAAATGGTCACACATCTCCTATAACTGCTGAATTTTCCATTGTAACGTGCTTATATAAAGTCTATTTGCAGCAATGGTTTTGCCATTGCAGCATACCTAAGCAGTCTAAGAAAAGCTGGGCAGGACTATGGAAGTTTTGAAAGTGCTGCTGGATTTCTCTGATGAGTTTTCAAATTTTATCAACAGGATTATGGAGTAATTGGGTTCTTCCAAGGCCTCGTTCCTCGAATGCTGCGGAGAACCTTAGTGACGGCCATGGCTTGGTCATTCTATGAACGGGTAAGTTACCTTCTGTTCCTGTGTGGTGACGTCTGTTCTTCTTTTTGTGTATGTCAGCTACTTGCTTGTGTCCCGCAGTGTTGTGTCCTTGCTTTTGTTTTGTTTTACAGACTGTTGTGTCTTCTTGACGTTGCAAATTGTCATGTGGAACGTGCCATTCTAGTGACCAATGCAGGTAAACTGTGTCTGCAACTCTTTGTAGGAGCAGTGCCTTCTTGCATGTGGAACTACTGTATTTACAGTCTAACCTCGTTAGAACGAAACACAATACAGTCAAACCTCGTTACAACGAAACGCGATACAGTCGAACCTCGATATAACGAAACCCACGGGGACTGCAATTTTTTTCGTTGTATCGAACATTTCGTTGTACCGAATTGAAGGTCACGGATCGCGACCTTTGCGAGGGCGCGTGCTGTACATCAGCGTCGATAACTCCCGCTACGACGCGGAAAAGTTTTTCGTGAAGAATGAACACAACTACAAATACAGCGCCAAAGTGCACATACGGTATTTTATTCTTGCGTCATTCAAATAGCCGGTTATACGCGTCTGCGTCGTGCCTAGAAGACGCGGTGTCACGCATTGTTCGTACGCCGCCGAAGCCTCCGCAGCTTTCTCCATATCGTGTTGCGATCTCCCGCAAACCTTCTACGTCTATGACAGCGCGTTTTCCGTAAGGCTCTCCGTTGCTACGGCATGTTTGTCCCCGTCAAGAAAATCATCTATGCTGATTTCGTCATTTACGCCGCCACGCGAACGAAGCGTTTCCCACGCGCGCGATGCAGAGCCGTTTATAGGGAGAGTTTGGCCATTAGGAGGAGTCTAACTTAAAGCGCGTCATGCGACGTCACGGCTGAACGACCTCCCTCGTCGTGCTCTATTGTTGTCCCGTCGTCAGCTGGTCGCCGACGCCATATTGATGCTGACCGTTGTTTACAATCCACGGAGAGTCCTTCGATTTCGTCCTTGAACTCTTTCAGTTCGGCAACAAAGACCCCTTATCACTGGTGCGAGTGGGTCATGAGCCGGTTATTCCTGTAGATTACATTCAGCGCGACCACGAAGCTGTGGACTAGCTGGAGGACAGCATCAATATGGCGCGGACTAGACGGCTGATAAGCGGATTCCGCTCCGATTCAGGCTTTTTGGGCGGTGCAACGATGACTCTGACGTCAAAATAGGCTCCACCCATGAGGCGGCAAAAGATCAAAGAATGGCCAAACTCTCCCTATAAATGGCTCTGGCGCGATGGCGCCTTGCGTCTCGTGCTCGTTTTAGTTGGCTGCAACCGGACAGTTCAAAACAAGCGCGAAAAGGAGAAGCCTCGGAAGAAAATCCCTAACCTTCCAATGACTCAGACTTCCTTTTGTAGGCACCAGATTCCTCCCGACCCTAATCGCGCGTGCCATCTTTCGCCGCGGGAACAGGACGCTGCTTGCGCCCTTTGTTTTGAAGTTGCTTTGGGGTCATAAACCTTATCTCGTTCTTTCGCTGTATCGAGGCGGCGGCTAAAAAGTGTTTCGTTGTACCGGGAGTTAAAATACATTGATCTCTATGGCGCTCTGCCGGGGAATCAAAATTATTTCGCTCTATCGCGAATTTCGTTATATCGCGTTTCGTTGTAACGAGGTTTGACTGTATAACGAAATTCGCGATAGAGCGAAATAATTTTGATTCCCCGGCAGAGGGCCATAGAGGTCAATGTATTTTAACTCCCGGTACAACGAAACACTTTTTAGCCGCCGCCTAGATACAGCGAAAGAACGAGATAAGGTTTATGACCCCAAAGCGACTTTAGGGTCATGAAAACAAAGGGCGCAAGCAGCGTCCTGTTCCCGCGGCGAAAGATGGCAAGCGCGATTAGGGTCGGGAGGAATCTGGTGCCTACAAAAGGAAGTCTGAGTCATTGGAAGGTTAGGGATTTTCTTCCGAGGCTTCTTCTTTTCGCGCTTGTTTTGAACTGTCCGGTTGCAGCCAAGTAAAACGAGCACGAGACGCAAGGCGTGTGGGAAACGCTTCGTTCGCGTGGCGGCGTAAGTGACGAAATCAGCGTAGATGATTTTCTTGACGGGGACAAACATGCCCTAGCAACGGAGAGCCTTACGGAAAACGCACTGTCCTAGACGTAGAAGGTCTGCGGGAGATCGCAACACGATATGGAGAAAGCTGTGGAGGTTTCGGCGGTGTACGAACAATGCCTGACACCGCGTCTTCTAGGCACGACGCAGACGCGTGTAACCGGCTATTTCACGCAAGAATAAAATAGTATATGTGCACTTCGGCGCTGTATTTGTCGTTGTGGTCATTTTTCACGAAAAACTTTTCCGCGTCGTAGCGGGAGTTATCGACGCTTATGTACAGCGCGCGCCCTCGCAAAGGTCGCGATCCGTGACCTTCAATTCGGTACAACGAAATGTTTGATATAACGAAAAAAATTGCAGTCCCCGTGGGTTTCGTTATATCGAGGTTCGACTGTATAACGAAATTCGCGATAGAGCTAAATAATATGGATTCCCTGGCAGAGGGCCATAGAGATCAATGTATTTTAACTCCCGCTACAATGAAACACTTCTTAGCCGCCGCCTCGATACAGCGAAAGAACGAGATAAGGTTTATGACCTTAAAGCCAACTTTAGGGTCACGAAAACAAAGGGCGCAAGAAGCGTCCTGTTCCCGCGGCGAAAGATGGCACGCGCGATTAGGGTCGGGAGGAATCTGGTGCCTACAAAAGGAAGTCTGAGTCATCGAAATGTTAGGGATTTTCCTTCTGAGGCTTCTCCTTTTCACGCTAATTTTGAACTGTCCGGTTGCAGCCAAGTACAGGACGAAGGTAACAGCAAAGAGCACGAGACGCAAGGCGCCATCACGCGCTTGTGGGAAACGCTTCGTTCGCGTGGTGGCATAAGTGACGAAATCAGTCTAGATGATTTTCTCGACGGTGACAAACATGCCGTAGCAACGGGAGACGCACTGCCATAGACGTAGAACGTTCGCAGGATCACAATACAATATGGAGAAAGCTGCGGAGGCTTCGGCGGCGTACGAACAATGCGTGACACCGCGTCATCTAGGCACAATGCAGGCGAGTATAACCATGTATTTCACGCAAGAATAAAATGCCGTAGGTGCCCTTTGTCGCTGTATTTGTAGTTGTTGTCATTTATCACGAAAAACTTTTCTGCATCGTAGCAGGAGTTATCGACACTTATGTACAGCGCGCGCCCTCGCAAAGGTCGCGATCTGTGACCTTCAATTCGATACAACGAAATGTCCGATACAACGAAAGAAATTGCGGTCCTCGTGAGTTTCGTTATATCGAGGTTCGACTGTACTTACAAAATTAATGCATCCCCCACTTGTGCGTGCAATAATTGTACTTTATAATAGTCTATATTGCTATATTATAGCACTCTTGCTCAGTGATGGGAAGTATTTGATGTAACAAGTTATCAAATACAAGGGTCCATAAAGAGATTCCCAAAAAATCTAAGTTCTCAGTGGAGAATGGCTCACAAGCTGGCATATTATCTGAAATGAATTTTTGCCATATTGCATTCAACGCAGGCACATACACACACACACACAAAAAAAAGAAACATCGAGCAGTCGCCCAACACACTTCCTGCAAGCAGACTGACGTCACTTACATCCTCTGCTCACTCCAAGGTAGTGCCAAGCTAGCCCGCCAGTAGCCAAGGTCACCTGCTTTTGACATCACAGCCAGTTTCTCAGTCATGCCGGTAGCGGTTGCGTCGAAGCAGGCAACTCTTTGGGCCGTGGTTTTTAGTTAATATCTCGGTTATTCTAACCATTGGTGGTTTCATACTCCACATGGTGAATGGATTAGGGGCTAGGAATGCATTACATAATATGCTTACATTACATATGCTTGCAGAGTTTTTCGGAATCTCTTCATGATCCTTTTAATTACAGTTTTGAGCACTTGTACTTTACTTTAGATACCTTTCAAGCTGTGTACGTTGTACTGTACTTAAAAGTACTTTTTTTGCCTACCCTCCTGTCAAGTTTTCAAGTACACTACTGGGGCTGTTCTCTCTTGACTTCAGTCTTTCTTCCCAAAATTATGCCTTCTTGCCTATGGTATGCAGAGATCAGAACCAGAACATAGCACACTGGCCTAATGGATCACTCAGGATATAATAATACCTTGCACTAGCACAGCACAACGCAGCTGTTTACACATGTGCATATAAATGCAACTTATGACATTTGGTTGAGTTCATATTCACGAATACAGAGCAAAGCAGCAGGGCTTCATAACTAGCACGTGCCAGAAACGCTTGCTAACGTGTTGCTAAACCATCAAAACGTAATTATCTCCTCACTTATTGCAACCAGCAGACGGTAAAATGCTAAGTGACATGAACTAAATTTTCACTTTCACTTTAAAGTACCTTGCCTAGTGCTTTGTAACTTTACTTTAAGTACATTTGCAGTGTGGTATTTCCTGAACCGCATAGTTTTACGTCGAGCGCAAATCCTTGTTTGTTGAGTTTTGTTGTTTGGTGAATGCACGTGAGCTGAAATAAGCGGTTCTAGCAGAGTGCAGGAAAGGAGGTTGAACCTAATCTTCTATTCTGGCTGTACGAGACCGGACATCAGATGTCCTATGCTCTCTCTTGGATGTACAGTAAAATCTCGTTAGTTCGACCCCCGTTAATTTGGAATTTAGGATAATTCGGCTTCTCCCGTTGGTCCAGTCAAAACTACCATGTATTTCTATGGCAGGAAACTCTCATTAATTAGTAAAAACATTCAGCAGGCTCCGCATAATTCGGATTTCGGGCCGGACTATCGGCTGTCACCAATGCGAAAAAGAGGGGCGCATTAAACTCCCATTCAGTCCCACCCGGAAAATCGGCTGTCGCAAACGCGAAATTGAGCGGCGCAAGCTCCCGTCGAGAGAGGTCATCACCCGATCTCCTTCTCTCTCCATCTCTTATTGCACGCGCGCTGCCCTTCCTCGCTGCTCCTCGTGGCGTTCGTACCTCAATGGGAGCGTTCGGACTGGACATGGCCATGCTTACTCACGCAAAATGGGGAAAATACGAGGTGAAAGACCTTGCGACGAAAGTGGAAATCCTCAGATCCTTGAAGGACGGGCTCTCTCGGCAAGAAGTAATGCGGAAGTTAGGAATTAAGCGGAGCACACTGGGGACTTGCGTCAAAAACGAGGCGCAGATCCTCCAAGCTCATGAAACTGAAAAGTTTCAAGGAAAGAGGAAGAGGTTCTTCATCGCTGCTTATCTACAAGTTGAGGATGCACTTCTTAAGTGGATAACCAATGCTCGTGATGCAAAACTACCGCTCAGTGGACCTCTGATATGTGCCCAAGCCGAAAAGGACGCCGGAGCTGAAGGATGCCGTTGAGGCCCTAGCCACCCTAGAGAACTTCATCTACGGCGGGGGGCGATGGCGCTTGTGCTGAGGAACTGCTTGCAGGTACCCGTAAACTCGTTATTCGTGTGCAAACATCTGGGAAACAGGCAACTATTGACCAGTTTTTTCAGAAATAAACCTGTTTGAGTGCAGCGCATGTAGAAAGAAGTAAAGACTAGCGTTTTTGGGCGTAAATTCATTATTTCGGAAACCCCGATAATTCAGATTTATTTTTGCGGTTCCTCGAAATCCGAATTAACGAGATTTTACTGTATCTTGCTTTTCCTTGAAGCAGCGCGGGTTTGCAAACTCTGTATTGCAAGACCCCAACAGAGGTCATGGGCACAGGAAGTTTCATGGCAGCCAAGCAGTGACCAGCTACAGGTGGGCATACGATTTGACTTCACGGTGACATTGACATGTACACAAGATAGCAGATGGAACTTCAGTCCATCACCTGGAGGAGCTCAAAGGCAACAACTACCTGACATGGCATTATAAGATGATGATCTTCCTCAAAACCAAGGGGTCTCTGGTCAACAATTGAAGTTGAACCTCAAGTCGATGCAGGTGCTAGGCGTCATTGAGAGAAGAATGAGATGGAAGCTATCAATGTGATGGTACAGGCACTGTCCAGTGCACAGACACGTTACATCATCAACCAGACGTCTGCAAAAGGCATCTGGAAGAAGCTCGAAGACTCAAATAGAGGCAGAGTCCTCGAGAAGAAAATAATCCTCAATTGTCACTTGAACGGCATTAAATGGAATAAAGGGCTAAGAAGTTTAGGTGAGACACTGGAAGATGCTGAGATAGCTGCTATCGTTATTCAGAGCTTACCGAAGTTCTACTACGGTGTAGCCCGAAGGTTTGATGTATGCGCCATGACTAACATTACCCCCGACAAAATGAAATACGCTTTTACAAGAAGAGCAACGTCAGAAGGAAATACACTGCACTACTGTGTTGAAATGTGGTAGTTGTCTGTCGTTCTATCCTTGACTGCTTGTGTTTCACTATGTCAGAAGGAGGATTCTGTTGACGAAGCAGCATGTAGAGCTAGAGGGCAGTCAAAAGTCTACCCACCGGAAGGAAACACATATAAATGCTGTAAGTGTGGAAACAGTGGCGTCACTAGGGAGATGCGGAGAGTGCGGTCCGCACCGGGTGAAGCGACGGAAGCGGTGGCGCGCCGCACCAATACTGCCACTTCCTCCCGTTCTCTGTGGCACGATGATGCCAAAAACAACATGAGCAGCCTTCTACGAGGCATTCCTTCCGTTTGGAGAATGCCATCGGAGGAGATGTAACTATTGAACGAGACTGGACTGATAACAGGATGGTAGCGCGTCTTCACTAGAGACATGGACACAATGAAATGCGATCTGCCACGACCTGCAGCCACGGATGGTCACGTCGCGAAACGCGTGTTATGGGCTGTCTAATTCTTCAGGAATGCGTTTGCGCAGCTTTTAAAGGTGAATGAGAGAAGAAAAGTCAGAGGCCCCAATTTTCCGTGAGGTTGGAGGGCACGTTCGTACAATTTGGAAACCGAACGAAATTTGGGAGTCTCCTGGATCATCCGGGAGAGTTGGCAGGTATGTCAATGGGATATAGCTTAATGCACATAAGCCAGAGGATGTTTCTCCTCGCATCAATGATGTGCCATCGTGTGATACTCGGAATGTGCGTGACCCATTCCTCATTAAAGTGAGCAGTAGAGTGAAGCACTTTCATTCCACAATAACAGTAAACTTCACTTCACTTTCATCATTTTTTCACGCATGATGCGAGGTGCACCGCTTGAAAAGCAATTGCCCGAAAAATAAGAAACTGTATGTTTCACCTACACTTTCTCCTTTCTAACTAATGCGACTATTTTTCTTGCAGATCACAGCTGGTTTTGCATTGAAGTAATATCGGGAAGATGAAATGCGTGAGCACCCAACTGCGAGTGGCAATCATCATCCTGGAGCCTTCTGCTTTTACCCTGCAGAGTTACAACTGTCGCTATTACACTGAAGTTTTTGAAGACCACTGGTCTACATGCAAAGCAGTACCGAGGCCTAGTATTCTTGTAAATATAATGGTACGTTTTGATATCGTTTTCATGAACATGGCGAGGCAACGTTGTGCCTTATGGTATACTACCTGCATGTAAATATGATATTGTTGGAAGTTATGATCTCAAAAATAAAGTTACTACTATTTGGATTGCTCACGTGCAGGCGTTGCTACTACGGTAAACTTCCGTTAATTTGACTTGGGTTAACTCAATTTTTCATTAATTTGTTTGTGTAAAGGTCTTGGATAGCAGGTGTACATTTCTACAGGTAAAACAAAGAATAATTAAACTACAGAGGCAGTCCTCCTGGGATATCTCAGCCTGGCCACATATACATGCATGCAAATTTCCATTGTGCACAAGAGCTGAAGTGTTGGGCAGTAGTCTCCTATGAACAGAAAAGAAAACGATGGAGAATCAGAGTACCGCAAAAACCTTTATTGTTGATGTGTCCCTAATTTTTGTAAAGTCTGCAAATTGAAAAATACGCATTCACATCTTGTGAGGGTGCACAAAAATTTTGAGCAAGAATTGAGCTTTCTAAACTATGTTGCAATCGCAAACCTCATTTTCACAGTTGGTCTTGCAGGGTACAAGTAAGCGTTTTGACTACTTTATAGCTTAAGCATGTCCAATGCCTTTTTTCTCAAATGTGGTATGGTAGCCACAGTTGCTTCACGGTGCTAACGCGGAATAAAAATAAAGAACCAGAACAAATGCAATATGCGAATTTGTGGCTTATTACAAAGTTGTCAACACAAATTGTAGCATTCAGAATTTACGGTATTTATTGGCCTCAAATTTGTGCCCTGTGCTTCATCCACAAAAAAGTGGGCCCACAAAATTAAAGGTTCTACAGTACTATTCCTTTTAAAGTCTGTTTCCCTCGTACAGTGTGTTGTAAATGAAATCGTTAAGTCTGAAGTCTGCACACGTATACATCTACATATTTAGTGGTGTTGCTGTCAGTGAAAATTCAAAAAAAAAGTAAATGAAAAAATTCAAAAAATTGTGGTGGAAAACAATGCTATTTACCCTGATAGAAGCGCTGAAAAACAGACACAAGGTAGTGAGGAACCACACACACGCATGTGTACACACATACATACCTACGTACTTACATTGGGTGATGATGAGGTGGACAATTCACCGCCACCGTGGCGGTACACTGCCCTATTGCTCATTGGGAACAGATGAGGGGATGATGATGGGGGGGAGCACTTTTACATGCAGGAAGTGCTGTTTCAACACTGGTTTATTAATCTTATTGGCATGCCCGTTTATAGAATCCTAGATATGCATGTTTTTATTTGTAGCGCTAGTGCCTCCAAAAGTTTGCCCCGCACACAGAAATCAGGAATGGCTCTCGCATCTCACCTCTTTGGATTTGGCCCTTATCTTAACACTATCTAACTCTGCATTGCATCTGCAGCTGCGGATGTGATTTGCTAAGGTATGCTTTCTTGTCCTAACCCTATATATACTATGTTCTGTAAAAAAAAAAAAGAGGGGGGGGGGGGGGTATGAACCTAGCAGTGTAGCCAATATACTATTTCCAACATGTGAGAGGGATGTCGTTTACACATTCTGATTTGCATCCCACAAAGGACTCCTTATGCTTATCTGACATCTCATCTCCCCAGGTTTCTTAAGTTCCTGTCAAAAACCATCTGTACGCTAAACAGACGTGCTGACTTTTGTAATCTATGCGAGGCTCTGTATAAATAAGGCACGACACTAGCTTTTTAAGTTGTTCAATGATAATTGGGTTGGGTTACCCGCATGTATTAAAAGGGCAACACAAACGCTGGAGGCAGCCAGAAGTCTTGACCTCTGAAACCTGGTGAACTATAGCTTAAAACGGATACCCATCTAGTGATGGCAGGATCACATCAAGGTTGCCTCAGCAGTCATCTCTGTCTGCACTCTCATGGTTGAGTTCATATGTGTGGCCATAGAACATAGATATAAAGTCACGACAAGAGAGGGCATATTAGGAGATCACGTACGTAGCTGTGGATGTGATGCAGAGTTAATGTTTTAGATAAGGGGCAAACTCAAAGAGAAAGAGATATGGGAGGCTTTCCTGATTTCTGAGGCTGGGGCAAAATGTGCAAGGTGTGCATCTGTAGTGCCACAAAGTAAAGAATGGGTCTATCTAGTGTTGTGTAAAGAGGCATGCCTGCCAGTTGAATAAACCAGTGTTTAAAGTGCTCTCACTGTGTGTGTGTTTGTCCCTACCTTTTTATGTATTTTTTGTTTGTATTTTTTTGCACTTCTATCAAGGCGAATAGTTACCAATGGGCTCAGTGAGATGTGTTACATCTCATTTATAGTTCATTTCTGTTTCTGCTTAAACATGCGAGCTGGAGATGTGTGGCTCAGCCTTACTATGATGCTATGCTATGATGCAATTTGCAAAAGCGTTTTTGCTCCCTTAATCAAACTGTGTGTGCTTGGCCACTTTTATGTGATTTGTAGAGGATTAAGTTTGAACTGTTTCTCTGTACTGTTGGAATTTGTTACTTGTTAAAGTACTGAGATGAACTGGTGAAAGCCTGACAGGAGACTGTTGGTTATTGTGGCGGTACATATTTAAAGTTTTCGGTTTCTTTAATAACGCAAGAATTAACGTTATTCTATACGAAAATAAAATTGGGCGTGTTGTATTGTTTGCTAACAAGAAATGGTGCTTTCAAGCAGTTATGTAATAACACTGTATGCATGTGTATGTATAAAGTGTATGCATGGTGTGCACAGACCCGTTAAATCATAACCCCACACTTGATTAATGCACCGTTACGTGATATGAACAGCAAAACATTTGTGACTATGCTGCTGCTTTTTTAATTCAGAACTACATATTTACCCTCGTAGCATCACTCCGATTTAAAAAATCAGTATTCATTCAATTTTGCCAAACAAAATTTTGTATACTGTACAACTAGCTATTTTGGGAAGAACCTAATATTCACAAATTTTCCTAGCATGATTTATCTACATTAAAATCTTGCCAAATATTCCTAACGTCAACAGAGAAGCACGAACATTGCTATTTCCAACAACTGAGACACTGAGTGCAATGTATATTCTAGGACCCCTCATTATTTTACAACGTTGAGCCTACTTTGGCATCATTTTTTGCATCCGGGCAGAAATTCCTCAGATCCCGACATCAGTTCATCATTCCACACTCGTTCTTAATGCCTGAATATAATCTTGAGCATGTAGGCAAACTTCACTGAGGAAAGGTTGGCTAGAGATGAGTGTTGTGGAAGCACCGACAATTTTGGATGCCCTGGCGAGGCTCCAGAGTTTGTGCAACTGCTCTGAATGTCCAGCACGAAATAATCCCAAGCCTCCATCCAAATTTGTAAACCCTGAAGACAGAGAAATTTCCTCTTTACACAGTATGCCATCAGTAAACATTATGACCAGCTCCCATGGCATAGTGGTTAGGATGATCGCTTTCCACGCCAAGAATGGGAGGTGACGCAGGTTCATGTCCCAGCACCAGCTGTGCTGTGTAATGTTTTCCCTGGATATTCCAGGCGAACGTCGGCAGTTCCCCCTTAAGTTGGCCCAGGATGTATACTATCCCCCCCCCCTTTCTGCTGTCCTCTCTCGATCTGTCCACGTGTGTTGGCCACTCAGAGCCACGGTTTCTTCGTGGCACTACTACAAAATTATATTTTAAAAAAAGAAAGGAAAGTAAACGTTGTGTGAAGAAACTGACACGCCTTCAAAGGTTACAACAAGGTAGGCAGCATCTTGCACACACTCAGATTTTTTTTCTCCTTGTATAGTATTGCAGGTATCTCCCTTGTTCCCCACCCCACTCCTTACAGGCTGGTGCTTTTAGATATGAGAAGACTACCTGCACCACGCCACCTGTACCTGATAGGAAGCGTTCTGTACAATCCCAATCCAACTATTAAAAGAGCACTCAAAATCTGCTGTACAAACGGATAAGGAACCACCCTAAGAGTCCTTTCGGTACTCCTCTAGCTGGCGGTACACAGCGTTCCCGGCTCATCCATCCTCGTCTGCCCAACGAAGCTGCGAGAGCTGTGTACTAGTCGGGTAGGGAAGTCAAAGAAATACCTAAGCGTCCCTTACGGTTCTTCCTAATCTTCCATCACACCCGAGGGTGACCTCGCAATTTAAAGCCGGATACATGAGTGAAAATGCATTGCTGCGCTGCTGTGCAAGAAATACGTCGCAGGCCACAAGTGTCGAAGCGGGTTTTTCTGTTCAGCAGTGTCCGAGTTGTTTCGCTGAAGGATTTTAGTGAAACATCTATCTACAAAGCTTTCCACTGAGCTAAAGAATCGTCTCATCCTGTGTTCGTCCTGGTTTTTCCCTCAAACTCGAGGCTATGCCAACATCAAGTTGACACCAGCTAGCTTGAAAAGATGGCTAGGAAGCAAGCCAGCTGGTGAAATTGATGCATAATGTAAAACCCCGAGACTATAGGGAACACGAGGGGACAGACACAACACTAAGTCTAAAAAAAAACAACAAGAAGCAGAGGTGGGGTATATGGGACGAAGCTTGCATGAGGATATGTCAGTGCCAAAAGATGGCCAGGAAGCAAGCGAGCTGGTGAAATTGATGAAATTAAGACTTCATGTTGTGTCTGACCCTTCGTGTTCCCTAGTCTCGGGGTTTTACATTATGGCTTCCTGCTCCTTCTGTGCCACGATCTACACCATACTAGAGACCTGGACAACTTGCGATCGCCTATCGGAGAGCCGGGTCATGGGATAGTTGCGGTAGTGGCCACTGCAAGCGCCACATAGCATTATTGGGGAGAGGGAATGACACTGTCACTCTTGATACCGTCTTTCGTGCTAGTGCTACACAGGCTGTTGCTAAGCGCCCGCTACGCTTATTGCTTCGTCGTCGTCAACACAGCCTACCATGTATTGCCGCGGATTCGGCAAGTCACGTGGTAACGAATAGTGCGAGCTAGCGCCAAATCCCATAGCCAAGCGGCGATTGTCCGAACTACTACCCCGGTGCTGGGAGCTTTGCGGATGGCCAGGTCTCTAGTATAGTAGTAGGTCGTGTTCTATGCTACGTTCTGGCTGTCTTGTCTACCCAAAAATATTCCAGAAGCCAGGAGAAGTCATGATCAGAAAACAACGAAATTGCACACCGGCTTGACGCAACAATTTCGAAGTGTTCGCCGACCTGGTTAAGTAATCCGCTGGTTGCGGTCGCCTCTTATTTTGCTTTCACTGATGATGTCCCCCGCATGGGAGACGAAACATCTGCATTAAAATTGTTATTTGTTGCGTCAAGCCGGTGTGCAATTTCGTTGTTTTCTGTCTTGTCCATAGAAAAATCATGCCGGAAGTGAAGCTGAAAAGATGCCCGACACGCCACCTACTTCCTCCTTAATCAAAACCAGTTAAAATGGCGTCAGGTGATGTGGAATTTGGGGTGAAAGCATTTAGTAAGATGCTTTTACATTGCCTTAAATACCCACACAGTGCTGTGAACGGTGTTCTGCTAGCGGACGACCACCGAAAATCTGGCGACACTTTGCTTCACATAGTAGACAGCATTCCTCTCTTCCATCAGTGCTTAGGACTGACTCCGATGCTTGAAGTCGCTCTCGTCCAAATTGAACAGCATTGCAAGAACGCCGGTTTGGTTATCGCTGGATACTACCAGGCTAATGAGCACCTTCGAGATAACACACCTGATATCACGGCTCATCGCATTGCAGATAAAATTGCTGACAACTACGCGGATGCATGTCTTGTGATGTTGGATAATCAACGTCTGTCTGTTGATTGTGACCAGAAAGATGGGTTGGTTATGGTGTTCGGCTGCCACGACAACCGCTGGCGTGAACGTGGCTTCCGACTTGTAGAAAAAACCCTCAGTGTTACCTCTTCACTGCTTCGTGCGAAGTCGTACCGAAAATTGACGGACTTTGATAACCATTTGGACGATATTACTCGTGATTGGAGCAACAAGGGCGTCAACGACGATATAGCTCGTTGTCTTTAAAAGCACTGTTGCAACCGCGAAAGTGATTTCAGCTTCCCTTTCCATTCGTGTACAAATGTAATATCTTTCTATTTGCAACATCGGAGCTGTACACATTAAAATGCAAGTAGTCTCATAATCACTTATGCCCATTCTATTCAAAAGGATCGAGACTGCATCATTTCGGGGAACCACGCTGTTTAATAGTCTTTCGTTGTAAAGTCGTCGGTACGAAGGTATTGAAGGTAGTCTTTTCTGTGCTGGCAACCATTAGACGATCTTGTCTGTGCGCATCCCAGAAAGTGTTGCACGCCACGTTATTGGCTACTTTAAGGGTTCCTACTTTTACAAGGTTCTGCTGCAAGAAGGCCAGATGTCAACAGCAACTTCTTTTGTAATTTAACTTTGACTATTAACTATGGTAGAAGTGCAAAGGTGTAGGCGAGCTGGTACATTGTAAAATGACAATAAAACCCGGGACAAGGAACAGAAAATAACAACACGACACATTCTCATGAACGTTGAGAACGTGGCGTGCTGTTATTTTCTGTTCCTTATCTCAGGTTTTATCGGCATTTTGGCTATTAAGTACTTTGGAAAATTGTAGCATAACTGCTAGCTGAACTGCATTTTTGCTGTGAAAGTTGGTACTACCTTTGTAACGAGTAGAAAGTACTTACAATATTCCAATTACTTTTCTAACTACTAAGCTTTCTGAACATTCCATGATCCGACAACACCAAGAACAAACAAAAAATTGGCGCTGAGGCTCGTTGGGCGCAACGAATGGTGTAGCTGTCAATCAACGTCCTTTTCCGAAATGTGCTCTTCACCATAAGCCAATATTCGCTGTCAATATCCTGCGCATAATGTTACTTATGGGTCCCATCTCAGCTTGACTATTCTCTCTAATATTGCACTTCAACAGGTTACCCCGTGAATTATCCACGAAAGTGCATGCAACTTTCCTGTACAGCAGGAAACAATGCAATGTAGCCTGTACTGTTAGGCACTGCGTTGTATTGTGACACATACTATGTGCACTGTTTACAAGTTCATGCACTTTTTACTGCATTGTATAGGCAGTGTGAAGGGCCTGTAGGGGCGCTGCTGCTCGTACCCCTGGCAGAGAAATGCTCCAATTGTGTTGGGAGCAGCGAGACAGTAGCAGACGATGCTGCACATTACCATACATATCTACAGGGTGTCTACCAACCTGGAAAACCTGGAAAACAGGGAATTGTCAGGGAATTTCGATGTGACTGGAAAAGTCAGGGAATTTTGATGTGACTGGAAAAGTCAGGGAATTGTCAGGGAATTTGGCTAAAAAGCAGCTGAAGTCAGGGAAAATCGCAGACAAGTGCTGTGATGATGGGCGGCGAATCGCGAGTGCCGACCGGTGGTTGAGAGGCGATGCCGCAGCAACGTTACTGCGAGTAGCAGTTCACCAGTATGACAAGGTCTGACACAGAAAAGTAGGGTAGCCTCACTAATACTTAATAAATGGTCTGTTTTATGTTGGATCTGCTATCAAAATGTATGAGCAGGCACCAAGTTCCCTTTTGTTTTTGTCAGAGAATTCGCTTGAAATAGTCAGTGAAAACCTGGAAAAGTCAGGGAATTTGAAGGCTGCAGTTTGGTAGACACCCTGATCTAGTATAAAAGTTTTGGGAGGGGTGCTTTATACAGGGTGTCTCAGAAAACGTGTAATTGAATTATTATAAAAAAGCTACGCCACCTAGAGTCATGCGGTCAACGACATTTGTTCTTACTAGGATTTTGACACCTCCCGATGTGAATGTCGTGTAACTTAAGTTTAATTATGTAAATTTTTGCGAGCATAAGTCGAAAATTTGCCAAGTAAAGGTCACTTTTTTATCCCACCAATATGAAGAGCGTGCCGAATAAACCTCTACCCGAGAAATGTCATCATGACGTTGGTAGACACACCGAAACCAAAACAGATCGGAAGGGGAGAGCTGGGTTCCACGAATGGGCAATGGACCATTTCCATATTCCTGTCGCCCCTGGCGACGGAATGTCGAACGTCGTGTCTTTCCCCCCAATAATGGTGACACACTTTTCGGACTGGCACGTTGCGTGGGAAAGTAGCAAGAGAAGATTGTGTTGCGTCTTTCAGGGTGTCGGAGCGAACCGAAAACCGGAACCGAAAACCGAAAAAAACCGCTATTTTGGTGCGAACCGGAACGGAATCGAAACCGTATACGTTTTTTTCGCTCAGGAGGGAAACCGAAAAATATATCTAACGGTTTTCGGTCCAAGAAAAAACTTTGCCGGTTTGGACTTCGGATAGGCGAATGAAACAGACGTCGTGTGCTCTGAAGTCATGTCATGGATACTATACGAGGGCTACGGTTACGGTAGAATGTATGTCGGTATGACCCTTAGGCTCCCTTTGTAATGGTTTATCGTTCGCGCACGCACACAGACTTAGAGGTACATGTGACTCTCTAGCAATGTGCCGTAGTGCTAGTTTTAATTTGATCCCCCCAAACTCTCCTCAGCTAAACAGCGACCCAAGGGGCTGCATAACGGCTTCTTTATCGGTAATGTCGCGCAACGCGTCCCTTGTGTGAGAGCAGCTAAGTTGAATACATTTACGTATACGCGAGGGCAAGCCCGTGCGAAGTGGCAACTCTTTTGTGGACAGGACACGGAGAAAATAAAACGGAGCCGTCGAGCGCTTTTGTGAGTCAAGGTGTTCCTCGATTTGCGTCGTACTCGTGCGGTGGTGCTTGCTGGCTAGACAGTAGCAACAGATATTCGGATGGGACGCGATCGCTCCAACCCAGCAAGAAAGTACTTTATGTAAGACATCACGACAAACAAGTCCGTTTGTAGCATGTGCATCAAGAAAGGAGAAAGCCCATTTGAACAGACAGTAACCTACAGGAACCAGGAGCTACCAATTTCACAGCTGTCTATTAATACTTAACATGAAAAACGGTAACATGAAAAACATCTTCGCGGGCTCCTTGACAGTGTTTTTTTTTTTTTTCCCTTTTCGACGTACCTGTCTATTAATATTAAATACCATGTATGCGGAATAAACGGGTTTACATTTTGTAACATTGTTTTTTTTTTTTTGTGGGGATGAATATTCCTAGCAGAAGCGGAACCGGTTCAAAAACCGGTATGAACCGTTATTTTTTTGCTCCGGAGCAGAACCGGTACCGGATCGTTTATGATGTAACCGGAACGAAAACCGGAACGAAAAACGTTTCGGTTCGACACCCTGGCGTCTTTATTCCTAGTGTGCCACAGGCACTACATGGTACACAGAGCTAGCCGCTTGCTAGCTTGGAGCCGAAAGGCGGGATCACGTGGCGGTCCGGCCTTTTATAACAGTCACCCTAGCGGCGGACATAACAAGTAGGGCCCCCTAACGAGCATAACGTTCAATAACAGTTACATTGTACAACAACTTTGTATTGTGTAGAAGTCCCAGTAGGGGCTTGTGGTCTGTTACAATACGAAAGTGACGTCCATAAACGTATTTATGAAACTTCTTAATCCCGAATCCAATTGCCAAGGCTTCACTGTCGATCTGCGCATAATTTCGTTCGGCGGCTGTCATTGTCCGAGACCCATACGCTACTGGTAGCTTCCTACCATCAGCTTCGACGTGACTTAATACCACTCCAAGGCCATATGGAGACGCATCACAGGCCATGACTAAAGGCTTATGGACATCATAGTACACAAGGATGTCCGATGACTGTAACAACTGCTTGGCTTGTTGGAAGGCTGTCGCCTATCGCCCTGTCCATTTCCACTTGCTCTGCGCGTCAAGCAATCGATACAGCGGCTCCAAGGTATGTGCTGCTCCTCGCAAAAACCTGTTGTAAAAGTTCAGTGCTCCGAGGAAGGCCTATAGTTCCTTCTTGCATTTTGGTGCAGGTGCATCATGGATAGCCTTAACTTTGTCATCAGTTGGCTGGATTCCGCCGGCGCTGATCTTGTGTCCCAAAAAAAAAACGACTTCCTTTACACCAAACAGGCACTTGTCCTTGTTTAAGCGGACACCATCCTGAAGGATCCTTCGCAGTACAGCTTCAAGCCGGGTGTTGTGTTCTCCCTCATTCTTGCCGCCTACCAGTATGTCGTCAAGGTAAACCTGCACTCCATCGAGGCCTTGCAACAGTTCCTCCATATAACGCTGGAATATAGCAACAGCTACTGCCACTCCGAAGGGTAGACGTGTGACACGGAACAGTTCACGATGCGTAGTAATGGTTAACAGATCGGCAGTCTCCTTATCCACTGTCAGCTGCTGGTACGCTTGACCCAGATCAAGCTTTGAAAACATCGAACAACAAGAAAGTTTAGAGAACAGTTCTTCTGGAGTGGGCAGTGGATAAGTTCCCATCGGACAACGGGATTAACAGAACTTTTGTAGTCCCCGCATATCCTTATTGCGCCGTTCTTCTTGACCACTGGCACGATAGGTGTGGCCCACGATGAATGTCTAACCGGCTCAAGGATGCCTTGTTCAACAAGTTTGTCTAAGGCTTCATCCACCTTTGGTAACAATGCAAAGGGCACTGGTCTTGCCTTGTAAAACTTTGGCTGGGCGGTAGGTTCCACTTCCACCCTCACTGGCGGTCCCTTGCTCTTTCCCAATCCTGGTTGGAAGACCTTTGCGTATTTACGCAGCACCGGCGTTGTTGAAGAGCCTAGGTTCTTGACACCGGCATCCAGTTGATGGATCTTCACCTCAATTCCCAGGGCCTTGAACCAATCCCTGCCAAGTAGACTCACACCGGCTCCCTTGACGACCACCAAGCGCAGTCGCTCTTGACGACCCTTGTAGCGAACATTGACAGTAGTGGAACCAAATACCCTCAACTCCTGTTGGCTATACGTGCGAAGGCGGAGCTCACAGGGCTGAGGTTTGTGTTTGGACAGACGAAGTCGCCGAAAGGTCCTCTCACTGACCACAGAGCACACTGCTCCCGAGCCCACCTCCATTTCAAGAGGCTGTCCATTGACTTCTACCGACATGCGGACCGCTGGTTCTTCAGCTGTTATTTGGAAAACGCCGTAAACGTCGGCTCCTCGACCACGACGGTGGCCGTCTGGTCTCCCGCTTGAAGATGTTTGCGTCGTCGGCAAACGTCTCGCCCTAGCTTTCTTCTGGCAAACTTTCACGATGTGGCCCCGTTGTTTGCAGTAATGGCATACTGCGTGTCGAAACGGACAGTCGTCCGGTACGTGAACTCCTCCGCAGCGGAAGCATTTCGTTGATGCACTGGTTCGCTGTCCTGCACTGTCATGTTTCGGCTTCGTTCTGTTAGGCTTAGCACCTCCTGCGACGCCATCCTTCTGAAGACAGTAAACATCGGTGAGCACCGCCCCCCGAATCTTCTCGGTCTCACGAAGAGCATATTCTGCTACTATCGCCTTGTCCTGAGCCAAGGTGAAGGTCAAGTCGGACTCAGCTAACGGTCGTCGCTGGAGAGACTCATCGCGAAGTCCACAGACAAGCCTGTCTCTAAGCATGTCGTCAAGCGTTGACCCGAAGGCACAGTGTTCGGACAACCGACTCAGTTCGGCGACATAGTCGGCAACACCTTCCCCAGGCCGCTGGTCTCGCTTCCCGAACTGGAACAGCTGGACAATAACCAAAGGTTTCGGGTTGAAGTGTGTTGCTAACTTAGAGTCTTGATAATCCGTTTCCGAAGGCAGAGACGGGGAACAGAGGGAACGGATAACTGCATACGTCGCAGCACCGCACACCGTGCACAGCACAGCTCACTTCTTGTCGCTTGAAGTGATGTCGTTGGCGGTGAAGTAAAATTCTAACTTTTCCAAGTATGAAAGCCAAGCAGAACCCGGACCGGGAATAAATTCTTCGAAGGCTCCGAATGTTAGTGCAGTTGCTTGCTTCCCGCCGCTGGTTCCGTTGCCTTGCGCCATACTTCGTAGCGTAACTGCGTAGTTCGTAGTTCACCTCGTCGCCATGTTGTTGCGTCTTTATTCCTGGTGTGCCACAGGCACTACATGGTACACAGAGCTAGCCGCTTGCTAGCGTGGAGCCGAAAGGCGGGATCACGTGGCGGTCCGGCCTTTTATAACAGTCACCCTCGCGGCGGACATAACAAGTAGGGCCCCGTAACGAGCATAACGTTCAATAACAGTTACATACATAACAGATTGGAAGAAGAATGCGGAAAGAGTGAAAGCGCATTGTACTCGTTACCAGACCTCAAACGTCCGCGTAACCTTGAAACCGATTATCTCCCCACAATGAACATGACAGTCTCCCGCAGGTGGGTCCATAGCGATGTTTTCCACTCAAAGATGGCGGACTCAAGGGCTGGGCATGCGCATACGCGTTGTCGGAAATGGTCCATTGTTCGCTGCCTCCTATTGAAAGAAAAGTAGGACCGAAGGTCGCGTCCTTTTCAGAGACCATCAAATCCCCTCAAGACCGTGGCTTTCGGGCGCGACCTTGTTCGCCACTAGCATTGAACGTAGTTCAACTCTACCAAACATGGTGGCGCTGTCGAACATTACAACGTCATTTGTTTACAAACAGGTCGAGGTCTATTCACTCAAATTCACGATAATTGGCAGTGATATTCACGAGCTATCCCATCGGGAAAAATAGCCGAACATCATGCTCTTCGGAGCGCCGGACCATAACGAGCGATGACTTTTTGAGCGCAATCGCTCTCAGTCCGACGAAAGGAGGTTCTAAATCCAGCCCACAGAGTGATAGTAGAAGGCGCGTTTTTTATTCAACCCGAGTAACTCGCGAGTTTGGTGTGACGTAGTATCACGTGACCCTGGAGTAGCCACCCTTCGCCGGGAATTTTCGAACGGTCGGAGTCATTCTGCGCTCAAGATGGCGGACGTTGAAGTTTCGATTTGTGCCAAATTGTAACGTGTATTCAGAAGGGGGAATGAGGACAACAATATGTTTGTTTTCTCTGGAATTCGGGATGAAATTGGGTGCTATTAGCACTTACGTGTTTGTTACTTGCTGTGCGGCAAGCAATCCTCAGTAAAAGTTGTATGTACCTGGTGGTCAAGCCTACATTCCTCGAGAATTCCTCGAGTGTGTAGTTTGTTATCGGGACCGCTGGGTTTTAAAAAATAGTGAAATCGCTTGAAAGCTAAATACCGCATATGCGAGTGAAAGAAGGTCATATACGGAACCTAAAAATATGAGATTAATAAAATTGTGTGGTCTAGAACCTTTTGTTATATGCTTTCGAATAACACAACCAGAGGCACTTCTAGAGCAGGACAACCGCGGCCTTGCTGAGCCTAACGGATTTGGAGGTTGCCATCTTGTGAAATGTAGGAAGCGTCTAGTTAGCTTAGCGCACCTGAGTAAGGTTAGTTCAGGTTAAGTCAGGGCACTTTTTCTTTTCATTTTCTTTTTTTTTTCTTGGGGGGAAGGGGGTGCGAGATAGTCTCGGCGGCACCAGAATGTGTCTTTGTCTCCTAAGCCCACATGGCGGATCACGTTGAAGAAATCGGCAATACAGGTTAATTTTTATGTGTCTCACACAGCCATATGACGTTCATTCTGTAACCAACTGTTACAATTCTGCAATAATTCTATAACTGTTTGTCAGGTCATTTCTTTCGTTAGAAAAGTCTGTGGTCGATATCTCTGTTGCAAAATAAACTGGTGGACATAAATGTTTTGTGGTCCTCCGATTGAAAATAAGCCGCCGAAAATGCAGTCACGCCAGGGAAATTTCCAACAGCGAACTCAGACTATCCTGGATAAAAAGTGCAAACATCTATGTTGAACTACTCTGTTAATAAACTAACCAACATGCTGTACCGGGTTGTCCACCCTGCTAAGCATAAATGTCGTTAACATGTGGCTTTCACTCGCCAAAAACAACTTCGACGGATATCGAAGACAATATCAACAATATCCTCTTTTTAAACACGGAGTGTCATCTTATGAAGCAATCGAGCATTATCTGTTTCGAAGCCGTGAATTTCTGTAAGATCAGGAGTTTCGCAACCGGGAATAATTGCGGCCCTAAAAAATAATCATAACGATTGAGTAAGAACCACATGCTCTATAACCTAGCCTAAAGTATTGCAAAGTACTTGCAAGTCCAGTTGAATAAAAAAACACGCTAATGCAGACATGGTTACGCTGTGCACGCTTTGAAAGTGCTGTACATTTGTGATCCAACCTTTTATCTTGGTAATCTTCCAATAGGTCACGGAGATAACACCGGAATATTTTCCAAAACGAAAAGCTTTCAAAACTTGGTTATGACCACGCAAAAAATTGCCAACTGTGGTGTGTAGCAGACGACAAGGGGTGCGTTTTCTTATTCAACCCTGCACTCTAAAAACAGAACTTCACCGCATAGCACGCTGTGCGCCAGCCATTGCCACGAATGATTGGGTTATCGCTTCTGATTCGAGGAGAGAGGGGGGGGGGGGGCGTACGCCTTTTTGTGGCAATTTGGATATATGGTAATTGCCACGAAAAGGCGTACGCCCCCCTCTCTCCTCGAATCAAAAGCGATAACCCTATCATCCGCGGCAATGATTGGCGCACTACGTGTTATGCGGTGAAGTTCTGTTTTTAGTGTGTGGCAACTCCGAGTGACTCGAAGTGGGCGAAAAGTAGCCAGGGTTGCGGAAATGAAGTCATAACTGTGCGGCGAAAAATGGCCAGAGTTCACCTTGGTAACAACTCGTCTCGACCCCGCTCCAAAGCAGGGCAAGCTAGGGTTATGACGTCAGACACACGCGCGTGTGGCCTTATTGTCGTCTGCTACGCACGGCAGTTGGCCCTCTTTTGCTTGGTCATAACAGAGTTTTGAAAGCTTTTCGTTTAGGAAAATTTTCCAATGTTATCTCTGTCACCTACTGGAAGATTGCTACCAAGATAGAAAGTCGAATCAGCACTTTCAAAGCGTGCACAGCGTACCCGCGTCTGCATTAAATAAGGTTTGTTTTTTATTCAACTGGAATTGCAAGTATTTTGCAATACTGTAGCTTCCCAAGCAGCACAATGTACCGAAAGTCGAGTGCAATGGGGGTGGACGGGTAGGTGGAAGGCCTTGAACAGACTCGTGAGACTGAAGAACATTGATAAGACACATACCGTCCATCCCTATTGCACTCAACTTTCAGTGCATTGTGCTGCTTGGGTTAGGTCATACAGCATGTAGTTCTTGTTCATACCCTATAATTATTTTCGAGCGCCGTGATGTTCCGCTTGTAAAATTCCTGATCTCGCAGAAATTCATGGCCTCGAAACATGGATAATGCTTGATTGTTTGGTAAGATGGCATTCCGTGTTTAAAAAGCGGATATTGTTGATATTGTCTTCGATATCAGTCGAAGTTGTTTTAGCGAATGAAAGCCACAGTTTAACAACCTTTGTGCTTAGCAGGGCGGACGCGCCGGCACAGCATGTTGGTTAATTTGTTATCAGATTAGTTCAAGTTGGGTGTTTGCATTCTTTATCCAGGTTAGTCTGAGTTCGCTGTTGACAATTTCTCTGGTGTGACTGCATTTTCGGCGGCTTATTTTCAATCGGAGGACCACAAAACATTTATGTCCACCCAATAGCAACTTCCAAATGCGTTAGGTTCAGCAAGGCCGCTGTTGTCCTGCTCTAGAAGTGCTTGAGGTTGTGTTATTCAAACGCATATAAAAGAGGTTCTAGACCACACTATTTTATGACATTTATATTTTTAGTTTCCGTATGACCCTCACTCGCATATGCGATATTTAGCTTTCAAACGCTTGCACTAATTTTTAAAACCCAGAAGTCCCGATAACGAACTACACTTCCGAGAAATTCTCGAGGAACGCAGGCTTGACGACCAGGTATACATTCAAGTTTTACTGAGGATTGCTTGCCACACAGCAAGTAACAAACACCTAAGCAAGTAACAAGAGTAACAGCAGCAAGTAACAACACCTAAGTGCTAATAGCACACGATTTCATCCCGAATTCCAGTGAAAATAGAAACCTATTGTTGTCCCCATTCCACTTTCTGAATACACGGTACAATAAACCTCTACCCGAGAAACGTCATCATGACGTTGGTAGACACACCGAAACCAAAACAGATCGGAAGGGGAGAGCTGGGTTCCACGAATGGGGAATTGTTAGCTGCCTCCTATTGAAAGAAAAGTAGGACCGAAGGTCACGTCCTTTTCAGAGACCTTCGTAATCCCCTCAAGACCGTGGCTTTCGGGCGCGACCTTGTTCGCCACTAGCATTGAACGTAGTTCAACTCTACCAAGCTCGTAGCGCTGTCGAACATTATGACGTCATTTGTTTACAAACAGGTAGAGGTCTATTTGGCGCAAATCGAAACTTCCACGTCCGCTATCTTGAGCGCAGAATGACTACGACCGTTCGAAAATTCCCGGCGAAAGGTGGCTTCTCCAGGGTCACGTGATGCTACGTCACACCAAAGTCGCAAGTTACTCGGGTTGAATAAAAAAAAACGTGCCCAAGGCCATAGGCGTGTGTCTCTGACGTCAAAACCCTAGCTTACCCTGCTTTGGAGAGGAGTCAAGACGAGTTGTTACCAGGGTGAACCACTGATCTCGATTGTAAAAGGCTGGATCGCGGATAGGGAGCGCGAGCGTGAAGAAACCGGCCGCCATCTTACTGTACCCACAACAGTCGCCGCAGCGATCATGGCAACTTCTTGCAATTACGGTCGTACCAACTGTACTGGCAAGGTTACAGGGCCTAAATTTATACAGGTGAGTCACTCTTTATCGAGGAATAAATAGACGTCCATTCTGTATATTTAGTTGACCATTATGAAGTTTTTTTTGCCCAAAACGAGCACTGGATGCAGGTTGCTTGATCGCTCTTCCGACGTTCAATCGAGCACACTTGCATTTTACCCGGCGGCAAATACAGTTTTAGTGCATAATATGCTTGAAAGAACACGTTACACTACACAGGTAGTGTTGTCATCAATATATGTGCGAGCACTCGAGCGCTTTTTTGCATACATTGCTAGCATGGTACACCGTGTTCTCTGCGGAAGCAAGTGCCACATTCATTTCTTTGAATTACCTTCACGCACAAGTTCGGTATTACGTCATAATGAGACCACGATTGTCACCTTTTTTTCATGTATTGGTATTGTTTTGTGCCTTGGTTTGATTTGTGACAAAGAATCCTACGTAACGGTGGTGTGGCGCGACTTGAATAACGCCTTTGTGTCTGAGCTGTATCGTCAGCTTGTTACGATAGTAATAATTTGTAGCGTGTCGTGCTATTTGTAGCAGTTTTTAAGGCAAAAGTGGTCTCTCAATACATGTTTCGTCATGAGGGCTACCCAGTGAATAATCTGTGCAGTGTGATACGGCTGGGTGTACAGGTAAGTATCACGTTCCTCATCCACTGGTTTCTACTTTACAGGAAGGAACAACCTCAGTGCACGCAATGTGGTTAACCTCTCTCAGTTTTGCATATTTTCTTACATGTTCACATCAGAAACACACCTTACACTTTAGGCTCCTTCACCCAGCAATATAATAATTAGAGATTATAATTCTTTTTAGAAGAGTTCCCCATATTCTTTTTAAAATAGTTTTTAATCTTTTTAATTTTTAGAAGATACAGGGATTGTAAACCATGTTTTAAACTGATGTTTTAACATTTGACCAATGCATTTATTAAACAACATATTCATTTTTAACTGGTTGTACCCAAACCAATGTTCTGATGTATTATTTTCTTTGTTGTCGATGCACCATAAAAATTGGAATAATCATCATCAATGCAGGTTACTTCACAGCTGCCTCGACATACTCAAGAAATGGGTGCAGAACCTGCGTAATGCCCACAAGCTTTGACTACCACAGCACCTCCAGAAAGTAAAGGCATATGTGTCACATGGGGTTTTTAAAGGCATTCACAGTATATAATACCCTGTATTAACTGTTGTAGATCTAAGCAGCCTCTACAGTACACTCTCAGAAATTAAAACTTGTCAGGGAACTGGATAATTGTTTCAGTTAATAGGCATGCACATATATGCTATAAGAAGAAAATTATTTATTGAGAATGCATTTCTCTGGCTACTCATGTTGTTTACATCTACTGTCGTCACATTCATTTATCACATATTATATTCTTATATATTATTATTATATTATCAAATATTCGATCCCATTAAATTTAAAATTTAGCATATATGAGAAAATATCAGGAGGGAAGTTGCTATTCATTGCTCATTCCAACCTAAAATTGAGTGCTACAAATTTAGAGAGCGTACCTGACCATTGTCATACCTAAAATATATATTGCCATTGTAGCAAGGTCACAAAACAATAAATGTAGTCTTTTGTGACCTCCCTGCACGTTCATTGTATCCTGAAACGCATAAGTGCAAGAAATAAATCTTGAACTTGAATAAACTTGAAGTTGTATAAACTTGACATAAAATGTTGAATAATATAATGAATGATATAAAATATTGAATAAACTTGAACTCGTATATTCTCTTTTCTCATCATCAGTGATCTTCATTACAAAAGCATATTGTGTTTGACTTTTTTGTTTGCGTTTCACAGACTGGGTACACGAGTGCCAAAATGACAAAATGTTTCTGTTTCAAAAACTGTTTCAAGCTCCAAATAGTCCTGTTGCAATTTGAAGACCATACGTGGAGCTGCATTTTTTGGAACATGCTCCACATAACAAGCATGGCAAAGTCAGCACTGGATAGCAGGACCCCGTCCCCAAGCAGCTTTTCTCACGCTGCAGTTGTATTCAACAAAAGCATGTGAGTGCTGGAGAAGGACATTCCGTTTGGCACAACCGCGCCTCCAAATAATCAGAAGAAATAAAGGAAGAAGCAAACAAACATAGAAGGGCTGTACTTCAAAAAGAGATAAGTCCTGTGTCTCAAGGAGGTGTTACCACTTTCTAAGTAACTTAATTGATTAAGCTTACATCACTACTAACTGTCCTAACGAGTGTGATCTAATTACGTGAAGTAATTATTTGTGCTGCTTCGGTGTGTCCATATTTGCGAGGCAAAGCACAGCTGTCGTTTACTAAAAGACTCTTTCTAAGGCGATGCTTGATATAAATCATACTAAACGCATACACGGCTAAAACAACGGCTGTGATTCTACAGAACGATCTCTTTCTGCCATGCGAGTATATCTTTTCCAGGACCGTTCTTTATGGAACAATTTTTGTCCAGAACGCAGTACGGGATATTATATACATGGTTGTTGTTAACCTCAAGTCGTTTCTTATTGAAATATTGGCTGGGAAACGTGCTGTAGTACAATCCCCAGCGCTGCACTGCAGTGACGGTCTAGTTTTGGAATGCAAAACATAACGTAATTAAGAATCGAACGGCAGGACACCTGTGAAACACTGTTAGGATACATCAGTATACTGGCACCTTACAAAATTGTGTGATGACAAACAACGATCAATGATAGCAGCGCAATAAATACTCACAATCTCTGTTGCCTCCTATAGTTTTCTATGGGCACACACAGCACTTTAGGGCCCACCAACATGGCGGCCCGAAGGCACGCCTCTCCCCCACGAGCCCCTCTCCCATGCGCGATCCAGCCTTTATACATAGAGATCAGTGGGGTGAACTCTGGCCATTTTTCGCCGCAGAGTTATGACCTCATTTCCGCAACCCTGGCTACTTTTCGCCCACTTCGAGTCACTCGAATTTGCCAGGGTTGGATAAGAAAACGCGCCCTGTGTTATCTCTTTCTGCGATGCCGGGGCGGGCTGGGTTTCCAACCTCCTTTCGTCGGACAATCAAAGATTGCGCTGAAAAATTCATTGCGCGCTAGCCTTTGGGAGCTCCGTACACTCTTCAAAATGAACTTCACCACATAGCACGCTCCAAGCCAACCATCATCCCGAGTGACATCGTTCTCTCACACGATTTGTGGAAAACGGGAGGCGTACGCCTTTTTGTGACAATTAACATTTCTGCATAAGTGTCACAAAAAGGCGTACGCCTCCCGTTTTCAACAAACCAAGGAAGGGAACGATATCACCCGGGATGATGGTTGGCTTGGAGCGTGCTATGTGGCGAAGTTCATTTTTAAGAGTGTAGAGCATGATGTTTGGCTATTTTTTCCGATGGGATAGCTCCTGAATATCCCTGTCAATCATCATTATTTGAGTAAATTACACACGCTCTTCACATTGGTGGGGTAAAAAAGTGACTTCTAGTTGGCAAATTTCCGACTGAAGCTCGCAAAAATTTAAATAATGAAACTTACGGTACACGACAAAAGGGTGACATCAGGAGGTGGCGAAAACCCAGTAGGAACAAATGCCGTTGAAAGCATGACTCTAGGTGGTGTAGCTTTTTATTATAATTCAATGACACATTTTCTTGGACACCCTGTATATATATATACCGGGTGTTTCAGTTAAATCCCCGGGCTAAATAATTCGCGAACCGGTGCACCAATCGAATAACTTTCTTTTTTACAAGTATCTGTCCAATACCGCCTACAAGATGCGCACCGCGTGAATGAGCGGGAGGCGCTCATTATTTAAATAAAAATTCAAATGAGTTTCGCGAAAAAAGATAACTTCTAAAGCAGGGCGCCGTCGGCATTAAAATGGGTACTACCCCTTCTGGGACCTTCAGTAGATACCTTTTAGAGAAAAATCTGCAACCGAAGCGGGTCATTTGTTGCAGTAATTAATTGGTTTCGGTTTACATATTTTTGTCGCGGCTGGTCGCGGTGAAGCGCAAAAGGACGCTCTTTCACTCCCATGTCCACCAATGAATTACATCCTTACACTAATGAATTACGTCCTTTTGCGCTTCGCCGCGACCAGCCGCGACAAAAATACGTAAACCGAAACCAATTAATTACTGCAATAAATGACCCGCTTCGGTGGCAGATTTTTCTCTAAAAGGTGTCCACTGAAGGTCCCAAAAGGAGTAGTACCCATTTTAATGCCGACGGCGCCCTGCTTTAGAAATTAGCTTTTTTCACGAAACTCATTTGAATTTTTATTTAAATAATGAGCGCCTCCCGCTCGTTCACGCGGTGCGCATCTTGTAGGCGGTACTGGACAGATACTTGTAAAAAAGAAAGTTATTCGATTGGTGCACCAGTTCGCGAATTATTTAGCCCGGGGATTTAACTGAAACACCCGGTAAATATATATATATATATATATATATATGAGAATATTACTCCAAACTACTAAAGAACACCAAAATTACAAGCAGCCTTTTCCTTACTAAAAAGTTTCAACAGTCCTTGGACACGGGTGTAGTGCCTAACGAATGGAAAATTGGCAAGGTCGTGCCGATCCACAAAGGTGTTTATAACACAGTAACAAATTATCGACCAATTTCATTGACTTGCATATCAACGAAAATCCTAGAGCATATTATATTCGCAAATGTGATGTCTTTCCTGGAGGATAATAACTTTGTCTCACCATTCCAGCACGGCTTTCGAAAAACATTCTCTTGCGAATCGCAACTTGTGTGTTTTACTAATGACTAATTTAGTAATATGGAATCTGGTAACCGGTCTGACGCTTTATTTTCATTGACTTCGCGAAAGCCTTTGACAAAGTGCTACATAATCTACTCGTGATCCCCTTGTCCTCCAAGGGATCGTGTACTTCATCACAAACCGATCGCAGTCAGTCTACGCAAATAACTCTTCATCACCATTATCTCCAGTAACATCAGGTCTACTCCAAGTTCCGTTCTGGGCCCTCTACTCTTCCTCATATTCATAAATGATATTCCTGAACTAGTTTCTTCTTGAATTCGTTTAGTCGCTGATGACTGTGTTATCTACCCCAAAATAACCTCGCAGTCCCCTGCAGGACGACGTTCATAACATCTGCAATTGGTGTACCACTTGGGGCATGTCTCTCAATACTAACAAATGTAAACTTGTACATGTGCTTCTCTCGTGCACGTTCATTATGGTCTTAGTACGAGGGGTGTTCAAGTCAAACCGGGACTTTTCATTTTTCGCAAAAGTAAAATGAACTTACAGGCCAGAAACTAGTTTTAGTTTTCAACGTAATCTCCAGCTGCACTAATGCACTTGTCCCAGCATTTCACGAGGGCTTGGATGCCTGCAGCGTAGAAATCCTTACCGGCGCGTAGCAGCCATGATCGGACCGCATTCTTGACCTCGTCGTCGGAGCTGAAGTGGCGGCCCCCAAGGAACCCCTTCAGTGGCCCGAAGAGATGGAAATCGCTGGGGACGAGGTCTGTACTGTAAGGGGGATGTGGCAGCAACTCCCAGCCAAGTTCCTGTAAGGTCCGTGTCGTGAGATGCGCGGTACGCGGGCGTGCATTGTCCTGTAGGAGGAGGACTACTTTGGTGATGAGGCCCGTCTGCTTTTGCTTCGGCGCCTTATGCACATCCCTGAGAACCTGGCAGTAATATGCACTATTGATGGTGGTACCACTGAGCAGAAAATCAACATAACCGCTTCAGAACGCTTCGCTGTGTTCCCAGCGCGACATAGACGAAATTGCTAAAACGTGCACACCAGCCCTTTAAAGTGCACCCTGCCGGTAGTTGGGTCGCTGGCATCATATCACCAAGTAATCAGCCAGCTCAGGACGCTTCGCTGTGTTCCCAGTGCGACGTAGACGAAATTGTCAAAAACGGGCACACCAGTCCTTTAAAGTGCACCCTGCCTGTAGTTGGGTCGCTGGCATCATATCACCAAGTAATCAGTAAGCTCAGGACGCTTCGCTGTGTTCCCAGCGCGACATAGACGAAATTGCTAAAAACGGGCACACCAGCGCTTTAAAGTGCACCCTGCTAGAAGTTGTGTCGCTGTCATCATATCACCAAGTAATCAGTCAGCTCAGGACGCTTCGCTGTGTTCCCAGCGCGACATAGACGAAATTGCTAAAAACGTGCACACCAGCCCTTTAAAGTGCACCCTGCTAGAAGTTGTGTCGCTGGCATCATATCACCAAGTAATCAGCCAGCACAGGACGCCGCGCTGTGTTCCCAGCGCGACATACACGAAATTGCTAAAAACGTGCACACCAGCCCTTTAAAGTGCACCCTGCTAGAAGTTGTGTCGCTGGCATCATATCACCAAGTAATGGGTCAGCTCAGGACGCTTCGCTGTGTTCCAGGCGCGACATAGACGGAATTGCCAAAAACGTGCATACCAACCCTTTAAAGTGCACCCTGCCGGTAGTTGGGTCGCTGGCATCATATCACCAAGTAATCAGTCAGCTCAGGACGCTTCGCTGTGTTCCCAGCGCGACATAGACGAAATTGCCAAAAACGTGCATACCAGCCCTTTAAAGTGCACCCTGCCGGTAGTTGTGTCGCTGGCATCATATCACCAAGTAATCAGCCAGCTCAGGACGCTTCGCTGTGTTCCCAGCGCGACATAGACGAAATTGCTAAAAACGTGCACACCAACCCTTTAAAGTGCACCCTGCTAGAAGTTGTGTCGCTGGCATCATATCACCAAGTAATCAGTCAGCTCAGGACGCTTCGCTGTGTTCCCAGCGCGACATAGACGAAATTGCTAAAAACGTGCACACCAGCCCTTTAAAGTGCACCCTGCTAGAAGTTGTGTCGCTGGCATCATATCACCAAGTAATCAGTCAGCTCAGGACGCTTCGCTGTGTTCCCAGCGCGACATAGACAAAATTGCCAAAAACGTGCATACCAGCCCTTTAAAGTGCACCCTGCCGGTAGTTGGTTCGCTGGCATCATATCACCAAGTATTCAGTCAGCTCAGGACGCTTCGCTGTGTTCGGAGCGCGACATAGACGAAATTGCTAAAAACGTGCACACCAGCCCTTTAATGTGCACCCTGCAGGTAGTTGGGTCGCTGGCATCATATCACCAAGTAATCAGTCAGTTCAGGACGCTTCGCTGTGTTCCCAGTGCGACGTAGACGAAATTGCCAAAAACGTGCATACCAGCCCTTTAAAGTGCACCCTGCAGATAGTTGGGTCGCTGGCATCATATCACCAAGTACTCAGTCAGCTCAGGACGCTTCGCTGTGTTCCCAGTGCGACGTAGACGAAATTGTCAAAAACGGGCACACCAGTCTTTTAAAGTGCACCCTGCTAGAAGTTGTGTCGCTGGCATCATATCACCAAGTAATCAGTCAGCTCAGGACGCTTCGCTGTGTTCCCAACGCGACATAGACGAAATTGCTAAAAACGTGCACACCAGCTCTTTAAAGTGCACCCTGCTAGAAGTTGTGTCGCTGGCATCATATCAGCAAGTAATCAGTCAGCTCAGGACGCTTCGCTGTGTTCCCAGCGCGACATAGACGAAATTGCCAAAAACGTGCATACCAGCCCTTTAAAGTGCACCCTGCCGGTAGTTGGGTCGCTGGCACCACGTCACAGAGTAATTAGTCAGCTCAGGACGCTTCGCTGTGTTCCAGCGCGACATAGACGAAATTGCTAAAAACGTGCACACCAGCCCTTTAAAGTGCACCCTACCGGTAGTTGGGTCTCTGGCACCACGTCACAGAGTAATTAGCCAACTTAGGGTGCCTCGCTGTGTTCCCAGCGCTATGTAGACGAAATTGTCAAAAACGTGCACACCAGCCCTTTAAACTGCACCTTGCTAGAAGTTGTGTCGCTGGCATCATATCACCAAGTATTCAGTCAGCTCAGGACGCTTCGCTGTGTTCCCAGCGCGACATAGACGAAATTGCTAAAAACGTGCACACCAGCCCTTTAAAGTGCATCCTGCCGGTAGTTGGGTCGCTAGATCCATATCACCAAGTAATCAGTCAGCTCAGGACGCTTCGCTGTGTTCCCAGTGCGACGTAGACGAAATTGCCAAAAACGTGCATACCAGCCCTTTAAAGTGCACCCTGCAGATAGTTGGGTCGCTGGCATCATATCACCAAGTACTCAGACAGCTCAGGACGCTTCGCTGTGTTCCCAGTGCGACGTAGACGAAATTGTCAAAAACGGGCACACCAGTCCTTTAAAGTGCACCCTGCTAGAAGTTGTGTCGCTGGCATCATATCACCAAGTAATCAGCCAGCTCAGGACGCTTCGCTGTGTTCCCAGCGCGACATAGACGAAATTGCTAAAAACGTGCACACTAGCCCTTAAAAGTGCACCCTGCTAGAAGTTGTGTCGCTGGCATCATATCACCAAGTAATCAGTCAGCTCAGGACGCTTCGCTGTGTTCCCAACGCGACATAGACGAAATTGCTAAAAACGTGCACACCAGCGCTTTAAAGTGCACCCTGCTAGAAGTTGTGTCGCTGGCATCATATCACCAAGTAATCAGTCAGCTCAGGACGCTTCGCTGTGTTCCCATCGCGACATAGACGAAATAGCCAAAAACGTGCATACCAGCTCTTTAAAGTGCACCCTGCCGGTAGTTGAGTCGCTGGCACCACGTCACAGAGTAATTAGTCAGCTCAGGACGCTTCGCTGTGTTCCCAGTGCGACGTAGACGAAATTGTCAAAAACGGGCACACCAGTCCTTTAAAGTGCACCCTGCTAGAAGTTGTGTCGCTGGCATCATATCACCAAGTAATCAGTCAGCTCAGGACACTTCGCTGTGTTCCCAGCGCGACATAGACGAAATTGCTAAAAACGTGCATACCAGCCCTTTAAAGTGCACCCTGCAGGTAGTTGGGTCGCTGGCATCATATCACCAAGTAATCAGTCAGCTCAGGACGCTTCGCTGTGTTCCCAGTGCGACGTAGACGAAATTGCCAAAAACGTGCATACCAGCCCTTTAAAGTGCACCCTGCAGGTAGTTGGGTCGCTGGCATCATATCACCAAGTACTCAGTCAGCTCAGGACGCTTCGCTGTGTTCCCAGTGCGACGTAGACGAAATTGTCAAAAACGGGCACACCAGTCCTTTAAAGTGCACCCTGCTAGAAGTTGTGTCGCTGGCATCATATCACCAAGTAATCAGCCAGCTCAGGACGCTTCGCTGTGTTCCCAACGCGACATAGACGAAATTGCTAAAAACGTGCACACCAGCCCTTTAAAGTGCACCCTGCTAGAAGTTGTGTCGCTGGCATCATATCACCAAGTAATCAGTCAGCTCAGGACGCTTCGCTGTGTTCCCAACGCGACATAGACGAAATTGCTAAAAACGTGCACACCAGCGCTTTAAAGTGCACCCTGCTAGAAGTTGTGTCGCTGGCATCATATCACCAAGTAATCAGTCAGCTCAGGACGCTTCGCTGTGTTCCCAGCGCGACATAGACGAAATTGCCAAAAACGTGCATACCAGCCCTTTAAAGTGCACCCTGCCGGTAGTTGGGTCGCTGGCACCACGTCACAGAGTAATTAGTCAGCCTAGGGTGCCTCGCTGTGTTCCCAGCGCGACGTAGACGAAATTGTCAAAAACGGGCACACCTGTCTTTTAAAGTGCACCCTGCTAGAAGTTGTGTCGCTGGCATCATATCACCAAGTAATCAGTCAGCTCAGGACGCTTCGCTGTGTTCCCAGCGCGGCATAGACGAAATTGCTAAAAACGTGCACACCAGCCCTTTAAAGTGCACCTTCCGGTAGTTGGGTCGCTGGCATCATATCACCAAATATTCAGTCAGCTCAGGACGCTTCGCTGTGTTCCCAGCGTGACATAGACGAAATTGCTAAAAACGTGCACACCAGCCCTTTAATGTGCACCCTGCCGGTAGTTGTGTCGCTGGCATCATATCACCAAGTAATCAGGCAGCTCAGAACGCTTTGCTGTGTTCCCAGCGTGACATAGACGAAATTGCTAAAACGTGCACACCAGCCCTTTAAAGTGCACCCTGCCGGTAGTTGGGTCGCTGGCATCATATCACCAAGTAATCAGCCAGCTCAGGACGCTTCGCTGTTTTCCCAGTGCGACGTAGACGAAATTGTCAAAAACGGGCACACCAGTCCTTTAAAGTGCACCCTGCCTGTAGTTGGGTCGCTGGCATCATATCACCAAGTAATCAGTAAGCTCAGGACGCTTCGCTGTGTTCCCAGCGCGACATAGACGAAATTGCTAAAAACGGGCACACCAGCCCTTTAAAGTGCACCCTGCTAGAAGTTGTGTCGCTGTCATCATGTCACCAAGTAATGAGTCAGCTCAGGACGCTGCGCTGTGTTCCCAGCGCGACATAGACGAAATTGCTAAAAACGTGCACACCAGCCCTTTAAAGTGCACCCTGCTAGAAGTTGTGTCGCTGGCATCATATCACCAAGTAATCAGTCAGCTCAGGACGCTTCGCTGTGTTCCCAGCGCGACATAGACGAAATTGCCAAAAACGTGCATACCAGCCCTTTAAAGTGCACCCTGCCGGTAGTTGGGTCGCTGGCACCACGTCACAGAGTAATTAGTCAGCCTAGGGTGCCTCGCTGTGTTCCCAGCGCGACGTAGACGAAATTGTCAAAAACGGGCACACCAGTCTTTTAAAGTGCACCCTGCTAGAAGTTGTGTCGCTGGCATCATATCACCAAGTAATCAGTCAGCTCAGGACGCTTCGCTGTGTTCCCAGCGCGGCATAGACGAAATTGCTAAAAACGTGCACACCAGCCCTTTAAAGTGCACCTTCCGGTAGTTGGGTCGCTGGCATCATATCACCAAGTATTCAGTCAGCTCAGGACGCTTCGCTGTGTTCCCAGCGCGACATAGACGAAATTGCTAAAAACGTGCACACCAGCCCTTTAAAGTGCACCCTGCTAGAAGTCGTGTCGCTGGCATCATGTCACCAAGTAATCAGTCAGCTCAGGACGCTTCGCTGTGTTCCCAGCGCGACATAGACGAAATTGCTAAAAACGTGCACACCAGCCCTTTAAAGTGCACCCTGCCGGTAGTTGTGTCGCTGGCATCATATCACCAAGTAATCAGGCAGCTCAGAACGCTTTGCTGTGTTCCCAGCGTGACATAGACGAAATTGCTAAAACGTGCACACCAGCCCTTTAAAGTGCACCCTGCCGGTAGTTGGGTCGCTGGCATCATATCACCAAGTAATCAGCCAGCTCAGGACGCTTCGCTGTTTTCCCAGTGCGACGTAGACGAAATTGTCAAAAACGGGCACACCAGTCCTTTAAAGTGCACCCTGCCTGTAGTTGGGTCGCTGGCATCATATCACCAAGTAATCAGTAAGCTCAGGACGCTTCGCTGTGTTCCCAGCGCGACATAGACGAAATTGCTAAAAACGGGCACACCAGCCCTTTAAAGTGCACCCTGCTAGAAGTTGTGTCGCTGTCATCATGTCACCAAGTAATCAGTCAGCTCAGGACGCTTCGCTGTGTTCCCAGCGCGACATAGACGAAATTGCTAAAAACGTGCACACCAGCCCTTTAAAGTGCACCCTGCTAGAAGTTGTGTCGCTGGCATCATATCACCAAGTAATCAGCCAGCACAGGACGCTTCGCTGTGTTCCCAGCGCGACATAGACGAAATTGCTAAAAACGTGCACACCAGCCCTTTAAAGTGCACCCTGCTAGAAGTTGTGTCGCTGGCATCATATCACCAAGTAATGGGTCAGCTCAGGACGCTTCGCTGTGTTCCCAGCGCGACATAGACGGAATTGCTAAAAACGTGCATACCAACCCTTTAAAGTGCACCCTGCCGGTAGTTGTGTCGCTGGCATCATATCACCAAGTAATCAGGCAGCTCAGAACGCTTTGCTGTGTTCCCAGCGCGACATAGACGAAATTGCCAAAAACGTGCATACCAGCCCTTTAAAGTGCACCCTGCCGGTAGTTGTGTCGCTGGCATCCACCAAGTAATCAGCCAGCTCAGGACGCTTCGCTGTGTTCCCAGCGCGACATAGACGAAATTGCTAAAAACGTGCACACCAACCCTTTAAAGTGCACCCTGCTAGAAGTTGTGTCGCTGGCATCATATCACCAAGTAATCAGTCAGCTCAGGACGCTTCGCTGTGTTCCCAGCGCGACATAGACGAAATTGCTAAAAACGTGCACACCAACCCTTTAAAGTGCACCCTGCTAGAAGTTGTGTCGCTGGCATCATATCACCAAGTAATCAGTCAGCTCAGGACGCTTCGCTGTGTTCCCAGCGCGACATAGACAAAATTGCTAAAAACGTGCACACCAGCGCTTTAAAGTGCACCCTGCTAGAAGTTGTGTCGCTGGCATCATATCACCAAGTAATCAGTCAGCTCAGGACGCTTCGGTGTGTTCCCAGCGCGACATAGACGAAAATGTCAAAAACGTGCACACCAGCCCTTTAAAGTGCACCCTGCTAGAAGTTGTGTCGCTGGCATCATATCACCACGTAATCAGTCAGCTCAGGACGCTTCGCTGTGTTCCCAGCGCGACATGGACGAAATTGCCAAAAACGTGCATACAAGCCCTTTAAAGTGCACCTGCCGGTGGTTGGGTCGCTGACACCACGTCACAGAGTAATTAGTCAGCTCAGGACGCTTCGCTGTGTTCCCAGTGCGACGTAGACGAAATTGTCAAAAATGGGCACACCAGTCCTTTAAAGTGCACCCTGCTAGAAGTTGTGTCGCTGGCATCATATCACCAAGTAATCAGTCAGCTCAGGACGCTTCGCTGTGTTCCCAGTGCAACGTAGACGAAATTGTCAAAAATGGGCACACCAGTCATTTAAAGTGCACCCTGCTAGAAGTTGTGTCGCTGGCATCATATCACCAAGTAATCAGTCAGCTCAGGACGCTTCGCTGTGTTCCCAACGCGACATAGACGAAATTGCTAAAAACGTGCACACCAGCGCTTTAAAGTGCACCCTGCTAGAAGTTGTGTCGCTGGCATCATATCAGCAAGTAATCAGTCAGCTCAGGACGCTTCGCTGTGTTCCCAGCGCGACATAGACGAAATTGCCAAAAACGTGCATACCAGCCCTTTAAAGTGCACCCTGCCGGTAGTTGGGTCGCTGGCACCACGTCACAGAGTAATTAGTCAGCTCAGGACGCTTCGCTGTGTTCCAGCGCGACATAGACGAAATTGCTAAAAACGTGCACACCAGCCCTTTAAAGTGCACCCTACCGGTAGTTGGGTCTCTGGCACCACGTCACAGAGTAATTAGCCAACTTAGGGTGCCTCGCTGTGTTCCCAGCGCTATGTAGACGAAATTGTCAAAAACGTGCACACCAGCCCTTTAAACTGCACCTTGCTAGAAGTTGTGTCGCTGGCATCATATCACCAAGTATTCAGTCAGCTCAGGACGCTTCGCTGTGTTCCCAGCGCGACATAGACGAAATTGCTAAAAACGTGCACACCAGCCCTTTAAAGTGCATCCTGCCGGTAGTTGGGTCGCTAGATCCATATCACCAAGTAATCAGTCAGCTCAGGACGCTTCGCTGTGTTCCCAGTGCGACGTAGACGAAATTGCCAAAAACGTGCATACCAGCCCTTTAAAGTGCACCCTGCAGATAGTTGGGTCGCTGGCATCATATCACCAAGTACTCAGTCAGCTCAGGACGCTTCGCTGTGTTCCCAGTGCGACGTAGACGAAATTGTCAAAAACGGGCACACCAGTCCTTTAAAGTGCACCCTGCTAGAAGTTGTGTCGCTGGCATCATATCACCAAGTAATCAGCCAGCTCAGGACGCTTCGCTGTGTTCCCAGCGCGACATAGACGAAATTGCTAAAAACGTGCACACTAGCCCTTAAAAGTGCACCCTGCTAGAAGTTGTGTCGCTGGCATCATATCACCAAGGAATCAGTCAGCTCAGGACGCTTCGCTGTGTTCCCAACGCGACATAGACGAAATTGCTAAAAACGTGCACACCAGCGCTTTAAAGTGCACCCTGCTAGAAGTTGTGTCGCTGGCATCATATCACCAAGTAATCAGTCAGCTCAGGACGCTTCGCTGTGTTCCCATCGCGACATAGACGAAATAGCCAAAAACGTGCATACCAGCTCTTTAAAGTGCACCCTGCCGGTAGTTGAGTCGCTGGCACCACGTCACAGAGTAATTAGTCAGCTCAGGACGCTTCGCTGTGTTCCCAGTGCGACGTAGACGAAATTGTCAAAAACGGGCACACCAGTCCTTTAAAGTGCACCGTGCTAGAAGTTGTGTCGCTGGCATCATATCACCAAGTAATCAGTCAGCTCAGGACACTTCGCTGTGTTCCCAGCGCGACATAGACGAAATTGCTAAAAACGTGCATACCAGCCCTTTAAAGTGCACCCTGCCGGTAGTTGGGTCGCTGGCATCATATCACCAAGTAATCAGTCAGCTCAGGACGCTTCGCTGTGTTCCCAGCGCGACATAGACGAAATTGCTAAAAACGTGCATACCAGCCCTTTAAAGTGCACCCTGCAGGTAGTTGGATCGCTGGCATCATATCACCAAGTAATCAGTCAGCTCAGGACGCTTCGCTGTGTTCCCAGTGCGACGTAGACGAAATTGCCAAAAACGTGCATACCAGCCCTTTAAAGTGCACCGTGCAGGTAGTTGGGTCGCTGGCATCATATCACCAAGTAATCAGTCAGCTCAGGACGCTTCGCTGTGTTCCCAGTGCGACGTAGACGAAATTGTCAAAAACGGGCGCACCAGTCCTTTAAAGTGCACCCTGCAGGTAGTTGGGTCGCTGGCATCATATCACCAAGTAATCAGTCAGCTCAGGACGCTTCGCTGTGTTCCCAGTGCGACGTAGACGAAATTGCCAAAAACGTGCATACCAGCCCTTTAAAGTGCACCCTGCAGGTAGTTGGGTCGCTGGCATCATATCACCAAGTAATCAGTCAGCTCAGGACGCTTCGCTGTGTTCCCAGTGCGACGTAGACGAAATTGTCAAAAACGGGCACACCAGTCCTTTAAAGTGCACCCTGCTAGAAGTTGTGTCGCTGGCATCATATCACCAAGTAATCAGTCAGCTCAGGACGCTTCGCTGTGTTCCCAGCGCGACATAGACGAAATTGCTAAAAACGTGCACACCAGCCCTTTAAAGTGCACCCTGCTAGAAGTTGTGTCACTGGCATCATATCACCAAATAATCAGTCAGCTCAGGACGCTTCGCTGTGTTCCCAGCGCGACATAGACGAAATTGCCAAAAACGTGCATACCAGCCCTTTAAAGTGCACCCTGCAGGTAGTTGGGCCGCTGGCATCATATCACCAAGTAATGAGTCAGCTCAGGACGCTTCGCTGTGTTTCCAGCGCGACATAGACGAACTTGCTAAAAACGTGCACACCAGCCCTTTAAAGTGCACCCTGCCGCTAGTTGGGTCGCTGGCACCACGTCACAGAGTAATTAGTCAGCTTAGGGTGCCTCGCTGTGTTCCCAGTGCGACGTAGACGAAATTGTCAAAAACGGGCACACCAGCCCTTTAAAGTGCACTCTGCCGGTAGTTGGGTCGCTGGCATCATATCACCAAGTAATCAGTCAGCTCAGGACGCTTCGCTGTGTTCCCAGCGCGACATAGACGAAATTGCTAAAAACGTGCACACCAGCCCTTTAATGTGCACCCTGCAGGTAGTTGGGTCGCTGGCATCATATCACCAAGTAATCAGTCAGCTCAGGACGCTTCGCTGTGTTCCCAGTGCGACGTAGACGAAATTGCCAAAAACCTGCATACCAGCCCTTTAAAGTGCACCCTGCAGGTAGTTGGGTCGCTGGCATCATATCACCAAGTAATCAGTCAGCTCAGGACGCTTCGCTGTGTTCCCAGTGCGACGTAGACGAAATTGTCAAAAACGGGCACACCAGTCCTTTAAAGTGCACCCTGCTAGAAGTTGTGTCGCTGGCATCATATCACCAAGTAATCAGTCAGCTCAGGACACTTCGCTGTGTTCCAAGCGCGACATAGACGAAATTGCTAAAAACGTGCATACCAGCCCTTTAAAGTGCACCCTGCCGGTAGTTGGGTCGCTGGCATCATATCACCAAGTAATCAGTCAGCTCAGGACGCTTCGCTGTGTTCCCAGCGCGACATAGACGAAATTTCTAAAAACGTGCATACCAGCCCTTTAAAGTGCACCCTGCAGGTAGTTGGGTCGCTGGCATCATATCACCAAGTAATCAGTCAGCTCAGGACGCTTCGCTGTGTTCCCAGTGCGACGTAGACGAAATTGTCAAAAACGGGCACACCAGTCCTTTAAAGTGCACCCTGCTAGAAGTTGTGTCGCTGGCATCATATCACCAAGTAATCAGTCAGCTCAGGACGCTTCGCTGTGTTCCCAGCGCGACATAGACGAAATTGCTAAAAACGTGCACACCAGCCCTTTAAAGTGCACCCTGCTAGAAGTTGTGTCGCTGGCATCATATCACCAAATAATCAGTCAGCTCAGGACGCTTCGCTGTGTTCCCAGCGCGACATAGACGAAATTGCCAAAAACGTGCATACCAGCCGTTTAAAGTGCACCCTGCAGGTAGTTGGGCCGCTGGCATCATATCACCAAGTAATCAGTCAGCTCAGGACGCTTCGCTGTGTTTCCAGCGCGACATAGACGAACTTGCTAAAAACGTGCACACCAGCCCTTTAAAGTGCACCCTGCCGCTAGTTGGGTCGCTGGCATCATATCACCAAGTAATCAGTCAGCTCAGGACGCTTCGCTGTGTTCCCAGCGCGACATAGACGAAATTGCTAAAAACGTGCACACCAGCCCTTTAATGTGCACCCTGCAGGTAGTTGGGTCGCTGGCATCATATCACCAAGTAATCAGTCAGCTCAGGACGCTTCGCTGTGTTCCCAGTGCGACGTAGACGAAATTGCCAAAAACGTGCATACCAGCCCTTTAAAGTGCACCCTGCAGGTAGTTGGGTCGCTGGCATCATATCACCAAGTACTCAGTCAGCTCAGGACGCTTCGCTGTGTTCCCAGTGCGACGTAGACGAAATTGTCAAAGACGGGCACACCAGTCCTTTAAAGTGCACCCTGCTAGAAGTTGTGTCGCTGGCATCATATCACCAAGTAATCAGCCAGCTCAGGACGCTTCGCTGTGTTCCCAACGCGACATAGACGAAATTGCTAAAAACGTGCACACCAGCCCTTTAAAGTGCACCCTGCTAGAAGTTGTGTCGCTGGCATCATATCACCAAGTAATCAGTCAGCTCAGGACGCTTCGCTGTGTTCCCAACGCGACATAGACGAAATTGCTAAAAACGTGCACACCAGCGCTTTAAAGTGCACCCTGCTAGAAGTTGTGTCGCTGGCATCATATCACCAAGTAATCAGTCAGCTCAGGACGCTTCGCTGTGTTCCCAGCGCGACATAGACGAAATTGCCAAAAACGTGCATACCAGCCCTTTAAAGTGCACCCTGCCGGTAGTTGGGTCGCTGGCACCACGTCACAGAGTAATTAGTCAGCCTAGGGTGCCTCGCTGTGTTCCCAGCGCGACGTAGACGAAATTGTCAAAAACGGGCACACCTGTCTTTTAAAGTGCACCCTGCTAGAAGTTGTGTCGCTGGCATCATATCACCAAGTAATCAGTCAGCTCAGGACGCTTCGCTGTGTTCCCAGCGCGGCATAGACGAAATTGCTAAAAACGTGCACACCAGCCCTTTAAAGTGCACCTTCCGGTAGTTGGGTCGCTGGCATCATATCACCAAGTATTCAGTCAGCTCAGGACGCTTCGCTGTGTTCCCAGCGTGACATAGACGAAATTGCTAAAAACGTGCACACGAGCCCTTTAATGTGCACCCTGCCGGTAGTTGTGTCGCTGGCATCATATCACCAAGTAATCAGGCAGCTCAGAACGCTTTGCTGTGTTCCCAGCGTGACATAGACGAAATCGCTAAAACGTGCACACCAGCCCTTTAAAGTGCACCCTGCCGGTAGTTGGGTCGCTGGCATCATATCACCAAGTAATCAGCCAGCTCAGGACGCTTCGCTGTTTTCCCAGTGCGACGTAGACGAAATTGTCAAAAACGGGCACACCAGTCCTTTAAAGTGCACCCTGCCTGTAGTTGGGTCGCTGGCATCATATCACCAAGTAATCAGTAAGCTCAGGACGCTTCGCTGTGTTCCCAGCGCGACATAGACGAAATTGCTAAAAACGGGCACACCAGCCCTTTAAAGTGCACCCTGCTAGAAGTTGTGTCGCTGTCATCATGTCACCAAGTAATCAGTCAGCTCAGGACGCTGCGCTGTGTTCCCAGCGCGACATAGACGAAATTGCTAAAAACGTGCACACCAGCCCTTTAAAGTGCACCCTGCTAGAAGTTGTGTCGCTGGCATCATATCACCAAGTAATCAGTCAGCTCAGGACGCTTCGCTGTGTTCCCAGCGCGACATAGACGAAATTGCCAAAAACGTGCATACCAGCCCTTTAAAGTGCACCCTGCCGGTAGTTGGGTCGCTGGCACCACGTCACAGAGTAATTAGTCAGCCTAGGGTGCCTCGCTGTGTTCCCAGCGCGACGTAGACGAAATTGTCAAAAACGGGCACACCAGTCTTTTAAAGTGCACCCTGCTAGAAGTTGTGTCGCTGGCATCATATCACCAAGTAATCAGTCAGCTCAGGACGCTTCGCTGTGTTCCCAGCGCGGCATAGACGAAATTGCTAAAAACGTGCACACCAGCCCTTTAAAGTGCACCTTCCGGTAGTTGGGTCGCTGGCATCATATCACCAAGTATTCAGTCAGCTCAGGACGCTTCGCTGTGTTCCCAGCGCGACATAGACGAAATTGCTAAAAACGTGCACACCAGCCCTTTAAAGTGCACCCTGCTAGAAGTCGTGTCGCTGGCATCATGTCACCAAGTAATCAGTCAGCTCAGGACGCTTCGCTGTGTTCCCAGCGCGACATAGACGAAATTGCTAAAAACGTGCACACCAGCCCTTTAAAGTGCACCCTGCCGGTAGTTGTGTCGCTGGCATCATATCACCAAGTAATCAGGCAGCTCAGAACGCTTTGCTGTGTTCCCAGCGTGACATAGACGAAATTGCTAAAACGTGCACACCAGCCCTTTAAAGTGCACCCTGCCGGTAGTTGGGTCGCTGGCATCATATCACCAAGTAATCAGCCAGCTCAGGACGCTTCGCTGTTTTCCCAGTGCGACGTAGACGAAATTGTCAAAAACGGGCACACCAGTCCTTTAAAGTGCACCCTGCCTGTAGTTAGGTCGCTGGCATCATATCACCAAGTAATCAGTAAGCTCAGGACGCTTCGCTGTGTTCCCAGCGCGACATAGACGAAATTGCTAAAAACGTGCACACCAGCCCTTTAAAGTGCACCCTGCCGGTAGTTGTGTCGCTGGCATCATATCACCAAGTAATCAGGCAGCTCAGAACGCTTTGCTGTGTTCCCAGCGTGACATAGACGAAATTGCTAAAACGTGCACACCAGCCCTTTAAAGTGCACCCTGCCGGTAGTTGGGTCGCTGGCATCATATCACCAAGTAATCAGCCAGCTCAGGACGCTTCGCTGTTTTCCCAGTGCGACGTAGACGAAATTGTCAAAAACGGGCACACCAGTCCTTTAAAGTGCACCCTGCCTGTAGTTGGGTCGCTGGCATCATATCACCAAGTAATCAGTAAGCTCAGGACGCTTCGCTGTGTTCCCAGCGCGACATAGACGAAATTGCTAAAAACGGGCACACCAGCCCTTTAAAGTGCACCCTGCTAGAAGTTGTGTCGCTGTCATCATGTCACCAAGTAATCAGTCAGCTCAGGACGCTTCGCTGTGTTCCCAGCGCGACATAGACGAAATTGCTAAAAACGTGCACACCAGCCCTTTAAAGTGCACCCTGCTAGAAGTTGTGTCGCTGGCATCATATCACCAAGTAATCAGCCAGCACAGGACGCTTCGCTGTGTTCCCAGCGCGACATAGACGAAATTGCTAAAAACGTGCACACCAGCCCTTTAAAGTGCACCCTGCTAGAAGTTGTGTCGCTGGCATCATATCACCAAGTAATGGGTCAGCTCAGGACGCTTCGCTGTGTTCCCAGCGCGACATAGACGGAATTGCTAAAAACGTGCATACCAACCCTTTAAAGTGCACCCTGCCGGTAGTTGTGTCGCTGGCATCATATCACCAAGTAATCAGGCAGCTCAGAACGCTTTGCTGTGTTCCCAGCGCGACATAGACGAAATTGCCAAAAACGTGCATACCAGCCCTTTAAAGTGCACCCTGCCGGTACTTGTGTCGCTGGCATCCACCAAGTAATCAGCCAGCTCAGGACGCTTCGCTGTGTTCCCAGCGCGACATAGACGAAATTGCTAAAAACGTGCACACCAACCCTTTAAAGTGCACCCTGCTAGAAGTTGTGTCGCTGGCATCATATCACCAAGTAATCAGTCAGCTCAGGACGCTTCGCTGTGTTCCCAGCGCGACATAGACGAAATTGCTAAAAACGTGCACACCAACCCTTTAAAGTGCACCCTGCTAGAAGTTGTGTCGCTGGCATCATATCACCAAGTAATCAGTCAGCTCAGGACGCTTCGCTGTGTTCCCAGCGCGACATAGACGAAATTGCCAAAAACGTGCATACCAGCCCTTTAAAGTGCACCCTGCAGGTAGTTGTGTCGCTGGCATGATATCACCAAGTAATCAGTCAGCTCAGGACGCTTCGCTGTGTTCCCAGCGCGACATAGACGAAATTGCTAAAAACGTGCACACCAGCTCTTTAAAGTGCACCCTGCCGGTAGTTGGGTCGCTGGCATCATATCACCAAGTAATCAGTCAGCTCAGGACGCTTCGCTGTGTTCCCAGTGCGACGTAGACGAAATTGCCAAAAACGTGCATACCAGCCCTTTAAAGTGCACCCTGCCGGTAGTCGGGTCGCTGGCATCATATCACCAAGTAATCAGTCAGCTCAGGACGCTTCGCTGTGTTCTCAGTGCGACGTAGACGAAATTGCCAAAAACGTGCATACCAGCCCTTTAAAGTGCACCCTGCAGGTAGTTGTGTCGCTGGCATGATATCACCAAGTAATCAGTCAGCTCAGGACGCTTCGCTGTGTTCCCAGCGCGACATAGACGAAATTGCTAAAAACGTGCACACCAGCTCTTTAAAGTGCACCCTGCCGGTAGTTGGGTCGCTGGCACCACGTCACAGAGTAATTAGTCAGCTTAGGGTGCCTCGCTGTGTTCCCAGCGCGACATAGACGAAATTGCTAAAACCTGCACACCAGCCCTTTAAAGTGCACCCTGCCGGTAATTGGGTCGCTGGCATCATATCACCAAGTAATCAGTCAGCTCAGGACGCTTCGCTGTGTTCCCAGCGCGACAAAGACAAAATTGTCAAAAACGTGCACACCAGCCCTTTAAAGTGCACCCTGCCGGTAGTCGGGTCGCTGGCACCACGTCACAGAGTAATTAGTCAGCTTAGGGTGCCTCGCTGTGTTCCCAGTGCGACGTAGACGAAATTGTCAAAAACGGGCACACCAGTCCTTTAAAGTGCACCCTGCTAGAAGTTGTGTCGCTGGCATCATCTCACCAAGTAATCAGTCAGCTCAGGACGCTTCGCTGTGTTCCCAGCGCGACATAGACGAAATTGCCAAAAATGTGCACACCAGCCCTTTAAAGTGCACCCTGCTAGAAGTTGTGTCGCTGGCATCATATCACCAAGTATTCAGTCAGCTCAGGACGCTTCGCTGTGTTCCCAGCGCGACATAGACGAAATTGCTAAAAACGTGCACACCAGCCCTTTAAAGTGCACCCTGCCGGTAGTTGGGTCGCTGGCACCACGTCACAGAGTAATTAGTCAGCTTAGGGTGCCTCGCTGTGTTCCCAGCGCGACATAGACGAAATTGCTAAAACCTGCACACCAGCCCTTTAAAGTGCACCCTGCCGGTAATTGGGTCGCTGGCACCACGTCACAGAGTAATTAGTCAGCTTAGGGTGCCTCGCTGTGTTCCCACGCGACGTAGACGAAATGGTCAAAAACGGGCACACCAGCCCTTTAAAGTGCAACCTGCTAGAAGTTGCATCGCTGGCATCATATCACCAAGTAATCAGTCAGCTCAGGACGCTTCGCTGTGTTCCCAGCGCGACATAGACGAAATTGCCAAAAACGTGCATACCAGCCCTTTAAAGTGCATCCTGCCGGTAGTTGTGTGGCTGGCATCATATCATTAAGTAATCAGTCAGCTCAGGACGCTTCGCTGTGTTCCCAGCGCGACATAGACGAAATTGCTGAAAACGTGCACACCAGCCCTTTAAAGTGCACCCTGCTAGAAGTTCTGTCGCTGGCATCACATCACCAAGTAATCAGTCAGCTCAGGACGCTTCGCTGTGTTCCCAGCGCGACATAGACGAAATTGCCAAAAACGTGCATACCAGCCCTTTAAAGTGCACCCTGCCGGTAGTTGGGTCGCTGGCATCATATCACCAAGTAATCAGTCAGCTCAGGGCGCTTCGCTGTGGTCCCAGCGCGACATAGACGAAATTGCTAAAAACGTGCACACCAGCCCCTTAAAGTGCACCCTGCCGGTAGTTGGGTCGCTGGCAACATATCACCAAGTAATCAGTCAGCTCAGGACGCTTCGCTGTGTTCCCGGCGCGACATAGACAAAATTGCTAAAAACGTGCACACCAGCCCTTTAAAGTGCACCCTGCCGGTAGTTGGGTCGCTGGCAACATATCACCAAGTAATCAGTCAGGTCAGGACGCTTCGCTGTGTTCCCAGCGCGACATAGACAAAACTGCCAAAAACGTGCACACCAGCTCTTTAAAGTGCACCCTGCCGGTAGTTGGGTCGCTGGCACCACGTCTCAGAGTAATTAGTCAGCTTAGGGTGCCTCGCTGTGTTCCCAGCGCGACATAGACGAAATTGCTAAAAACGTGCACACCAGCCCCTTAAAGTGCACCCTGCCGGTAGTTGGGTCGCTGGCAACATATCACCAAGTAATCAGTCAGGTCAGGACGCTTCGCTGTGTTCCCAGCGCGACATAGACAAAACTGCCAAAAACGTGCACACCAGCTCTTTAAAGTGCACCCTGCCGGTAGTTGGGTCGCTGGCACCACGTCACAGAGTAATTAGTCAGCTTAGGGTGCCTCGCTGTGTTCCCAGTGCGACGTAGACGAAATTGTCAAAAACGGGCACACCAGTCCTTTAAAGTGCACCCTGCTAGAAGTTGTGTCGCTGGCATCATCTCACCAAGTAATCAGTCAGCTCAGGACGCTTCGCTGTGTTCCCAGCGCGACATAGACGAAATTGCCAAAAATGTGCACACCAGCCCTTTAAAGTGCACCCTGCTAGAAGTTGTGTCGCTGGCATCATATCACCAAGTATTCAGTCAGCTCAGGACGCTTCGCTGTGTTCCCAGCGCGACATAGACGAAATTGCTAAAAACGTGCACACCAGCCCTTTAAAGTGCACCCTGCCGGTAGTTGGGTCGCTGGCACCACGTCACAGAGTAATTAGTCAGCTTAGGGTGCCTCGCTGTGTTCCTAGCGCGACATAGACGAAATTGCTAAAACCTGCACACCAGCCCTTTAAAGTGCACCCTGCCGGTAATTGGGTCGCTGGCATCATATCACCAAGTAATCAGTCAGCTCAGGACGCTTCGCTGTGTTCCCAGCGCGACATAGACAAAATTGCCAAAAACGTGCACACCAGCCCTTTAAAGTGCACCCTGCCGGTAGTCGGGTCGCTGGCACCACGTCACAGAGTAATTAGTCAGCTTAGGGTGCCTCGCTGTGTTCCCAGTGCGACGTAGACGAAATTGTCAAAAACGGGCACACCAGTCCTTTAAAGTGCACCCTGCTAGAAGTTATGTCGCTGGCATCATCTCACCAAGTAATCAGTCAGCTCAGGACGCTTCGCTGTGTTCCCAGCGCGACATAGACGAAATTGCTAAAAACGTGCACACCAGCCCTTTAAAGTGCACTCTGCCGGTAGTTGGGTCGCTGGCACCACGTCACAGAGTAATTAGTCAGCTTAGGGTGCCTCGCTGTGTTCCCAGCGCGACATAGACGAAATTGCTAAAACCTGCACACCAGCCCTTTAAAGTGCACCCTGCCGGTAATTGGGTCGCTGGCATCATATCACCAAGTAATCAGTCAGCTCAGGACGCTTCGCTGTGTTCCCAGGGCGACATAGACAAAATTGCCAAAAACGTGCACACCAGCCCTTTAAAGTGCACCCTGCCGGTAGTCGGGTCGCTGGCACCACGTCACAGAGTAATTAGTCAGCTTAGGGTGCCTCGCTGTGTTCCCAGTGCGACGTAGACGAAATTGTCAAAAACGGGCACACCAGTCCTTTAAAGTGCACCCTGCTAGAAGTTGTGTCGCTGGCATCATCTCATCAAGTAATCAGTCAGCTCAGGACGCTTCGCTGTGTTCCCACCGCGACATAGATGAAATTGCCAAAAACGTGCACACCAGCCCTTTAAAGTGCACCCTGCTAGAAGTTGTGTCGCTGGCATCATATCACCAAGTATTCAGTCAGCTCAGGACGCTTCGCTGTGTTCCCAGCGCGACATAGACGAAATTGCTAAAAACGTGCACACCAGCCCTTTAAAGTGCACCCTGCCGGTAGTTGGGTCGCTGGCACCACGTCACAGAGTAATTAGTCAGCTTAGGGTGCCTCGCTGTGTTCCCAGCGCGACGTAGACGAAATTGTCAAAAACGGGCACACCAGCCCTTTAAAGTGCACCCTGCTAGAAGTTGTGTCGCTGGCACTACGTCACAGAGTAATTAGTCAGCTCAGGACGCTTCGCTGTGTTCCCAGCGCGACATAGACGAAATTGCCAAAAACGTGCACACCACCCCTTTAAACTACACCATTCCTATATGCACACTCAGGGCCGGTGCTAGCGGTGTGCGGGGCCTGTTTCACACGATTAAGTGCATACTTGAAATTTAAAAAAAGTAATCCCTGGTTGAGGGCTTCGTGTGCGGGGCCTTTGCAAGCTCGGGGCCTTTCCCCCCCCCCCCCCCCCCTATCGCCTGCCCTGTGCACACTTTTCAGATGGCTGTGCCGCAAAAACGACAAAGCGGTCCCTGCCGACCTTTCCTTCTAGTTTTTTCGTGATCAATAAATAGTAGATACCCTGTCCTTGTCACACACATAAAAGCAAGTAAAAATTCATTATAATGTGTTTCACTGCTGTAGTCATATAAGAGCCTTCATACGGTTTTACAACTGTGTGAGTGTTAAACCGTATGAGGGCTCACACATGAGGGTGAGTGTACTCACCATAGGCCTCATGACTTGAGCGTCGTCAATAGGCTTCGGGTTACTGAAGGCCTCACGTGTGAGTGCCTTCATAATTTGCGCACGTCTCGCATGCGTCATTTGACCTCATTTCTGAATGCACTCATACTTACCTCGCACCCCTCAGGCCTCACCAGTGACTTCACTCACACGGACCTGGCGCCCCTCAGACTTCATGAGTGCACTCACAGGAGGTCTCATGAGGGGCAAAACCTCATGAGTGCACTCACGGATGGCCTCATCGCAGGCTTGCCCTCACTCACGCTCAGCTCAAAGGCAAAGAGGGTGAGGGGCACTCATGAGTGCCCTCATGAGTGAGTTCGCCCAGCTATGCCCTTATCAGGCATATGGAATCTAAGACCGCGCAGTGCGCTTGGTCACATCAGACTATTCTGGTCTGTCAAGTATTAGCGCAATGAAAACCTCCCTATCCTTACCTGAGCTCTCAGTTCACCGAAAAATATCATGCATAACCCTATATACTCCATAAAATGTATCGTTGAAACACTCAGCTGAGGTCCTCACTTCTACAATCACCATGCCGTATGCCCTCACACATTGATCATCAACACACACACACATAGAGAGACGATGATGAGATGAGGCTGATGCCGGCCAGCAGGCTGGGCGCTGCCCCAGTGCCATCAACATAAAATTTAACGTCCCATATGTAAAACGACAGCTCATCATCATGCGTTTCTCCTTACCATCAGGGATTGGAATGACCTGCCATCGACCATCATAAACATTACCGGCGATACCTCAAAGTTCAGAACAGCTGTTACTAACTACCGTATTTGTTAGCGAACATAAGGATTTTTGTTCTGTTCTCCCTTTTTTCCTCTCATCTGTCTCTCCTTTCCTTTTATTTGATTGCGTTCATGTCTTATTATTATCATATTCTAACATCTTCTATGTTGTACATTACCTATATTATTTCTGTATATTATGTATTACATATTTTGTTATATTATTATGTGTTGTATATTTCATATGTACCAATGCCCACCCCCTTGTAATGCCCTGCGCAAGACCTGAAGGCAATGTATAACTAAATAAATAAAATAGTATATTTATTTGAGCGAACCAGCTAGTGGACCAGACATGAGTCAAGAAACCAACTCGTGGTAGTGGAGTATATCGCTTAGAATTGTGCAACGTTACAATGGTACAATGTTAAGATTGATGCAGAAATCTGCTTATTAGTGATTTTTCCAGCGCCCCTTACACCTCCCTAATACCCGCAAAAAAATCTTACGCCCCCCCCCCCCCAAAAAGAAAACATGCTAGAAGGATAGGATACCTCCAAAATAGGAGGGGGGGGGGGGGCAAGGAGAAGGAGGAGAAAAAAGAAGCTGATACGGGTGTCTTAACCCCCGCGGGACTGCGACCATCACGCCGAGATGAAAAGCTTGCGTAAATCCCTGCTGCTTATTACTTAGCACAAACATTAGACAGTGAAAAAAGGTCACAGAAGGAATCATGCATAGAGAGAATGCGGCTCACGCATGACGCCCGCTGACCTTCAGAGCCAAGGTGTTCTCAAAGTTCTCAATTGTTCGTTAGACTTCCGTGTGGTCACGATTATACCAGCAATAGAGAACAGATGATGACGCTGTACTCGAACGCTGCTTGTTAGTGCAGCATTGCACTACGTGCTCCATGAACACTAGAAGCAAGGGATCTGAACTGCAGGTTGAGAGGTATCTTTCGAATTCTTTTCTTCCATGATATGCCACTTTTGCTTTTCCTACACTAAAACGTAAAGAAGCTCTTAGTAGCCCCCTCATCAGGGATGACGGCGAAATAAATCATGTAAAAATAAAACGTTCAAAAATACCTCTTAAATATCAAATTTGCAAAATAAACTCTTCAATATAAATCATGAGAAAATCCACGCTGTCGAAATAAACTCCGAAAAATAAACTTTGAAGAATAAACGCTTCGAAATAAATCTTTTAACATCCATCGTCCCTGATTGGTGGACAGCCGACGGCTCTACGTCCGCCACGGAAAATAGTACCCTCCTCGCGCTTGGGGCTAGCCAGGGCTATAACGGTGAACGAGGATTTCGGTACACCGGAAGTAGGTTGTATGTCTGTATGTGACCCGTGACAAGTTTTGCCAACTCAGTAGGGGGGCGGGGGGCTGATATCATTCGGAATGACGGATGCCCGGGAGCGTATTATTCGGTGAAGTTGTTTTAGCAGTGCAAGTAACGCACGACATCGGTGTAATATAGTCTAATATAGAGCCGACTATCAGGAGAGTTTGGCCATTCTTTGGTATGTTTTCTGATTTTGCGTTTCTCTTTTTCGTGTGCGTGCGCATTTCTTGGTCTTTCTTTCACCAGTGCGAATGACCGTCGCCGCGCAATCCGTCCTCAGCGCTCAGCTGGCTCAAGGATCAAGAGCATACTTGGGTAAATTACTTCCAAAAATGTAATTAAATTACATTACTCCAGCTAGAATTTAATTAAATTACATTACTCATTACTGCAATTGAAACGCAATAAAATTACATTACAATTACTACAAAAAAGTAACGACATTACAAAGTCATTACTTTACCATTATTGGCATACATGTTCCCGAGTTTGTGGAAGGCACAAGGGACACGCAAGTTGACGAAACTTGCCTTCCCCGAAATTCGAGGAGAAAAATGTATGCTTACAATGTATCAACAGTTAGCTTGTACTCTTCTATTTGTCTCTTCTACATACATGTCATGCTAGTGTGCCACGTATGACGTGTCGTTCCACAATGTAGAGACGAAGGAGACACAATGTATCACGACAACAGGAAGATTGTCAGGAGGATGGGGCCCGCAAACAATGATTCTCCAGGGCTACAAACCGTTGACCTAACAACGTTGGTTTGTGAGTGCCCTGCCTAAAGCAACTGGCTCGTAGAAGGGAATTGACGTTAAACGTGCCGATTGAGTGCGTCACCGTTCATAGTGCCGTTGGAATTCTTTTCATTTGCCAGTCCCCCAACTCTCTTTCTGCCATGTGCCAACACAGAACACACACTCGATTCTTTTGTAAAAAGTGATGAGTAATGTCATTAAAATTACAGCCCAAATGTAATTAAATTACATTACAAATTACTTAATGTCAAAAGTAATGCGTTGCAATACAAATTACCATAAAAAGTAATTCATTACTGTAATTTCATTACAATAATGCTATTACTACCCAGGTATGATCAAGTGTGCGTGTCCTGTATTCATACGCGCATCGTCGTCATCACTTTTAAGCTGGATATTTCGAAATCCTAAGTTGTTATGTAATTGATAACAATACAAACATGAGCAAGAAACATCATAATAGCATGTTTCGCCGAAAAGAACATCGTGTCGCCCATACGGCTATCACTACTTTGATACGGAGCGTTACCTTCCTAAGCCTAACCATGATTTATTTTAACAGCGTTTATTTTGAGGACGTGTATTTTTAAACGGTTTATTTCAGAAAATGGATTTCGAAGGGTGGAATTTTAAGCGTGGATTTTTTAATGTTTTATTTTAAAAGATTTATTTCGGCGTACAGCCCCTCATCAGATGGCTTGCCGAGTCATTTCTAGTCTCTGGATTTGGGGACTTTCCTCTACGAATCTCTGGATCCCGGAACGGGATTTCGGGATTAAAATAAAATCGTAGAACGTGAAGAAAAAACAATGTACAAGTTTCCGGCGATGCAGAATCAAAAATAACAAAGACGGTTAAGAGCATCAACCGTTTACCATATACATAAAAACAAGACTTTCGTGCAGTAGGCTGGACTTCTTCAGGGTTGAGGACCTGTTACAAGTGGTGAAGCATATATCAAAAACCAAGTCACATGGTACAAGAGAAACGGGTAAGGGTGAAGAGAACTACAAACGCAATACAAATATCAACAAAAATGAAAAACAAAAATGAAAAACAAAACGCAATCAATAGGAGGTGGCTGGACAAGGTCAGACAGACATACAGACGAGTCGGAGTTGTACGTGGAGCGTGTCCTCCCAATCTGCCGAATCCCAACTCGCCGAATGCGTTGAAGGCCGGGAGACAGCCGTAATCCCTTGACCTCCAAATGTGCTGGTTCGATTGGCCGAATGACCGACATGTCCCTTCCCAATTCGCCGAATTTACCTTACCACCGTGACTTAGCGGCTAAGACCATCGCCTTCCATAATCGAAATTGGGAGGTGAACCGACTGCGCTGTCTGGATGTTTTCTCTGGGTTCTCCTTAGATGTTGGTAAGGTTTCCTGTGAAGGTGGCCCAGGGCACACTGTCCTCCCAGCAGGGCCGGTGAGAGATATTACAGACCCCGGGGATGCAAGACTACGGAGTCCTGCCCATACCCCCTCCTCACGTCCCGTGGTGTTTGCAGCTATCGGGCATTAGGTCGTGCAGGCCCGTGATGAGGCCCGGGGCTCATTCCCCCCCCCCCACTTCTCGCCGGTCATACCTCCCAGTGTATCTTGTCTTCCGCCGCACCGGCAGGGAGAACGCTATGTAACTAACACGCCGTCAATCAACCAATTCGATTGTTCGTGTGACGTTGCGTCCCTCCTACGTTCATCTCTCATGGGGCTTTCCATTGCCTTGACAAGCATTACGCTTTCGCTGTAATTGGTTGATAAGCGATTATAGAGGGTTTCAAAACCATCCTCATAGCCAGCCACAACGTTACTACGATGGACCCCTTACGATAGTGACGCAGAGCTTACGGCTTCTAGGTTCAGGAGCCGAAATAAAATACCTTTAAAATATTTAAATGGAAAGCACAGAAAATTTAACGGACTGAAATCTCTCGAAGAGATATTTTTCTTACTCTAAATGAACAAATTACTAAACAGCACACATATCGTTAATGAAATAATGTCGAGAAGACATGCGAGCTGTTGGCAAGGATTCGGTACGAAAAACCCCCGAGACCAGGGTACATAGAAAGACCACACACAAGAGATGTTTAATCCAGAGATGTTCCCCTTTGTTACTCTGGCCATGGATAAATTTATCGTCTCCCTACTAAACTCTTCAGCTGTGGCATTATCTGCATGTGCTGCTACGTTCCCTATATAGTCGGGGCTTTTCGTCATAAATATTGCTAATGATATTGCGATTGGTGGGTGTCATCTTTCAACATAATATCTAGTTCTCCAGCCACTGTTCACTAAGGGATTCAATGATTCTCGCACGTTTCCTATCTACAGGTCATTTGCCACCATGCCCAACTCGCCGAAAAGCTCCTATATCATTTCCCAGCTTGCCGAAAGGGGTTGACCTTTCCCCTCAAAGATAATCCGCTTAACTGCATTCGGCGAACTGGGATTCGGCAGATTGGGCTGTGACCACGTGGAGGAAACCAATGAACATCACATGAATAGGCACAGCAGCCACTTGGCACAAAGATCTTTAGAATGCGTACGGGGAATTAGGGCTCAAGAGCGAAGGATTGAGGACACACAGCACCTTGATGGCTAAGAGCTTCCAGACTCTGGGAAAGTAACGCGGAGTGTCTTATTGATTGTGTATCATCGTGTATGATGTGAAAAATGGCAGACAAGTGATAATACAGTAAATAGACTCATAGTATAAAGGACTGTAATGGGCCGCCGTACACGTTGATGCCGTGCGGCTCTAACGTTGCAAATTTCGAAATGAAAAAGGATTCTCGATTTTTGCGTTTGTTTTCATTAGCGTACCCGGATTCTAAAATGGTGATAATATACGCGTATGCAGATCATGTCCCGGAAGATTAAAATGTAGCGATACAGGCGATTGACGTTTATTAACAATATCTGATTTATGGCCATAAAATCTTTCACGGATGGTGTTACGTGTTTCGCCTATATATTGTTTATTGCACAATTTGCATATAATGAGATAGCATACATTGAATGAGTTACAGTGAAGAGACTGCCGAATAGAAAAAACGAAACCATTAAAAGTGCTACAGGTGGAGGTACATGTTGCAATAAAGCAAGTTTGGCAGCGGTTGCTGTTGCAGGGAGCGCAACCGGGACTCTGTTGATTATTGCGGGAGGAAGTGAGTAAGTCGCGTATGTTACGTGATCTCCCAAATGCAATAGCCGGAGCATTAGGGAAAATGTCTTTGAGATATTCATCGGCGTGGAGTATGTTTAAATGGCGTTTGAACACAGATCCTACATTACGGAGTGCGCGGTTGTAAGGTGTAATGAAAGTGCATTTATTATGACTTTGTGCCTTATTGGATTCACGAGAAAGCAACCTTTCCCTGTCTAGGGAGGTCGCTCTGGCTAGGGCATTGTCGATGAGTTCGTCGGGATATCTGCGCTCCTTGAAGTCATTGCACATGTCCTTTGCATGCTTCAGAAAATCTTGTGTATTGGATATGCGTTTTAAACGTGTGAGTTGTCCAAATGGAATGTTTCGCTTTTGGATATTAGGGTGATGCTGTTTGTCAGTCGGCTCCTTATAGAGATCTGTGACGAGTTTACCCGACTCGAGAGAAACAGTGGCGTCTAGAAAGCTGATTGAAGTTCGAGCGATTGAAGGCGAGCCAAACTGAGAGACTCCTGATTGGCCGAATGGTAGGCATCATAGTTCATTTTCATTGGTTGCATGCCCAGTGTTGCCTGAATGATCTCAAACTATGGGCTCTATAGGGAGCTGTGGGAGCCTGGTTCAAGCCATGGACGAACGCAAGAATGAAAGGTAAGCAGACAAAAGTATGATCATGAAAGAACTGATGTTCTGAGGCTGGAACATAGAAGGGACAAATACATACAAAGCCTCAATCCAGAAGATTTGGGTTCGAGCCCAACAGCCAGCTAACCTTTTCAGTGACTTTCATCTTTCAAAAGTATGATGCATGTCAGTGATAAGACGTTTAATACTGTCGCCTAACTGTGTGCATGGAGTTGGGTAGAAATCCAGCGAACCGGTAGAATGTAGGAAGGGAGTTGCCTCAGGACAGAAGCCGCCGATATTTCGAACAGAGACTGTTCTTCTTCTGGGAGCCCAGAAGAAGAACAGTCTCTGTTCGAAATATCGGCGGCTTCTGTCCTGAGGCAACTCCCTTCCTGTGTGCATGGAGGTACGCCTTGTCCCGCATTACATCACTTTCTGCCGGTTATCAGTCATGATCTGGTTGATCATTCTGCGTGACGTTACTTGTTGCGTTTTGTTCCGCTACTTGAATGTGTCTGATATGTTTGTTTGTAAGAAAAAAAAAACAAGTAGAAATTAAACTCGTCTCCCGACTTGTTCTGCTACTCCTAACAAAAATTCTCATCCACCCCCCAAAACCTTCCCCCAGGAGCCCTATTCGCAAGTTCGCTATTCACTATTGAGAAGTCAACTATCCACATGTTCACTAGAAGTCCACAACTGAACACTATTCACAATTATCCCAAGATCATGCAGGTTCGCTATTCACTATTCAGAAGTCCACTATTCACATGTTCACTAGAAGTCCACAATTAAACACTATTCACAATTATCCCAAGATCATGCATAGAGGATGCTAGAAGGTCGTATCCATCCCGCAGCTCTGGACAAATTTCACAAGTGCCGCCAAGACAGCATCTCTCGTGTTCGGTGCACAAAGTCCCAACCACGGTGGTAGAAGTCATTCAGGTGGAGTGACGGCGCGTCGGGAGAGAGCAAAATTCTGTCCGCGGCTCAAACATCCGCCGTGAGCTGGCGCCACCGTGATTGGGCCCGACGTGCGGCTCCGCTCGCATGAAAAGCAAGGACTGCTAAAGCATCATGCCTGTGTAGCGCGCTTCTGTAAGCCTTCATACGAATGCTCTGGTGAATGTCGTAAGTCGCCTGATTGAACATTGTCACCACAGCATAAAGTGAACCACTGGCGCAAAGTGGAAGGCATACAGTCGAATGTGCTACCGGAGCCCGCAAGGGCAGCAAGCCAAGGAAACGGAGAGAATGGGGGGCAACGACAAATTAGAGTTTCTTTGCATTAAGGAGAAATTCAATTGTTCGGGTTGTTTTGAAAATGTGGTACTAATATATAGGAAGAGGCGAGAGCGAGGAAACAACTTAAGAAGAGCCGAAAGTTTGAGTAGGTTGCCAGTATAGCATTAGGAGATTTGCCGAAGGGCTACCGCAAGGTAAAGAGGAACGGAGTCGACACGGCTAGGCGACACATTTATTAAACATTTAAAAATGTCAAGAAGGAAAAATGAGACGACTTAAAAAAACGTCAGGAACACACACGGGCGCTCAAATTCACATCAGCGCGATATCAACAAAGCAAGACTACGACGCCGAAAAAGTATGTGCTAGGTGAAGTGGTGTCCTGCTGGTGGAAAACCAGCCGGCACATTCCGCTAAACCACTAGACTAGTTTTGAAAGCTTGCGCAGACTTCACGTCTTGTTCTTTTCGTTTCTTTTGAGCTGGGTACAGTACTGGCGCATTCGCACTGCAACGTAGTAAAGGAGCATATGCGCCATTATATCAACTTTATGCTCACTGCATGGGAATGACAAATTGTAATTGTCTAGGATGTAGTCAATTGTCAGGTCATATACTCCTTTGTCACACGCATGACCATCGTGAAGCGCATCCCAAGTTTTCGAGACGAACCTCCTTTCGAAATGTTTCTCGCAGACGTAGTCTGTAGTCTGAAGAAGGCGATCTTTGCGTGGAATAGTATATATCCAAACCTTCAGGCGGTCCTCTTCTTTAGAAGCAGAAAACAGGGACACCTTCTCTGTACACGTTTTATACCCGGAGTTACATCGCGGCACGAAGCACTTCTTCCCCGTGTCGGATCCGTTGTCATCAGAGCTTTTTTTGTCATCAAATACATGAATTTGTAAGCGGAGGCAAGTCTCTGAATTAAAATAGCGCGCTCTTCAATTTGGAGTCAATGCACGGCAAACACGGAAGCAATGATAAGAGGGCCCCAATACAAGTGTCGCGCTCTGTCGGCATGAAAGAGAAGCGCGGACCGACCTTGAACCGCCCGACCGCGTGGAGGAGGCGCGTCGTCGGATCACCTTACTATCTACCACCGTGGTCCCAACACCTTCACTATATCGAAGACCCTGCTGTCTAGCCGAGCAAGTGTAGCTTTCAGTGTAGCTGTTTGAGATGCGTATCTAATGCAGTGCATTATAATATGCTCACTATTCTTCACCGTTGCACAAAGCGAACAATTCGATGAGTCGGCTCTTCCAACTTTATGCAGAAAATGACGGCCATAAGGCACATTCAAGCGACACCGGTGTAAAAACGTCTGAACAGAGAGCACGGTAACGTAGACGGAACACAGAACTTCAGCTCCGGATCTATGCGATGTAGCAGCGACGAATCACTCTGCAATGCAATTGCACCCATCGCTGTCGCACATTTCGTGCAACAATGACCTTAATGAAGATGTAACATCTGACTTTGAGTATGTCACCCCATGTAGTGTTGAAGATAGATGTGCTATGTCCGCTAGTTCGTCTGCTGCTTGATTCCCTCCTATACCCACATGTCCAGGAACCAACTGCAGAGTTACTTTGTGGCCGGCGGCTCTACATTTGTTGTATTCATGGAGTATTTGGCGAATTGTTGGTGTCGTACAGCCATTTCCCAAGAATGAAAGCATGGCTTGGAGTCCGGCTTTTACCACCCACTCGGCATGTGACTGTTGTGCTATACTACGTACTGCATTGCCAGCTGGATTGCTACCAATTCTGCTGTTGTTGAACTTGTTTTGTGTGACAGTCGTGCCATTCCCTCTTTCCTGTGCAGTGGAACCACAAAAGCAGATGCTGAGCCTGATGCCGTCGTCGATCTGTCAGTGAAGATAACAATGCTGCCTCAGTGACGCTCCATCATAGATAGACAATGCTGACTCAGCACTGTCGTGGGAAAAGTGGACTTGGGGTGGTGTACTCCAGGCACGGAGATGCAAATACGCGGTAGCTCTAGAGTCCAAGAGGGAGAGGGGGGGGGGGGATGCTGAGTGGCTGTTGGAGGCTGTGTTTTTGGGAAGTTGCGCTGGTAATTAGCAATGGCTTCGTAGAAGTCAGAATTTCGGCATCTCAATTTCTGTGCCAGGGGTGCTTGTCATGGCGCAGTTTCAGGCGCAGATAGTGGCGCAGTATTTCTTGAGTTCTCAACACCTCTACAGGCAGTTCTCTAGATTCTGCTATTGCCAAAACATTAGAGGTGGCTCAAGGTACCCCGAGGCAGATTCTCAGACCTCTTGTTAAAACTCTCTGTAGTGTCCTCTTCTCTGCTGTGTTGCTTATCCCATGTAGTACAGGTAGATGGTAAGCCACCATTTGCCGAATAAGCGCCCGATGTACCGTAAGTAGGGACTTCGATGACATTCCTCAACTGGGGTCGGAGAGACGACGAAGCACGTTGACCCGTGCCTCAGACTGCTCCTGAAGATGTTTTATGTGAGCAGATCATGATAGTCGAGCGTCAGTAACGACTCCCAAGAAGCGGTGATGAGACACCCTCCGAATTGGTACACCATTAAGAGTCAGTTGAAGACTCTTCATTCTTTTCCGAGTAAACGGGAGAAATACAGTCTCCTCGATAGATGCGTCCATGCCTCTGTCCGATAGGAAGGATACCGTGCAATCTAACGCATTCTGGAGTCGTGGTTGCAAAGCAGGCAATTGCGCCCCAGACATCCATATACATATATCGTCAGCGTAAATGCTGATGTATACGTTCTTGGGTAAACGGTACGGTTAATCTGCCATGATTACATTGAACAGCAGAGGGCTCAGGACCCTGTGCACTCCGCTACCGAGGTCGTGATAATAACTGTTCCCGTCTTCGGTCTGTATGTACACAGACCTTCCTTGAAGATAGTCAGCAATCCACCGCAGAGCTCGACGGGTGCTACGAGTGCGCTGGGTGAATCTTCCACCTTTTCCCATACTGCCTGTGAATATGGCCTTGCGCTCGTTTGGAGTATCCGGTCGGCTCTTCATCTGGCTCCAAGACTTCCTTACGGACCGGACTGTCGCTGTCCGTACGTCCCAAGGCCAAAGCCCTCAGCATCCTGTTCCTCAAGGAGTCCCCCAAGGAAGCATTCTCAGCCCGACACTCTTTAACGTGGTGATGGCCGGCCTACAATCAGTAATTCCTCGCAAAGTGTCGTTCTCCGTGTATGCAGATGACGTCGCCCTTTGGACAGTAGGAAAATCACGCCCGGCTCTCCAGCGCCGCCTGCAGCTCGCTTTAAACAATATCCATACGTACCTCACGCACCTCGGGATGGACCTTTCACCCGAAAAGTGTGTCGAGCTCCCTTTCACGCGTAAAGCTATGGCCAATTTCCCTCTTTGGCTTGGTTTAAAGAAGCTTGAACCGGTACGCTTTCACCGCTTCCTTGGCGTGGTAATCGACTCGGACTTGCGCTGGGCTCGGCACATTAAACACCTTGAAACTAAAGTGCAGCGATGGCTCCCCGCAATTCAACATCTTTCTGTGGATGGACAACAGGATGGGGCTGTGATCAGCGTTCCCTGCTCGCGGTTCCCGCGGCATTGGTGAGGGCAACTGTGCTTTACAGCCTTCCTATTCTGCACAGGATATCAACAACTTCATTAAATACACTTCGGTCCCTGTTTGCTCGAAGCCTTCGTCGATGCCTCGGAGTTCCAAGAATGGCTGAAACACGGCAAGTACTGGCTGAAGCTGGTGAGCTCCCGATTGAAGTTCTCCGTGAACGGGAAACGGCTCGGCACTACCTCCGTTTGCGTGCTCACATTCCCCGCCACCCGCTACTCAGAAAAATTCGATACCGCCCTGAAAGCGACTTCTATCGAGTAGCGCAGAGGACACGCCAGACTCTCACTGGCTTCATAACTAAGGACACTATACCGCCGGAAGCCCCCTGGTCTCTACCGGTATCGCCCACTTTTGTACGCCTCCCAAACCTTCTGGAAAGAAGAGATCAGGTCCCCCCTCAAGTCCTCCGAGCCCATTTTCATGCTCTGGTAGACGAGAAGTTTTCTACGTTTACGGCAGCATATACTGACGGCGCATCCCGAAACAACAAGTCCGCCTCAGCATTCGTCATTCCGTCCGAAGGCGTCGTGCACGGAAGACGCCTTTCACATCCAACCTCCTCCACAGCTGCGGAGCTCTATGCCATCCTTTTCTTTCTAAAACACATCGCTGATTTTACACCCCGAGAATGGGCAGTCTTTACAGTCTCCAAATCTGCACTTCAAGCAATTGAAAATTCCGGCATACGAGGCCCATCCGCACCCCTAGTCACGGAGGTGTTAATGGCTTACCACACTATCTACGCCGCGGCCACAGGCTAGTTCTCCAGTGGGTTCCAGCCCATTGTGGTGTCGTGGGGAACGAGCAGGCCGACCGCGCCGCAGAAGCAGCACTCTCGTGTCGGAAACGGACCCGTATTGTTCTGCTGAGAGGAGACCGCCATTCAATTCTGCGACGCCTAGTGACACCCCTGGCTTCCCGCCAACGGACAACCGACATTCTTCCCCCCTCTATGTTGAACAGAGTTGATCCCACGCTCGCTTTCCGCATGCCACGAAACACCTCTCGTCAAGATGCTGCATTAATCCACCGAATGCACCTCGTTGTGGCATTTACAGCTCAGTGGCGTTACCGCTTGAGACAAGTTGACTCTCCCACCTGCTGCCACTGTGGTGCTCTTGAGGATCTGGAGCATATTCTTCTTCATTGCCCTCACTACGAACCTTCCCGAACCACACTCTCCGAGTCTCTTCGTCAGCTGGACTCTCGCCCTTTCTCCCTATCGAAATTGCTTGGTCCCTGGCCCAATCCTCTCGCTCTGCGCTCAAAGCTCTTCTGACATTTCTGGACACCATCGGACTTCGATCGTTATTGTGAAAGGGCTCGTTATTTTATTCCCCCCATTCCATCCAGCAATGGGGTAGAGTATCGCCTGTGGCGATGAAACTCCCCATTCTCCAAGGTCGCAAATAAAATTGTTGTTGTTTTGGCTTAGTCTCGTGCTCTCGTTCAGTAGATGTCTGTTATTGTATTTGCTGAAGAGGAGCATGATTGCGTGCATCCTTATGTCTTGATCTCTCTGTAGGTTCAGCCAAGCAAGGGAAATCTGATATTATATCCCGTTGTTCATTTGCTACCGCCATTGCTGGCAGTGGTACTGGTTGTGTGAGCTGTTTGTGTGTCTTGTGCGACATGTGGGTCCGCTGGTGCGTTGCGTTCTCTGACCTATTTTTATCCTTGTGTTTTCCGTTCACTGTTTGCGTCGCCTGCCTGTATGAGCTATTTGACCGGGACCTCTACCTTGCGATGCTCCGCTGTATCCTGAGCTTAGGACATTCTTTCGCAGTTGCAGGGTGGTTCCCTCCGGAGTTTACACAAATGGGTTCCTTAGTCCTCCATTCCTCATCTTCGTGGTTGGTGCCGCAATTGGCACAGAGTTGTCTGTTGCTGGAGCACGTCGCGATATGTCCATGGCGGTAACATTTATCACACTGTAGCGCTCGTGGCTGGTAGTGATCAACATGCATGCTGACCAGCTGGAAGGTGATTTGCTGCGGAGGGTTGTCGCCAAGACAAGTAATCCTTACAGCTCCGGCGCCTCTTTTGATAAGGCGTGCTGCAAGGACCGGGGTGTCACTTTTGGTGAATTTTAAAATTTGGGCATCATTGAGAGAGATGTCGATATCTTTCAGAACCCTAAAAGGAGAGTTTTGGGGGCGTGGTGCGTTGGCACGTACAGGTATTGTGCATATGCTCGTCAGTTTCAGCAAGCTAATATTTGCAGTTGGATTGACGACCTCAACTGCTATGATGTTCTTTGATGGGTTTAGACGAATTTCTTTTATTCTTCCAGGAAGTTCTGAGGTAAGATACTCGGACAACTTCAAGTGGTTCATCTTCGCTAGTTGCGCATCCCGTTGAATAGGTGCGAAGATGACAGTCGTTCCTTCTACTGAGAGTATCCTTCTGTCATTCCCTAGGGTCGCTTTCCGTGGACGTTTCTTCTTAATCTCGGTGAACCCACCTTCTTCATCGTAAGTGGTATTGAGGGTTCTTGACGGATCGAAGCCTGTCGCTGACCTCTTCCTGTTGCACTTTTGTATGTTATCGTCAATAGTGTTATCGCTTTCCGCGGGATATGAATTACTTATCGTTTCTGTGCTCGACATGTCTTCATCGTTTCCCGATTCCGTACTGTAGAGTGCACAGGCAGACGGGTGCGCGTGGAGTGCACCTTTACCCGATGGCCAGGCAGTATATCGGGAGGTACTGGAAGTTAGTCGCAAAAAAGGTAACTCAAACCTTGTCTAAGTGTTCCTGTGGCTGGAAAGGAGTTAGGAATACGTTAGGCTTAGAAATGAAGACAGTCAAGATTATCAGACTACACTGCGTGATCGTCGTCGTCGCTTTTCTTCTCCTTTTTTTCCTTTTTAACAAAGGATAACAAAAAAGGAGAAGAACCGGCGCATGCTGAATACGCCGATTCTTTTCCTTTTTTGTTATCATGCAACATAGCGGAATGGGCGTTTTTGGTCGTGCGCGTCGTGTAGCTTCTCGCTGTGTTTCGCCTCGATCTGGCGGGCAATTCATGACTAACCGGAGAAATGGGAGCTTATGCGTCCTGAGCCGACTTCTAAGGGAACTGCGCCGGCATCAGCATTGCGTCTGAGGAAAAAAGGGGAAATGAACAAATGAACAGACAGGACAGTATGGGTAGCTATACATGGACACTGCTTTTTTCTGTGAGCATTCTTCGCAGTACTCGGGACAGAGGGTGCAACCACAAACCAGAGATTACGGGCAACGATGTCGCAAGCAGTACCATCGTTCTCGCTTTAACCTAAGGTAGAGCAGGCCCTACCAAGATGATTGATAATAAAGAGTGATGTTCCGCATTGGTGTTGCTTTATTGCGTTAAGGGGCGAAAAAAGAACTCCTCTAAAAATCCCGAAATCTAGGGATTTCTGCGAATAAATTTCCGCATTTCGGGACACAAGATGACCGTAATTTCGGGATGCCCCGATTAACCACCCTAGTCAAGAACTCGGAGCTGAACTCAATCTGTGAGGACGAAGAGCATGCAGTGATTTAAGCAAAGTAATCTAGAGCAGTTAGACAGATCCTCAATGGACGCTGTATGGACGCTTGATGCCGACGTTTGCGGGAAACGAGTTATGGGTGCGTGCGCTACAACTCTGTGGTCAACAGCGCCCACCGATTCTCATTAATTAGTAAAATTAACTGTGCGTAATGCAAATGAGTACACGCGCCACTGATCTAGAACAAGAAAAAAAGCCTTGTATTTCATAGAATCCCGCTCCGTCTCTCGTGACGCACCCAAAATACAATTTGTAAAGATAATCTTAGTATTATTGTACTGTCAGGGTGTTGTAAGTACCACGGTGTCTTATATGAATTCTCGAGGCTGCTAGTCGCGAAACGGGAGGAACAACCACTCAAGTATAGGCACACCACAACCTAGTCAAAAAGTTATGCTGCCGATGTGTTTGGCGAACCGGTGTACATAACTGTTCACACTTAACATTAACACGACCTCCGTACAATCGGTCGCCCCACTACAAAGTGCGCAAGGGTTCGCCACAATGCGAGTAGTAAACATGTAAGTCAAAAGCTGACCTTCATGAGAGAACTGATGTTCTGAGGCTGGAACAACATAGAAAGGGCAACTACGTACAAAGCCTCAAATTGCCTAAGAAATTAACGACTGAAGAAGAAAGTCACGAAAGATTAGCCAGCTATAGGACTCGAACCCACGTTTTCTGGATTGCCGGTCCAGGACTCTACCAATGAGGCTCGTGCACATGACGTGGTCACGCGCAGACTTTGAGCGCCTTTGAGCCACGTGACTCGGGAAAACATGTGATGCGTCACATGCGTCCTACTGCGGGCCGAATGAGGTAACAGTGTTAGGTATCGCCGCATAGCTCCCTCTGTGTTCACTTAAACAAACTATTATGTAACCGCCACCTATTGTACATTTTTGTAAAAATAAAGATAGATATCCGACATGGCGCAGCCGACTGCCACGTAACTGTGCAGTGCGAAAACCACCCGGTTTTCCAAGCAATCCCGACATCATCGCCGCAACGAAAACGCCACCACAAGAAGTTTGATGTGTATTGCAACGTGACCAGAACGTTTCTCTCGCTCGTTCGCCCGCCCGCAACGCTCACCACTTGACAGCAACGTATATACCTTCTTTGTCACGATTCATCGCAAGAGACTCTCATTCGTGAGCCCATATTTCTGCCATGGAACCCGCCATCAGGGACATTAGCATACTGCAAGCACTGTCGAAGTCAGCGCTCCAAGAACAGCTAAAACAACGTAAACTCCAGACATCAGGGAACAAAAGTACTCTCATTTCCCGCCTTTTGGCCGCCATAGAGCAATCCGATCAAGCGTCGCCCGCGGAGGACGAGTCCATTTCTGCGCGCCGAGGAGGGAACGAGAAAACTGACACCATGACTCACGCGCCGCAGCTAGCGACTCTTGAGGGGCTTACTGCCGTTGTTTCTCAGCTGGCTATCACCGTACAACAACTCGCCGAGGTGCGATGCAAACCAATACAAGTCACCTCAACTCCTGACACCGCTGCAGCCCTGCCCCAGTTTTCTGGGGAAAAACTTGACGACCCGGAAACATGGACCAACGAGGTCGAGCGCGTCGCAGCACAAGCAAATTGGTCGCCGAACCTTACACTTTTGAACGCAGTTTCAAGACTCTCTGGGCTTGCTGCTAATTGGCAAAAAACGTGCGGAAAACAACACAGCGACTGGGCGGTGTGGAAATCTGCTTTCCTTTCAACGTTTCAAGCGCCGCCTTTCAATGAAGGATTTTATCGACATTCAGGCGAAGAGGACACTCAGACGCAATGAGACAATTGTACAATACATTTTTGAGAAGGACGCATTACTAGAAATGTCGCCACACCTGCTCACAGCTGAGGAACGCATATCCATGATAATTGGAGACATTAAGGACAACGTGTGGGCAATCCCCCTTGCGTCCCACACGTATTCATCTGTCACACAACTCGTTGACCGAGCAGCTTCACTGGACTCAATTCGGCAAGTTGATCAACAAGAAAGCAAGCCAGAGATTACACGCAATCAAAATCGTCCGCAACCATCACGTTCCAGCCAAACGACGCACGCACCGTATCTACAGAAGTATAATCCTACTTTTGGCGATCGCCCTGAAGATCTTTCTTGTTGGAGATGCAGCGAAAGAGGACACATTTCCTACCAGTGCCATCTTCCAGCTCCGCAGCCAGGCACTGCAATAGTCGCAACGCCAGACATACAAAGAGAATCTCTACGACAGCCGCCACGGCGTTACAACAAAGACAGAGACGACACACACGACATCAACAGCAGCAATCAGCAGTCCAAGACACCACCGCAGTCAAAGACGGCTTTTCAGCGTCAGCCACACCGCGAATCAAAAGAGACTTCGAAACAACCAAACTCCAACGTAGTGAACTGTGTTTTCGCAGACTGTGCTCATATGCCGATTGTGAACGCCATCATCAACGGCTCAACGACTATCGATGCTCTCTGTGACCCTGGATCACAAGTGACACTGATTCGTGAATGCATGGCCCCATCAGAAACCCCTATACATGAGTGGCAGTATGGGCCATTGGAAACAGCCGGAGGCAACACTACGCCATCGGGATGGATAACGCTCCGCATCCAGGTCGGAAACATTGACTACGTCATGCCACGTGTCGGACTGTGTAAAAAACTACCTGTCGCGCTTATTCTAGGAAACGACTGGAAGTCGTTTGTTCACGCCCGCTACATCTTTGAACCAGACGGCAGTTTGTGTATATCCACGCCATCGTCGATACAGGAATACCAGTGTATCAAGCCCGCCTCGCTTAGCATAAACTGTGTCTTCCAACCGGAGAATTTCAGTCGAACACATGACGTCAGCGACAATCCACCCTACAGCATTTCGTCTTGTGCTCCTAGCAAAGCCAATGCAATTTTATCGTCTCAGGATTGTTCACTTCAACCGACTTCACACATCAAGCAAACTACATATATGGACATGTCTGTTCGTAACAAAGTTTCCATTTCAAAGTCTCTGTCAAGTGAACAAGAGGAGCAAGTAGGTTCGCTAGTCGACGAATTTGCGGACATTTTCTCACTAACGACAAACGTAGGCTACTGTCCATATGTCGAGCTGGACATCAACCTCTCCCGCGATCGACCAGTTCGATGCCAACCGTACCGCCTATCACAACCTGACCGCCAATTGTCCTCTGACCAAGTCAACACCAGGAGACAGCAAGGCATCTGTCGTCCTTCGACATCTGCTTATGCATCACCAGCCTTCATCGTAGAACAACCATTTCACGAAACCACTCCTAGTTGTTGACTACTCCCGCACCATAAATCCAATCACTATTGCTGACCCACAGCACGTGGACTGCATGAATGACGTACTCTCAACAATCGCTGGATGCCGCTTTATGTCTAATATGGACATCAAAAGCGCCTTCTTCACTATCAAAGTCAAAGAAGAACATGTGCACAAAACCGCCTTCGTCACACAGGACCATCATGATGAATTCTTACGAATGCCTTTTGGATTAAAGAACGGTCCACCAACTATGACAAGAGCTGTAAAAATGGCTTATGCACACCTCCGCAAGTTAGGAGTTGTAACCTATGTAGACAACATCGCCTGTGCGCACGACAGTTTCGAACAGCACATCCACTGCCTCCGTGAGATTTTCCTCGCTACTCGTACCATGGGTTTCACCCTCTCACCAGGCAAATGTATATTTGCATCGTCAACCATAAACCTGCTAGGAAGGGTCATCACGCCCGAGGGCATTCTTCCAGATTCAGAGCGTGCCGCAGCGGTCAGTCGTTACTCAACACTGACATCTCTTCCTGAACTACGAAGTTTTCTGGGATTCGCCAACACATTCCGAAAGCACATCGAGCACTTCGCAGCAATCGCCAAGCCGCTCACCTAGCTTCTCAAAACGAAAGGCCGCAAAACAAACGAAAGCGATGACTTGACTACACAGCCTCAGATCGTCCTGGACGCAAAACAACAAAGTGCCTTCGACACACTCAAGGCAATGATCACATCGCCGCCGTTGCTTGCATTCTTCAAGCACGGATGCCCAACTTTTGTCAAGACAGACGCTTCACACAAAGGACTCGGAGCTTGCTTGTCCCAAACCCAGGGAAACACAAGACGCGTCATCGAGTACGCGAGGAGATCACTCAAGGACCCGGAACAGAGGTACCACATAAACGAGCTCGAGTGTACAGCAGTTCACTGGGCCGTCACGGACAAGTTTCGTTTGTATCTACACGGACACAAGTTCACACTCATCACTGACAACTTCACGATCGCTTACGTTGTCAACAAAGCAAAAATCAACCGCAAGTTTGCCCACTACACCGTAGACCTTGCAGCGTTTGAGCTCACTGCCGTACACAGAGCAGGAAAGGAAAACGTCATTGCAGATCACCTGTCCCGCTACCCGCAACCACAGACAGCCTGCCTTGCAGTGATTGTCTCTCAAGACTCAGAACTCATCCGCGCTCAGCAGGCAGACGAATACTGTCGCCAGATTTTTGAAAAGCTGAGCAAACAGCCTGACACTCACCATTTGAGACAAGTGCACGATTCTTTCAACGTCTCTGAATCAGTACTGCTTCACGCCACAAACCTCGAAGGGCACAAGAAAGAGCAAGTTGTAGTTCCATTTGCATTACGCTCAACAGTCCTACGACTTTGCCACGACGACGCTGGCCACCTCAGCGACGCAAAAACGCTCGAAAGAGTGCGTTCCAAGTACTGATGGTCCAGTGTAAGACAAGATGTTCGTGCGTACACCCGTGGGTGCGATCTGTGCCAACGCACAAACCGCCGAACGACACTCGCTAGCGGTAAACTTGGAGTTCTTCCAATTCCGCGCACACCGTGGGAATGTGTGTCCGGTGATCACATCGTTTCCTTGCCGAAGACTGACGCCGGGAATACCCACCTTTTTGTGCAAATTGATCACGCTACGAGATATTTGCTCGCACGAGCCACGTGCTCTCCTTCTTCAGCATCCGTAATCGACATAATCGAGGAGGACATCATACTACGTTTCGGACCTCCATGTGTCTACATATCAGACAATGGACCTGCTTTTGTTTCACGCTCAGCTGAGCAGTTCTTCAATAAGTACGGCATTCAGCACCGTTTATCACCACCATATACGCCACAAGCCAATGGACTAGTGGAAAGGGCCAATGCCACACTCGTAACAATGCTCAAGAAACTGTCCTACTCCAACCCAAAGGCATGGGACGAAGCTCTCCCTCACGCGCTCTTAGCCATCAACACTGCAGTTCAGAGCTCTACTGGCCTTTCTCCCTTTTACTTACTTCACGGCTACCAACCGCGACTTCCACAAGAGCTTTCTTTTGGAACTCTGACTTCAGATTAAACACGTGAAAACCAACTCGACCTGTTGCAAGTTGCCCGTGCAACCGCATCAGTCAATTTGGAGAAAGCACACAACGCAAGCAAAGCAAGCTTCGACGCACGCCGTGTTGACAGAAAGTTCAGTGCCGGCGACCTTGCCATCTATGATTGGCCTCAAGCTTCCGATCACAAGTTGACACCAATCTTTAAAGGCCCATATAAGGTACTGAGATCTATTGGGACTGTTTGCTACGAAATATCGAAGCCAACTGCAAACCAGGCCAATCCCACTACTAAGGTCGTCCACGTACAATCTTTAAAGCCCTTCCACGACCAACCACAAATGAACATTTCACCCGACCTTTTTCCAGAAGTGAACTGACCGAAATCATCGCTGGTCAAGTCTTGTGTGTGCGTGTATATGCCTGTTTTGTTACAAAAAAAAAAAAAAAACTTGACAAGCTCGATTGTCTTTTGGGGGGCATGTGTTAGGTATCGCCGCATAGCTCCCTCTGTGTTCACTTAAACAAACTATTATGTAACCGCCACCTATTGTACATTTTTGTAAAAATAAAGATAGATATCCAACAACAGCATGTGTTTTTCCAATTGCACGCATACCGCAACAACTCACGACATGCCCTCCTACTGTAACTCGGGTGCGGCAATATGCTTTCCCGAGTCACATGACTAAACGTGACGTCACTGCACAAGCCTCACTGAGCTAAGCTAACACACCTCATCAGCGACTACCAGGGGTGCGTCATCTGAAGGGGCAAACCAGGCACTCTCTCTCACTCATCCTCCTTTCACTCTTACATTTTTGCTCACTCGTACACACATTCATACGACGGTATCGACGCGAGCGGCAACTGTTGAGCAAGCGAGAACTAATGTTCTGAGGCTGGAACAACATAAAAAGGACAAATACATACAAAGCCTCAAATTGCCGAAGAAATTAATTATGAAGGTATTTGTTCTTTCTATGTTGTTCCAACCTCAGAACATCAGTTCTCTCTTGTTCAACAGTTGCCGCTTGCGTCGATTCCTTCGTATGAATGTGCGTATGAGTGAGCAAAAATGTAAGAGTGAAAGGAGGATGAGTGAGAGAGAGTGCCTGGTTTGTCCCTTCACATGACGCACCCTTGGAAGTCGCAGAGGAGGTGTGTTAGCTTAGCTCAATTGGTAGAGCCCTGGACCGGCGATCCAGAATATGTGGATTCGAGTCCTTCAGCTGGCTAACCTTTTCAGTGACTGTTCTTTCATCGTTAATTGACCTTCATGTTTGCAACTCGCAATGTAGGGAACCCTTGCGTACTTTCTAATGGGGCCACCGATTGTACGGAGGTCGTATTACTGCACAGTTCTGTACGCATATAGGAGGCTTGCACGTGACGTCACTAGCAGACGACTGAGCATCCGGCGCCATATTGTTGTTCCACGTGTGCCTTGTGTTACGTGCGCTGCCGGACTCTACGTACAGCGTGTGCCTGTGAACGCGGCCCGTGTTTACACAGGCATACTTTATGGCGCCCCCGAAGGTTATTCAGCCTCGTGCATATTCTTCGACACTCACGGGAGATGATTTGCGGCGGTCCAGTATAAAGTGAACGTTTGATTACGTTTGTTTGTTACGTACGTTTGTTAAAACGTTTGTTTTAAAGTGAACGGAGTCGATCCCTTCATGCTCGAAGAAAGAGAGTGTCAAAGGAGTTCCGACGTCTGGCCTGATATTACTGACATGGACATTCATGATTATTTGGTGAGCAAGACTAGCTACCTTACTCGGAAGCAACTGAAGGCACACAAATCCCTCGATGCTTATAATTACGTAACGAGTGGATGGGTCAAAGAACCGCTGGTGAAGCATGTGCAGAACGGTGTTGTGATCATGGCGAAGGTGAGTTCTGCCCAATGGTTTATTGTTTAACTTGCTAATTTATGTTCAGTGTGCATATTTACTTATGCTTTCCTGTCCATTAATTCGACCCGAGTAAGTAAACGTCATGTGAAATGCAACCTTGCAATTTTCATGTTTCAGGTGAACCACTCACAAACACTCTCATCACCACCTTTGACGGCGTGGGTGTATTCAAGGAAGGATGGTGAACTCGTCTTTGGCCATTGTACCTGCATTGCAGGAAGGGGAGAAGTGTGTTCCCGTACTGCAGGCATCCTGTTTTACATTGAAATCGGGATAAACATGCTGAAGAACACATCGTGCACGGATGGGAGCAACACTTGGCTGCCTGCACATACACGGAAGACTGTGCCAGCACCAATTGCGGAGATGGATTACTCCTCTCCGCAGAGCCGAAAACGCAAGCTGGATGAGTCATTGCCAGATCCGGACAAGGTCCGACAAGGAGAACAAGCTCCGAAGCCAACAGAAGAAGAATGGAATACGCTCTTTAACAAACTAATTAGTGCAGGACTACGACCTGCGTGTGCCGGTACACTTCCCCGCTACAGTGACCTTTATGTGCCGTCACTAGTCAGAAGCAATGCTGCAGTGTTGCCTGAATTACATGACCCTCAAGCCATAAACATGATTTGGGACACCCTGTTAAAAAAGTGCAGTGACTTGGCAGATAGGCTACACATTGACGATGCAGCAGTGGCAGCTGTTGAAAAGGTCACGAGAAAGCAAGTTCATGCATCACAGTGGTACATGTACCGCATAGGGAGAGTGACCGCTTCAAACTTGAAATCCATTTGCCGCACAAGTACCACAAATCCATCTCGTAGCCTTATTCGGAAAATATGCTACCCCAAGGAGTCACAGTTCCTGAAGAAGCCCGGTATGGCAGAAAGAACGAGGCAAATGCACTGATTAGATACAAAGCAGTTGCATCTGAGGTACATGCCAATGTGAGATTTAAGGAGACAGGGCTCTTACTTTCGAAGTGCCACCCATTTTTTGGAGCAACAGCAGATTTGGTTGTCGAATGCGACCGCTGTGAGCTTGGCACAGTTGAGGTCAAGTGCCCCTACACCGTGACAGATTCTACCCTACGTGACTTGCTTACTAGGACACCGCCAAGTGTGTATGAACATGACGGTGAACTGCTACTTGTGCCTGACCATGCGTATTGCTTTCAGGTGCAGGGTCAGATCTTTGTGCATGGAGGTAAATATGGGTGCTCTGTCCTTTGGAATGCTAGGGAGATCAGTATTCAGCGAATGCTGCCTGTTGCTACATTCATCTCCCAGGCGTTGGAGAAAGCTAAAACTGTAGAGGACGGTGGTCTTCCTCTACATGAGCCCCGACCGGCGATGATGGTATGCCACGGAGAGGCGGTGACGGTGGCCGATCTCCATGGCCGCGCCGGTGGAACTATGGTAGCTAGAAAGGGTGGTACTTCGACCGCGCCGCTTCTCCCGTACATCGGAGCACGCCGCCGCTGGAAGACGGCGCCAGCGGGCGCTGGGAGTCTGAGGTATGCTATATTCGCCGCGTTCGCGCGTACGTTTTGCTTGCGTCCCCGGCCCGCTCGTTTATTTCTTTGCCTTTTTAGCGTTTTGTGTCTCTCAGCAAGTGACCACTTGGTTCTCTCAGCGCACAGGGATGACACCTGAATGCCTGGACAACGTAAGCAGCATGTCAAACACTGTTTTGTGCCCGGCTGCAACACTGGATACCGTTACGCAACTGGAAAGTTCGCGCTCTTCGCCGTTCCGCAGGACCCAGAAAGGTTTCAACAATGGAATCAGCGTACACCAAGTGCAGCCATGCCTCTCCAAACGCATTCGGCCGTTTGCGAAATACACTACGACGACTGCGCTTTTACGCCAACGCACCCGTCGTGAACGTCAAGATCGAGCCGATGAAGCGTGACCAGCCTACCCTGAAAGATGGTGCGGTACGTACAATACTCCCGGACCCAAAAATTCCCGGACAAATTCCAAGAAGCTGCCCGCTCAGCGCAACAGGAGGAACCGCAACGTGGAGTCGCCAGTGCCTTGCAAAAGAAGGAATACATCTGACCCTGACATGGGTGATGAAGCTGTAGACGCCGGGAATACGTCGGCACAGAAGGACCCTTCCCTTCTTCCCTGCTTCCTTTGAAGCAGCTTTCACTAGATTTTTCAGCATGTACAAATTACATCCTGACAGGCTCCATGGGTTGACCACCAGTGCTCGAGCCTCAACACACAAACTTGGTTGTGATCTCCACAGAAATGAACTAACAGGTGCTGAGTGCAAATTGTATTTGATCACAAAGCTCTTTTTTTACGTAAAAGGCGTAAACCTCGACAGATACCAGAGAAGAGTACGCAGGAATATGCCCAAACAGTCTCGACTAAACTAATATAGCACCCAGGAAGACCAGGCCAAGCGCTTTGTTTATTTATTTATTATTTATTTAAACAAGCTATATGTATTATTTATTTAATATTTATTTTATTTTCGTTGCGGTAGCTGCTATGCTAGTCGGCAATACTTCAGGGCAGGGCTGTATGATCGTCCTAGCCATAAATAGTCAAATGTATCCTGTTTGTGCAGTAAAGTGCCGTTATTGCTGAGGAAAGGGCGGATAACTAAAAGGTATAATATGTAATTGGAGCAGCCGCGGCAGCTTTTCGCGCTCGCTAGAATCTGTCGGCTGTTATCGTACGAATTGCGTTTTGTTGTTATTGTTTTTTCATGTGAAAGCCCCGCAATCGTTCAGGAATACACGTAGCCCCTGTTCGTAGTATCTCGGCTAAAAATAAACTCGCAAGAAAATGCTTCCGAACGCGATTATTGGCGAAACTCATCGAAATGTGAACCGCCGACTGGGAAAACAACGCATACCTCCGGCTCGGAGCGCCCTCTGCGCCTTTCTTCCAGCGGGAGCGTGCGCTTCTCTCGCCGGTCGGGGTACCACCCTTTCTAGCTACCATAGTGGAACTGAAGGCGGGGCCAGGCCCCCACAGCTCCCCCTCTTCGCGGCTCTAAAAAAATGTTTGCATGTCATAAACACGTGGTATTACTCCGTCAGGCATCATAGTTGATATCCATTGGCCGAAGGACATTGCGCGCTCCGCTATTGGTTGGCAAAGTTTCAAAAGAGCATTCTTTCGCGGGCTGCTTGTCTGGCGGGCAGTTACGAGAAGAGAAGGGAGAGAAGTGGCAGCGGTGTCTCGCGTCTCGACGATGTCAGTTGACACCACGGTATGATGGCATTGTTCAAAGAGAAGTCCCAGATTTGTTCGTGTGTGAAAGTGACTCAGCGCGTGTTGTGATGTTTCCCGACACAAGTATGCTACGTACGAACAGTCTCTCGAGTTCAGAACTGGAATGCAGTGGTGAGCTCACGCCTGAGGAACACTTGTGAGCGCCGTCGCATTTTCAAATGCAGTCACAACGGAGACAGGATTCGGTGTCCGTGCGACAAGCATTGCCCGCTTCGTTGAAACCTTCGTACTGCAACCAACGAAAGGAGATTGCCAACCGTGAAATCGCGTGCACTCGTGTGAGCCTCGCTCACTTCTGGGAGTAGAGTGTGTGTGTGTTTTTCGAGTTCGAACTTGGTCAACGAACGCAACGATTTGGACTCTGTAGGCACGGTGAATATTTGTGTCAGACTATTGAATCAGTACGATGTTTCAAATAAATGTGTATTTTGTCAAAAATTTGCCTTTGTTCTGGAATACGGAATAACAAGCGTCGGACATGAAAACCAGTAAAAGTCAAAGCCAATGGTAGCCAGTACTGGCCAGTACCGGGCCGAAAGGCGAGCCAAACTGAGAGACTCCTGATTGGCCGAAAGGTAGGCATCATAGTTCATTTTCATTGGTTGCATGTCCAGTGTTGCCTGAATTATCTCAAACTATGGGCTCTATGGGGAGCTGTGGGAGCCTGGCGGGGCCCCATAACAAGCGACACGCTACAAGCGACAAAATCGACGTGTGCGCCCCCTGTCCAGCGGCAAAAGAGCTCTGTCGCGGCTTCAAAATTTTGCATCTACTGGAAGTAGTATTTGTCGCGTGTCGCCAGAAACTGTTGCCCGTCGTTTGCTGAAATCCGCCAGATCTGACGGCAGATGGAAAGGGCGTGGGTGGAGGGGAGGAAGACCGCGAGGAGGAGCTATTTACGCGGGAGGACTGAAATCGAAAGTAGATCGTCGTAAAACATGTCTGCTGCGCCGCAAGAGAGCCAGCCTGCAGGCGAATCTTTGGACGAAAGGGAGTTCTTGACCAACCTCGTCGAACGTAGGGAGCCTGTATGGAACAAGGCCCATCGTGAGTATAAAAACAGGAACATTAACCGTGCACTGTGGACCGAAATTGCGGACGCCATGCAGGCAGAAGGTGAGTGAAGATGATCTGCGAGTTACTTACAAGTGTATGTATTGCTCGTGCACGAAACGGTACAACTTGAACACTACTTGTATATCCATGTACGACCTTTTTACCTTCACTGTATCTTCTTTGATTTCTTGATTTCTTTGCATGTGCAAAAAAGAAAGTAAATGCCGACAGATGTGGAAAGCAATTGTCGACCAATTCAGAAGATGCCTTAAAGAGGCGAACAGACAGAAAAGTGGTGCTGGTGAGGCTGATATCGCATCATCATTGGCAGCCATCAAGTGGAAATACTTTCAACTGATGATGTTTGTGAAGCCCAGCGTTGAGCACAATGTGTAGGTAGCACCCAGCTTTGCTGCAAATTGTAGATAGACACAGGGATTTTTCATTAAAACCTTGTTGCAAATTGATGAGACATTGAAATTTCTCGAGGCCTCAGTTAACAAATTCATTTGAAACTTTTGTGAGACTCAAACGGATGAGATTTTGCAGGTTCAATAACAACGGTTTGAAAATCCCTGTCTGTACCTCACGTTACATTCCAGATGTGACATGATCCCAGATGTTTTGGTTCATTTGCATGAATTTCATGTTGTGGACTTCCTGTAGGGGACACTGCAACATGGCCCAAAGGAAAACAGTGCCACAGTCTGCACCTGCAGTTTCTGTTGCCAGTACTCAGGTTGCTGAGCAAGAAGACCCGGGCGACCTCAGCGCAGTATCTGTCACTGACACTGCAAACGACGAGACTACTGAAAGCAACCACGTCGCCAGTGAACCAAGTACCTCACGGGGCACGACGAGTACCAACCCAAGGAAAAAGAAATGGGGATTGTTTGACGAAACTGTGAAGATTTTGAGTACCAGCCTAGCAGATACTGAGAAACGCCTGGCAGAACTTGTGGCTTGGAAACCAAGTCCGATGGCTGAACACATAGCGCAACGGCTTGAAAATGTACCTAGCTGTAAAAGGAGCGTGTGTGAAATTAGGCTAATGCAGGTGCTACAGACCTACACGGAGGGCAAAGACTGTGATATTGTGGTGTATGACAATGTGAACTCCACTCTCCCATGAAGGTATGCCAAGCGTTCATAAGGTCAAGTGTTCTGTGCATTTTAAGCCCAAGCAAACGAAGTAATGAGGCAACTGCTGAACCTTTCTATATTGCTTATCTTTGCTGTCATCATAAACAAGTGCTATTATAAATGTGCATATTTGAGAGCTCTTTTATACATACATATTTCACACAAACAGTGTGCTGCACTTAACAGTGCCCCCAATTTCTTTTTTCAAAGTTTTCCAAGGTCAATTTAGATAGAAAAATTAATGAGGTATAATTTGTTTAGTAGGTGCTGCTTGTGACTGCACCTCATTAATTGGGTTAATTTTCTTAACTGAGGTGGAAATAATTTTTAACGAGGAAGGGCAGTGCAGGACACCGTATGTATACACAGACAAATCAATCGCAGAAACTATCTTGTGAACAACACTGTTAACATAAATGCTAATACATTCAAAGGGGAATGCGAGATACAAGAGAAGTACGTACAGTAAACAGGGTGCCTACCAACCTGGAAAACAGGGAATTGTCAGGGGAATTTCAAACTGCCCTGGCAAATGTCAAAAGTCAGGGAAAGTTATAAAGCTGTTGGGGTAGCCTCGTCTTGTTTATGCATGCTAGAAGTTATGTGGGTCCAAGAGGTCCCACTGCCAGGGAACCTGGCCTGCGTCGGTGCAGAAGTACTGTGTCAGCCGAAACCTAACTTCAGCTGCATCACGACAAAAGTTCCTTGCAAAGGATGTAATATGAACTGCTGTCAGTGCACCTGGTGGGTTGTACTGGCTGTCCACCCTCCACTGGCCTTCACTTGTGTTACCTGCTTCGTCAGTTGTATCCGCAAAACCTGTAGATTAGAAAGAAGGGACTGTCCGTAATATGTCAGTTGTCCCATAGCAACATATGTAGGGCCTGACTATTTTAGGTTACATTTTTTGCCAAAATGGGACGTATTCGGGTGATATTTGTTGTAATTTGTTGAACAGTAACATCAGAGATTTCTCCTCCTCCGTCGTTTTTGCTGTTTTATTTTGATGTTTTCATTGACTTCCACATATTGACTTCATTGATGGCACACAAGCAACTTTACAGAGTAGGTTTTCGAATTGGTTTTCAGGTCAATTCTGATTAAACCCAGATTTTGCAAATTTCGTTTGGGGGGTAAATATTGGGCGCATTAGTGTAAAACCCAAAAAAGTCAGGCCCTGAACATATGTCACATTAATGCAAAGCTTATTTCCCTTCGCCCCTGAGTGAAGCTGGCACTACCTGAAGGACAGTAAGCAGCAGCATCAGCTGGGTCCTCCTCAGTTAAAAGATAATTATGCAGCACGACAGCAGCTTGTACTATGCTGCTGACGTTATCAGGGAGCAATCAAATGGGTCGCCTGAATACTCTCCAACGAGCAGCCAGAATTCCGAATGCATTTTCAATGCATCGCCTGCGCAGAAAATGTTATGAAGTCAAAAAATGTCATCTGTAGATACCGTATGCATGGGACTAACCTTGCCCTGCTTAAACGGTAATTAAATATTCTTCGGGTCCTGTTGAGACCTGCTCCGGGGTATGGCCTCATAAAGTCAGGTGTTAACTGAAATGCCTTGTCGCCGACTAGCACGCAGGGCACCGTGACATCAGTTCCAGGCAACGTCACTGGTGGGGGAATCTCGAGCTGCCCATTCTCGAGTGCGAGACCGATGGGACAGTTCTTGAACACTCCCCCATCAGCATGAGAGCCATAGTCTCCAATGGAGACTGCAATGCATTTGTACGTGGCGTCACATATGGCCATCAGGTTGATTGAAAAGTCGTGCTGCGAAAAGTAAGAAATGCTTAGAAAACAGAGTTATAAGACATACGAAGAAAGGGACAGACAGAAATATTTACATTTCATTCACCTTGTAGTTATAGTACATTGATCCACTAAGTGGTGGCGCCTGGATATTTACATGTTTGCCATCAACGGCTCCAATGCAGTTGGGGAATTGCCACCTAGTTGCAAAATCCCGTGCAGAGCTTTCCCACAATTGCAGTGTAGGTTCCTACAAGAGCAGGCATAACCAATTCCGTCAAAATGTGCAGCATGAATTAAGAGGGATCAGAATGATGCCTCTTGCAATCTGTGTTAGCTGAATCTGGGTAAACTGCATACAGGCATGTACACTGGCTGCAGAGTCTCCCACAGAGCATTGCAAGTCTCCAGGATGATGCGCCTCGCAGTCTCGAAACCAACGCGGAACAAAAAGGCCATCGACTTTACGCTGTCCCCAGTAGCCAGGTACCTGCGCCATGGCCAGAGTTACAGATGTGCATAAATATACGCCGAATATCCGCAAGAAGCTCATGCCAGTCGACGTACCTCAGTGTAATGGCAAGCCTTTGCTCTGGTGAAATTGCCTTCCGTCCCCACGGACATTTTGTCAGCTTCTCCCTCACGAGTCCCAACAGGTGGTTGAACCTCTCAGGGGACATCCTGAGGAAGGTGTAGTGAAGCTCGGAACCGCTGGACTGCATTCTTCTCACCTTAATCATTGAATATGTTCGTAAGTTCGTGAATTTGATTGAAAACAGCAGCTAACCATCGTGCCATAGGCTCCTTCGGTCTCTCGGTTCCGCCACTCTTCTCGAACCCACCATCGCCGCGCAGACGGCTCGCTAGTCTTCCGCCACAAAAGCAGGTATATGAGCAACCGAAGAATCAGTTGCTTTCTTCTCAAAAGCATTATCTGCCGGTCGCGGAACCGTTTCACGAACAACGCGCGCGCTTTCGCCATTTCGGAGCAGCCGTCAAGACAACCGCGCAAACTGCAGCGCCACCATCTGCGAGAAATCGGTGAAACCTAATATTATACACATGAGTATATATGAGTATGGGAGCCGTAATTCGTTCCCATTTACTTTTGTGATGTTCATAAACAAAAACTACTCGACTTTTGTATGTTTTATACTTGAGAATATATATTTGTATTCCGAAACGATCTTTCGACGCACGTCCCTGTCGCCTCTCAAACGAGTCGGGGAATAGCAGCCCCAGAATCCGCGACAGCGGCAAAATCTGTAGCGTGTCGCTTGACGCTTGTTATGGGGTCCCGCCTTGAGAAGCGGGTGCTCCACGCGCGTGGCCATCGTTGTCGTCGTCCAGCGTCCGCTACAAAATGTTCTTTCATCATGCACTGCTGCCAGAGCTAGTAGCAAAATGGTTCAGTCGTGAAAATGAAAACTTGCCACCGCCTTCAAGCGACAGTGTCATTTCAAGTGTCTCAAACCCACATATGACGTGAAAGTGTGGCTGTTCTGTTGATGGTAGAGGTATAGAATGTTCCGTGCTTCCAATAAAAGGCACTATACTGTACATTGGTACGACATACCATACTATATGAGAATGTTACATACAATGATATGAGAATGCATGCTCACAAAATATTAATATTGATGTCATAATGTTAATTCAGCGTACCAAAGTATAACACTACTAAGCTCTATCTGAGGGCTGCGATACGAACCCTGCTCACTCGCTAGGGAAAACTGAGATGCACAGGTTTACGAGGGCACCTCGCAACATACTGTTGCGATTTTATCTATTGTGGAGTTGCCCTGCCATTGTTTGTAGACAGCGCTTCCACTGAGACAGGGCCCCTCAATATTGTAAACGTATTACGAACCATTCCAATTACTCTTTCAGCATGAATCCTCACATTTGCCAACTGGCGGGTCGCTTCCACTTCAGCGCAGCTGAGCTGAGGTTTGCCCCTGGTGAAAGCTAGAACGTTTAGCTGTGCAGAGCACATGCCGACACTTTCGGCAATCAGGAAGCCTCTGTCGGCCAAGACAACGCCATCCTTCTCAAGTTTCCACAATAGTCCACTGTGCTGTGTTATGGCGTTGTCGCTGGTACGACCACCATAGGACTATGATAGGAAGATGACACTACCTAGTAAACAAATAGCAACAGAACAAATAGAACAAATTCTTGTACTGAGACCAGGTCCCAGCCCTTACATCTAAGGAACTCGGCCTGTCCGTGAAGACTTCAAGACAGTCAAGAGTGGCTCGGACCTCACATCCGAAGTTCTCTCTGAACGCCATTGCCATGTTTTTCATATTCTGTTCCTTGCTTGGCTACCTGATTAGAGGGCTTAGCCTGTCACACAGGACGTTTAACCATTTTTCCCATATGCCATCCCCCTCCCATGTGGACCCTCGCTACTCCTCCCGTGTACTCCAGCATCCCTGGCGCCTTCAAAAAAGGCGGCCGCCCTCCAATCGCTTTGCTTCAACTCGTGCTGAAACACCTTAGTAACGTGCACTCCCGAAGAGTAGCGGTTTACACGGACGCGTCGGTCTCCGCGGGCGCCTCAACTTCAGCCGTTGTTGTGCCTTCTGAAAATTACGAACTAGCGCTCAAGCTTCCTCACGAGACATCCTCCACCGAAGCACAGCTCGCCGCCATCAATGAAGCCCTGAAACTTATATCAACGAGGCCCACAAACAACTGGACTATGCTTACGGACAGCAACGCTGCGCTCCAAAGATTATCTTCTCCTTGCTCCAAGATCGTCACAGACATCTGCTCCCTAGCCCTCACGACATACAGCGGTCCCACCGCCTTCGGCCACAGCTTGTGACTTCAATGGGTCCCCAGCCATATCGGCCTGCCGGGAAATACCCGTTCTGACGCTGCGGCGAGAGGCGCGCACGGGGCAGCTGCCACCACTATGACCACCACCATTCCTCTCACTCCATCGGCCTGCCTGATAAAGATCTGCCGCCAGACATCTCGCAGCACCCTCGCGTTTAGTTCAAACGCTGTAGCGACAAACACGTCCATCCACTCCATCGACCGGAGGATGGAACTCAGCCTCTCCCAGCGGCTTTCGCGACAGGAGGAGTCGATCCGCCATCGCCTACGCCTCGATGTTGCCCTGACCCCGCTGCTCCTCTCTAAGGTGGATAGACGGGCGTCCGCAATCTCCCGTCCCGTGTGTCCCGGCAGTGCTGCTGTCGCCGACATATGCCATCTTCTGTTGCACTGCAAGCGGTACGCCAGCCCCCGAGCCGTTCTCGCCTCAAGTCTCACTTACCTAGGCAACAGGGAACTTTCCCTGCCGACGCTGCTGGGACCTGTCCGGCACTCCAGACAGTGGGCAGTCACCCGAGCCCTCCTGCGAGACCTGAAGGACACTGGGCTGCTCAGCAGCCTTTGAGCCACCCCATCGTCCCCCGCCACTTTTTCTTTGACTTTTTGCTTCCTTTTTTTTTGGAATACCAAGTCGGCCTCGGTCCGTCTGACCTTTCCTTTTTTCTTCTTCTTCAATAAACATAACCTCCCCCTCGCCATTTTTCCACAGTTCGTGATGTAGTAGACAGGGATACTCCAAACCGATATCCAAGGTCCTGGAGAGGAAGGTTAAGCCTCAACCGCATGAGGCACATCACCAACTCCTCAAATTTTGACAGCACATTTAGTTATTTGTGTGGCACATGTGCCTCGAAAATCTGAAAGACAGCTGCCAAAGTTTTAAAACTAGGCAGCCCGGTGTAGAAGAGAACTCTCGCATCATCCCCGTCCAGACTGGTGAACGAAAATTTGTGTCTTGAAAGGGCGCTCCTGCACTTGTACAATTCTGCATTCAACCTGCGAATATCAGCCTGCAGGTCATCATGGGTAACAGTGCCTAAGAAAGAAAAAGAAAAACGGAGCAGGCTTATGTGTAAATTCCATATCCTGCAAAACATGGCATATGTGAACCAAAAGATATTCCTGTGGTGCATAACTAAAACATAGTGAAGTTAATTTTCTATCAAGGGTTATCCAGTCGCTTCTCTAACACCTATGTTCAGGCGTTAACGAAGGCGGGAAAGACAGCTGGACGATGGACAGACAGCACAAGTGTTCTGTCATCCGGGTTTCGTTCCACACTTCTGAACATCACAGCCAGGGCGTGTCCATCCCTTACTTATGAGCTCACCCATACCTGCGGGAATGTCTTCCAAAACTGCAGGTACATCGAGTGAATCGGACGTTGGTGTCCTTGGTTCCATTTGCATGTCACGTCCCATCTGTGCGTCACTACTGCCTTCTTCAGCTGAGAAAGTTGGTTACGTGATGCTGACAGCATGAATTACTTGGAAATTTTGATATTGTAAAAAGTAACTTACCTAGTGATTCAGCATTATCAGCATGTTGAATTGTTTCCTGGCCCCCTGAATGGCAAGCAGCTAATGTTAAAGTTGGAGAAGCAAAGTCTCTCCATGGAACAATCTGGCATGTCACACCACTGTGGAACTCCAATCCCAACAGATCAATTTGAAGTACCTGGTTGTTCCTGTGGCAGCTGCTTAGATGGATGTAGCAGTACGTCACATACGCTGGCACCTTAAAAGAAGCATTGGAATAATAAACACACCTGCAACCTTGAAGCGGTTTCTATCGGGCCCAATTTGGCGTGGAATGCGATCTTCTAACAGACGGCGTTCGCCTGGGGCAAGCATGAACATACTCTGACTAGCCTTCTTTCGGGTGCACAGACGACTATAACGCGCTCCATGTTTTTCGGATGGTGACGAGCCGTATCCGAGGTGCAGACTTGGAGCCCAATCGGGATTGCAATCCTCAAACAATTGTACAGGAGAGCCACTGCACGAAAAAGAAAAGCGCGTTACGTAGTGCTGCGTTATGTTCTATTACTTCCCACAAAAGAATATTCGCTCACCTGATAAGATGTCGAGAGCACATTTTGTATTTGTGTAGATTTTCACTATCCAGGTCTCTTCTCCGTATCCTGGAGACCCACAACGCTCTTCGCTTAGTTGAAGCCTCCCGCGTCTTCTTACAACTCCCTATGTCTTACCGTCGGTATTTTGAAAAAACCGTCGGTCCTTCACGTTTCGCTCAAGTTTCTGCTGTTTTGTGTGGGACCGGGTGGAACACCCAAATATTGCACAGAACACCATAGCTATTCCCGACCACGCAATTCCACCGCACCCACACAATGTAAGCCCAACGGAGGCAGTACAACAATATGGCGCACCGGCTGCAACCTTCCCAGGTGTCTCCGCGCGCGTGACGCACGTGAAAGCTCCCTATTTGTTCGGTTCCGTTCCGGTTTGCGCAATACCTCGGAAAAATGATTTCGGTTCGGTTCGGCTTTATTGAAACATAACTTTTCCCCCCCGGTTTTCACTATGTTGAATTCGAATGGCAGATTCGGAGCAATTGGCCGACTCCGCAATGGAGCGGCGTGTTCTGGCCTAGAGCAAGTGATCCGAATCTGCAAGTGGAACACTTTCGCCCAACTTGGAGCGGAGCGCGGGTGGCTGCGCGTGACCGGATAAAGAAGTAGAAGTGCCAAGCACGAGCTTTATGGCGCGCATGTCTTGGCGCGGTTTTGGACGCTGCCTGCACGCCGTGCACATTAGGCATATTTATATATGTATTTAGCATGGATGTCACACCTGATGTGAGTCTACTGTTCTCATCGTTGATGGGATCGACGACTGCAGCTGCCGCAGCCACGAAAGACGACGAGCCAGCGACATCAACGCGAAATGGCGTGGTACCCCCAAGTATGTACATTCTCCTATAAATTTAAAAAATATGCGCACTACCCTTGCATTACCGCTAGCATAAGTATAATATAAGCCAATGCTATACTTTGTTTCTAAATGGCAATTGCATGTTTCTTCTATGCATGGTACAATGTGTCACTGTGGTAACGTAACCTCGACTTCTTATGTCCTGCAGAAACAGTGAACCAGGTCCAAAAGAGCACCAACCGAAGTAAGTTCATTTTTCATCGCTACTACAAGAGACCCTGAGTTTGAGTAGGCCCTCTTTAGCGGCCTCTTAATATATTTCACATCTGTGTATGCTTTCATTGCACAGCAGTACTCCTCATTTCCAGGCCCAGCTTGCGAATGGACATCTGGCGAGACAAAGTTGATGCTGGACTACTATGAACAGTATTTCCCGCAAGTTGGACCCATGAAAAAATTTAAGAATAAAAAACATATGTTTGCACGAATTGCAGCCAACATCTGTGAGGCACTTGGAGTCCAACGAACAGGAGACCAATGTTGCAGACGCTATAAGACCATAATTAAACGCAAGAGAACTGCACTTGTACACAATAGTACTTCGGGGAACTCCCCATCAGAGGTTCCTTACGAGGACGAGTTGTCAAAGATCCGATGGGCCGACGACAGCATTGAACCCGAACAGTTAAGAGACAGCTATGGAATAGTGTCTCAAAAAACCTGTCCCGGGGCTGCATCACCTCAAGCATCACCCGTGCCCGACGAAGTGGCGTCTACGGAGGGGGGACGCACCACTCCAAATGACAGTGGGGTTTCCTCAGATGCATCATCAACTTCTCAGTAAGGTGCAATAGCCACAAAAGGGGTGGCAGCCACACCAAAGGTCACTCGGAGCAGCAGCACAAGGATGCAGCACATGAAATTATTTTTCCAAGAAATGGAACGCCTGCAGCATGAAAAAGAAGAAAGACTGGCTGCAAGGCACGAGGAAAGAAGGCTTCATCATCTAGAGAAGGCAGCTTATAGGGAGGAAGTGCGAAAAGAGAGAGCCAGGCGTCATCAAGAAAAGATGGCATTACTGTCCCGAATTCTTGGAAGTCCTGACGAGAAAGTGTAACTTGGACTTGGAATTAATGTACATGCATCAATAAATTCGTCACTGTACAACTGCGTTCATATGCATGTAAGCTTTATTCTTTTAAATAAAGACATAACTAGAAACGTGTCATTTTAACATGTGGCAATTATTCTTGCTGAGCAAAATACAAAACATAATGGCCATGACTAGAGGTGAGCGTGAATAACATTGACAGTACCCGCATCCACACTGTACTCGTGCATGTAGGATCCGCGACTGCATTCGCAACCGTGCTAGTTCATATCCGCAAATCTGCAGTCATATTTGTACGAAAAAGTCAATATGACGAAAAATGTTATCTTACAAAGTTTTCACTTTACAGCATGCAAGCTACTTGGGAACATGTCATCCAGAATTGTTCATTTTCACATTAATGAGAATTTTCATGGGAAGGGAATGGTTACAAAGCAACATGGCACTAAAGCGAGGATGTCAAATTAATGAGAGTTATCTTGACGATTTTATGTTAATTGTGAATCCACGGGGGGACGTCGACATAGCCACAACTGCTTGCAACGAGAATTAGCCGAAGCAGGCTAAAAACATAGATGACTGAAGGTGCCAGGGCTCGAACTAGTACTTTAGCCATGCGGATTTGCGGTTTATATTTCTATCTGCAAACCACGAGGCAGCACAGTATAACCACACCCGCGCACACTTGACTGCCTACACACGCATTTGTCCGAAAGTTCTTGGTGGGTCGACATGCCTCTACTGTTTCTCAATGCATTTATATCCTGGAGTGAAATGACGCACCCACACTCGGACACAGAGGGCCTTCCCCGTTCGTTCCCTATGTTGCCTCACGTTGCTTCATCTGTGCTGCAACTCTCTCTCTCTTGATTTCTCCCAGTCTGCGCAGTGCAGCCTCTTCAGTGTCCAGTGTCAAATTCGCCTCCCCATCACTGTGGATCGAGTTAGTGTCGCCAGGCACCTCAATGTCCTCTGTCTCGTCAGGGACTGTATCACCTGCGTCTATGCAAAGATTGTGCAAAACACAGCATACAAGAATAAATTTGTTGAGCCAATCAACCGTGTGCAGCTCCAAGTACATGAGTTGACGGAAGCGTTTCTTCAAACTGCTGAAGGCATTCTCTATCAGCACACGGGTTGCTGAGAACTTCTTGTTGAACTCCCTTTGGGCTTTTGAGAGGTTCCCATAGTCTCTGTAGGGTGTCACGTGTCAGGAGATATTGTCTCAAAGGATAGGCTGCGTCACCCAAGAGATGGTACTTGTCACCCTGACGCAGGCCTGGAAGCTTAGTGGCCAAAGATGACTGGCGGAAAACACGTGCGTCGTGGGTTCTGCTTGAGCTCCCTAAAAGTACATCAACAAAACGTCTTCTGTTGTCACAGACTGCTTGTAGAGTGATGGAGAGGTAGTGGTGCCTGTTGCAGTATGTAGCTGCAACCTTCTTCTTTGGGCACTGGATTTTGATGTAGAATCCATCTATGCAGCCAACCACACCAGGTACCCCAGACACCTGTAAATGTAATCAATTGTCGTCCCATTTCGTATTGTGTAACATGCTACAAAGTACAAGGAAACAGTTACTATACATGCCTTCTCAAAATCCCTAGACAGCTTGTCCATGTTATCAGGAAACGTAAGGACAGTTGGTCCCATTTCAATGATGAAATCTGCAACCCTGTGCAGCATACGATGCACAGAGCTCTCTGCCAGGTCGAACCTGCTTGCCACATTCCTCATGCTAGACTTGTTAGCCGCATACCTATATAGTAGAGCACACATAATGCAATTTCAGTTCGTTGGTCCAAAATATCAACACAAAACACAATACATAAACACATGCTGTCTATCAAGCTTACTACTCCATTTTAGCTAGAAGCACAGTTCTCAGATAAGTGCACACTGGTAACAGAATTTCAAAAACTACCTAAACTACATCGCAATAGCAAGAAATAAGGAAGACAACATGAGAGTTGGCCAAGTTGGAAGAGCAAGCACCATCTCATGACATTATACGCGCAAGTTGTTGCTTAGAAAGAACACAAATTTTGCGAATGTGGTTGTTACTGTAACTGGATTTAATTACCTGTGTGGGCGCGGTGCTGTAACTAATTAAAGCAATGACAAGAAACAATACAATCAAGTAACAGCCTCGCCACTTTAACATACCAGATGAATGACAAGACATGGGACTCCGCTGACTTCGCTGGCACACCACCGTGATCGCTCGAAGGGCACATCGGCGAAGCAGAGAAGCCTGCTGTCAGCGTGTTGGCGACTTCTCGTGACAGTCTGAAATGCCTGCGAAACTATAGTTGCAGGACACCTCTTTACATTAAAACGTCCGCAAGTATGCACGTGAAATGATACTGAAAATCGTCGTGTACCTCTTCGTCGTTGTATTCGTGGACCACGCTTTCGATGAACCCAAAAACTTTTGGCCTCTTGGCTGGCAGTCGAAACATGTCATCAAAGGCACGTTTATACGCGGCAGCGACTTCCCAGTCATCGTCTTCGCTCTCACTGCTTGATTCGGAACTTAAGCTGGTAATGTCTGACTCACCGCTTTCTTCAAGAAGCAAAATCGCCAACGTACGACGCGAAATACCGGTCACAGCGGAGACTAATTGCGAAGCGGCCATGTTACCGAAGAAGAAGAGTCAGGAAATGGGAAGCGCGAGCGTCAAGTGATACGTCACGGAGAGTTCCGGTTGAATCTGCCGATTTTGGCGGAGCAGTCTCGGTTGCTCCATCGAGCGACCTTGGCTCGGAGGCCGCTCCAAAGCTCCGATTGGAAGACTCCAGAACTGTTCCCAATCTGCCAACCGAACAGACTTGCTCTCGGCGGAGCAACAAAACTTGCTCTGGAAGCGCTCCGAATCTGCAATTGGAATTCAACATTACAGTTCAGCTCTGGTTCCGACCCCTACTTTTGAAGGAAATATTATTCCCGATTTTACGCTCACGACGTACAGCTCCTCTCACAGTTAATCATAACACGGCGTTTGGCCTCCGAGTAAGATCACGGACACCCTGAGGCCCTCGAGGAATGTTAATTCAGAAGAACCTTAGAAGCGGTCTTGCCAGAGGGTCTTGATCAACAAACTTTCCCCAGTTTACGCTGGGCTGTCCCTAGATTTGCTTGGGGACGCAACCCCGTGTTATTGCGAACTCTGAGAGGAGTTGTTACTTCAGGTGCCAAGTTTCGAGGGCTAAATATGGTGTTACGAGAAGGACGACGATATCATCACCCTGCTGTACCTCGCGAGCACTCATTCCTTTCAGTCTTGTTCAGTCCAACGCCATTATAGCGTCCCTGTACCGGTCAGCTGTTCGATTCCTGTATAATTGTTTTCTTTGTTTTTTTTTGTTTTTTTTTCTGAGGTGAAGGGGGAAGCCTTTATGGTGAAGATGACTAGGACGGAGCTACGGGGTATCGCTTACGGTTACCTGCGCACGTATCAGCGGATATTTGCAAGATATGTTATTATACTTACAAGGTATGGTATAGTTACAAAATTGCGAGGACAAGGAAGAAAGATATAAAAAGAAGAGAAAGAAGGAGGTAAGTGATAGAGGTGGAAGGAAAAAGCAAGATATGACGTCACGTGCAGGATGTATGTGACGGAACATCACGTAATGAGATACCGAGTAGAAGGCAAGGAAAGAGACAGAAAAAGAAAATAAAAACCCGGAAATTTGCAGTTCACTCCTTTATAATAATAAAAGTTCCCTAGGAAAACGTTTATATACGTATACGTGCCGCTGTATGTTTATGTTGATGCAAACGAAAACGTTTAAACGTACTGAAGAGTGCGAGGTACCAGGCTAGTTGGTCTGGGAGTTCGACCGCGTAGCTCTCTCAGAGGTTGAAAAGGAAGAATTGGGAGTAAAGAAAATATTTAGGTACGTCGATGATTTTTCTTATAGGGACCACGGAGAATGTGAATGGCGCTCTTTTGTTAGAATTGCTGGGGAAGAGAGCTGGGGAAGAGTTTGATGTTCTATTTGGAGGAGTTGGTGGAAGGTGTCATTGAGTTTTTATATATTGAAATTGAGTGTCATGAGAGGGGCATCTGCTGGGAATACAAACAAAGGTGCCGGAAACCGCTAATGCCTTGTGAATCCTCTATTTCAAAATCTGTAAAAAATGCGGTCGCACAAAATGTTCTTGGGGCTGCATTAAAAAACTCGTGTGTGCATAAGGTGTTGAACAGCTGTTTGGGCCAAATGATGAGATTAGAGACTGCAATTACCCGGAGGGTGTTGTTCAAGATATGATTGGCTGGATGTTAATTAAGTTCGGAGAAGAGGGCTCAAGTGACGAAAATGAAAGAAATCGTAATTTCGGAGTGGTGCAGTATGTTCACAAAGCCTCGCATCGGTTAAGGAAATTGTCTAGAAGGTTCTATGTTGATGTGATTTCTAAGAAAGGTTTGAACTTATCTAGTATTATGAAAAATGTAAATAAGGAAGTAAGAAATGGATGTCAAATCAACCATGTGAATAGTTATGTAGATTGTTGTGTGAGAGTTGTTTATTGGGTCTATATCGGCCTAGACATCAAGGTGTGTTAACGTTATATTAATGGAGCGCGTCAGCTGGCAAAAGTGTCTGGACGTTCCACTGGGAAGACACTTGGGTTAACTGCGGTGGCTGTGGTGGGGGGGGGGGGCAAACCTGGGGTGTTACCAGTGATAGGCAAACTACCTCAAAATTGTACTTAAAGTAAAGTACCAAGTACCTGGTGTCATTAGTACTTCAAGTATACATCAAGTACATTGCGAATTTAATTTGTATCTCTTTGCATTTCTCTGTTTAGTATCTGTGTCTTGCTTTTTTTGGCCAAACTTTAGCGAGCATTCTTGACAAATCCTCTAATGCCATAAAGTGCTAGGTTAGGTGCCCTGAACTGGGCGTTACATAAGGTGGGGAGCTACATAGCAGTATATCAGAGCAAAATAACCAACAATCAATGAGGAGGTTGACAGTAAGAGACACCAAGAATTAAACAATTATTACAGTTCAGGAAGTACATACATCACATGTTGACATAGGTAGTGCACTGTTGAACAAAAATGTACGGATACACGGACGAAGTCACGGATACACGTAATATCACATGGAAGTCTGTTCCACAAGGTGATCATGTATTGGTGAGGTGAGTGTAAGTACATGCAGGTACGCACACGTAGAGCTAGCACTTTGCAAGAGTGAGTATGACGAGAGGTTTGGCAAGTTCAACACCCTTCACCGGTCCGGTATCAACAAATCACAAGGCACCCTAGAAACACTTCACAAATAGAATATGATTTTCCCTTCTATCTCCATTATCATCTGTTATGTTCTGCATGGCCACTGCTTTCTGCTTTCTTTATTGCATGCCACAACTTTGAATTACAAATATTATATAATATTTAAAAAAAAAACTTTGCTCGTCCTCGAATTCTCACCACGTAACCGCTAACCTCCGTATCTTTCGCTATGTTTGCCAATTCTTGCCTGTTGTCCCGTTTCGTCCGCGTGTTCGTGAACGTCCCATTTTTCTGTAACCGGTCTGGAGCCTAGATCACTTCGTTCACATAACCCCCTCCACACTCTAACAAAGCGGCCATTCACTCCTGCCGTAGAAGCCCGTACGGAACCTTTCTTCCCTCCGGGCTGTTGACCCACAATTCGCATGAACCTTTAAATACGTCACACCCAGCCCTTTAAATACCATGTCAATGATGAGGACGGTGCCCAGAAGAAGAACAGTCTCTGTTCGAAATATCGGCGGCTTCTGTCCTGAGGCAACTCCCTTCCTACCTACTGGAGTACTGGGTGTTACACAACACTGGGTGTTACATAGATCAAAGAAGGTTGGAGCGTTAATGTATCTAGAAGCGCTTGAGATTACGAAAGCAGGAAAAAAGTCTGTCAGTTCCACGTCTGTAACACTAACCGATAAGGTGAAAATTTTTATCGATGATAATTAAGCGGTGCAGCCGAACAAGTTTTTACTGATTTCTGACGGGTTCGTTTGAACCGTTCCTGTGGTTAGTGCCATTGTGTGTCTTGTCGTCTGAGTAAACTGTGGTTGCTAGTTAGTGCCTTGTCATCCGTCCCAATTTTTCATCCCCTGCACTGGGTTACTCCTTCTGCAATGTTTAAACGGATCGTGGGAAAACGTTTAAATACGTATACGGGCTGTTGAACGTATATCTAACAGTATATCTAACAGAACGCGTTTAAACGTGTTTTAAGAAAACGTTTAATCTGGGAAACGTGTTACAAAACGCGTTTCTTAAGAAAACGTTTAAACGTTTAATAGCTAGCTCTAATCATAACCAAACGCAATGGTTTCGTACGTTTATTTCAGTGCGTATTACCACATTATTGAATGCACTCCGCTGCGCACTTCATCAATTCCAACGCAAAACTGACAAGATGCGTGTTCACAGCCTGGAGAGCTGTTTTCTGAGAGTTGAGCTTGCAGAAAAAATTGGGTATGATGAATTGCGATATTCCGTTCCTGTCTCTGTTATCAGCGCTCGGGCTCTGCGAAAGGCACAGCCCAATGGGAAACACAAAAACGAAAAGGTGAAAAAAGGTGAATGCGACGCCGCTTATCTGTCTCTTTTAGTCTGGAGACAGCTAGAGAGCGTTTTGTGCTGGTTCCATTTTTGGTCACGTAAGCGAGCAAAAGTGCGACGAGCTTGCCAGGCGGTTCAATTTATAAAAAAGATATGAAATCCTTTATGCAGGCTATTGTACACGAGCAAAAGAAGACGCAAGACTTACGCGAAACTGATATTTGTGCGCTGATACTAAGTTACATCTTTAATTTATTGACACCTAATTAGCCACTTAATTATAAGTAACGTGATTATTCATTCAGTAATTAGCAAACAGTTTGTAAGGATTGTGACGGATTAGCGGGTATTCAATTGATTAATTAACTAATTAATAGGTCAATTAATTAACAGCTAGTAATGAATTGAATGACAACCACGTTAACTAATTGAAATGGCTAGTCCATTAGTTAATTCGTTAATTATGAACTAATTCATTATTCACGTAAGTATCACTTAAAGTGACTAATAGTACCACTTACCGGATTAAAGTGAATAATTAGTGAACAGAAGGGGATATCAAATAAATACTTAACAAAGTCCCAGTTAATTAATTCACTTGGAGCAGGCAGGGTCACCAATGTCGCCTTGCGCAAGTCATCTCTTGAGACTAACTACGGCATTTGTCCATACATGAGCCCACCAACAGAGGATTAAACAGAACACACACACACAAAAGGAAAACAAAACCACGGCCAATACCGCAAGCTCAGCAGCCGACATCAGCAACCCTTGAAGGCGACTTGCACGCTATGCCTTCCCTCTTTGCGGTCAAGCCAAACATATCTTCACGTGTACATCTGTCATTTGAGACTGTTTTTTTTTTTTGCCCAGGGAACCGCAGGCGGTAGGACTACCGCAAAGGTAACAATAAATTTTAATTCCCCATTTACCCCTAAACGTATATCACAGGGGAAAATGTGATATCTTGATATCAGCCCGAGATATTAACTCATAAAATTGTCTCGTTGGTGCACTTTTGCTATACCTCCCATGTATTAGCCGTCCAAAATGCTCAATTTCTAGGGAACCGATGCCATTGAGTACCCAACGATGATTGCTGTTCAAATGGGCTCAGGAGGGCTCCCTGATACTATATCCCCGAGGAAAATTGGATATGTTAAGTAGAACGGCAGATACAGCAGTTTTTCTTACTTTCCCATTGTATTTTTGACTAGTTTCGAACGGCGGTCACAAGATGGCGCACGGCGTCGCTGTCCAGAGTTTCTGGGGATTTGTTTTCTACTGACTTCACTGAAGATATGTTTTATTCCTTCGTATCGATTGTAATATATGTGTCACAAATTTACTAAAAGAAATGGTTAATGTTGATTAAAACACTCTATTGTGTACCCTTATGTAGCTGCTAGCCCGTTTCTTAAAGGGTCTCTGACCAGAAGCTGGAGGGACTATTCAACTGTTGCTACCGATAGAATACACAAAAGCAACTTCACATACGAAAATGCATGCCTCAACACCTCGTAGTTTTCGTAAACTCGAATTTTAAACATCGCGGTTCACGCCGACGCTGGCACACCTAGCGTCAAACCAAGAAAACGTACGCATATATAGAAAATTCATCTGGTCATCCCACTGGGATGACGTCAATCGCCCATGCAATCATCGCGCAGGAAGCCGTCACGTGATCAATGACTACTGCGACAACTTTCTGCAAGAACTAACATTTTTACGTCAATACACTGTTATCACAATGTCTGGAAATAAAAAAATATGTACATACTTCGACATCTGCGTCCTGTTTTATAACTGCGATAATCCAATTAGCGACTTCCGTGGAGAGCGGAACTCGCTACGACGACTTCTGGGATCCAGCGCGCCGTTTCACCGTGTGCGTATTTCTAAGTTTTCTATTTTTATATCTTTTCGAACAACGAATCAACTTATCGAGGTACACTGTTGGACTTCATTTGACATGCCTCTCGGTTGTGTCGTCAAACCGATATTTCTCTGCGCGCATTCAGTTCCATACGATACTGCGCGTTCAACCGCAGCGGCAGCTATGGCTTGACAGTATTGGAGGGTGTCCTGACAGCGCCGGGGAGAAGTGCAGATTTTGCCAATCACATTCGAAGAATGCAGACTATGAGAGGGACCCGTCAGTTGAGCAACAACTGGGTTTGAGAACGAAAAACATCCTCCCAGAGCAGTCCGCAGTGCCTTCCTTGAATCTATCTTCCAAGACGGTTGCATCTAGACGTGGCAAGGTTAGTGTCTTCTGTATAATTTATACAGTGATTACTCGGCATGTGAGAATGTCGTTGTCGCATGCAGATGTTAGGATATCATTTACGCAACAAAGAAAAAAAATGATATGGAAGCCGATTGACGTTTACGCACTAAATCAAAAGATATATTGTAAAATTCCGTGTGTTGTTCAGAATGCAGCCATGCCAAAATGCAGTAAGCAACATCCACAGTACGTGAAATGAAGCTGTGTAATCGGCATCTAGGTGTAATATTTTAATTGTCACAGCAATGTGCACCAATGTAGTTTATGACTTCTTTGGACAAGATGTGGAACCAAGTGTTGGAAATACAAGGCAGGGACCAGGTACAGGTTTTATTCTATTTGCTTTCCTTGTAATATGCAGCATACTCCACACAGTAAAGGAGGGTTCTGGATTCTAAACCAACCTAGTTGAAATCCTTAGTTTACCCCAAACTACTATTGTTGTTTAATCTGGGGAAACACCACAAAGGGTAACTATGGTAAAGTTGCAGTGCACCAAAAAAAAGATAGCCTGGTGTACGACAACCATGTCTACCGGTGTAATGCCCCTCAGCTCCTTCATGACATGCAAATACGTACAGTAGACAAAGTGTTCACTTGGAAATTGCCTTGCAAATTCAGGTTCTTTAAGCTCCATCCTAAACACCTGCTATTAAGGTATGAAATCCATCACTGTGCCACCTTACAAAATTCCACTGCTACGGAGCAACTACGGAAGTCAGGAGACACCCTTCCTTTTCCGAACAAATTTGGTCACGAATTTGGTTTGGTCGGAATAGGCCTTCCTGTGTTAAGCTTCAAAACAGAGTTACACAAACTTCTTCAAGTCTTATTAGAGACATGCCACTCTGTTATGTGCTTTTTTTATGTGTGTGTGTGAATATTTGCACAGCTTGGTGCAGGTGTGTATTTTATTTATGTGATTGTAATTTGCTGTATGCTCGTACTGATAATATCTCAGTTATCGCATACTTGGTCTCAGGCACATCATCAGGCTGATGCCTTCATGCCTCATTTAATTTGCTATGAAATGAGATCCTCGTAAATTTGTATGGCATTTTTTAACAATGTTAGAGTGATGACTTCATGGATGTGGAAGGAACAGCAGAGGAAGACATCTGGCAATGGTCATGACAGTTCTCTGTCAGGTACGGGACCAATTTCTTTTATAAATGTGGCATATAGCGTGAAGTTGTTACTAACAACAATTTTTGTTGTGCCCTTTAAAGGAATCAATAGGTGGTGAGCATGCGTAAGCACTTGACACATCTCAATACAAGTTAGACCTGCCAGTTGCACAAGAGGTGTCTCTCTTCTTACACACAAGGTTCTGCAGGTTTGATGCATGTATATCTGTTGAAACATAAAAGACAGAGTGTGAAAATGTGTCTAAGGTGAAAAATTGAGCAGTTCATTGCATCAATTCTATCAATTTATTTTCAACATTTTGGGAAACACATAGTAATGGCAAGATTACCAGTGTTATATTGCCTGACCATCTGCTATTGAAGTCCATGCCCTCGTTATTATAAGCTGTTTGAGGTTATTACACATTACTTATGCAGGTTTTGTACCTGCGAGCTCCTGCAAATGTGCTCTGCGGTGATCATGCTGGACAGAGAGCTATACCTGTATAATAACTGTGACTAATGTTCTCCTGCCCATGAAACGTGACTGTCACTGAGCAAGCAGAGGGCAGCATACAAGGGGTTGCTGAAGAGAGCTCAAGTAGGTTTCAAACTCGAATAAAAGAACTTCGTGATGAAAGAAGGAAGTTACTGAAAAGGTTAGTCAGCTGTAGGACTCGAACCCACTTGTTCTGGATTACCGACACGTTCACCGCAGCTGGCTTAACGCGCCTACACGCTGGATTACCGCAGCTAACATGCCTCTCCAGTGACTACCAAGGGTGTGTCATCTGATGGTGATGTAATCCTTCAGGTGACGCACCCTTGGAAGACACGGAAGAGGCGTGTTAACTTAGCTCAAGTTGTAAGAACTCTGGATCCGTAATCCAGAAGATGTGGGTTCGAGCCCTACTGCTGGCTAACTTCTTTCATCATTCATTTCTTAGGCACTTGAGGCTTTGTATGTATTTGTCCTTTCTATGTGTTCCATCCTCAGAACATCAGTTGCATCTGGTTCAAACGAACTTCTTCATACTGTCATAGTTGGAGCATTTTTATGCATAATATTTTAAAACAGTAGCTGCTAAAATGTGTGAGACGCCGTTACCAAGGATACCGTCTGTATCAGGTGAAACATGATTTTTGCGAGAAGCACAACAATGTATGGCACTGCATCACATATGCTATTTTGGAACAATCTCTGCAGACAAAAATATTATACGAGTGCCACAATAAACTATGTGAACCACATTTCATGTTACATCATCTTGGACTACAACATGCATATTTGAGTATTTGAGCAGCCCAAGATACAAAGCTTGGTTTCTTAATGTCTACATCCTACTGGCACAGAGCGCACACTTTGCACACAAAAGGAAGATTGAGGTTTTGGATAGTTAACTTGTGTAGTGAGCACTTCTGGAGGACTCAGAGCGGGAACCGGAGGTCACACACAGGGCAACCTGCATAACAGTCTGATTTACTTGCACGTAGCGATCATTAAAATACTTGAGGTGCTTACACAATACTATTTGGGTGCTATCAGACCGTAAGAGTTTAAACACTACTTCCGACATGCTGACTGAATGGGTGGACAAAAGGATGCGTCAGAACAGGATTGGATTTGTGTCAGCGGCGGAATTGAGAGCCCATTGTAATTCTTACCAGGCGGAGCAGGCTGATGAGATGATGCTTTGTGTCAGAGATCAGCAGTGTGAGTTGCACATCGCACAGCACATTCGACCCTTGATTACAGTTTCACACTCCGTTGACCTGATCTCAACACATATCCGTTCGCTTGCTGTACTTGTTTCCTACTCCCCCTGGTCTATGCAGTCTTCCTGCAATTTCCCCTTTACCACACTTTACAATTCTCAGAAACATTGTCATAAACAATACAGGCTTCTTACTAAGAAAGGGGACACCCCTAAAACCAATTAATGTGCACACGTAGTGACGTCACTAGGGTATGCATCACCCGGTGCGGGAGCTCCGTCACCTCCGGGAATAATGTGCCCTTTTCCATCCGTGGCGATACACGATAAACAACAGCATCATATGGTACGCAGAGAAAAATCACATGCTCGCTGAGGCCTTCTTATGTTGGTTTTGGCGTCACCTCGCTACAGAAAAAGAGAGGCGGTACTGGTGCAGCACGTCACCCCCTTGTGTCGCATCACCCAGTGCGGAATGCAACCCCCACACCCCCCTAGTGACGCCACTGTGCACACCTGACAAGATTCTGTGGTTACAGGTGTGCTCCTGTTCGCCCATTGCTTCTCACAGAGGCCACGCACAGAAACAGTTCTACAAAGGGACACTGTTTGTGAAAAAAGAGAAAAAATCAACTACTTCAAGCTTTAAGTATGAGGTCCCTTTCTTTGTATGTGACTACATGTGAGCTGTGGGACAATGTCAGTAATGTAATGCATGTTTGACCAACATATGTACAGGTCTAGACAAAAGCTTGCAGAACACCAAAGCAATTACCTTACGCAGCACTGAACAGGAGAGTACACTTAATGTGACGTGCACAGAATACGCAGTCAGGGGTGGATTTATGTGTGTGTGTGGGGGGGGGGGGTCCAGACGTTCTGACCCCTCCTCAAGTTCAGTCGTTACACAGGTGACAATTGACTTTGGTGGTGTAATACAGCATGCTGGGATAGGACAACAAGATAGGACAACCCTTCAGAAAAATCCTGGGTACGCGTCTGCGCACAGTCTCTGTCTGCAAGTGCATCTGTTCCTGTTCCCTGCAACGTGTTGCTCCTGTGAAGGTATACATCACAGTTTCTCTCTGCATTCACATTCAAGAGCCCAATCTCTTACAATGCAAATGCTTGCGAAAGGGATATTGACAAAGTGGCTCACAAAAGTTTTAAAAATATGTGCTCATGTTGTTTTTTGTCATGCTAGAACACCATGAAGTACAAATATGACTACAGCTAATGTGGCTATCAATTTTTGTCTTCACATACTGGACAACTCAAGTTACAAATATGTTTAATAGCACCAGCTTGATGACATTCCACATGCATGGTGCACAATTTAAATCTGGGTTATAAAGTACCTGAAAGATTTTTCAAATGCTGTTATATTCCGAATATTCATATAATATGGCATGAATGACCATGAACTGTACTGGACTAAGTTACTTATAAACACAAGCTGTCCATATACTGAGTCCACTTTTTCGAAAATATGAACGAAATGAGGGAAATTATGGTAAGACGTATCTCCACCTAGTATCCTGAGTATTTAAAGCATGTAGTAGTTATTATGGGAAAGGCTTTGCGTATCCTGTTCACCGCGCAGACTGGTATAACGATTCTCTTTTTTTTTTTTTTTCAAGTTTGTGCAACACCTATCGCACAAACTGTTGGTATGTAGTGTATCTATATTTCCTGTATGAGACACGCAAGCCTTGAACAAAGCTAAAGCTAGTAGGACGGCGAGTAGTATTTCAGCTGCACTCTTTCTGAATAAGTGACGAACAATGACGTAAAAGTTCAGAATAACAATTTTGTATTGAAACCTACCCGCAGGATTGTGCATGAGGCACGCTTCCTACTTGTGATTATGAGCGCTCATAGGTTCGTGCTGCCCTCGAAGTTCTAAATATGCTACTTTAAGGACAGCTCCTTGCAGCATAAGCGCTCGACTTCTTTCGGCATTATTATGCATGAACCACACCGGCAGCTTAAAAAGACGGCGCCGGCAAACACGAAGTTTACACAAACTTCATGTGCTTCATCATGATGAATGCTGAAAGCTCATCTAGCAGTGTCTTGTTGGAACTTCCTCGTCATGCTGAAGTCGATTCGCGGCACAACATTTCAAAAGCAAGGCTTCCAAACTCTGCTGCACGTAGCAGAACTTCCCTCCCAGTTGCTGAAAAGTAGCTGAAAGCTGACTTGTTTACTCCGCTGTGCTTCCTCCTCGAGGACCATGTTGAAAAAAAGCACCCAGCAATACGGAAGTTGCGGAAACCGCCCTAACTTCCGGTGTGCACTTTCCTCCAATAAACATCGCGGACATTTGGCGTCATATACTAGGGAGAACCGATGCATGATAGCTAGACTTTTGCGCTGATCGGACGAGTTGAGGGTTGAAAGCGAAACAGCTTTTCGGCTCCTTTTTTAGAATAGTTCGCGGCTCCGCAGAGATGAAACATTTCAAGTGTAAGTGTAACTTGGAGGCACTATGTAGATTCGTTATCCATACAAACAAAGACATTTACCAGGTTCTGGTCAGAGACCCTTTAACATGCTGGTATTTACTGCTAACATAAATCGCCGTGTTTCAACAGCACTCTAATTGGTAATCGTTTGCAACGAAATAATTCTAAAATTTAGATCAATTGCAGTTATTTTACTCAAGATGACTTATGGCGAATTCCAGTGGTCGGTTCGGAGCAGCTTTTTCTGCTTGAAAGTGTGTTTCACTGGTCGGTTCTGTTCAACTCGCTCCGCGACGGAGTGCTCCCTCTCCGCCAAGAAAGCTCGGATTCAACCGGAACTCTAACGAAGCATTGTAACTTCCGCATCTTCAAGGCCGAGCAACAGGAAGTGTCGGGCAGGCTGTCCGAGGCCGTCGGATATGGGCGACGACTTCCGTCATTATCTTGGCTGGAGCGCGATTGTTTTTCGGACGTGGATCGGATTTGGTGCCTGCGTGCCGGATTTCGTTGCCCTCACGCGGATACGGGTGCTGGCTCCATATCGACCAGTGGAATTCGTTATTAGTACAACAGCAGAATTACGGAAAATGTTCACTGATAACAATTTATTTTCTTGAGGACCCTTGCAGATCCAAATTTTCCTCGGAGGATGTCCCAAAGCCTTTGAGCTGTCATAGAGTTGTAGGAACGGTGGTTCCGCTCCGTTAGCTCAGACGGTAAGTCACGACGCTGTTAATCTCAAGGTTGAGGAGGGCTTGATCCCCACCTTCGACGGCAGTTGTAAGAAAATTCTCTCACTCTTTGCGAAGCCCGTCCCTTTCGTCACCGAAGGGAAGACAGAGGATGAACAAAATCAAGAAGGTTTGTTTACCTTGTACAACTCCCGCCAGGTCGATGCCAAACACCAGACTCTCACATCTCCGCGAGCGCTTGGCTTATTAAAAAGTTCCTTGCCAAACCCCTCCTCCACACATGCAAACCAGCCTAAAATGTCAACCAGCCTAAAGATCTGCAGCCTCTACATTAATGTGACCAGACGTTCCGATTTAGGCGGGACAGTTGCAGCTTTTGCTGTTGTGGTACCGCTGTCCCACCAGCTGCGTGAGAACAGTGTTTTGTCCCGCTTGTGGCTGGAAAGATCCGCGAATGAAAAAACGAAAATGGCCAAACAAATGTTTTCTACTTCCACGTTGCCCTCTTCCGGCTCTCCACAAGATCTCCCCCAGAAACCGCCTGCTCGAACACGACCTGTTACCTGTAGCCCCGTTAAGAAATTGTCAGGAGCAGAGCTCATCAAATTTCGTCCACTAAATCCTAACGGGGAAGTAACTGATTACATGCATTTAGGTACCTTTATTGTATCTTGCGTGAAGTATCAGATACATTTTCATTGAGACTCTTTTGCCTGTAACTCAGCTACTTTTTTTTACATTAAGAAACATGAGCGACAACCGTCATGAACATGTTGCGCAATTCGGCAAGGCAACCTTATAACTTAACCTTAATAACTGTTGCTCTAAAAGCATATTTAGCATTGGCAATACGCAAGAGGCTAGTCATAGGTAAACTCATGCTCTTGGAGTAATCAAGGACGCGTCTATCCTATCCGCTTTAAGGCCAGGTGGCGAAGCCACCGCCCGCTACAACGCGAAAAGCCACAGTATCCATCCATCCACCTGACCTGAGTGTTTTGCAATCATTCCCAGTTCTCAGGTCTGTATTTCTCGAATATAACACGGGGGGGGGGGGGGGTATATTTATTAGACAAAAAGGCAAAAAAAAAAAGAAAAAACAGGGGATGGACAGCCGCGACGCGAGTGTTGATAATGTCCATTCTAACTGCATTGGTCACTCCTTTCTATTCAACTGCTTATTGGTTCATACTTCTAGCAAGAGAGCCAGCATTAGAAGCGAATCTGCTGCGGAACATTACAAAACATGAATAAAACAGCTTACATCAATATGTTCGGTGCCGCCATCTGAAGTCAGCCTCCTTCATGCTATCCATGCCCCTCATAGCCACGGTTGCTTCGCGGTGCTAACAGTAAATTAAAAAAAAAATTCAGGGTACGATGAACACCATCTTAAAACACGCTCTACCCATCTCCCTATAGAACGCGAGTAAAGTGGGCTTAACCACGTTGTATGCATGCGTAGGTTGAAGCCCACCTCTGGGAACAAGCTCTCGTTTTTGTGATAGTGTGCCTTTGCACTTCAACATTAAAATTTAGTTCAGTGTTTATCAAGCAGAATGGAGAGGAAAAAACATAAATAATGCTATAGAATGAAGCGCGTTCATTCTTAAAAGCTGAAGAACGGATTTTGTCGCAGATAGTGTGCTTCAACAACAACAGCAAAACAAAACAAAACAAAATGTTTCAATGTTTAATAAGCCGAGCTCAAAAAAAAAACAAAAAAAAAAACACCATGATTCTAAGCAGTGAAACCCACTAGCTCCGCACGCGTTCATACTAAACAGCTGAGCAGGAAGACGCACATGATCGAGAAACATGGATAGTTGATCCTGTGCAGAGAAGCTCGTTTTAGAGAAAAACGATTTCGATGTCGATTGAGCAGGTCATCAAAAAGCCCTGTAGAGTTGCACCTGTAAGGAAGCTTATAGGACCGTTTTGTTTTAGACGGTGTGCGTTGCACTTCAACACAAGAAACTAATTAAATGTTTATCAAGCAGAACGGCGAAGCACAGTAATGCTATGCGGTGAAGCTCAAGATTGTTTCTCCCACTGACGGTCCGACGCTTATTAAACAAAGTGATCGTGTAGACTCATAGTGGTTGGTGCTATGCAGTGAAACTCCGCACGTACTCAATATTAAAAAGAAAACTCAATCCAAGCTGAGTAGCAAGAAACACCATTTCAGATTGTTTTCAGAGCACTCACGGAGGCATTCTGTGCAAACGCATCCAGCGTATATTTCCCGCGACACACCTATCACGAGTTCCTTCAAAACAGTACGCAAGAGCACTATTAGACAGTAAGAAGCACCATTAGAAATATAAGTTAAGGGTGATCACACGGATTGAAAATGAACGAAGTTCATCACATTATAAGCAAGTTCACCTCAGAATAAATGAGTTCACTTTAACAGTATCACAGTTACAAATATGACAGGTTTTACACCACATAGATTAACCTCGCGTCACGTGACACGAGCACCATACAGCACGCAATATCTGAAACGCGTGGACAGCTCATGCGATTTTAGCCTGCCCATATCCGCCTATATTGCAATTTTTCACCTGAGAGGCATGCACACACCGTTATCACGTAGCTATGCATACACACAATACAATTTTGAATGCGTAATCTGCGTATGTTCGCGACGCACGGGCTCAACATGCGCCGATATAGACACATCAAACTATCGCGCACCTTCCAGGTTTACAAATTTACATCACACCCCATGTGTGCACCACAAACGTAGCCAACGCATATTTCACGCGACACACCTCCGCGTTCGCACGAGCACTACTGAACAGTATGAAGCACCCTTAGAATATAAATTTAGGATGGTCACACAAAAACGCACTCAATCTTAAAAAGCAGAGTCAACCCAAGCTGAGCATGAAGAAACACAATTTCAGATTGCTCTCCCAGAACATTCTGTGCAGACATAGCCAGCGTATATTTCACGCAACACACCTTGCACGAAGAGCACTACTGGAAGCACCATTAGAAATATTAGGATGGTCGCATTATGAACATTCATCTCGGAAAAAAAAAAGTGCTCACCTTCGCAGACGGGCACATAGATTCACGAGCACCATGCAGCAATATCGGAAATACGAATATCCGACGGCGCGGGGGCAGCTCACGCGACTTTAGCCTGCCCATGTCCGCGTATATTGCGGTTTTAGACAGTGTGCGTTCAACATAAGAAATTAACTAAATCAAGCAGAATGATAGAGCACAGTGATGCTATGTGATAAGGCTCTCCCTGACGCTCCAACGCTTATTAAAGAATCCTATGCAGTGAAGCTTCGCACGTACTCAATGTTAAAAAGAACACTCAACCCAAGCTGAGTATGAAGAAACACAATTCCACATTGCTCTCCCAGAACATTATGTGCAAACATAGCCAGCGCACGCAACCCACCTCGCATGTGTTCCTTCGAAACAGAGCACAACTGGAAGCACCATTAGAAACATAAATTTAGGAAAATCACACGGCGTCGCATTATGAACAAGTTCATCTCATACAAAAACAAACAAAAAAGGGCTCACCTTAAGAGCATCACAGACGGGCACATGGAAACTCGCGGTAGAGCAGGGCACGAATTTCGGCCGCGTCGACAGCTCACGCGACTTTAGTCTGCCCATGTCGGCGTATATTTCAGTTTTAGACAGATGGCGTTCAACATAAGTAATTAATTAAATCAAGCGGAATGACAAAGCATAGCGATGCTACGTGGTGAGGCTCCAACGCTTATTAAACCGAAATTGGTTGGTGCTATGCACGCACGTACTCAACCCAAGCTGAGTATGAAGAAACACAATTCCAAATTGCCTTCACAGAACATCCCGCGCAGTCGCACCTCCGCGTTCCTTCTCTACTGGGAGCACCAATATTAGAAATATTAGGATGGTCGCATTATGAACAAGCTCATCTCATCAAGAAAATGGGCTCACTTCATCACAACCATATGACGCACGTAGATTGTTGTCGCGCGACTTGGCACAGCAGGGCACTAACTTCGGGCGCGTGGGCAGCTCACACGATTTTAGCCTGCCCGCGCACACAGGCTCAACATGCGCTGACACACCAAAATCTCGCGCACCTTTCAGGTTCACAACCGCATGTCGAACTCTTACCATGCCAGCCGCACAGGAAACTAGGTAGCCGGAACACAGGCGCATAATATACCCCTCTGGGTCCGTGTTGGGGCCATGTTTTATATGGATGCTCAGTTGTTTCCCCACGATTTCAAGTCCGAGAAATTGGGTGACCTTGAAGATGAGCCTGTGTTCGAGCCATCTGTTTTATATCAAAACGCACTTCCACACGTCATGGCCAAACGGGTACTCTGCGGCGGACCCTAGCGAAAAAAAAAAAAAAAAATGTTGCGTATGTTTCAAGGTGATGTAAATAGGCTTTGTCCGAGAAACTGGGTCACCTCGTAAATCATGTTTTCCGAGTCCTCAGGCCGCGCGTATTAAAACCGAAAGTAGACAGCGATCACACAACGCTATGCCAAGAAAAAATATCCCTATGAGCCCACGTCAAAGCGGACCACCTGCTCATTGCCGAAACAAGCTTTCTCTAACAAAAAAACAAAGGGTTCGCTTATGCAGTTTCCAAGAAGTTCCAAATGTCCTTCGCAGGTAACGGGCGCGTTGCGCGGGCCGTTCCTGCGTGATTGTGTAAACAAAATCGCACCACCCTCCATAAAGCAATTTTATATCCTATCCCAAACGTTCTGCGCGATCAAACAAGTGAGAGCATTATGGAAAGAAGAACACCGCTTCACACATCACGGCGCGAGCATGCTGCAGTACCATAGCTTGTTTCGGCTTGCTCAAACAAGTTCTGGCATTTAGTACTGTGCGTTGTGGTGAGGCGTGGGACACGCCGCGGTAAATGACGCGTATAATGGTGTAGATTTGTAAGAAACACTGAAGAGATTGAAGTGGGGGGGGGGTGATAAGAGATCCTACGACATTTGTTTCGACGTCCTCTTTTCATTGTTTACTCACAAATATCACGTAATCTCAATGAAGTCCTAAAAAGGTCGGAATACGAAGACATTGTACCTGTAGATATCTTTGAAGCTCTCCTTCTGCTATGCGTGCTGGTCAATCGGTGGAATCAATGTTGTTGTATGATTTACGAAGCGAGCGGTCGGTTTATCTTTCCAAGGATTGAGTGAAATGGTACAGCGCTTTCGGCAAATAAACGTTTAGTTGCATCAAAAATCTATGGATGATCTCAATGTGCGTAAACAATGAAGATTTCGCGCTGTCACTAGATACCTTCTATCTACCCAATGGGGGCAGTATGCTTACCGCGCGTAGTTCGCGTTCGCGAGGGGGATTTGTTTTATATTATAAAAGTAGTGGTTGCTCCAATCCCGCATTTGTTTCGTGCGAACTTCATGTCACAAACAATAAAGATTATGAAAACATTTTGTTTGTGGTAAACACGGTATTCACAACACTTTAGCGAGGACGTCTTCTAATTTGGAGACAACACGTTCCTGTCCCACGACGACGGTAATGTCCAAGCTCGTGTGGTTCTTTTTCCAGTAGTCACGCACCACGAGGAGGGAGGAGGAGGAGTGTCGTTGGGAGGAACCCGAGAGGTCTGCCTGCCTGATTAGGCGGCATGTTTCTCGGGAAGGGAAAGGTGGTGGAGAGGAGGAGAGGAGAGGGTGAAGTGGAAGGCCGAGCGGAATCCGCTCGGGGGGAGGATAGCTGCGTCCATGGGCCGACTTCAGGGGAACTGTGCCGGCATACGCCTATTACACATCTGAGCGAAACCCAGGAAAAACCCCAGACGGCACAGCCGGCCCGCGGATTCGAACCGCGGACCTCCCAGTCTCCAAGCGCACGCGTTACCGCTGCGCCACCGGAGCTGGTGTGTCACGCACCACGGAGATGGAAAACCCGGCATTTATGATTGTCTCGTTGATGGGTTCTCCATTTCTGTATCGCTCCAACAATTCCAACTTTTATTTCCCAAACTGTCACGCACCACGGGGATGGAAAACCCGGCATTTATGATTGTCTCGTTGATGGGTTCTCCATTTCTGTATCGCTCCAACAATTCCAACTTTTATTTCCCAAACTGTCACGCACCACGGGGATGGAAAACCCGGCATTTATGATTGTCTCGTTGATGGGTTCTCCATTTCTGTATCGCTCCAACAATTCCAACTTTTATTTCCCAAACTGTCACGCACCACGGGGATGGAAAACCCGGCATTTATGATTGTCTCGTTGATGGGTTCTCCATTTCTGTATCGCTCCAACAATTCCAACTTTTATTTCCCAAACTGTCATATTTTATGAGTGCCGCACGGAAATAGCTCTCAAAATGTCACTAAAATCACTCTCTTCTCCGTGTCCATTTAAAAATTTGTTTAGGCGTTGTAAATCTGCCAGCATGCGTTTGCATACGAACTGATCCATCTCACACGGCACACAGTTGGAAAATATGTGTATTTATTTAACGGGTTTCGCACTTTTGCAGCTGTCAAGTCGATGCTCATCAGTTTTCTTATGTCGGAGGATAATCCCCCTTGAATCTCTTCAGTGTTTCTTACAAATCTGCACCATTATACGCGTCATGTCCCGCGACGTGTCCCACGCCTCAACACATCGCACAGTACTAAATGCCAGAACTTGTTTGAGCAAGTCGAAACAAGCTATGGTATTGCTGCATGCACACGCCGTGATGTGTGAAGCGGTGTTCTTCTTTCCATAATGCTCTGACTTGTTTGATCGCGCAGAACGTTTGGGATATGATATAAAACTGCTTTAAGAAAGCGTGGTATCATCTCCACGAATTATACTCGCTTAGTCGATTAATAAGCAATGTCTTTTTATAACCTTCCTAGAACTATGTAATCTCACTGTTCAGTTGTTCAGTATATCTATATAGCTTCCTTATCCATCACACCGCACGGCATTTTTTTCTCTTAAAGGAGCATGGAAATGATCGGAATAAAATATGACGGGAGAAGTAGAAATTACGATTCTGAGCCCTGTGATACATATTCACACAAAAAGTTTGAGCGTAGCGCGCAATCCTGGCGCGCGAGGGAGCTTTGAATCTCGCGGCAGAAATGCCCCCTCACTCGGCTGCCAGCCGCTGACGTCATGTGGCCGCGCGCGCCGTCTTTTTCTTTATTTTTTGCGCTTTCTCCGGCGTCGCGGCGCCGGCAAGCCGACCGAGCAGGAAGCGTTGTTGTTCACCGGATGTCGTGGAAAGGACAGGTGATGAACTGAACACTGTTTAGGCGACACGTCTGCTCTTCTTGACGAAACGTTTATGGAATTGGAGCATAAGCTCCGCTAGCTTCGATTTTGCAACACGAATGTACCGGAGGCTGGTAAGTGATGCTGCTAAGTGTGAACGAACATTCGGATTGAAATATAGTGCTACTTCTTGGTTACAAATGCATAGTCATGAAGACGCGGCGCAGTGACCAGTGTTTTCATTTGAAGAGGTCGTCGACCATCATGACTTCTCCGTATTGTGGTCAACACTATGGACTCTGAACCGCATGGACACTGGCATCTCCGAGGCGAAAGAGCCAACCGATGAATGCACAGCTGTGTAACATGGCGCTTACCATATCTTACTGATACCAGAAGCGCAATGTCTCCACAAGCACAACAACATGGATACGAAAATAAAGTCAGTAGAGTTCATCTGCTGGCGATCTGTGGGAAACCCCAAAACACACGGCCAAATAAGCGTTTTCTTTTTTGAATGGTCATACGCAGCATACAACAATGGCACGTGGAATAAATCTCCAACTGACAGGAATGTATTTAGTCGTATCATATATATGCTGCACACACAGGCATACTACTGTTCACTAATTAACGACACCTCAGCACAATCAGAACAGAAACCACAACCGCGTACGATCCACCTCAACCCGGGCCGTCACGGCAACACAGAGGCCTAGCCACACCTTTTTATACTGCCCGCAGTCTTGTTTTATGTGAAACGTACGAGACAAATCATGTAAGAACGCAAGTGAATGTCAAACGCAAATAAATAGCAACAACGTCTCAGTCGGTAAGTCGCCACGATTCCGGAGCTAGCAGACGATTCTGGCGGGAAGCGGACGCTTCCGGCAGCCAATAAAGTGCTCGGCCGCCTGACGTCACCACACGCCAAACTCGGTTTGGGAGAGACTGTCGCCGCGGAGCGCATTCTTGAAAACTAATTTTCTCAGGAAATTCGCGCTTTTCGAAGGAAATATTTTGCGTGACAGTTTATGAAGGTAGTATGTTCATATCAAGCGGTGAAAAGTATATGTTCCAAATGATTTCCATGCTCCTTTGAAGGGACGGTCTCGTACCCCCTGCCCCTTTCATAAAGTGCAGCATTCGATTTCCCTTTGTTGAAAATGAAATACTGCTAATTTACCCGACAAAACACGCCGCAGTTATTAAATAACCGAATTAAATTGATAAATATTGCAGAGCACGCCGCGATCTGTGTTGGCAACAATAAGAACGGCCACGTCGCCCTGCGGCGTGGCCGTTACAGAAATCGTCTGCTTTTGCGCGTGCTAGTGCATCGGCGTGAGCAGACGACTTTCAGAAGTTACTGGGCACCGCGGCAACTCTCGTACTTTTTGTTTCAGTTCTCAGGTAAAAAACGCGCATTCTAAGTAGTGGCAAGCATGGTGGTTCAGAACAACTATGTTAATCCTCAGAAACGTTAAAAGTCGCAGAACAACCCCATCCACAATCACAAATCTGTAGTCGCTGGCCATCGGCGCGCGCGGTCGCATTACAGCTCCGACCAAAAATATATTACGCGCGCTTCCATTACACTCCCCGTTGTACACTGATCATGCTTCGAAATGAAGTGTCGCTGACGACGTACATGGAGAAGGAGTACGTGTTTATTTAAAACTGCATTAAATACTCGCGGAAAGAAAACACGTGACTTAGCTTCCACGTATCCGATTGTGCGCCACATTATGGGAGACCCCACAGTCAATGCTCGGACTACATTCTCCGCTTGCGGAGGTATATGCCTGAGTGCCCCCTTTTCGAGAGCAAAGGGGATTACTCAAACCAAGGTGCTTCTGCAAGTTACAATTACCATGACAACGACGACGCACCCGCAGGCCGACGTCATACGTGACGTATGCATGAGAGAGGCGCAGCTTTCGTCGTCTCCTCCTACGGCACGTTTCGACAAATTCCTCGACAAAAACGACTTGGTTATTCCGAATGAAACTTTGACGGTTGTATGTGTACAGTACTCGTGAAACTAGTTTTGGCTAAGTTTCGGAATCGCCTCGGCTGTACGAGACCGTCCCTTTAAAACAGGAAATACTTTTATTTTACTGATGCTTACATACGGGACACGCAGACATTTGCTGGTCTCGTTGGGACGTGTAACTTCGCGTGAGTAAAGATGATTTTGGGGCAATCCATCCATGAGTCTCTTCTTCAGTTTGAGATCCAGTAATTCACGCATTTCTCGCAACTCTTCATCTGTGGATCGCTTAAAACGACTGGGCACCTTCACACATTTATCGTTTTCCATCAAGAGTTCCGCGTACACGGCTTCCCCTTGCATGGCGTCCAGGTTGCGTAAGCCCAACGTCCAACTTTTCATTCTCTGGAACAATGCTGATGTTCTGAATGTCCACATCACCAGGTTTATCCGACTTTTCGAAAACAGATGGCATGACTTCTCAGTTTCTACGCACACCGAATGAACTGAAAATGAGAAAAACTGTTACCTCCTCATCTTGAAGACAATATAGTAAGACGTACCTTCCTCGTCGTGCGCTTGACCCACAGTCAACCGTCGGCGGCTGTCCATCGCCAGCCTGAGCCTTCTTTGCAAAGACGGTATACAACCGGCGCCATCCATTGTATGTGTAGGGAACCTTCTTTAGCGCCATCAGAGCATGTGAAAAAGTTTCATTGTGAACCGACAGCAGGAGGCGGCGGCATGTAAGCTGTTCAGCCTTCTCACGCTGGCTCTCTAGAAGTATGAACCAGTTAGATAGGAATGAGTCACCAATGAAATTGACATTTTTTTTCACACTCGAGTCGCAGCTGTCCAGCCTCAGCTTTCTTTGCAAAGAGGGTATACAACCGGCGCCATCTCTTATACGAGGGGTGTTCAAGTCAAACTGGGACTTTTCATTTTTCGCAAAAGTAAAATGAACTTACAGGCGAGAAATTAGTTTTATTTTTCAATGTAATCTGATTACCCTTATCTTTTGAACGTAATCTGCTCTGTGACCGACTGTCATCCGTCGGTCCTTGAGGATCAGGCGCTCCACAAGTTGGATGTTCTCAGGAACTCCGTCACTGGGCTCTGAGCCGCCCCGGGATCGTCCTGAACTGATGTACGGCGGTCGCGGAACCGTTTGCACCACTCAAACGCTTTTGCTGCGGCTAAGTGTATCGTGGCCATACTGAGCCTGAAGTCTTCTGTGAATTTCAGATGACTTTACGCCTTCATTCACGAGAAACTTCATGACAATTCGCTGTCCAATGTGCGCGCTCACCTAGTTGTCGGCCATCTTGTCCAGCACGTGTCTTCTGTTTTGCAGAAACTTTGGACCACCACGTGGTGAACGCGGAGGCCTGTCGAGTGTGAAAATGACGAAAAAGAAGTAGCGCGAGCGATTTGTACACTCCGGAGACAGAAAGTCCCGGTTTGACTTGAACACCCCTTGTATGTGTAGGGAACCTTCTTCGGCGTCATCAGAGCATGTGAAAAAGTTTCATTGTGAACCAGGGAGCAGCCACAGATGGAGGCATGGACTGATAGCAGTTGGAGCCTACCAGCGTATGACCCCCCGGCTAAACCTATCTTATGGTAAAAGTTCCAATATGCCACATTTAAACTTATATTATCTCATCTAGAGATTAGAGGGAGAGACCAATAGCAATCGGGTCTAGCGATGAGTGGACGTGACCAATTGCAGTTCGAGCCTGTTATGGCACTCTAGACATAAGCGACTAATGAGAGGCCTGTTGTCTGATGGCCCAATGACCACAACCACTTGCAGTTAGATGAGCCAGATGGCATCTACCGAGGGAGCTGAGTGACCAATGAGCGCAAGAGATGACTGGGACTAACGATCTCACTGATGCACTTGAACCAACCCACAGCTGGACCAGGAGGCTCTTGTACCAAATAAAGGTTGAAACCAACAATTATTGTGTCTTGTCTGAAGCGGCTGCCTGGTGCCGACAAATTCAGGCTAGCCAATAGGTAGTTCAGTAGGCTTAGCGTGGACCAGTCGGGGCCAGCCATCGGTAGGCTTCGGTGTGAAGGGCCAATCAGTAGGTTTAGTGTGGTTCGGCTTAGAAGTCTGGATCAGTAGGACCAATCAGCACGAAGTGGGTGGAGCCAGTAAAGAGTTGCGCCACAAGGTAAGTAGCGTGGAGAAATCAGGGCCAGTCATCGGTAGTGTTATAATTGTGAGGCAAGAGAGACCAAGGGAAAGGAGTGAAGAAAGGTGTTAATGCTGGTGATGGGACCTGATGTCCTTGGCTATCTGCCAAACTCAAAATAAGATTCAAGAATACGTCATTTCGATAACACACAGACAGTTTACTAGCAGTCTGGTATGATACATACAATGAATAAATGACTGGAAAGATATACTTAGCAATTTGGGTGATGAAGGGCCGAATGACCTAAAGCGAGGATCCAACAGACTAACGACGTATGATGATGAACGTCGTACGATGAAAGAACTGACAACAGCACGTGGCGTGCGCTTATAAGCATGTAGCGGCGCCACTGCTGGCTTATGACAATGATGGTAAGGCCGAATTGAACAGATTGGCTCTCACATAATGAACCAATCGGTGTGAAGGCCCAATCAGTAGGCTTAGCGTAGTTCGGCTTAGAAGTCAGTAGGCTTAGTACAGGCCAATCAGCATGAAGTGGGTGGAGCCAGTAAAGGGTTGCGCTGTCTGGTGCCAGTGGACTTAGAACGGGCCAGCGAGGGCCAATTGGTATGCTTAAACTGGGGACGACCAATCAGAGCGTTTAGAAAATCTGGGACGGTGATCAGCAGGCTTAGCGTGGATCGGCTTAGAAGTCAGTAGGCTTAGAATGGACCAATCAGTATGAAGTGGGTGGAGTCAGTTGCGCCACGAGGTAAGTTTGGACATCTGAGATAAAGCCACAGCGGGAGCGCTGCCGAGCGGGTGTGCGCTAACGAAGGTTATGTTCAGCAGGCTTAATCAGTGGGCTTCGAACGAGGGCCAATCGATAGGCTTAGATTGGGGACGGCCAATCAGAGGGCTTAGAAAGTCTGGGAGTGTGATCCCTAGGACCAATCAACGGAGCTGATTAACTAGGGCCGGAGCTCAGCGATCGGCGTGCACCAATCAGTGTGAAGCAGCCACGTAATTAGCATAAACGGGCGGAGACAACCAGTGTAGTATACTTAGCATGAGCCAATCAGCGTCAAGTGGGCGGAGCTAAGTATATAATTATTAATTTATTATACAGGGTGGAGCTACCATTGACCAATCCACGACCAGTAGGCTTAGCGTGGACCAATCAACGTGAAGTGGGCGGAGCTAATGGCGGCCAATCAGATGGCTTTAGAATTGGCTTGTGTTGGCTTAGAGCTGGATTGTTTTGGCTTAGAACTGAATTTTGGCTTAGAATTGGATTATAATTGGATTGGAATTGGATTAGAGAAAACTCTTGGCTATAGGACACATTTCTGTACTACTAACATTTTGCTGCCTACTTAGAAACCTCTCAAGGATATCCAATTCTGGTAAATTTCGAAGTGATTGAGCACGGCAGCGAAAAGTTATAACGCGAAACATGCGATTCCCGTCGTCAAAACGATCAAGATGGCGGTGCTGCCAAGAGCAGTTGAGACACTGCTCCAGTAACGACGACGTGTGGCACGTGCTTCCAGCCGAATGGAACTGCAGTTTTCATTTCGCTTTCGTGTAAGTGTCGCATTTTGCTCGCGAAATGAGGAACACAAGGAACGAAATTGCCGACGTAATCAACAGACGACAACCAAAACGCATATCGTCTTCTCACAAGCTAGAAATAACTAAGCTAGAGACGTTTCTGCCACGGCGACACCTGGTCGTCTGGGGCGTTGCTCCTGAACTGCACTTTGCCACGCCATCTTAGCTGTTTTGACTACGAGAATCGCACGTGATGCGTTATATCTTTGCGTTACGGTGCTCAATACTTCGAAATTTACCATGACTGGACGTCCTTATGAACTTAATACGTAGACAACACAATGTGCCCCCTGCATTGGGTAACTGGCGAGCATGGCATGCATGCGCGTGTAGACTTTTATAGGGTAACACCGGTTGCTCCCCTTGTCCCTGGAATGCTCTCGCAACACTAGTGTGTTGTGTGTCTCGATACTTTTTTTCAATTTATCACCCGTGTTGTGGTGCTTAGCCCGTGTGATGTTACGCTATTTTCGTTCACGCGTGTGCAGATATGGTGTGTATACATTGTGCTACATCACAAGGTTGTGGCTCAAGGCTGGCCGAGGACGCCAGCAACTTGGTGGCAGGGTACAAGTTCTTAGACACGCAGTCTTCCGCGAGGGACGCTAAACACGATGTGCATTGTACTGAGATTTCGATTGAGGTTAGGTAATCTTCAGTTCGAGAGAACTAATCCGCACACTGACCATTGTGGCGTCAATCACGTTATCCAGTGACGTAAACTGACGAATTATCGAATCAGCAGTGTGTTGTACGTGTATAGTTGCTATGAATGCAGTTAACAATTTCTAGTGCACGTAGAAGTGTTGCTCCTCAGAAAGGGTCAGCGGCATATATGGAACTACACTTGCGACGTGGAGAAGTTTACATGGCATATATGGGCCTTGTTTGTGGAGGGATATTGCTAGTGTGTTGCTGTGTACTACAACGAGTGATCAGTTATTGTTCGCTTGGATGTTGTGGTCCATTGCTTGATTCGGGCAAATTTAATTTTAATATTTTAAGTGGCACTCACTCTATCCTTATTACTTGCTTACCTTTTCGCCGGTTGAATGCCCCTAGCAGGATGTGCATGAGAGTGTAACAAAAATTATGCTTTTGAGGCGCACTCTCGTGCTCAGCGTTTTGAAATGTGTTAGTTTATGATGCGGGCAAAAGCAGTATGTTCGACATGTATTCGTTGACTCTCAGAATTTTAAGATGTTTCCCGCTGCTCGACAAATCTGCCGTCATCTAATGAGTCGGTGCTCACTGTTTTGTCTTTTGTTTCAGAGGATGTCCGCGAATCAAGTTTCAAATAACTGCTCAAATGCCGTTTCTGATCATCTTCCGTATTGACTAATGGTGTCCCTAATGCTGTGCTTTCCACGTAATCATACAGGATTTCCTGCTTTTTGAGCATGCTGTGTCGCGTAGTGTTTTGATATATTTGTTCCGTTTTATGATGTGGGCACAATTGCTACGCGTCCCATATGTGATTGTTGTCGTGGAGATGTTTATGACGTTTACCGGCGACAGAGACTGTCGCTGTTAACCGTCGTGTTTGTTATTTCAGAGGATGTCGGTGACCCAACTCTGAACCGTTCACCCGGATTCCTTGTGGTTCGAGCCGTAATCACCTCTACCTACAAAGGATGAGCGTGGCGCTATCACATATTGTAACTTTGCATCATGTTGCGTATTGGCGAACTTCAAAAATTATGCTGCAACTTCATTACGCCGAGTTCGCAATGACGACGTCGTTGTACATGTGATTTCATGACGCAACTGCCCGGAACTTGTCTGGTGAACGGATCTGAGAATGAGTAAAGTGTGCGAGTTCTGAGAGACATTGTTTGTCCATCATACTGAAGTGTTCTATGTCTTGCAAATGACATACACAACCTCTTGGGGGAACTTTGGTTTGTGTACAAGGGTCTATCCAACTACCTTCACGCCTCCTAGTACGATACGAAATATGTTACAACACTCCCTAAATTTTCTTCTATCAACATATTTTACATAACCATGCACGCTTGACAGATCTCATACGCGCCTCTCCCTCTGATTTTCAACATCTCCAAGACAAAAAATAGGCGTAAATTCCTGATTGTGTACAACATCTCGTCGCAGACATCACGACGATTTCTGCTGCGTTCTTCTCAGTGTTCGCATTGACGACGTGTCTGCTTGTGTGTTCGATGCCCCAGAAAGTGTTTCATTTCATTTATATTCTCGTTACCCAGAGCTATCTGACATCATCGGACTTGCGGATACCTTCCTCCCAGGATAACATACTCGCATGATGTGCGCAGCTTGTGTCTTGTCGTAATAAAACCCCTTCCCCACTGTTCTCCCTATTTCAGTGCAGTTCCTGAGTGCAAGGCACGTCATACTGCGTTGTCCGGCATATGCTGGCTTCGCTTCTCAAGTGTTGAAGCCACCTTCCAAAGATGGAACTGAGAGTCCTGTCAGGGCCATCAAGTGACCTGCGCGCTTATTTTCCAAGGAAAATCTGAGTATGCCTCAAATGGTCGTAAGTGTCCTTTGATCAGAGTCGTAACGAGGGGGGTGCGAGAGGGGCAGCCACTCCGGGCGCCTTCGCCTGAGAGGGCGCCGGACGGCAGGACTTGGAAGGTTGGTTGGACAAGACAAAGCGGGAATGAAGAAAATTTGAACTTACGACCTCGGCAGCGCAAACAGGCGTTTCATTTCTTTGTTTATAGTGCTTCTGACGGCAATGGGAGAAGGGGGGGGGGGGGGGGCGCTTTAGATTTACACTGCCCTGGGCGCAAACTTGTCTCGCTACGGCTCTGCCTTTGATATGTATATAGTTGTCATAGTCACCAGCGGCATGGCCGAGTGGGCTAAGGCGTCCGCTTGTTGGTGGTAACCAAGGTCGTGGGAGGTGGTGGGTTCGAATCCTACTACCGGCTGTGCTGTCTGAGGTTTTCCCTGGGTTTTCCGAAGACTTTCCAGACGAATGTCGGCACAGTTCCCCCTGAAGTCGGCCCAGGACGCATACTAATCCCCCTGTCCCCCACTCCTTCCTGCTGTCCTCTCACCGTCCTTCCACATCTGTACGCCGCTCATAGCCACTGTTGCTTCGCGGCGTTAACACACACACACACACACAAGTTGTCATTGTCGTGTGGAAAAGCGCCTACTTTTCTAGCGTCTTAACTTAACAACGTATTTGTTTTTCAGCTGACGTCACCGAGTTGTGTTTTGTTCTCTCGCATCGATTGTGTAGAATGCCTGTCCCTCCACTCAAAGAAGAAATTACTGTGGTCTTAAACACTCGATTGCGTACGCTTATGTAGTTGCTAGTCCGTTTCTTAACAATGTGTTTTTGTTATCGAAAATGGTTGGCATATATGGGATTCGCAATTGATAGCAACTGTTTGCTGTGTCTCTAGGTGCACGTGCCACTGATTTGTGCAATATCAACTGTTGAGTGATAACGTGACAATCTGTAATAGTTTTTTTTTTAGATTCCGGCACAGATACTACAAACCCAACGGCAAGACGAAATGAGGTACTCCAATGTTCCTTCTGCTCGTATGTTTCGAATAGGATACCACACGTGTCTCAACATGAAATGACGCATACGGGAGCCAGGCCGTTCGCATGTGACATCTGCAAGAAAGACTTTTCACAAAAGGGCAACCTCGTTATCCACTTGCGTCGTCACACAGGACAGAAGCCGTACAAGTGTCAACTCTGCTCGAAGTCGTTCACGAGAAAGACAAATATGCTAGACCACATGAATACACATGGCAACCTCAAATTGCGTCGTGCAATAGCTGTGACAAGGCATTCAACAGCAAGACCGACTTGTACCTGCATAAAGCTGTTCACACCGGAGACACTTGTGTGATTCGTTCCCAGTCATTCTCAGCATACAGTTGTCTGGTGAAGCACATGATGCTACACACTGAGGAATGCCCGTACAAGTGCAGTCTCTGTTCAAAAGGATTCACCACAAGACCGCACCTGAGACGCCATCTTCGTCGTCACGCTAACCATGCATCATAATTATTTGACATGTACACATTCTTGTGTATCTGTTTCTCTCGCTTATGAATTCCGATTTTCTTCCCACACATGAACAGCAGAAGCTTCTGCCAGAAAAGAAATATTGTATTGCACTTAGACATTGCGAGCTTCCGTGTTGTGTAATTGCAGTTTATTTTTGCTTGTCTTCACTGACCATTTTTGATGTCATGTTTCCTGATTCGCTTGTGTTTCAATGCGTTCTTTCTCTTGCTGCATCTATGCTTGCTGTCGGGGAGAGATTTACCGAACGAATTTCACGTGGGTACTATACAACAAGCACAACACACACACAAGATCAACAATACAGGACGATGCAAAAATGCAGCTATTAACAAATGAGAGGCAATGAATGATAAATGATCATAGATGGGGAAAAATATGTACATAACATGAATACGCTTATGACGGGTCAACAGAGATGGTGACGAGACCGCCGACAGCGCGGACAGAAGGGTGATGGCCCCAACGGCGTACAAAACTACCCTCCCCTAGCGCAAACAGTTCCCCCTGGAGGACGCTGACGACGCGTAGCCGCAAAGATCGCACAAGCAGGAAGATCGGGACGTCGCGCCTACGCTGCGCCACCACCTTGCATCTGGCACCCCACAAGACCTGGGCCCCACGAGCCGTCACAACAACAACAACTTTATTTTGACTTTGGAGAGTGGGGAGGTTCATCGTCAGAGGCGATACTCTACCCCATTGCTGGTGGGGATGTGGGGAATAAAATAACGAGGCCCTTCACAATAACGATCGAAGTCCGATGGTGTCCAGAAATGTCAAAAGAGCTTTGAGCGCAGATCGTTGCTGGCCTGGATTGGGCCCGGGACCAAGCAATTTCGATAGGGAGAAGAGGCGAGAGTCCAGCTGACGAAGAGACTCGGAGAGTGCAGTTCGGGAAGGTTGGTAGTGGGGGCAATGAAGAAGAATCTGCTCCAGATCCTCAAGAGCACCACAGTGGCAGTGGTAGCAGGTGGGAGAGTCAACTTGTCTCAAGCGGTAACGCCACTGAGCTGTAAAGGCCACATCGAGGCGGATTCGGTGGATTAATGCAGCATCTTGACGAGAGGTGTTTCGTGGCATGCGGAAAGCGAGCGTTGGATCAACTCTGCTCAACATAGATGGAGGCAGAATGTCGGCTGTCCATTGGCGGGAAGTCAGGGGTGTCACGAGGCATCGCAGACTGTACACTCTCGGAAAAGCAACAGATAGTAAAAGTAAGAAGACGTTCGATTCTTGATTGATTACTGATTGATTGGTACAAGCCTTACCTACGGAACAAACACGCGCGGTGAGTGCGGGAATCAGAGCTATCTTATCAAAAATGATGTCATCCGACGGCTTGTAACCCTTTTCCCCCACGTGTAGCGTGTCAGTGTAACCTCCTTTCTTCGCAGCATTGCGCTCAAACTACGAGCCGTCAAAAAAGAGGCGGAGCCAAAGACTCACTTCCACGGATTTTCGGCGAATTTATTTCGGCAATTGCCATTGCATTACGAGTGGGATTATGTGCTATACTGAGTAAAATGACCACGGGGAACACATTTCCGCAAAGAAAACGTTAGGGTGCCTTGGGAAATTTCGGAGTTCAATTCAAGAAATTAACTTTCCGTCAATTGAAATGAAATAAAAATGTTACCAATATGTGGCAAAAGTTATTGGCAGAAAAAAATCCCTTGACCGCATGTCTCTCCGGGGCCTACGTTTTTTACTATGAATTTCTATCATGGTTGGTGGACCACCCTGTATGTAGTTATCTTATTCACTCACTTCACCAAACTCCAAGTCAAACAGCACCTTCTGGATCTGTAGCTGCGCGAGCCTCTTTTTCTTGTTTGACAGAGTCTTAAAACTGTCCCGTAGACTTAACAAAAACACTGTGTCACAGTCATCAGCATCAATATGCAGGCGTGCGTGCGTTCCGGCTCCCACTCGCCATCCCTGCAGTTGCTGCTGCTAAAGCCTGTGTCAGGTAGCTTGTCTTCCCTGATGCAGTCTTCCGTTTGGACCGTTTGTGGGGTGTAACAGTGGGAGGCTCGTTTCGCTCTTACTGGTCTCTTAGCCCTCTGTATGTGTCCGATGATTCAAAGGTTTGGCCAGAGCTCTCCTAGGAAGATAGCAGCAATGTTGTATAAGTACTTTGTGTACATGCAAAAATTTTGTGTTCAAGGTTTCACCTCACTTTGATTTGTTACATGGCTTGTTTTGTCTGTGGGCGACGTAAATGAATCCTCGTTGATCATTGTGAGGAGAAGGCCTAAATAAGAAATGTTATACAGCGTGGTGCACGGCAATAGCAAATGAAGTGAACACAGAAAGCAACAGTATCGTATACTTGCATGGACAGGCAAGTATCACATTATGTAAATTATACATGGTGACACTCACTTGTCCTAGGACTTTATGGGCATGCACATATAGGGTCTGACCTCTTGCTGTTAAACGCCTCTGGATAAATTACCCATGTTTTTGTATATATTTACTTGTGCATTAAAACTGCATTTTACACTTGTATACATCAACATCCCTTTTTCTTCCCTAGTCTTGGAAGGGTTTCCGTCATGGATTGAAACTTCTGTCAATATCCTGGCCAACCTCTTGGTGTTTTTTAAAATGTCAAAAAATGGTTCACCGCCATTCTCACTGAGTTGTCCTGCAGTGAGTAATAACTGCGATTTATACCCATCAGATGGCTCCAAGCGCTTGTTTTTGGTGTCCAAAACGTTTATTTTTAATTCCGTGAACAACATGGCTTGAAAGTTCGTTATTTAGCATATAGCACTCTAGCGTACATACCCTGCGCACTGGTCCCATGGTACTGCTCAGAGTTGCCTGCGCCACCCACAGTGTTCTGTTCTTGTAGCCTGCATCAATCATAACATCATAAGGCAAAAGAAAGATGTTCCATGTTTAATGGGGTAAAGCCCTTAGTGCTGAGACAAGGTGACAGACAAACACTAAAAAACTGTCACTGCACTGTTCCTGCGTCATCTTGTCCAAGCACTGGCTGCTTTATTACTAATACTATTATAGCATGCATTAATTATTACACATTTACTGCTATAATAACTCTGGTTTGACCTTTTTTTCATTCCTGAACTCCACTGCACACCCACTGACATAGAATCAACAGGTGGTAATCACTGATATACGAGTGGTGGTTACAATTAAGTTATTCCAACGGGAATTAGCCAAGAATGATTGATTTTTCCAAGTGTTTGCAGAGGGTTGCACTTGAGTCCGTTAAGCTGGAAAATGTCCTTCAGTTAGATAAAGTTAATTACGGATGTTCCAAATGTACAGTCGTCATTAACATTGTCCTGAACTAAAATGTGGAATGCGAAAATTGCGGACGGTTTCCAATGAATTGAAATATGCACGACACCTACGGCCAGGAAGCTTTCGTATACACAACAAGGGAGTTGCGCTACAGTGGAGTTATACTAATACGTACTTTTTACTCTTTAAATGAGGTTCGAGGAACCCCAGATACTTATAGAGTGGCCATTTCGAGGTGACGACTTCGTCACTCCCGCACCGCTTCTTGGCATGTCATCTCTCGTCTGTCTGTTCTCCGGGGCGTACCTGTCTCGGATCGTTCGCCACTGTTTTTTTTGCACTCCTCCTCTACAATCCGTCAGGGAGCATGAAGCGCGAAGTAAAATGCTTACGAGACATGGGTCTGCAACAATAACTACAAAGTAAAACGTAAAACCTGCCGTTGAGCTTCATGGTGCGTGCAATTGCCTGTCAGGCATTTTCTCGCTTCAAGGTGTCTTTATATTCAGACCTGGTCTTATCATACAACCACGGATGCTTTTCAATCTCAATGCAAAGCATTTCCTGCACGGTTACGCCGGTACATCCAGAATTCGTCGACTTTGCAACAGGCACACACAGCACAGCTCTGTAGTCCGCCATTACTGCTCGCGAAGCAACAGCGCATGCGTCAGGTTCACTCCTCTGATTGGTCTCTCTGTTCCGTCGAACAGAGTGACCAATCAGAATAGTGATGGACAAGTCAGTTCACGTTGGTGAACTAATTCATTTAGCTCAGTTCACTACACTGATCTGTTTAAGAGAATAGTTCACTCGTTCACCTGTTCGCGATTTCACACTATCGCGTGATATAGTGACGTCACGGGGCCAGAAAGTCGCTCTATGTGGCTCGACCAAGAAGACACAATAAAATGATCTTGCAATGTGGTTTTCCAAAGGCTCCAGCACATCAACATAGGAAACGTCACTTTGAGGTCGGTTGTCACGTGGGCGGCGGTTTCTTTTTTTTTTTTTTTTACGAGAAAAGCAATGCACACACCAATAGTGATGCAAGATGCTGTCGTCGTTCACTGTTATGATCACGTTTTCCTGATCACATACGTCTGCAGCTTGAGAACATAGAAGTGTGACTGAGTGTACCTGCAGTTTCAACTCAATTCCTTCATGTTGTTTCGCAGTGGCTACATGCGAGCTCACTGATCCCTACTTCCTGCCATTACACTTCGCATTACTGCACATTACACTTCAGATATCACACTGAACAATGACGCACGTGCTAACTTGACAATGCATGAGTGACCTCAAATAAAAAGTAAAGCGTGTAGCGTTCTGGAGAAAAATTGTGAAGCTTGTAGGCCGCGAGATGCCCAGAAGTCAGAACAGAACGGCGCGAGCAGTTCAGAACGATCTCAACGGAACCAGTCCTGAACGCCTGTGACTCTTGTCGAGAGTTCGTCGTTTATATAGTTCGCTTGCCCAAAGTCCCAAAGTAGTTCACTCAGACTTGTGCCCGTTACCGAAAAAAAGGAACTAAATACCGTTACCCGTTACTTCAGAAAAAAGTAACTAAATATGTTACTCGTTACCAACATACAAAAGTAACGAGTTCTCGTTACTCACAGGTAACGAGTTACTTTTACGTTACCACAGCATACTTTAAGTTAAAGGAGCCAACAAACATGCCGTCACTTGCCTTCAACTCTTTATTAATGAGGAATTGCACTTCAGAAGAAGCTGATAATCGAAATTTGTCGTCCGTCCTTCGTGTTCCGTGTCTCTCGGGCCGTTACCATGAATGTATATCAGTTTGCCTGGACCTTCTCCCTTGGTTCCGAAGTGGGGGTGATCGGAGATTACGAAAACACAAGAAAAAACACTGGTTTTCGTGCCACCGATCACCAACGGTTCCCAAAAACAGACGAGGGGCTGCGTCATAATTTAGAGCGCTCAGAAACTTAGCAAAGACAAGAAAAGGCTAGATCTCGAAACGCGTTTTTTGTAGCCATAGCACAATTGGTGGCCATTCTTGGGAAGGAGTGATGGTCGGAAATTACGGAAACAAGAGAAAGGACAACAACACATCCAGTGAGGAACTGGTCACGCAGGTCAAATCTGCACGCATTGCGCCACACGGAGTGCCGAAATGTGCTCCCCCGTGCTCAAGAAAAGGAACGAGTAACGTCAGTAACGAGTTACCAAGTTTTGTAACTGATTCCGTTACTATTACTATTTTTTAAAAAGTAACTGAATCGTTACTTCGTTACCAAAAAAAGTAACCGTTACCAAGTAACGAGTTACTTGTAACGAGTTAGGCACAACTCTGAGTTCACTCTAGATTCCACACGGACACGGCGTTCAAGGCACCTGGCTCTCTCCTCCGCGCCTGTGCTTTCCCTTACGCGCATGCGCTGAGGACGAGCAACAGCAGGCCCAGCGAGCGCTTGAGACTTCAGCACGAACCGCGGAGTCGTTTAGTTCAACCAGTTCGATTCCTTCACACAGTTCATGTATTCAGCAGTCCACGAGAGCGCAGCGTCACAGCAGTATACAATCAAGGCCGCGGTGTTCTGCCCGACACGTGTACGCGCCGTGGTGGTCTCCCGCCCCTCTTCTTGTGCGCATGCGCTTTGTTAGCTTTACAAAACGTTCCATAGATGGCGCAGATGTCAGAATGAAGCGTATCCAGTGAGCGTATCAGAGAAGCGTATGTGTTGTGGGGTTCTGGTCAGTTCTGGGCTTGTGGCGAGACTCAGTGAACTCAACTGTTGAACTAATGTGTTGCTGTTCGGTGAACTAGTTCGTTCAGTTCACCCGAATGACTCGTTCAATTTGAAGGGTTCGTTCACGAGCGACACATCACTAATGCAGAAAAGTTGCGCTGCCGCGAACTTGTGCAGGTGCGTGCGTCGGAGCTGTCCGTCAGCTCGTTGCTATGGTAACTGACGGACATATGCCAACGGAACGGATGCCTGTGCGTCAAAACGCAACAGTGAATACCAACCATTATATTACCGCCTATTGCAGCACGTATACCGCATAGCATGAGTAAACGAAAAGCTCTGTAGCCATCAACGGTGCAAGGTGCCCTCCCTTCGTCCCCCAAAGGCAACATCGTGCTCCTTTTGCGCTCGCACCGCCAACAAAGAAGGACGACTTCCCCAGAAGGAACGTTTGTTGTCGCCTCATGCGTTCCATCTTGGTTCTGAAACGGCAATTGCATCAGGGCAATTAGACGAACCGATGCAACAGCTGCACCTATATCCCTGATAATGAAAAGCAGCATTAGCGAAATTGAAGACTCATTCAAGACTCAGTGCATTGAAGGGTAACCCATCTACAAGACCGTGGTCCGCTAGCGGGTGGCCACACATCAAACACCAGCGAGGGGGGGCATTTAGCATAGGCAAACGCGTCTGCAGCACGCAGATATCCCGAACAGTCGCAGTCTTGACAGCGTCCTCGCAGCTGACTGACTAAATCCGTTGTTGTTGTTTGTGCCATCTCTCCACTGGCGCTTGTACAACCATCACCTGTGCTCTGTATAACAACGAGGGGCTTTCACACCGAATAAAACAAGAAATCGGCAGGGCTCACCCACGTGGTCCTGCGAAAAGTCTGCAACACTCACCTCCTGAACGCGCTCTACTTTACGACAGACGCACGTGCTTCCCGCCGCTCTTGAAGTCCAGGGTCGGCAGTCTAAACGTAAAACGGCACGACACAACGGAGTGGCGTTAGTGTCCATTTTATAAACATCGTCGAGCGGCCGCGAGCAGAGTACACACCTGAGAGACCACAGCCGAAAACTTTGGGTTGCTCGAAACGGCGGAAGATCCAATAGAGAAAGCCTGCGTCCAAACTATGTACGCCCACGCAGACTTTCTTGTTTTTTGGCAAGGTTCACCAAGACTAAGCGTAAAACAGTGACGTCATGAGTCCGAGGTTGGTTTATCCGTCAAGGGGAAATTCTGTGCGTCAATTTCTAAGGGTAGATGTACAAATGACGGTGAAAACAAGTGCCTTAACAGATACAGTGCGGGGTTTAACGGATACTACAAGTAAAATACATGATAACGGATAGGGCAGTTGGCGTCGTCGTCGGATATTACGGTTATTAAAGGGACCGAAAAGTGAATATAAACCTATCGAAACTTTATGTTCAGCGAAAAGCTTGAACCTTCAAAAGTTCAAATATCAAAGAACTCCGCTTAAATCGCTGTAGTTTTTCTGTAATCGAATTTTCCATAATTGCATGTCCAGTGACCTAGTAGGAAACCGGGCAGTCTGTCAACAATTGCATGACCCCGCGCCATCTGTCGAGGACGCATGTAATACGCGCACTTCCGTGCGCTAATCCGGCGAAAACGAAAATGGCAGTGGGCATTTGTGACCACTTTTTACGCCGAGAATGTCGAGCCTCTTGAACATGAGTGCGCTGGAACTCCGCATTCGAGAACTGTCGTTCACACAGAACTGTGGTTCGTGCGTTAGCGTGCTGGAAAGTGTGTTCTTCGCAGCAGAAGATTCCTCGTCCAGAGATTAATCGGAGTCACATTCGTCCTCAGCAGTAGCTCACCGTGCCGTGAACATTGACTGCTTTGTGAAATTTCCACGTATCAGGGAGAATCACTTGTGTAAGCTGCAACAAGCGCTGTTTTTTCGTCGTGCAGGTGTTCATGTGTGAAATGCAAACCGATGGATACTACGGAGGGATACTACGGTTTTTGCTACCGAGAGGTAGAGAATGCATGTGAAAAGCAGACAGACAACTGCATCAGAACTAAGGAATATTTCGAAATACTGTGCCTTGACACCGAAGTACTGCAAGTGTCTTTTAGATACATCCGAGAAACCGAAGAGCATGGCAACATACACGGCAGTGCCGTGTCGTCTTTACGCGCTACTTGAACGGCAAAACTAGACGGAAAACACTTACTTCTGCAGGAAATTCCGTTATACCACCTGTCGGTCATTCACGAGGTGGATATGGGGTGCTCCGAGAAAATACAATAGAAAGTACTCCACTGGATCTCGATCTGCGTCATACATGCTATTAGGGATGCTTTCCCATCAGTGCGCTGACTTGTAGAAATGTTGATGTCAGCACATTTTCATTTCTTGGTTGCTGCAAGTTTTTCTCATTGCTTTTTCTTTGCTGTCACAGCATATTATAATTATTAGTTTGTTCTTGGAGGGTTAAGTAACCTGTGGGCATAGATGTATTTGTAGGTTATACTCGTGTCTAAATTGTATATGTGAGGAGTAAGCAAGATAATTTTCATCAGTGTCATTCAGCTCAACTGTGTTCATAACCTTTTAGTATACTTCTTAGTGACTATGTTTCAAAATGTCAATTAATATTTGAACCAAGATTGGGATTTAACACTTAATTAACTCTGTTTTGGTAAATGAAGTAAGTGATTCATCATCACGTCACCAACTTACATTTGTAAAGAAGGACTTGAGGGCTGACTTCAAGTATTATTAACCCTTGATCTCGGTTCAAAGTTAACCATGCACCATTGGTGTGCATAGTACTCCAAAATGGCTAAATAATTTATAGCATAAGTTCTCTGTTACTGTAATCGAGATGTACTTTTGTAAAGTACTTTTCACAGCCCTGCAAATTGAAACTGGCTTCAGTGTACACTACAAATGCATCGTAACATTTAATTGAAATATAATATAAGAGCAGAAGCAACATTTTGTCACAACTCAAACTACATCTCTCTTTTTGTTGTCCAGGGATTTAGGAAACAGAGTAGGACTTCCTGCCCTCTGATGTTTTGACGTACTTGATAGAGTTGTAAAACCTGCAACAAAATAAACAAGAGAAATATAAACAGTTTCGTCTTTCCCTTTTGAATTTAACAAGCTAGTTATATTTTACCATTTGTGCACTTTTGTATTCTCTGTTGGTGAAAAGATTACAGGGACAATAATGCTACAGATCCAACAGTGACCTGTCATCTTGATGAAGATGAGAACTTTTCTTCATGCATGCTAAGTGAGACAAAAGAAAAGTGCAATGAAGGTTGTACAAAAACAGCCAATCTCCGTCGACTAAAATTTTATATATGTGAATGTTACCACATCGTGTAGTTTCCATCCAAAAGTAGGGCTAGGCAACGTGTTTGGTTGTTGTTGGTACGTTATTGGCATGTTGATGTGCTATACCGTTATGGCGCATCAATATAGATAGAGGCAAACACAGTAGACAGCGTGATGGCTGCAAACTCTCAAGTGAAGATTTATTCAACAGAACAAGAACCTGAAAGCATGAGTAGAAAAGCCAGTGCCCATGCAATGCATGGAGAACCACATTAATCTCTGAGAAGATAGGATTGGGAGAGCAATAAAGAAAAATGACGGTTGCGTCTGAGATAGGGGAACTCTACAAATTTAGGACCAATACGATGTGGTAACCTTGCATGGCTCACTGCAGCAGTGACACACACTGAACAATTCCAGTAGTGGGGCTTAAAAGACAATGAACTTTCACTGTTTCAATGGTCATTCAAGTGTAGAGGATGCATCTATGGAAAATTAATTCGCGTTGTTTGGTCATATAACTACACCTCTTCACACCGGAAGTATTCTTCTACCATTCAAACAAGCTAGCAGTTCTAATCGGTTTCTCCTCCTACTGTTGACGTCCTACTAATGTTCTGCACCTGTCCAAAGACTCCATAAATGTCACAAAGTCTGCAACACCTAACAAATCTACTGCTTCCATATCTGGACTTTGCATACCTGCTTTCAGCTATTTCTGTCATGTCAACTTGAGTGCCTGGATCACACAACACGTTGTAGAGTGGCGCCACTTCAACACTGGAAGGCCCCTAAAATTAAATTTGTTGATGTTTACAATATTGAGTACGGGACAAGTAGGATAACATAAGTTAAATGGAATACGTCATCGTTATATTATAATTTATACATGTGTGACGCCTGTACATACCTAAGAGTTGTGTTGAACTCGTCACCTCGGTGAAGCAAAATCATCATGTTCCGTCAATGGTCAAAATATTTATACGTAAAAAATATGCCGAAGTGAGAAGTAATGCTTTCTGTGTCTTATCAAACAATGATGTTGTGCACGACAGTGGGCAAAAATATGGCGATTATTTTTCACTTTTCGGTCCCTTTAAGAGTAAAACACGGAGTAACAGTTATTTTAAGAGTTGCTTTTCCGAGAGTGTACCGTTGGCTGGTACGTCTGCGGTCAAGGGGTATTGGGCACATCATGTTTGTATGCCGCCTGACTAGCTGCCAGAATATGCGGGCTATGCGGCAGTCGAAGAGTACATGACGGTTGGTCTCCACACCGGTGCAGTATGTGCAGATATTCGTCGGAGAAATGTTCCACACGAGGAGGCGATCACGCGTCGGCAGTATGCGCCACGCAAAACTCCATACCCAGTCGAAAAAAAAAGGAAATGGTCCAGTTGGAATTTCTAATTGGTTCGAATGGGACCCAACAGGTCCCATGTCAAAACCTGTTGGATCGTTCAGTTCCAATTGGACTGTTCAGTTGGTAGTTGAGCACCAATTGGAAGGTCCATTTGGTTTCATGCACTTCAACTGGACACTCAATTGGACATCATGGGTCCCATTGGTCGTTCTGATAGGGAACTCCAGTTCCATTTGGTCTCTCCTTGGTCCACCCAATTAGCAGACAATTAGCAACTGTTGGCCCAATTGGCAACTGATTCCAATGTAGAGTTGTAAAGTAAGTGATGTTACTCAGAATTTTCAATACAATTAGTCAATGCATGTGTACCTAAACTATTAACGCTATCAATAAGCAACAGTAATTTATATTAACAGTATTTTATATTTTAAGGATAGTTCGTCCCCTGGAGAGCGAGATTTTTTTATATAAATAGCAGAAAATGCGTAAATTAGGTTTCATAGCCACAGCTGGGTAGAATATGAAATGATAGCGCCAAAGAAAGTTCGTGGTTCTACATCGCACGAGTAAAGCTTTGGCTGTCTTCACTTCAGTTTGAAACCGAACCTTTGATGCTCTCATCGTCATGTCTGACGCAGCGCATCGGCATCACCCCAGAATCTGTTTGAACAAGTTTCCGTTCGCGTCGGTCGCGTCGATTGTGCAGCTCCGTGAATGAAGCGTTTCGTCTGGTTTTTCAAACCGTGTAAGAACGCGAACATAATTGTATCTGTGTCGTGAGCTGCTGTGTTATGCGTAGAATTTTCTCTTCGCTCCCGTGCACCAGCTGAGTTACGAGAAAGGACAAGCGGCCCGTGTATGACAGTTGTGAATTTCCTGAACTCTCAAATCCGAGCTAAGGTGGGTGATAGTAACTCGATAGATATGTATGTTTATCTGAACCTCCCTTATGACGTGTCATCGCCTTGCGCCAGATATCTAATAGCTGTTTAATAAAAACATGCTGTATTGTTTTCGTTTGGAAATGACCATTGTAAAGTACTTTGTTCTGAGCAGTTCTAGTCAACAAGACTAGTCCGAACGTACAATAAACAGCAAGTTGTTACCTCCTTCATATGTTCGTGTGTGATATTCACTGATGAAACCGTAGCTGTAGCCCTATGTGGCAGGCCCGGCAGGGCTACTTGTTTCCAATTGGAGACCCTACTGAGTCCACCTGGACCATTTGGATTGTGTTGGTTAGGTAGTATGGGACCAATTGCTAAGCCTGAGCTTGCCAGTTCTTTGTAATGGGGGGACCATTTGATTTCAACCTGTCTCAGTCCAACGGGTGACAAAAACACAAGTGGAATTCCAATTGATTTGAATGGGAAAATGTCCAATTGGACCAATTCCTTTTTTTCGACTGGGTAGTGTGTCGAACAAGGAAAGAGAGAGCCACGAGCACACAGACCTGCTCCACGCGATGGTGTCCAACTGCCGACGACGACGGGCCCAGACTGCGCTGCTGCACGCCTTGTCCCACAAAACAGTCTGCGACATATGAGCGGGGCTGGTGGAGTTCGGGTTCACAGGGGGAGTAATCCGAGCCAGCATCCGATGGTAAGCGTGAATGACAGCATGGAACCGCCGTGGTGATCGTGCTGCCGGGCGTGACGGTTCAAACAACTCCGGTGAAAGAGCGCGCACCAGAGGCCCTATCCAGTACACAAGAAGGACTTGTGTGGGTGATGGCTCTCCACAGAGGATTCGCAGAACGGTTTTTAGTGCGATTCCACGATTCATGAGGCCCACGTCTGGAAGGGCTAGGCCCCCTCGAAACACTGGAAGACAAAGGAAAATGCGGGCCACAGGCTTGTTGCGCCTCTTCTGTCAAATGAAGGCTAACATGGTAGTGTGGATTCGCGTGACAACCGAGCGCGGTGCGATCAGCAGATGACTCAGATGCCACACGCGTCCACAGAAGACGCTCCGTACGAGATATGCGCGCTCGAAGTCAAGTACGTCAAGTTGAACGTGCCGGCAGCCTCGCAGTTCGCGCAAAGTTCTTGCAAAGCACTCGATCAGTTAGCAGGCGTGGGCCCGGTGCTGTCAGAGAAGACGCCAAGGCTTTTTAAGGAAGTAGTGCATGAGAAGGGTAGACGCGCGGTGGACATACGGGGACCCAGCGGCAGCAGACGAGTGTTCCGGAGGTTTAGAGCTCCACCTGAGTAAGCAGCGTAGGTGTAGTAGATGCGACGCGCCTCAGACACCGAAGACCGCAGAAGAAGGGTGACGTGATCTGCATAAGCTGCGACTTTCCAAGACGTAGGAAAGGGCAGGCCGCATATACTGGTGGCCGTATCAGTGCTCCACAGAAAAGGGTCGACGGACAACACAAACAGAGCAGGTAACAGCGGACATCCTTGCCAGACTCCCCTGGAGACCCGGAATCCAGCAAAGTGACGCAGCATGTACAGGCACCTACAGTGGTTGCTATACAGCCGCGCAATGATATCTCGAATCCACTGAGGGAACTGATACGCTCGTAGTACAGCAAGCAGGTATGAGTGGTCCACACGGTCGAAGGCCTTTGCTTGATTGAGAGACAAGAGGCAACCATCAACTCCGGTGGCGGCAGCGTAATGCAGATCATCGCGCAATCCAGAGAGCGTGCTGCACAAATTGTGTGAATGTTAGATGTCATTACAGAAACCCTCCAAGTCTGCAAGAAGAACGAGACTCTGTATTGTATTTTCATGTGTGCTGTTATGTTTCACCTGTTGTATGTGATTACAATTATTCAAGAAAAACTAAAGCACATTTTTCTGCGAGCTATGGAATGGTAGGCTTCTGGAATTTATCATGCCCTTGATATCGCAATATATCCGAGAAGAGAATGAGTGGCAAGGACGTCCATAAACCTGAAGTGCGACCTGTGAGTGGTGTAGTGCAATGCCACTGTGCTGTGATACTTCCTTGGACGTGAGAGTCTACTTCATTTGAAGCAACAAGTGAGTATGACGGCATCAATGGCAGATATGTGTGTTTAGAGAGCCGCTCGAAAAGACAAAACTAGGTTAACAACAAAATATACGGTATGTGAGTCCGCCAACCAATAAGAGCGTTCAAATGCATCACACAAAATTGATAGTTCGCAAAGTTGTCGATAAAGGTAAGAAATATTTGTGTTCCTTTCCTTCTTCCGTGGAAGTGTCCGTTTCTAGACAAAAAAGTAGAGAACTCCAATTCACATAACAAAATAACAAGGTTTACTGAGACGTTTCGTCCGTCATGCGACGGACATAATCAGAGCCAAACCGAATGAGAGATTACACAACCGGTCGGTATTTAAGGAGATGCGAGTATTGTTCGGGAAGGGGGCCACGGTTTTTGTTACAAACCGAGCTAGGGGTCACCGCGTATGTGCCAAGACTCTAGAAGCTTTCTGGCCCCGCATCTTTGTTCTCGAGCCAAGGTCACTGCGTTGTCGAAGTCGAAACTATGTCCCGTGTCCCAACAATGTTCTGTAAGCTCCGTCTTAAACCGTGTGGCGTGCGTCGCGCTCTTTATGCCCCGCTTATGTTCTTTGAAACGAGTGTTCTGTTTCCTGCCTGTCTCGCCAATGTAGCACGTGTCACAGTCTTGGCATTGTAGTTTGTAGACTACTCCAGACTGGTCTTCCGGGGCGATGGGGTCCTTTGCTTTCGATGTGAGACTTCGGAGTCTAACATGCGGTTTGAACGTAGTCCTGATATTTAACGGAAGCAAAGCCCGGCGGATACATTCAAAAACGTCTTTGACATAGGGGATGACAACGCGTGTCTGACGGGTGCGGTTCCTGTCCTGTGGTCCAGATACTTGCATGAGTTTGCGAGTGTCCTCAATAAACCTGCGTGGGTAGCCACGTTTGTCCAAGGAATCGGCGATCGTCGCGTCCTCAGAAGCCCGTAACTGGGTGCCGGATGATAACTGTTCAGATCGGTGAAATAATGTTTGTACCACACTCCGTTTGTGCTCCGTGGGGTGGTGTGAGTCAAAACCAAGGAAACTGCCGGTATCACAAGGCTTTCAAAATCGTTCCATGGCAGTTTCTTCAATATGCTCCATGACAAGATTGGCTAACGTGACTGACACGGGGCTACCCATCGGGCAACCTTCGATCTGGTGGTAAGTCCTGCCGTTGAAGGTGAAGTGCGTCTGATTGAGGCAAAACCTCAAAAGAATAACCACCTCTTCAACTGTGCGCGACGTTCGAGCTGGTAGGCTGCTGTCCTGGCGTAGTCTTGCCTCCGCCACGTGTACCGCGAGATCTTTAGGAACGTTGGTGAACATAGACACCACATCAAATGATACCATAACCTCATTTTCATTGAGAACTTTGTCTGGACCAACTCTACAAACTCCTTCGAGTTGCGGACCGTCAGGCTGTTGTTACCGGTGACCGGAGCTATGAGATCCACCAAGTATAAGTAAGTAGGTTGTATGTCGGTGACCCAACGAACGAGACAATAGGCCTTAAGGGGCATCCTGGCTTGTGTACCTTGGGGAGACCGTATAGCTTGTGGGTGGCTCCGTCCGAAGAGAAAATGCGACGATAGGTAGCATCATCTATGTGGTCCTTCTTCTTTAAATTACGTAGGTGGTCAACCAACGAGTGTTCCGATTTCGAAGTTGGGTCACGCGGCAAGGCGACAAAATGCGTAGCATCGTCAAGTATCTCCTTTATCTTTGCATCGTAGTGCTCTCTGTCTAGTACAACCGTACCTTTACCTTTGTCAGCTGGAAGGATGATGACGGATTTATCTGAGCGTAGGTCACGCAATGCTGACTGTTCCTGTTTGGACAGATTGGAAGGCAGTCCATTCACGTTGATCAGTGTGGTCGCGATGCTGCTACGTGCCAGGTTAACACCAGTGACCACACTGAACAACGTGAAAGGACTATGGCAAAGGCGTTTCTGAATGTATCCGCCGGGCTTTGCTTCCGTTAAATATCAGGACCACGTTCAAACCGCATGTTAGACTCCGAAGTCTCATATAGAAAGCAAAGGGCCCCATCGCCCTGGGAGACCAGTCTGGAGTAGTCTACAAACTACAATGCCAAGACTGTGACACGTGCTACATTGGCGAGACAGGCAGGAAATGGAACACTCGTTTCAAAGAACATAAGCGGGGCATAAAGAGCGCGTCGCACGCCACACGGTTTAAAGGGACAGTCGCATCGACCACAGATCGATTCCGAAACGACAGTGAAATGAGATTCCCTCTCCTTCACTGACCATGACTCCGAAAGTCCCATCCCGATCGACGGAATACTTTTTGCGTAATTCGTGTGTAAGCGGCGCAATAGCAGACGACAGATGTGGGCGTCAAGCGGGACTCCCTGCTGAGAATCTTTAGCAACGTCACAAGGAATCTGACCAATAAGAACGCGGCGAGCCAGAGGAGACCCCGCGGCTTGCAGCTTGCATGAGCAAGGTCAGGGAGTCGAAAACACATACGGAGATGGCGGACTAGGAATGCGAAGGTGGTGAATCGTACTGTTCAAATGCCTTTAGTAATAGCTCCCGTGACGAATATACATGTTTGATGACGGCCCATATTCGACGGATCCGCTCCCTCTGCAAGTCGCTGGTGATACGAGCCGCATCTGCGTTAGCGCAACCGAACGAGCCTCAGGATCAGGGGTTTAGGTAAGTTCATGATGGAGTGCTCAATATGGCCTTCACTGACGCCGAGAACAATTCGGGTGTTTGTGCGGCGTCTGTGCACCCCAGGAACCGCATGTATACCTGTGCTGCAGTGCTGTGGGCAAAGTGGCAGAGTTGTGCATTGGGCTGTACGCCGAAATAAATCTTTTAAAATAAAACATTAAAAAATCCACGCTTAAAATTCCACCCTTCGAAATCCATTTTCTGAAATAAACCGTTTAAAAATACACGTCCTCAAAATAAACGCTGTTAAAATAAATCATGGTTAGGCTTAGGAAGGTAATTCTCCGTATCATAGTAGTGATAGCCGTATGGGCGACACGATGTTCTTTTCGGCAAAACATGCTATTATGATGTTTCTTATTCATGTTTGTATTGCTATCAATTACATAACAACTTAGGATTTCGAAATATCCAGCTTAAAAGTGATGACGACGGTGCGCGTATGAATACAGAACACGCACACTTGATCATACCTGGGTAGTAATAGCATTACTGTAATGAAATTACAGTAATGAATTACTTTTTCTGGTAATTTGTAATGTAACGCATTACTTTTGACATTAGGTAATTTGTAATGTAATTTAATTACATTTGGGCTGTAATTTTAATGACATTACTCATTACTTTTTACAAAAGAATCGAGTGTGTGTTCTGTGTTGGCACTTGGCAGAAAGAGAGTTGGGGGACTGGCGAGTGAAAAGAATTCCAACGGCACCATGAACGGTGACGCACTCAATCGGCAAGTGGAACGTCAATTCCCTTCTATGAGCCAGTTGCCTTAGGCAGGGCACTCACAAACAAACGTTATTAGGTCAACGGTTTGTAGCCCTGGAGAATCATTGTTTGCCTGCCCCATCCTCCTGACAATCTTCCTGTTATCGTGATACATTGTGTCTCCTTCGTCTCTACATTGTGGAACGATACGTCATACGAGGCACACTAGCATGACATGTAGAAGAGACAAATAGAAGAGTACAAGCTAACTGTTGATACATTGTAAGCATAAATTTTTTTCCTCGAATTTCGGGAAAGGCAAGTTTCGTCAACTTGTGTGTCCCTTGTGCCTCCCTCAAACTCGGGAACATGTATGCCAATAATGGTAAAGTAATGACTTTGTAATGTCATTACTTTTTCGTAGTAATTGTAATGTAATTTTATTACGTTTCTATTGCAGTAATGAGTAATGTAATTTAATTAAATTTTAACTCGAGTAATGTAATTCAATTACATTTTAGAAGTAATTTACCCGGGTATGCTCTTGACCCTTGAGCCAGCTGAGCTCTGTGGACGGATTGCGCGGCGACGGTCATTCGCACTGCTAAAAGAAAGGCCAAGAAAGCGCGCACGCACACGAAAAAGAGAAACGCAAAATCAGAAAACATACCAAAGAATGGCCAAACTCTCCTGATAGTCGGCTCTATATTAGACTATATTACACCGATGTCGCGCGTTACTTGCACTGCTAAAACAGAACTTCACCGAATAATACGCTCCCGGGCATCCGTCATTCCGAATGATATTAGCCCCCCACCCCGCTACTAAGTTGGCAAAACTTGTCACGGATCACATACAGACAGACAACCTACTTCCGGTGTACCGAGCTAGCCCCAAGCGCGAGGAGGGTACTATTTTCCGCGGCGGACGTAGAGCCGTCGGCTGTCCACCAATCAGGGACGATGGATGTTAAAAGATTTATTTCGAAGCGTTTATTCTTCAAAGTTTATTTTTCGGAGTTTATTTCGACAGCGTGGATTTTCTCATGATTTATATTGAAGAGTTTATTTTGCAAATTTGATATTTGAGAGATTTATTTTTGAACGTTTTATTTTTACATGATTTATTTCGGCGTCATCCCGTGCATTGACGGCGGGCTGTGTCACGCAGCACGCTCTGTTCTCAGATCTGTGCCACCGGTCAGAACTTCTGGTGGTGTGTGCAACTCAGTATGGCCGTGGCGATCACCGGCTTCGCCTACTGAACCCTCGAGAGAATAGCTGCGTCGAGCAATCTTTGTTTTCCTCGTCGTCGTCCTGTTGTTTGCACAAGACGAATGTCCCATAAAATTTACAAAGACCCCAACCAGCTGTGCAACTGAAGGGCCTGGTTAGGGGCCTTTGAGTTAGAATGGTTGTTAGGAAATTACTGTACTACGTTTTTAGAAGTGCCCATTCTTTTTACAGTTGCCTCAGGTTCACCACTTATTGTGTGTTTACAAGCTGGGTTTGGGGCTACCTTGAACCCAGGAACAGACGACAGATACCCGGGTGTGTGGTCCACATGATTCACCAACGTTTTCCATCCCCGTCCTATCAAGGCATCATTATCATATATTATTATTATTACTGTACCACAATTCCTGTACACACCTATGACATAATAAATTTGTGCTATTTCTAATTGAGAAGTGAGAAACAGAATCTGTGTTGCGACAGTAATCCCCAGAACTGACAAGAAATATGCAGGAGCAATAACATACTCGGTCATGGGTGGCTGTTGTGCTTTTAATGTGAGTGCCATGGTTCTTATCGGTGACAGTATTATAGATTATAGCATGTAAGGGGCAAGCACGTCAAATAATTTCCGTTAACATTTGATAGCTTCACCAAGGGTGCTACACTTCGTTATCATAGTAAGTGATACATACGTCTGGGAATGTTGTCATTCCCATGGAAGATTGTTCTGCCTTCACACACCAAAACAAATTTCGATACCTGTCATTGATTCAATTTTTTAGCAACATTGTTTTGAATACAGCTTGCAACTCCCTAACTTCCTAACTGCAGAGCACCGCCTCTTGTCAAATCATTATAATAGTTATGATAACAGCAGATTGGTTACGCAAATGTGAAGAAATCTTAAAGGAGCTCTGAAAGCCATCTAAAAAAATTTCTGTTCCGAACGCGTTGTGGAAGCAGGTAACTTAACTTGATGATTAACACGAAAATATTCTCTGTGCGCGACGGTTTTCGTAGAAAAAAAGACACTTGAACATCGCCCATCGCCGCGTGTGTTCCCACTCCAATCGCTCCTCCGGGTCAAATGAGGAGGAGAATGAAAAAAAAAAAACGTCATTGGTGACGTAATAAAAGTTGAAAGCGGCGACCGCGCTTCTATCCGGGTCAGCGCTGACTGGTTTTCTTTTCTTTCTTTCCGTTTTCTTTCCCCCTGCTTTCTCCCTGTCAAGCCATTAATAAGGGAGGACCTCGATATTCCTGGTCGTGAAACCCCCGTTCTCGAAATTCATGTTCTGGAAAGAAGGAAAACCAGGGGAAATGCTGCTTCGTAAGATGATATGTCGCGATTAAGAACATAACATCAACCACTCGAATTCAGGGGTTTTCTATATGTGTCCAAGTCGTCTTAGCGAACGAAAGACACAATCTAGCAGCCATTTGGCTTAGCAGGGCGGCATGTTGGTTAGTTAGTTGTGTGCTTTTAATATTATGGCTGGGTTAGTCACAGTTTACCGTTGGCAGTTTTCCGCGCGCGACATGTGCATTTTATAGTCAGCCAAAATTTACGCTAATCACGTGTTGGTTCAGTGCACGCTGATATGTTGGCGTACGCAAACTTAACCGGCGTTGTCGGTCACTATATGGTGCATAAAACTGATACACTATATGGTGACAAAACAAATGGCGCCGAGCACGAGTGAACTCAAACTTGCGTGTCTGCGTCGTCCACATTTGTAGTCTGCATCGGACAATTCTCGTTTAGCTCGATGATTGGTAAGATGACCATAAATTGTGGTGGTCTTATGACACTGCTTGGTGTGTAACTCAGGCAATAAATGTTCAACTCCTGATGCCACGATGTGCCAGCGACGGCATATTGCGATAGATTTCACTGGATTGTATCTGACAACGTATGGGCAAGAACACTCCCCAAGCTGAATAAGGAATTAACTGAATGGCTAACAAAGTTGCTAGTCGAAGTGACGGGCACTAGTAATCATAGCGAATTAGTGATATAGCGAATTAGTGATATAGTGACATAGCGAACGGAATTAGTGATCATGGCGATGCAGCGATAATTTTGAGGCGTGAACAGAAGCAGCGCTTAGTGCTGCACTGTGTTTATACATATTGCCACTAACAACACAACAACAAACAGTCACCACGATAACGAACAGCATACAAAACACAGACACGGACAGAACAGCGTTCAACTGGCACCTGAAGTTTATTTTCATAATCCACCTACTCCGGAAGGTCGCTTTAAGGAAAGCAAGGTCGAGCGGCGAGGGGTTGACCGATTTTGGTTGATTTTGCTCGGGGAGTTCAGTGAGGATGGCCTCTACAATCTCGCGGCCTAACCTTGAACAGTGTCTGTAGATCAATCTTTGTTTACTGTATCTGATAAACCAAAGAAAAAGCAAAAAGAAACTTCTTCCACCGTTGCACGGGCAAAGAGTCGAACCGAACCCGAACCGAAAACCGTTATTAACCGTTATTTTTGACTGAACCGGAACTGGACCGAACCGAAAGAGTCGACGCCATCTTGGAACTGAACCGGAACAAAACGGGTAAAAAAATACCGGTTTTCGGTTCAAATAACGGTTCACACGGAATTAAGTGCGAAACATTGGATGTTATGCATGAACGCAAAAACTATTTTCGTATTTTTTCTTCATTTATTAGCTTCGTAGACATCCTCTTTCTTGTCGAAGAAGTCGTGGCATGCACTAATGATTTGGATCTGCTCGAGTCACGAAATAGCAACAGATAGTAACTTAAAACTGCTAGGGCTACTAACGTCTAAGACATACACAATAATATACAGGGTGTCCCAGAACACGTGTCATTGAATTATAATGAAAAAACTACGCCACATAGAATCATGCGGTCAACGGCATTTGTTCTGACTGGGCTTTTTCCATCTCCTGATGTGCATATCATGTGACCTAAGTTTAATTATGTAAATTTTTGCGAACTGTATTTTGGGTAAAAAAGTGACCTTTACTTGGCAAGTTTCCGAGTTCACTTCGCAAAAAATTACATAATTAAGTTTAGGTTACATGACATGCACATCAGGGGGTGGCAGAAACCTAGTATAGGAAGAAATGCCGTCGACCACATGATTCTAGGTGGCGTAGTTTTTTTTATTATAATTCAATGACACGTTTCTGGGACACCCTGTATGTAAGAATTAGGGATCAACTGGACATTAGGGACAGTTTTGGGACGCAGTCAATAAGTGACATATATTATAATAATATACTAATCAGAGTCAGCTATACAAAGGGTGTCCACCCTAGCAGCAGAAATGATCGCTGGTACATAGAACCGTCAATGGGAAACTGACACTCTCCTATGAAGTTTGTGTCAGAAACAGGCGCTGCATTTCAAGATTAGTCCGTTTGTAACACAAACCTGTCAGTTTTTTCTTCGACAGCGCTATGTCTTCGATATCATCTCTACCGTTATCGCAGGCATGCTGTATATAAATGCGAATACGCGGACCAATCGACGTATATGTCGTCGGCTGCGACCTTCGGTCTCTCAAATATTCTCTCCTCCGTTTTTATTTTTCTTCTTCTGTTCTCTTGTACGTAATGCATTGCGAAAGCAAACTACCTGAGCTCAGCTCTCGCACGTATTCGTGTGTACAACGCTGCAGCATAATTCCCAACGTGTGCGCGTGTGAACTTACATAAGCCCCTTATACGCTAGCCACACTGCAAACTTAATGAAACGGAATGCCAGTAAGTTCACCTCCTCACCAACCATCATCTTGCGTGGCGTCGCTCTCTCCTCGCTTGTTGAAAAAACGGTGTCATTCGCGACGTTGGTCAGGAGGTGAAGTTACTGTCATTCCGTTTAATGCATTAAGGTTGTCGCGTGCCTAGGGTACTAGAAAGTAAAGCACCGGCCACACCCATGCTGGTCAGAATGAAAAGAACGTGCCCAGTTGGCTTTCTTTGTGGATTTAAAATAAAAGAAGCAAAAACGACCATACTGACACAGTATCTAAAAATCGCCAGTGGGTCTAAAATGAGTCGAACTCTCTGTTTGCACTTGCTTTGTCTTTGTTCCACAGACACTTCACTCTAACGGCGAGCACGGCGGCGGTCAGTGCTGACACAATAACGTGCCCTTTAGACATAAAGTCCCCGAGCTCACGATCGCACCATTCCAATACAACTGCATACCACGAAGCGTCGTTATCTGATTAACGTGTCTTCGCGATTCTGACTGGTAACGAATAATTTCAATTACTTAAATGACTTAGGCCAAGGTAGCAGGCTTGGTTGACTGTTATTCTTGGTGAGATTCTGCAAACAACCCGGTGGGTGAGCTAACCCCCGCTACCTGAGCTATGTGCGGGGATAGTCAACCCAAACCAGTAATTCATCGCTATGCTCCCCTTGTAACCGCTACTAATCTTGTCTTTCATGTCGCACAAACTCTTTCAAAATCCTGATCGACCACTGACGCCTTCCTGCCCACTTCAAGCAGGGTAACACACACACGGAAGCTTGTTTTAACCTGTTTGTTGTGCTTCATTCGCACTCGTCCCAAGCAGCACAATGTACTGAAAGTCAAGTGCAATAGGGGTGGACGGTATGTGTCTTATCGATGTTCCTTAGTTTCACGAGTCTGTTCAAGGCCTTCCACCTACCCGTCCACCCCTATTGCACCCGACTTTCAGTACATTTTGCTGCTTGGGGTCGCGCCTGAACCGGTTCGGGAACCAAACCGTTTGGAAAGAACCGGTTTGAACCATTATAATTGCCTTCTTGACCGGAACCGAACCCTTATCGCCGAACCTAAACCCGAACCGGACCGTTAAACGTTTCGGTTCGACTCTCTGTAGCAGCGGGGTTCCGAGTGAAAAATAGCGGACGACGTTCTTCGAAACCAATCAGCGGCTCCACTTTTCCGACGTCAAAATGACGCAAGCGGCTCGATGGCTCGTTCCGGGCATTGCCACCGTTGCGCACGGTCGCGATTTTCAAAATCGAATTCTGCGATATTTGTGCACCTGTTGATAGAATTACTTTCGCATGGTGCGTTTTAATAAGCTTACGAACCGCTTGGTTAAAAAAAAATATAGTGTTTAAAGTGTTTTCAGAGCTCCTTTAAGTGTTGACTGAGTGTTGTCCAATCAAGAGCCATTACTTAGGTCCACATCCAACTCCTCTATGCATAGATATTCATTATTTGCACATACAGTGATCAGAGTGATTTTCTTAATTTCCCTGCCAACACTGCAATGTCCCTTGGCATCTGAAGCGGCGAGCTGAACAAAAAAGAGAGATAAGACACATAATTAATGTTTAGCGTTACAAAGTTACTTTGTAATAGTGGTAGAGAGGAAACAAACTGGGGGTGTTGCCAAAAATTTGGGGGGGAGGTGTAGGGGAGGGATCTGGATAGATGAGTGTGTGCAGCCATGTGTTAAATTTTGGTAGGGCTAGGACATCCTGAAATGACCCCCATGCCTCAGCCCCCACTGCTCGAACACTGCACTTCCCCCTTACAGTAAGAGTCCTCTATACTATCCATAGCACTTCCTATCACAGCTCACAGAATAGCAACTTTGATCAATGCCTATGTGATGGTGCCTCGTAGAACAAGCAGCTTAATGTTTGGAGGTAGGTACATCATTTTACATTTAACCAGCAGCAGTAATGTTAAGCATTTTGAAGGAGAAAACAAGGGCTTCATCTCAACGCTGCGTCAGTCTCTGCGCAAGCATTTGGGTGGCCCTGAAAAGGGCCCTTTTCTTTGTTTTTGGTTTTCTTCCTTCAGGTTCTTTTCTCCTGGCACGTAGCTGTGAGATGTCAGTGGATTCTCCCGTGCTCTTTACTTCTTGAACCTGGATGAAGAAAGCACTTTTCTGGGAAATCCTAATGTAATCCTACAAGCTACGATGTAGCTCCTATGTACAAGCTAGGTCTCTCAGCAAAATCATCATACACACAAGTACCTTATTTGATGCCGCTTCACAGCCTCCACTAAAGAGGGTTTTTCCCCATAAGAGGCCGACCACGGTGGACGCGCTTCCACAACTGGAGGTTCCGTTTGGTGCCTTTCAACACGGCTGAGGACCTCTGTTGTTAGTCTTGACACATAGTCTGTTGAGCAAGTTCAATGAGGTGTTGATTGAACACAGACACGAGTCTCGCGCACAGCTACCAGTTTATTTTACATCCCACGTAAATATACAGGGTGTCCCAGAAAACGTGTCATTGAATTATAATAAAAAAACTACGCCACCTAGAATCATGCGGTCAACAGCATTTGTTCTTATTAGGTTTTTGGCACCTCCTAATGTGAATGTCATGTACTCCAAGTATAATTATGTAAATATTTGCGAACTGAACTCGGAAATTTGCCAAGTAAAGGTCACTTTTTTACCCCACCAATATGAAGAGCGTGCCGAATTCACCCAAATTCATGATAATTCACAGTGATATTCACGGTCATATTCACATCGGAAAAAATAGCCGAATATCATGCTTTTCGGAGCACCGGACCATAGCGCGCGATGACTTTTTGAGCGCAATCGCTCTCAGTGCGACGAAAGGAGGTTCCGAAGCCAGCCCACAGAGTGATAGTAGAAAAAGTAACAGTTCCTAAAATTGGGAGAGGGAAAGCATTATTCCAGCGAAAGTCGGACGTGATAAGCCGTACCTGTTTTATCTCTTTCTGTGATGTCGGAGAGGTCTGGGTTTCCAACCTCCTTTCGTCGGACTGACAAAGATTGCGCTGAAAAATTCATCGTGCGCTATTCTGTGCGACCTCCGTAGAGCATGATGTTGGGCTATTTTTTCCAATGGGATAGCTCCTGAATACCCCTGTCAATTATCATTAAATTGACTAAATTAGACACACTCTTCACATTGGTGGGGTAAAGAAGTGACCTTTACTAGGCAAATCTCCGACTTAAGCTCGCAAAAATTTACATAATTAAACTTACGTTGCACGACATTCACATGAGGTGGTGGCAAAAACCCAGTAAGAACAAACGCCATTGACCGCAGGACTCTAGGTGGTGTAGTTTTTTTATTATAATTCAATGACGCGTTTTCTGGGACACCCTGTATATACTCTTGGTGGGAAGGGAAAGCAAGTTGGGGAAATGGAACGTTTTCAACTAATCTGTGTAAGAAATAGAATCTGTGGCAGAAATAGACTGTTTCCTACTAACATTCCCAGAACTACATTTCTCTGTTTTTACCGCAGTGTCTGTATTCGTTTTGGAGATCATCATCGAGTTGTCTACACCTACCCTTTTTTTTGTCTACACCTACCAGACTTTTTATTTTCACTCCTGTACGAAATGTGTATCTCGCATAATGCGACCCTGCATGCCAAAGACAATGTTGTATCAGTCACGTACCATACGTAGCGTCCTCCTTGAGTGGTACAGCAACCCAGGCCTTCTTGACTTTTGAGGGCTTCAGTCGATACTGTTTCAACCCTTCCTTTTCGATTTGGACCCTGTCAGCATTCTCGTTGTAGTGCATCACTGCTAACTGTGTCCTATTATACGAAAATGTATATATTAGCCACAGTGAGGTTCTACACGTACGGTCAGCATGTATCCTGTTGTTCTGTACCTTGCCAACATTGCCTCACCACTGAATGAATGAGATTTGGGAACAAAATGGATGAGGACACTGTGGAATGCTTCCAGGCCATATGTCTGGTGCTGTGAGGACAGCAGTGGGACATCTTTCAAGAGTGCAGGGGCCTTTAGGATGTGCACGACTTTCCTGTATGTTTCGCTGTCTACAACAAAAAAATCGTGAAGTTCAGTTTCAGTTACGTTTGAGTCGCTGGAGGAGGCTTCATTTTTGGCAGAGCATATAGTGTTCGCATATAACACTGTACTACCGCAATAATTCCCGTGGCTCTGAAGTAGCACCGTGGCAGCACACTGGATAGGCAGGATCGTCATGCTCATGGATGTCCACGATGTGGTTCAGTGCCGACATTCATTTGGCAAGGCATAGGTTGCCGTCTTCGCTACTTGTCTTTGGGCACCAATAAGCATGGCGAACAAGGCTGTCGATCCAGAGGCGAACTACCTGATGCTTGGCTGAGCGACTCAGTGCCATGAGCTTTTTCTTTATCCCTGCAAATTAAAAATTTAAATATGTGTATTACCAAGCAACAGAGGCACTGTTACATTTGATACCTTTGACAACATGCCAAACATCAAAGCGATGTTTAATATGGGGGCAGGAGTCCCTCATCGTAGCCTTGATGCCGGTGTGGCGGTCTGTGATTAAGGCGTCTACCACCATGTCATTCCATTCGAGAAATGCCAAGCTCCTCTGCAGCCCATTTTTCTCCATTGCATTGCTGCTTGAGACCTCTGTTGCCTATTCCATGGAAAAGAAATCGTAACCTATACGTAAACCCAAACGCTCAGATGATGACAGTTCATGTCTTTCATTATTGTACCATGGAGATTTGGTTGCTTACACGATGGAATTTACTAACTGACCCATAACTGCATCGTTCCTTAGGCTATTCCTTACTCATATGGAACCTATTCAATTGAACTAGTGTAGGCATACTAGCTTTGTAGCAGATTGATTATCAGTTATGCACACAAAATTATCATGCTCCACAGTGACCCTGCAGCAACCATTGTTTTAAGGCTGTGAAAATAGTAGGTGGTTTTGTAGCAACTACTGCAACAAAAAACTAATACCTTGACCAATTCAAAGTGAATTATCCGGTTTATAGACGTCTCAAGCAGCGTGTAGGTGCCATAGAGTGGTGTGTGCCCTGGGGAGTCACATCTCCCGTCACCCGCAACAATGAGGGGCTTAGGCTGCAGCTGATCCAGGATTTCCGTTTGTTTAGCCTGGTAGACCTGTAAATAGTTTAAAAAAACAGGTTCTTAAAAACTAGTCGGGATGCCTTGTTTTGCTTGTTTTTCTTTTATTCCTTGCAGTAGTGACACCTTTGTGTGCTGTTCAATGTGAGCATAGTACTTACATGATTGACCGCAGGAAGAAGGACCTCTCTCCGTGTCCTGTAGTACTGCGACTTTGATAGTGTCGCCACCTTCAGCGCTTCAAACATCCGGAATGTTTTTGCGATGTTCACTCCAGAAAATAGAATGGACGAGCAAAAGAGTATGTTGCCCGAGGGCCTGCTTCCAATCCACGGCTGGCTGGACCACGTACGCTGCTGATAACATCTGCTACAATCTGTTGTGGCCTTTATCCATGCACCTATCAGTGTGATTTCTGTGGGGAGGTCCATGTCATCACAACAAGAAAAAGATGACAGCAGTTCCCGCAGGCTAGATTCCGCTACGAGGAACAGCCGCATGCATAATGGAATGCATAATGTTCACCCATGTGAGCCTTTGTTTACATGTCCAAAACTTACGCTAGGTGCACTATGTGAGACTTGGAGTGCTGTGGCCGTGAGGAGCTTGCAGGTTCATCACTAGAAAGCAGAGTTCTTGACATCAGTTGGCAAGCAGAGTTTGTACAAGGTCACAAGCTCGATAAGAACATAACTCGCTCTTAGTTCCCGGAGGTTTCCGTTAGCTCCGACAGGTGAACTGTTGTGTCCTTTGGGTCCGGTATACTACGAAGGGAACAAAGTATACAGTGATCACCAATTACCCATTCCTGTTTTCTATGCAATATCTATAGATCAGAGCATTGCTCTTCAGGTGGACACCTTCCTCATTATATTTATTGTGTGGGGGCATGAAGAAGTATATGTTACCATAAGGACACAGTCACAAAAGGGTCCATGTACAGAACGTGGACGGAGTACCAGGACACAGACACATCATAAGCAAACAGTGAGTTTTGTGTTTACTTTCTCAATGGACACAGCAGTGTAAAAACCAAAACATATTTCTAAGTACATAAAAAATGACGAAAATGAATTATATGGAGCACAACAGGACACAGAGCACCGTTTCATATGACTATAATATGACTATGGCGGTCGAGAAGGCTCGGTTACCATAATATGACATACACAGAGATTTTATGGTGGTATCCCATCCTTCTTCTTCGTCTTCTCCAGGATTGGCAGATATCAGCAAGGGAGATTCCCCTGGGTCTTCTGCTGCTGCTGCTTCTGTTTCCTGTACTGGGGTAGAGGCTCTTGGAGTGCAAATGTCTAGGGGGCCTTCCAATACCATGTCATCACTTGCACCCTCAGTGGCACTTTGTGACGGCCTCAGGTGACGTAATGTGTCCAGTGGAAGGTGCTGTTCTGTTTGTGTGCTCCTGCTTAGCACCGAGAAGCGTGTTTGAGTACCTGGAAATTTAATTATCTTTAGTTACATGACGAACTTGACAAACCAAGCCGCAGGAAATGTACGAGGGTGGTTCCATAAGTTTCCGGCCCGAGGTAGAAAATGCGCGCGAATTTGAAAATGCGATTAAGGAACCGTGGCGCCATCTGATGGAGGGCCGGAGCACCACCCTCAACCCTCTCCATGCTTTTGTCTGTTTGAGAGCGGCATTTCAAACAGCCAGGGTGCACTCTTCAGTTAAAATAAAAAAAATCGAGTACCGCGCTGTGATAAAATTCTTGACAAAAGAGGGACTTTCGCCTAAAGAAATTAAAGCGCGACTGGACAACGTGTACAGACAGGGACGCTTCTCCGTCGTATATACAACGGTAAAAGACTGGGCTAAGCAGTTTCCACTGGGGCAAGAGTCCATTGAAGATGATCCACGCGATGGTCGTCCAGTGGAAGTGGTGACATAAGAAAATTTCTCTCTTGTCGAGGAGGAAGTGCTGAGCGACAGTCGTCTGAAGGTGAAGGAAATCTCAGAAAGGCTGGGGCTTTCCAAAACAACCGTTTTTCGCATCTTCGGTGAGGGCCTTCACATGAAAAAGGTCAGTGCGAGATGGGTGCCACGACTTCTCTCGTCAGTTCAAAAGCAACAGCGCGTCGTCTGAGCCAAAGAGATTTTGGAGCTCTGTCAAGAGAACGAAGAAGAAATATTGACGTCAATTGTCATAGCGGATGAGATTATGGTGTTCTACTATGGTCCCCTTTCGAAAAAGGAGTCAATGGAATGGCGCAAACCAGGAGAAGCACCCCCAAGAAAAGCCAAGGTCACACAATCCACAAAGAAGATCATGGAAACAATATTTTGGGATTGTCACGGGATCCTCCTCATCGATTTCAAAGAGGGGAACACCACAGTGAATGCGACTTATTATGCTTCACTCCTGCACCGACTGCGAGACGCCATCAAGGAAAAGAGGCGCGGCAGGTTGAGTCGAGGTGTCCGGTTGCTCCAGGACAATGCCCCTGTCCACACGGCTTCTGTTGCCAAGGCTGCACTGAAGGAGTGCGGCTTCGAAGAAATCCACCGCCCACCTTACATTCCAGACTTGGCACCGAGTGACTACTTCCTGTTCTCAAACTTGAAGAAGGATCTCAGAGGACGGAGATTTCAAAATGGTGAGGTGCAAGAGGCAGTTTTCCAGCATTTTGCGGACAAAACTTCGGACTATTTTTTCAAGGGTATAAGAATGCTGGTTGAAAGATGTCAAAAGTGCATCGAAGTTAGGGGTGACTATGTCGAAAAGTGATACACTTGTTTCGTCTCTATGACTATTAAAAGTTGGTCGGGACGGAAACGTATGGAACCACCCTCGTAGATGGTGCTACGACTTTCTGTGTACCCTTGTGCTTTACGGCGTGTCTCATCTTTACCTCCATGCCCACAGGCACTAGGGTATAAAGAAAACCACACTGGCCTACTCCAGGTATGGTGCCAAAGGCTCCAGGGGTAGTCCATCCAAAATTATGGCTGTAACAAATCAGTAACACACTACATAACCTATGCTATAGCATATGGTTTCATTTTCTCCTATCATATAACATTCTTGCACAAACAGCTACAATTTTGTGGACATACTGCCTTCTGGATAGGGTGGTGGTAGGGAGTGCTCTTGGATGGGACCTGGATCAGCTGCACCTGGTTCTTCTAAAATAGAACCTAAGATTTAAGAAAAATCTTTCCAGAACGGCACCACAAGAACATAAGAAGTGCACCTAAAGTTGGGCACGACAACCGCAAAAACCGCCTCCCTGCAGCACACAAACAATTCAGAAGCGGAGAGATAAAAGGAAACCGGGAAGTGGAGTCCGTTTTTCCTTTTATTGATCTGTTTGTGAATTGCTGTGTGTCGAGAAATTGCAAACACCTATTCTAATAATATACCGACCACTTGCGCTTGACTCTGTCGAGGTGTTTGCGCGTGCCTGTAATACAGATGAAAACCAATCATATACCACTTTGCAAAAAAGAAGACGAAAGTCACGAACAAGCTCAATCGCGCCGCTGGTTCAGTAGTTGCACGATAACGCATCGGGTAACCAGAAAAGCCAATCATGATACTGCTGTCATGTAAATGGCATCACATTTATTGAATTTTATTTATATATTTATTAACGATAGGGGATACATTATTATATCGTACGGACGTATATCCACTTCGTCGCTTGCGCCTAAGTAGTTCATGCGGAAGAGCGACAGATCAGATTGAAAATAACTACGTGTTACTTACTGTCAAAGTTGCTGGCTCCTTTTGTTCGTGGAACACTGTCGGAACGGCGTCAAGTTTCAGTCTTTTCCTTTTTTGCGCCAATCCAAGTTGCACCTGCAGGATACTCTCATCCAGGTACGCATCAACGGCGAAATACGAGGAGCATACGCGGACAGCATGAATACTCCTTGCTTCATCTGGATACCTGCTGGTGATAGCAGCTTCCCACTTTCGCTTCGTCTGGCTGTCCCTAGTCATGTGAAATGTCGCCTCGGGGTTTTCTACTGAAGTTTTCCTGCAGCCGGGAACGCTGCATCGGTTTCCCGACGGCATCTCACGCGAACTAACGCGAACGATGCAAGCGCAAAGATTCTCCTGGTTGCTTGCTTCCGTACGGGGTAAGAGTGGACAGCCAAAACGATCTCCCGATTCACAAAGAGTATCCGCGTCACTTGAAAGTCAAATTCACATGTGAAAGCGGGCGACGTGCAGACGACAGCGTCCTTCACAGCGGATTAGCCAGATGCGACCTTGCGTCACACGGTGTTGTTGGCGCTGGCGCTTTCGAGGATCAAAACGCAACCCGATCTTTTAAATTCGATTTCTCATCACCTGGGCCGTTTTGTGAAGAGAAAGTTTTGCAAATTACTCGTGGTATTGTGACGAACAAATTTGTACTGGATTCGTAGCCACGGTTCCGGATGCGACAGTCCCTTTAAGACGGAGCTTACAGAATATTGTTGGGACACGGGACATTGTTTCGACTTCGACAACGCAGTGACCTTGGCTCGAGAACAAAGATGGGGACCCAGAAAGCTTCTAGAGTCTTGGCACATACGCGGTGACTTGGGACCGGAGTTTATTGCCGGTAATGGAAATCAGAAATATTAACTACAGTAATCTCACGGGAAACGAAATCAGAACCGAATCGCAAATAGTTTCCTTTCATTACCGGAAACGGAAACGAAATCCAAGTGCAGCATTCCGGGACACCCCCTCTGAAGCCTGACTTGACCTGATAGCAGAGGACCACGCAAGGAAGCTAAGTTTACAGGGTGGTGCGTGAAGACGTGAGGAGGAACAGATTTGGGCAGGGAGAGGAGGACATATCTCAGGCGAACAAGTCCCTTTTCGCGCCCCGACCTGATAACAACACCGATAACACGCCCGGGAGCTTTCGCGTAAGATAAAGAATGAGGGTCGATTCACACGATGCAACTTTAGTTGCGCGCAACCAGGTTGCGCCACCAAGTTGCACCGTGTGAACGCGAAGCTCTGGTTGCGCAACTCGAGTTGCAGGAGTTGCAGAGCCGATCGCTTCACGAGCGATTTCTCCTGCAACTCTAGCTGCAACCTGTCAATCACACGGCTCCGCCTTGCAAGCGCGATCCAATCAGGAAGACTTCCATGTGTCAGTTATTGCAGCGGCAGTACGCGAGACATTATCACTAACCAGTGGAAATTATGCAAAATTATCAAACTCGCAACGAATTGAACTCGTAACGAGCAGAAGTCGCAGTGCGATTAGACGAAAATGATGACAACGATGTTTTTCGCGCCATCTGGCGAGCTCGGTGACAACTACGGCATTCCGAGTTGCTCGCCCTATGAAGGGGACCTTTTTGGTGCAACTTCGGTTGCGTGCAACTATAGCGGAAACCGAGTTGCAGCAAAAAGTTGCATCGTGTCAATCGACCCTAAGACGTGATGTATAGCTATGAGAACGAGCATGAAACTTTCCAGATATCGGGAGACTGCCGGATGAAATTGGCAGATTGGCGCCTGTGATAGCCTTCTGGACGACAAACTGACTAAATGCGAGTTCTTAGGGTGCAGCAAGGGCAACAGCTACGGTCGGCAGACGATATTCATACTACGTAATTACATGATGATGCCGTCAATATCAAGTTGGTATCAAGAGTGTTTACGAGCTTAAATAGAGGAAATTTACAATTTGGCGCCAGTGAGTCCCACTTGGGCGACGATTTGACAAAATGACTGAAGTATAACGCTACTTCGCAGGCTGTAGCATGGGAAAGAGGTAGGGGAAAGTCGCTGGGGAGGTGTGAAAGCTTAACTCAATTGGTAGAGCCCTGGACCGGTAATCCAGAAGATGTGGGATATCAAATGATAGCTTGTCAATAGGACATCTATACAGTTTACTTAAATTCAGTGGATGCAAAGTTGCAGTAGATATATACACGATACAGCCTATAAAATGAAGTTAGGAATTCTACAGACAGGAGAATCCAACTTTTGTAAGGGTTCATTTGCCTCCTGCACGTATTATGATCAATTATTATTTTTTAAATAAAAACAGAAAAAATAAAAATACAGCTTTCTATAAATTCGAATACATGATGATTAAAATTGAAAAACGCTGGACATTTCGAATCTGCTCATACATTTCTAGCTATGACTTCTTGTCCTGCTTGCTTCTTGTGTGAATGCTTCTCCATTTCCTCCCCAGTATTCAAATCTTCAAGACGTTTTTCCTGATGATTCCGGACCCACCAGTAATGAGTCTTCTTTCTGTTGCAAAACCTAAATCTGTTTGAAGTACCAGCTCAATTCTAGGGTCTTTAATGAACCAGACTGTACTTCTGTATTTTCTTATTTACTCCTTACTTAGTTACTTTACTTTATTTCCATTATTTCCCTTAATGCTCGTTGCCGTATTTAGTAACGTCATGGATAGGCCTATTTTCCTCGCCATTTACCGTTTTTTTAATTCTGAGAGCTCTCATCTATCAGGATTATACCGCATAGGAGAACCTGCCCCACTTTTACCCATCATTGATTATTAAATTTAAGACTATTCGTCCTTCCTAACTTGATGCACTAATCGTGAGCAGTCACAAAATCCAGCTCCCGGAGAAAACGACAGGGTATTCTTTTAGTTTTCTTCTTTTTTGTGTGTGCAATTCCTTACCTAGTCGTAACTAAACACATATAATCTGCTTTCTGCAGTCTATTACTTGAGCATTTCAAACCGGTGTTTCCTCATCAAAGCCGAAAGTCGACATTCTGTTCTCGTTGAGCCCTCGGCGTAGCGGGGCGTGGTATTCATTACACCTCTCCACCTTCCTCACGCCAACCATTGAGGGTCTGACAAGATATTTCTGTTCCCTCTATTTTCAGTTTTAACTCTTTTCAGTTAGAGACCTCAGGAAAAACCTCAACTCTTCGCGCAGTAGTGCCGTTTCGATGTCCTCAGGACTGCCGTAACACACTGTAGCCTTTCCCACGCCATAAGACTGCGGAAGGGTTGCAGACGTGCAAAGCTCTCAGCTGCTTGACGTGTTTTGACGACTAGCTGCTTCTAGACTAGACTTCCACGACATGTAGCTTTCGGCTTGATCGTCGAATTTGATAAGACAAGTAATTTCACTGTAGTTCTCGGCGAAGGAGGAACTTCCCCACGTCCGTCACCGTACTGTCAGCAGCTACTGAAAACGAACCTGCTATACCAACACCACCTAGATACAGAATACCTTTCCATAGCTACGTAACGTCGTCACATACCGTCCGACGGGAATACTACACGGCGTCCGCTTCTTCTGGTTGTGTTCGGCAGTGATGCTATTTCGAAGACGAATTCACCCGTTTTTTTTTTCTACGTGGAACAGCGATCCAGCATGTACTTTCGAAGAGTGGGATTCTACCCCCTTCAGCGGCGGTGGCCACAATTGTGCACGCCAATTTTTACCGCCATAAAATGCATCACATTCTCTTTGTACGGCTTCAAGCGGCCGTGTGCTCACTTGTGGACGCATCCGCGATCACTGATCTCGATTGTAAGAGGCTGGATCGCGGATAGGGAGCGCGAGCGTGAAGAAACCGGCCGCCATCTTACGGTACCCACAACAGTCGCCGCAGCGATCATGGCAACTTCTTGCAATTACGGTCGTACCAACCGTACTGGCAAGGTTACAGGGCCTAAATTTATACAGGTGAGTCACTCTTTATTGAGGAATAAATAGGCGTTCATTCTGTATATTTAGTTGACCATTATGAAGTGTTTTTTTGCCCAAAACGAGCACTGGATGCAGGTTGCTTGATCGCTCTTCCAACGTTCAATCGAGCACACTTGCATTTTACCCGGCGGCAAATACAGTTTGAGTGCATAATATGCTTGAAAGAACACGTTACACTACACAGGTAGTGTTGTCATCAATATATGTGCGAGCACTCGAGCGCTTTTTTGCATGCATCGCTAGCATGGTACACGGTGTTCTCTGCGGAAGCAAGTGCCACATTCATTTCTTTGAATTACCTTCACGCACAAGTTCGGTATTACGTCATAATGAGACCACGATTGTCACCTTTTTTCATGTATTGGTATTGTTTTGTGCCTTGGTTTGATTTGTGACAAAGAATCCTACGTAACGAGGGTGTGGCGCGACTTGAATAACGCCTTTGTCTGAGCTGTATCGTCAGCTTGTTACGGTAGTAATAATTTGTAGCATGTCGTGCTATTTGAAGCAGTTTTTAAGGCAAAAGTGGTCTCTCAATACAGGTTTCGTCATGAGGGCTACCCAGTGAATAATCTGTGTAGTGTGATACGGCTGGGTGTACAGGTAAGTATCACGTTCCTCATCCACTGGTTTCTACTTTATAGGAAGGAACAACCTCAGTGCACGCACTGTGGTTAGCCACTCTCAGTTTTGCATATTTTCTTAGATGTTCACATCAGAAACACACCTTACACTTTAGGCTCCTTCACCCAGCAATATAATAGAGATTATAATTCTTTTTAGAAGAGTTCCCCATATTCTTTTTAGAATAGTTTTTCATCTTTTTAATTTTTAGAAGATACAGGGATTGTAAACCATGTTTTAAACTGATGTTTTAACATTTGTCCAATGCATTTATTAAACAACATATTCATTTTTAACTGGTTGCACCCAAACCAATGTTCTGATGTATTATTTCCTTTGTTGTCGATGCACCATAAAACTTGGAATAATCATCATCAATGCAGGTTACTTCACAGCTGCCTCGACATACTCAAGAAATGGGTGCAGAACCTGCGTAATGCCCACAAACTTTGATTACCACAGCACCTCCAAAAAGTATGTGTCACATGGGATTTTTAAATGTATTCACAGTATATAATACCTTGTATTAACTGTTGTAGATCTAAGCCGTATCTACAGTACACTCTCAGAAATTAAAACCGTGAGAACCGTGATAATTGTTTCAGTTAATAGGCATGCACATATATGCTATAAGAAGAAAATTATTTCTTGAGAATGCACTTCTCTGGCTACTGGTGTTGTTTACATCTACTGTTGATCACATTCATTTATCACATATTATATTCTTATATATATTATTATATTAACACATATTTGATCACATTAAATTCAAAATTCATCATATATAAGAAAATACCAGGAGGGAAGTTGCTATTCATTGCTCATTCTAACCTAAAATTGAGTGCTACAAATTTAGAGAGAGTACCTGTCCATTGTCATTCCTAAAATATATATTGTCATTGTAGCAAGGTCATAAAACAATAAATGTAGTCTTTTGTGACCTCCCTGCACGTTCATTGTATCCTGAAACGCATAAGTGCAAGAAATAACTTGAATAAACTTGCTATAAAATGTTGAATAATATAATGTATGATATAAAATGTTGAATAAACTTGAACTTGTATATTCTCTTTACTCACCATCAGTGACCTTCTTTACAAAAGCATATTGTGTTAGATTTTTTTTGTTTACGTTTCACAGACGAGGTACACGAGGGCCAAAATGACAAAATCACAACTGTTTCAAGCTCCAAATCGTCCTGCTGCAATTATCCTGTTGCAGACCATACGTGTGTAGTGCAAGAAGGCCCTTGCACATCAAAATGTAAGATGGGAGTCACAGTTAATGCAAAGTGGTTCCTATGAGAGACTTCGATGCTGAACAAAATTGTGCAAACTGCGGAAGGTGCCATAGAAGATATTCAGAAAGCGTGTCTGGTCTCACAACGGTGCTACGACGCTCTCTTTTAGATGGTGATGATACTCATTGGAGTTTCAGATGTGCAGCTGCATTTTTTTCGAACGTGCTCCACACAACAAACATGACAAAGTCAGCACTGGATAGCAGGCCCCCGTTCCTAAGCAGCTTTGCTCACGCTGCAGTTGTATTCAGCAAAAGCATGTGGATACTCGAGAAGGACATTCAGTTTGGCACAACCGCGCCTGCAAATAATCAGAACAAATGAAGGAAGAAACAAACAAACATAGAAGGGCTGTACTTCAAAAAGAGGTAAATCTTGTGTCTCAAGGAGGTGTTGCCACTTTTAAGTAACTTAATTGATTAAGCTTACATCACTACCTGATTAACTGTCCTAACGAGCGTGTTCTAATTGCGTGAAGCAATTAGATCACGCTCGCAACGAATTTGGGCTGCTTCGGTGTGTCCATATTTGCGAGGCAAAGCACCGCAGTCGTTCACTAAAAGACACTTTCTGCGGCGGTGCTTGATATAAATCATACGAAACCGATACACGGCTAAAACAACGGCTGTGATTCTACAGAACGATCTCTCTCTGCCATGCGAGTATATCCTTTCCCGGACCGTTCTTTATGGAACAATTTTTGTCCAGAACGCAGCACGGGATATTACATACATGGTGGTTGTTAACCTCACATCGTTTCTTGTTGAAATATTGGCTGGGAAACGTACTGTAGTACAATCCCCAGCGCTGCACTGCTGTGACGGTCTAGTTTCGGAATGCAAAACATAACGTAATTAAGAATCGAACGGCAGGACACCTGTGAAACACTGTTAGGATACATCAGTATACTGGCACCTTACAAAATTGTGTGATGACAAGCAACGATCAACGCCTGCAGCGCTATGGGGACGTTGGCCTGGAGTTTGGCAGGACGACACTAGCGCCGCCTTTCTCCCCTGGTGTTAGGGGGAGGAAAACTTTCAAAGTAGACTCGTCAGGCGAAGAATGTGTATTACATGCGATGTGCGCGACTTCCACCTGTTTCCGTGCAGTATCTGAGAACACAAAAGCCTGTCCAGGTTACTGTTATAAAATACACGTGCTGCACAAAGAAAACCGGAGCACACCCGTATCATATCTGTTTTTCTTTTATTTTTTACTTTCAAACTTAAACTGATAGCTGTGTGATTCTGCAAGCTTATAAGCTGTTCGGTGTTTGTGTCTGCTTCGTGTCCCACGCTCAGGCTTCTTTCATTATGAATTTCTTCCCCCAGCTCGCCTGTGTCTACGCCACTCTGTCATAGACGTAGACCTGTGTCTGGGGCTTTGTAGTATGTGAAAATCATGAGTAATGTGCATTTATTTATTATAATTCTGTAGATATAGGTGGAAAAAATTCCTAGACAGCGAGTGCTTGGCAATCATAGGGCAAGTATGTCGCGAGTGCATCTGAATCCTTCAGGTGTCCCAAAATGACCATATACGCAGGATCCGTCGGGAGCAATTGGTCTTTGAATTATAAAATTTGTATTGTACTCGGGACGTGTCTGTCATGAAGATAGTTCTCATTCACAGTCGAGTGTCCTAAAGTAAATGATCTCAACCGTAAAGACTTATCTAAATTCTTGTTCTGATGACTGTTCTGATCTGACTTCCGTATTCCTCTCTTCCGAAACCGTCACGAATATGTGACAAGTGGTAGCCTGGTTTGGTGTAAGCAAAGAGAGAATAGATAGAATGCAACGTTGATAAAAAGATCCGACTACTCGCTACTCACAAGTGCTCGCTTCATTCATTTCATATATCATTGCTCCACCGGCTCTTACACCCTCCTCGTACAAACATGAGTAAAACATTTGATACCGGAGATATCCATCCAGGCTTTATTCTTCGGTCGGGTTTCGCTCAGAGCTAATATAGATCTACAGCAGCGGGAGTCACATCTTCCTCGTATTTCGTGTCTGTCCGAGAATATTTTGCCACGCGACAAAAGCACGCCGCTGTTGACGGTTTCCCTTCTTCCAACTTACGACGGGGAAACAATCATCGGTATCTTTCGCGTTATTAAAAGCGCGACACAACTTCACAGCACATACCATGTGCGTAATGAGAGAACACGCTACTTTGGAAAACTTAGCACTACCGCCACAAGTGGCGCTGACTGCCGTAAACAAGAGCGCCCTCTGGCCCAGCCCAACGTCCCTATAAATACTCACAATCTCCGTTGCCTCCCATTGTTTTCTATGGGCGCACACTGCGCTTTAGGGCCTCCCAACATGGCGGCCCGATCGCACGCCTCTCCCCGCGAGCCCCTCTCCCATGCGCCATCCAGCCTTTATAGATAGAGATATGGCGAGCTAGAAGGCCGCCATAGATAGAGATCAGTGTCCGCGCTCTGTCCGCGATGAACTCCTAGCGCCATCTGCTATTTGAAACTCAAAGCGCGCTTCAAATTCGCGCGGCAAAATGGACGCCTCCGTGTTCTACGGGTCGACACGTAAGTATCCTCAGATTTCTGCACGATAAACGCATAAATCTGGTTTGAATGCATGCAATTTCGGTATCATCGGAAAGGTTAAGGAGTGAGCTTTACGTGGGTACCAGGGCTTCCTTCGTCAGCTTCGAAATTATTGTTCTACCGCTGCTAAAACTATTGCGTGCACAATTGTGAACGACGCGCCGTAGTCCATACAAATGCAGCAATACTTCGGCTATGACATCTACGCACCTGTTTGTTTCATTTTGTACTAACGGACGCAAATTATGTTTTATAGGAGTTGGTGATCACTCAGCCCAGCGAAAAAGAGCATCTGCCACGTCTGCCGAAGCACTGTTGAAAAGGATAGCGGATGAGAACATTTCGGATGGTGACTTCTCTGACGACGAGAACGGTGATGACTTGGTAATTGCCGTGAGTATTGCTTTTTTGTACCACCTTATTTACTAACCAGACACGATGCTCACTATTCATGGTTGTCACTTCAGGTTCAGACAAATGATGCACCTATTCCCGATTCTGTCTACAATGTCAACCACATTTCTGAGGATGAGCTGAGATGATGATTTCTGAGGAGCAAGAGCAGCCTCCCCTTAAAAAGAAGAAAATTGTGGTGAAGTGGGTGAACAAACAGTTCGAACCGACGGGAACAGATTGTTCCTATGTTCTGCCTCCAAGGTCTAGCGCACTAGAGCCGCTGGAATACTTCATCAAGTACTTTCCAGACGAACTGTTCAGTGATCTCGCTCAGTTCACGAATGTGTACTCGCTCCAACGAGACGGGACTGAGTTGAACACGACACCAGAGGAAATTAAGGTTTTCTTCGGGATCTTGATGCGCATGGCGATACTGAAGTTTCCCCGGGTTGCCATGGACTGGCAGGAAGATACCAGAATTCCAACCATCGCCGATGCAATGTCCTGTAAAAGATTTTTCAAGATTCGCTCCACTCTGCATGTGACGGACTCAAATGTGCGAGATGCAGGAACAATGGTTGCACATCGAAGTCCCGCATTCTCTGCCGAAAGTGCGACGTGTACTGTTATGACTCAAGGTAAAGTTCCGAGAATTGGCATCGTGGGACGACCTAGTTGAGAAGTCTTTTGGGAGCAGCTACGCCAGGGAAGAAAAGGAACCATCCCGAAAACAGACCTGCGGTCTCCTTCGGACAATAAAGCTGGAAAACAGCGAAGAGGTCGAACAAAGCAGGGGATGTATTCCTGGAATAGAGAAAGCGAGACACTCTAGCCTTCGTTTGTCTTAAAAGCATCCGAAATCGGGTGCTCATCGCCTTTCTGTACTTTGGACGTATGTCCGTCACCAGTCTGTACAAATGATGTAAATATATTCTGTGTCGCCTTCTTCCGTATCCTGCCTACCGGCGTCTGTCTCCATTTCCCTGCATAGTTTGTTGGAGTCCGTCTTCACGCTACCCAAATGGCGGAGTTACAATAGTACCTCTGTCTGAGTGCAGCAAATGACTGCTTCTACGAGTTCCACCAAAATAGGAAAAAATAGGAAGTGGAGCCAGTTCAAGCTGAAGGATCAGTGGGCGCGAAATGTGTTCCTTGAGGGGCAATGTCCACAACTGTGGACGCAATGAAACTTTTTACATACATAACTTTTTTACCGTTGAATGACGAATTGCTGTACAATGACAAGTAAACCGCTAATTTTGTGCAATAGGGAATTTTATGTGAAATATTTATTAATTTGCCACTGAAGGGGCTACTGCAGCATTTGTGCTCGTAACTTACGGAATAATTGCGTGCACAGCGGCAAGCCGAGCGACTTACAGCTTCTTTCCTTTCATGCTCTTATAAGGAAGCACGACCGATCTGAGTTGAACAGCTTTACAACTCGTTTGGACTCGTCTAGCTTTGAAAACTTCGTCCAGAACAGTTCTAGGGCGGTCTGTCTGCAACATACGTGCAAAAGTTGTACTTTGAGGCGTACAATTACAGGTACACATGCTTTTGGATACAACATTGACTACGTTATGAATGGCACCCGTAGAACGATCAAATGGCAGGATTACTTTTCTTCTTGAAGAGTTATCTTTTGTTTCTGTGAAGTTGCGTGCCGCTTCTCCCTGTGGAACTGATATTCCGCAGCTTGGTGCAGTTTTCAACAGCGTGTTTACAGCTAGAACGTGCTGAAGCAATATGTCTAGAGTTGAACACCTATTGCTATCTTCTTCTCCCCGGATGTTCCCCAATCGCTCCTGAATGTATTGAGCAATGACGCTGCATATCCCTTCATGATTAGTTTAGGAGAGGAATTTCTGATTGTTCGCTTTCGCTCATGCAGAACTTGTCGAACTGCTGATGCATAGAGACAGCATTGACAACAAAGGTATGTGTTTCGGCTACAAAGGGGCTGGAAATCATAAACGCCAGCTTAGCGTTCTTTTGCTCAAAGTTTACTTCGTTGTGGGCGTTAAATGTCAGTCCAAGAGAATGCTTTTTAGATTGTTTCTATTACGCGCATAGTAATTATACCGTGCGCTCCTTCAACATTGATTTCCTTGCCAATGTAATTGAAGGTTGGTTAGAAGAAACATCCTCCATTTACCTTCATCTCTATAACCTCGCTCCCCACCCTATATTCACGTGTCCTAAGTCAATAAGATGTCATTACTTGTTCTTGGGTCTGTCCGCGTGCATTTCACTTGTTTTATCTTCCGTCCTGTGCCGCAAGTTCCTCCTCAAACTCAAGAAGATGTTGCCATCTGACACTACCATTGAGTTTGCCAAATCCCCTTCAAATACTCTGAAAACTTCAAAGCGTCGACACACCTTCGTTCCGTGTCCAGGCGGGAAGCCGACACCCAACACCGAATGCACAGTTGCTACGCTACATTTATTTGCAGCTATTCAACCGTGGCGTCAGCTATAGACACGAATCGTCGCTCCGTTATTTCGAATTAAGTCACAAAAGGATTACCGGGAACTGCAATCTGCAATACATGTCTGCTATAGTGAGCTAGTACAGCTTGGGACAAAAGTTTACGGAACACGGCACCTGCATATTTCTTCATCGGAGCGCTTCCCTGCTAGCTGTCACGAAGCGATCGAATAGAAAACGGGTGGCGGGCTATTCGATCCATCTCTCAGTATGTATGTCCACTCGTTTTTGCTGCTAGGTTGTCGCTCCATTGGAGAAATGCGACACCCCGGTGTTCCGTAAACTTTTGTCCCAAGCTGTACACTGTAATGTCTGCAAACCTGCAATGCGTAGCGTGCAGTGCGGCGCTCGAGCGGGAAATGCGCCTGCTTTGCAGACATATCTGTGTAAACGACAGCGGGAAGCAGCAGTCATCAGTGATGGTTATCTAAATTTTTACTCGCGTTCACACACATAAAAAGGAGCTCAAGGCATACACTTTTGAAGAGCATTGGTGCAAAACAAAAACTGCATTACAGCAAAAGCGTTTCATTACGCGTGAACTTGGGTCTTCACTGTGAGACATTTCGCAATAGGGTTGCCCCCCGCGATGAAAACTCCCAGTCATAATCAGAAAACAAAGTTGTTATCATTACGCGTGGAGTGTATGACACGACCAACGATGAGTTGCAGACGACACCATTGGCCGAAGGCTGCGTGACGTCATTATTTCTTGGACATTACTTCAGGCCATAATCATAACTCCGGTGTTTGACATTATTTGTTATTTTGCGAGTAATTATTACGCTACGTTGTAACTGGAGTGCCGAGCCGTTCCGAGGGGGGTGAGGGAAGGGCAGCCTTCCAGTGTGCTATCGTCAGAGGGAGCGCCCGATTGCGGGGGTTCCGGAAGCTCATAGCGTATAGCGTATCAAGCTTATAGCGTATCTTAAAGGAGTACAGAGGGCCATAAAAAAAAAAAAAATTCAGATTAAGACATCTGATGAAAGTGTGTGTGTCATTATACCGAATAGCGCGAAAGGTTTTGATATGTGCAATTTGTTTCCCAGAAAAAAACTCACATAAACATACCTCCGCGCCTTCACCCTTAACTCGCCACTCCAGCTATAACGAGGATGAGGAGGTATGATGGCACGTCACCGATGACGGCATAAGGAGACTCGTTCTGGTTTGCCGATCAGTGGGGGTCAGCGCATTGTTCCTTTGCCGCCGTAAACCTGTTTTGCCAGTTTTCCCGGAGAATTGGGGATACAAGGAGCGCCCGAAGCATTACCGAGCAAGGAGAAAGGCTTTATCAGAACCCCGAACAGCCGAGTAGCAGACGACAGCGGAGTAGCAGACAACATTTTTCTAGGCCAATCAGCGAGCGTTCTCCTTATACCGTCAGCGCGAGGTTCCAGGCAGATCACAGGCTGGTACTCCTCTTCACCACCGTTGCGCACGGTCGCTTTTTGCGGCATATTTTAAATTCAGTTTCTGCGATAATTATGACTCTGTGGTGTAAATTACTTCGCATGGTGCATCTTACTGGCAAACTTAACAGTTTTATAAGAAGAAAACTGGGTGTTAAAAATGACTTCTGTGCTACTTTAAAAGGACGATGTTAAAGGGACTGTCGCATCCGTCTCCGTCGACTCCGAAACTATAGCGGTGTTTTACTCCTCGTTCATCACAAATAATCTACTTTCACTTCGCAGGGATTCGGAAAAAATTAGGTGAGCATCATACCGAACACGAACCGCACCCTCGATACCGAATACAGCATTCCCATTCATTTTACGCGAATACGTAATTCGTAAATGATGGCAATAGCAAACCGAAACCAAAATGCGAAGAACAGAAACTAGAGACCCATACTACAGCGTTTCGTCCGTAGGAGGAATAGCAAGCCGTCCTTTCTGGCTTACTTTTCCCGTCAAAATAAACAGATCCCCCCCACCCACCCCCACCCGGAAGACGATACCGTGACGTCACCCAGCGTGTTGTCGCCTGCGTCGAAACCCGCATTCGCCTCGCGTTTTGAAGGGAACAGAAAGGGACGTCCCAGGCAGCTGCCATTTCCGTTGCGTAGTGAATATCTTGCCGCAACCGCTCATGCAACGTGTTGAACCAACCATTATGGCATAGGCGCCGACTGCGGGGGGGGGGGGGGGGGGCGCGGGGGCCCTTGCCCCCCCGGAACATGAACTAGGGGGGGCGCCGCCTCCCCCGGGAAGTCCCGCTAAGAGACTGACACCAACCTTTGGGGCTCGGCGCGCCAGGGTCAAAAGAGCGAAGAGGCACCAACCCCAAAAATGCATCTTGCAATTTGTAAAATATGTATCCGCCCACCATACTCATTATCACAGTAGAAGGTGAGGCGAAGAAACACAGAGGATGACACAACACATAGACTGAATTTCGCCCAAAGCAATCAGGTCAATGAAACGAAGCAGTCAAAAAGGTACCAGCAGCTGCGAGGTGTAACGGTAGGATCTTCGGAACGCATATCCGTTGGGAGCGGGTTCAACTCCCGCTGTTCCATTTCGTTGACCATATTCATTATATTGCGCGCATTTCGGGTTAGACACCGAGGACTCAGTGCATTTTGTTCCTTTTGCACCCAGTTTTCGAAGGCGTAATGCCTTCAGTTGTGCACATGTTCACCGTTTACGTTCTCTCTGTATTTCTTTTTGTTTTTTGTTTTTTTCTGTTCTTCCTTCCTCTTATTTCTATACCAGTTCTGCATACATCATAGGATCCCGCCGGAGTGTGTGATTCTTCAACTTTAGTTTTGTGTTCATCATAATTCTTTTCCTTTTCTTTCCTTCTTTTTGTTTTCTTTTGCTTTCTTCTTTTCTTTGCCTTTTACTTCCCCCTTTCACTTTTTTGTTGCAATAACAAGCCGACATCCCCATCTGGCTTTCTTTTCCTTTCTTTTTTTTCTTAATAAACATATCCCCCCCCCGCCAGAGTACTTACTTCGCGGTGCACCCTTGCCCCCCCTGGGAAAATGAAAACTCTCCGCCTCTGCTGGTGTCGATTGCAATGGCATTGAAGCGAATACGATTTGGAAAAGGGTTGTATCCTTCTAAAACAGGAGCAGGTGAAATGAAACAGTGCCAGACAGTGTTGCGAAATTTGGGGAAAAGTCGCTAAATTTAGTGGATTTAGGGTGACTTTCTGACTACCTGAAAATTTTGTATTTGGGATTAGCGGATTTTTTGGTGACTTTCTGACATGTTCAGCTACTTTTTAGCGAAACAAATATTTCTTCACGAAGTCAGGAAGAATCGTGATTTTCCTGTCACATTTCAGTGGCCGACAAGCTCTAGCGAAGCGAAGAATAATATATGAAATCGCCCCACTTTTCGCTGGCCCTAACTCCTCAGAGCCAATCACCTCTAACGGGGATCTCTCAGCGTGTTCACTGCAGTGGTGCAGTTTCGTTGTTGTTCTTCGCAGCGCTAGTTTCTTTGAGCTGTTTCCAGTTTGCTTCATTTCTGACGCTCCACGTTGCCTAGACGAAAGCGCTTTCCAAAATATCTCTTAAGTAACATCAGAAATACCGCAAGAGCTGGGTGATGCTGCCAGTATTCAAGGGGTAGCTTCGTCCAGTCAATGACTGACACAAGGGTGCTGTGCACCTATATTGCAAGCGTGAGATTTATGCGACGTTGTCAGACAAGCAGGTTGCAAAAACACGAGGAGGCATCGGAACTTTTTATCAATAAACAAAACCATGTTCAATGCCTCCGGTGACAAAACGAGAAAAAGTATTGGAGAAGATGTTCAAGATGCCGAATTTCGATCATTTACTTTCTCGCATTCTTATCCCATTTTTTCATGTTCTCTCTTGGCCATCCACTGCGCTCATTCGCTGAATAATCTTGGTAGGGCTGTCACCATATTGTTTGATAACATGCAACTAAGAAAAAGGGCACAATAGCGGCAGCGACTTTTTTAGCGACTTTCAGTTTCACTTTGAGCTACTTTTAGCGACTTTTCGGGGCGCCACTAGCGACTTCCTGTGAATGAGATTTGGCAGCACTGGTGCCAAGATAAGACGCCGAATGACGCCCAGGAGAGTGTTGCTTTCAGAGCCCTCTCGCTTCAAAGAGGCGAAGTGTTCGCTTCGGTAATAAATGGGAATAAAATCTGCGCAGTTGTAGAACGAGTTATTTCGTACACATGTTCCTGACATCCCACAAGGTACGGATATACCACAACCTTTGTGGTGATTTTGTGGCGAAGTCCCGCTGTTTTGTGAGTTGTGTTTGGAACAGGAATGTGTCACAGTAGATTGTGAAGTGGTTTGAAACATTACTGTATCCGTCTTATACACACATTTCCGGATGAGATAGTCCCTTTGACTTAAACAACGAGCAGGTCAACGTCAGGTCAAACAAAGATAGAGAAAGAAACACCATCCCGTGAGTTGTGTAAATGTTTGAATCCCTTTGACGTCCACGATGAAACGAGCTGATAACGATGGTACACGGAGCGCGCGTAATATACGTTCTGCTTTGTTCTGAGGTGACGACGTTTGACGTTAACTCTCCCTTTTCTGCTTGCTTCTGCGAATAACTTTGGTTTCTGCGGTTGTTTCTCAGAGCGGGGTAACTTACATTGTTGAGTGTCAAATGAAATTTGTCACCGTTCATTTCACAGTTAATTTTCAGCATTTCACTTTTTTTGCAGTTTGTTAGTTTTTGTTTGAAAGGCAGAACGTGTATATGGCAGAACAACTTCCAGACCTCTGTGAATAGCTAAACATACAGAGCACATATGTGAATTCTATGCCTTTGTTTTCCTTATTTTTGCTATTGTGCAATGGTTTAGACCGCAGCTCTGGGGAGGGTGAGGGCGCTTCACAGTCATATCATGTCCAATGTTGAAGTTGGCCTCAGGACCACTGTGCTCGAGAGTACGGTTTGCCGAATCGGTGCCGCAACCTATTTGCAACTTTCTGCAGACTTCACCCCTTCAGATATGACGGGGGGCTCAGACTGATAATCAGATGACTGGTAATAGACCACTTGCACTTCTACGTCATCGATTCGTTTCGCCGCCGCGCAAAGCATGCTGGTGGGCACCTATCAACGTTATCAGCCTTTTCGGCCTATCAGCAGACGCGTTTCTCCCGCTTTTGCCAACCAGAGCAAAATATAACCTCGAACCGGTCTTCTCGGGACGCCACTTGTTTGTAAACAGAAAGTGATCTATAAATATAAGAGGACGTTTTTTCTTTCTTTTTACTGTAATCATACAATGCCCTTGACTTTGTTTGTTGTCCTCGTGTACTTCCGCGAATGCTCAAAATCACTCCCATCGTGTCAACCCAAGCAGCAAAATGTACTGAAAGTCGGGTGCAATAGGGGTGGACGGGTACGTGGAAGGCCTTGAACAAGCTCCTGAAACTAAAGAACATCGATAAGACACATACCGTCCACCCCTATTGCACTCGACTTTCAGTACATTGTGCTGCTTGGGGGTGGACGGGTAGGTGGAAGGCCTTGAACAAGCTCCTGAAACTAAAGAACATTGATAAGACACATACCGCCCACCCCTATTGCACTCGACTTTCAGTACATTGTGCTGCTTGGGAACAGCCCAACATGCGACCCGGCCTGACTTGATCCTGCACAAACATTTCCGGTCACGTGACGCTTTGGATATCTCTTAAGAGCACGCCCTCTTCCGCAAACATCCGCACATTCACCCTGCGTGAACCACATTGCAGTCCCACCGACGATGGCCTCCGCTGTAACTCTAGCGTTTGCTTTGGTAGCGATTACCCAGCTTGGCAATGTTCAAGGTGCAGTAGGCGTTGCCCAAGTTCCAGTTGAAAACGGTGAGTAGACCTGGGGTTGTCGGTACCACAGTGAATTTTGCGCACTACGAAGGAAGCTGTAGTCGTAGTTGACAGTATGATGTTTCTTATTTGTGTTTCTTGAAGCGAATCTACAGTTATGCCTTCCGGGGCTCTCAATCAAGGCTGCTTCGGAAGGAATAATTTTCTATTTGTCTATCCTCAGCACTTGATCACAGAGTTCGCACTGTTGCTTCAATGTTGAAACGTGAAGCATGACGACACGAACAGGATGAAGCTGACAATAGGATTACCGAAAAGCTTTATTGGCTCTCAGCATGGCTGCTTTTAAAAATTACTATCCGATAGGCTGCTCAAGTTTTTTTTTTTTTTTTTGACACACTACCCCCAATACTGAACAGGCGCTCTACAGATGCGAACAAATGCTTTAGAGAAACGACAGAATTTAGTGTCGTTTTTCTCCTCATCGTCGCTTTAACCTCATAAATAGTTATTCTATTTTACGCTCACTCTCTCGCTACGGCTTTCTGCACGCGTCTTCTATCCTGCCTAATCCAGCTGCGAGATGCTCCGAAATTCGAGTGCTCCACGCTCCCCCGTCACAAGAGGGACCGTGGATGTCTCGAATACCTCAGACGCAGGTAAATCAGGGGTGTAACTCAAATCGAGCCGCGGGCTGCATTGACCTTAGACTGAAGGAGGGACGCGCAGAAAAGAAATGAGTGTTATTAGACAATACCCCACACCTGTATAAAATAAAATTACACGAAACGTCGAAGGAGCGGTGTAGTTATTGTGGAGCCGGACAGTATGCAAAATTACTGAAAAGCTCTACCGAACACAGCCAGAGCAATAAATAAGCCGCCTGTCCAAATCGTGTGCCGAAAACATGAAAGCTAATTCAAGATGAATACGTACACATAGCTAACAGTTATAAACGAACGATTATGATAATGTTGAGAAGCATTGAAATCGTCCCCTATTTTCGCACCGCATTGCTGCTTTTGCTTACGGTTTCAACTCGAAAAAAAGAAATCGAAAAACCAGAGAAACAACGAGAATTAAAAATAAATAAATAGAACGACTTTTGTATCCGTAACTGCTCCATCTCTATTCATTTTTTCTCTACCTCTCTCTACTCCTTTGTAATTTCTGGTGATGATATCCGGAGAGGCTGGTGCTTCTACATGTGTGTAACCTATAAGAATTAAGATTAGCTCATTCTCAAATTACAGTGTTAGCTTACCAAAGTGCACGAGACCAGGTTGCAGTGAACGCAATCTGTTAGGGTTGATGGGCAACAAGAAGCGCTCACATGTTTAGATAGAATGACGTAGATGCAGGCTAGGTGGTTGATAAACTCCATGACAGGTAAGCGATGGGCAAGACACGTAAACAACAAAACAAGGCTCAAACGTGTATGTGCAACCTGACAGGGGCAGCACTACGCCGAGCAAGGGTAAATAAAACACCTGAAAATCGGGTTTCATTGCTAATGTTTAATTATTATTTTGAGAAGGCACCTGTCTTCAGGTCAAGGGCCCACGGGCCACAGAATCCCTGAGTTGTCGCCTAATAAAACTATAACGTCTTTCAGTTAGACAACGAAAATGTTTGCTCGAACTGTTTGGAGCAGAATTCACTTAACGGGAGACTCCGGGGCAATTCGAAATTCTTGTAGTGGCTGTGTAAATAAGTTCGGCACATTCTTCAGAAAGAAGTTGGTTCGGAGGTCGGGGACTCGTTAGTTGCCAAAAGAGTGGGAAGCTTGCATCGAAACCGAAGGGCTCCCGCTCAGGTCTCCTAGACGCTGCATGACGTCACAGGCAGTCAGGTGCGCGCCGTCGACTGTTTACTGAAGCTTCAGCACGTCATAGTTTCGAGCAAGCGCTTCGTAACGTCTTCGTGCGACATGGATGACAAGCATGGTTGTTAAAGTTACTTTTCAAAAGTAACTAAGTTACAGTTACAGATACTCAGCTTCGGAAGTAATTAAGTTACAGTTACGGACAGGAAAAAATACTGAGATACAGTTACAGATACCTTGGAAAAGTATCCGAGTGCGGTTGGAGGTACTTTTTCCAATTCTGTACGCAGACCATATCTTTCGCCTTTGGGTCATAATAGGTGTCACTCTAGAGCCACAGAGACATCCCTTCTTGGGTAATCGTACGTAATTGCAGGCAAAGCATTGAAAGGAACGCCTAAACTGGGGTAACCTAGACAGGGACAGGTGAGACGCTTAGAAACTTCGTCTTCGGCTCACAGCGGAGACATTTCAGCTCAAGATCCCCATTCGCCTTTGTTCCAATCAACTTAAAGTGCTTTCGATATTGTGGCCACGGTACCTCTAACAACTTTGCTCGGGCTGCTCGTAGTTACAGCCTCACAGACGGCGTCCGCGCCTGAGGTGGCGTCAACGCTTTCAAACTCGACCATTCTCTTCACTACCGCCAAGGCCGCCAAGAGTGTGGCGAGCAGTGTTGCCAAATCTCATTCGCAGGAAGTCACTAGTGGCGCCCCGAAAAGTCGCTAAAAGTCGCTAAAATTGAAACTGAAAGTAGCTAAAAAAGTCGCTGACGCTATTGTGCTCTTTTGTTCGTTGCATGTTATGAAACAATATGGTGACAGCCCTACAGAGATGGTTCAGCGAATGAGCGCAGTGGATGGCCAAGAGAGAACATGAAAAAATGGGCATGAGTGGAATGCATGGGCATGAGGGCAAGTGGGGAAGAATGAGAGAAAGTAAATGAAATTCGGCATCTTGAACATCAACTGCAGAACTTTTTCTCGTTTTCTCACCGGAGGCACTGAACATGGTTTGTTTATTTCTTATAAAAAAGTTCCGATGCCTTTTTTTTGCGACCTGCTTGTCTGACAACCTCGATAAATCTCACGCGTGCAATATAGGTGCACAGCACCCTTGTGTCAGTCTTTGACTGGACGAACCTATCCCTTCAATACTGGCAGCATCACCCAGCTCTTGCGGTATTTCTGATGTTACTTAAGAGGTATTTTGGAAAGCGCTTGCGTCTAGGCCACGTGGCGCGTCAGAAATGGGGCAAACTGGAAACAGCTCAAAGAAACTAGCGCTGCGAAGAACAACAACGAAACTGCACCACTGCACGCTTCAGGGAGCACGCTGAGAGATCACCGTTACAGGTGATTGGCCCTGAGGAGTTAGGGCCAGTGAAAAATGGAGCGATTTCATACTATTCTTCGCTAGAGCTTGTTGGCCACTGAAATGTGACAGGAAAATCACGATTCTTCCTGACTTCATGAACGAATATTTGTGTCGCTAAAAAGTCGCTGAACATGTCAGAAAGTCACCAAAAAATCCGCTAATCCCAAATACAAAATTTTGTCGCTAAACAGACCCCGAAATCCGCCAAATTTAGCGACTTTCCCCAAATTTGGCAACACTGGTGGCGAGGAACAAGGAATGTCTCGTGCGAGTGCGAGAGCGTGAGCAAATGCAGCAAGGGCGAGGAGGAGTGGAGCTCGTGCCTGGTGTCTGCTGGGGAGCCTCGACGGGTTGCTGTAGCTTCTCTCGCGCATGGAGGATCCCTATATTGTCGGCGCGCCCTTCGCGCTACCTGCTGCTCGACGACAGTGTTTCGTCGTTTTTACTTAGAAAATACTCAAAGACAAATACAAGTTACTGAAAAAAGTAATTAAGTTACAGTTAGAAGTACATGTTTGAAGATGTTTCTAATATTTCCTCAAGATACACAAACTATGTAAGTACACGTACTCAGATACTTTTACTAAGTTACTTAACAACCCTGATGACAAGTCATCTGCTTCTTCGATTTGGTTGTAAAGTACCAAAGTGGAGCAGGACCTATCCAGAAAGGCGCTCGCGAAGAATACCGGTGAGGTGATGCCCAGTGTTCCTGGACCGCTCTTCCATGGAGGAGCGCCAAATCACTCAAAGGAAAATATTCGTTTTGTAACTGTCTGTGCCACTTGGGGCTGAGAAATTGTGGCCACGAAAACATCATACGGTATGGATTGATGTCGCACTGTTATTTCAATACGTTTTTGGTGCGGAGTCTCCCTTTAAATGCAGCTTCTGCGGAGCATACAGGGAGCTACCCTAGCTGCGCTTAGAAAAAAAGGGTAAGAGCGTTTGGACTGTCCCACTCGTGTTACAGGGCGAAGCGTGTGGCTTCGTTAGCCACACGCTTTGAACGCGGGGAATGCTGTCGCTGGTGTTGCCTTCAGCTGCAAGCAGGGCCGATGCTAGGGGTGTGCGGGGCCTCAGGCAAAGGCACATCGCGGGGTCTGTTTCACACGATTAAGTGCATACTTGATGTTTAAAAAAAATGTAATCCCTGGTTGAGGGCTTCGTGTGCGGGGCCTAAGGCGGTCGCCTTACTCGCCCCCCCCCCCCTTATCGCCGGCCCTGACTGCAGTTATCAATGCGGCGTTTCTGGCGATTATGCCAGCTGCATGCTAGGTGATGTTGCCAGGATGCGACGTCGTTGCGCCGTTGACACCCACCTGCAAACGATCGTGCGCGACTGAATTGATAATCAGTATCGTATAATTAGTGTATAGAAATTATGAATGAACGAGTGCGTTTCTCTTCTGAGTGAATTGTTGCACAGCACAATACATTGTTGGGCGAGTTGGTGTATCTCGTGGAACTGAATTTAGCGCGAGCTCGAACAGTCACACGAAGGGACGAAGGCGGGAAAGCGCTCTCCGTCTCTCCGTATGTGCGTTCGTGTTTGCGCTACATTTAGTCCCGGGGATTGTTGTAGTGGTTATGTTTACATGACGGTATTACGTGAAAAGTATGTCGGCCCGCATTCAAATACTTTCTCGCAACACAAGGTTCTGCTGAGAGTCGGAAAACCATATGAAACGCAACGCGAAATGTGGCACGACAATCACGACAGGAGAAGTCGCGTTTCAATTACTGTTTCGATAGCCAGGAAGGGAGTTGCCTCAGGACAGAAGCCGCCGATATTTCGAACAGAGACTGTTCTTCTTCTAGGCACCGTCCTCATCATTGGCATGGTATGTAAAGGGTTAGGTGTGACGTGTTTAAAGGTTCATGCGAATTGTGTGTCAACAGCCCTGAGGGAAGAAAGGGAACGTACGGGCTTCTACGGCCGGAGTGAATGGCTGCTTTGTTAGAGCGTAGAAGCCCGTACGGACCCTTTCTTCCTTCCGGGCTGTTGACCCACAATTCGCATGAACCTTTAAACACGTCACACCCAACCCTTTAAATACCATGCCAATGATGAGGACGGTGCCCAGAAGAAGAACAGTCTTTGTTCGAAATATCGGCGGCTTCTGTCCTGAGGCAACTCCCTTCCTATATCTCTACCGGTTCGCTGGATTTCTACCATCTACTGTTTCGATAGCCAGTACGTCAGATGACAAGTTATCATTCTAAAAAAAAAAAAAAAAAAAATCAGCTCTCGTGTTTCGTGGTCAATTTTGAATTGAATAATCCTGTCATGCACTTACGCTTATCCTTATTCCACCTCATCTCATCGTCATTCATGTTATCCTCATTCATTTCAATTCCATTACACGGCGTTACTGCACACAAGAAAGTCGTCAGATGAGTGCCAAAAGGGAAACTAGCTTTCTGGAGATATCAGCTATCACGCAGCTTGCATAATAACCCTAGACGCCGCGTTGATAACCACAGGAAGGCAACGCCATTCCCCAGCGTTCCTAGCGACCGGCTGACGAAGGACGCCTCTGTAACACAAGGGGGTGGCTCTCCCCCTCCCCACAGGGCGGATCTGCAGCCGTAAGACACGTATGACATCTCGTGTATGCTTTTAACCGGGCTTATTTACTGGTCCAGGGCAATGCATCTACCAGGGACATAGGCTGAACGATGGAGAGAAAGTCAAACTGGACCCCGACGTCTGCCAAGCTTCTATCTGCAGCGCAAAAGAGAAATTGGTGTCTTTCTATTCGTGCGGTGTGATACACGTTCCACAAGGTTGTGTCCTTGTGAGCGGCACTGGGCCTTATCCTGATTGTTGTCCAACACTTCGATGTTAATGTACAGAAGTGCAATAAACATTACGACAAATTGAAGATGTACTGTTGCACACACACAAAAAAAGAAAAACAATCATTGTGGCACATACGCCAGCGGCATGGCTGACTGGATGAAAGCGTCAGCTCCCTTGGCGGTATCTCCAAGGTCGTGTGGAATACTGAGATGTGCTGAATTCCAATCCTACCACCGACTGTGCGTGTCTGATGTTTTCCCCGGGTGTTCCGGCAGACTTTTCAGACGAATGTTGGCACTGTTCCCTCTAAAGTCTACCCATGAAGCGCACTAACCCTCCTGTCTCCTACTCCTTCCTGTATTGTTCTCCCTCCATCTCTACACATCTGTACACCGCTCATATCCACCCAGAATTTCCTCGCGGCGCAAAAAAGACAATATTGGTCTCGCTCTGTCGGGCTGCTTAGAGATTATGAACGTGCGCGTTCTGTTGCTATAACCTAATGCCTGAGGCTTCCGTTATTTCCTGACGCGCGATAGATACATCACTTTCCTGTGATGTGTTGTGATTCGCCAGAAACGCTCTTTGGAAGGTAAGCCGCAACGTTTATTTAGAACCGATGTGATAGCGCAACTAAAGGCTGACTCGCATTACTGCGTTTAGGACAGCGTACAGCTCTAATCTGTACCTATGTCACAAGAAAATTTATTAAGATCACCTTCGTTCCATCCGGAAGGATGTTCCGTCACAATGATTCGCTGTCAGCGGACGTAACGTGTAAGCGCAACCGTAAACGCAGCAGTGTGAACCAACCTTAAGGGAGGATATAAGGACAGGCACAAGAGACAAGAACAAGCGCTAACTTCCAACTGACTTTACGGGGAGCAAACAACGCATGCATGTATTCAACCAGATCAGGGGAAAGAGGCTCTTTCCCCCGAGTTGGTTGAATTCCTTAATTTCTGGTCGTTTGAGGCGTAAGTGTCTGTGTCGTCCCTAATGGACTCTTTTCACACTCTCGTTATATCCTAGCGACTCTCCAGCAGAACACAATCGGTGCACGCCAGAGCACAGCACAGCCGGCGCCATATTGGAGCCATCTATTGAGTATGTAGGGAACCTTCTTCGGCGCGTCAAGGCATAGCCTCCTATATACTACCTGCCTCCCCAATGATCCCAAAACGCACAGGCGCCGGTCGTCCACAATAATAGCGCTAGTTTCCCAGGTTGGTGATAGCTACCTCGATGCAGGGTGGTCGGACTCGCTTAAAAAAACCTTGACCACAAGGGAGCTGCCATCCGTTGGTCATGGAAGCAGTTGCCTTCCGTTGGCTGCTTCGTTCCGCTAAACTTGACGTGCTCGTTTTCCTAAATTCATCACTTGCTATCTAAATTCGACGTACTATGTGGGTATCTCGTATGTATTTGCTAAACAAATAAACAGTGAATATCTTCCCACTACATCACTTGCTTGTGTGCTGTCGTTCGTTCATCACTTTATTATCACGAATCTCGACAGACCAGAACATGGAATGGCGGGTGGTTTCGTTTTTGTCATTTCCGGTTCCCATTGGTTCCCAGAGCAGCATGAAGATGACGGTTTACTGTGTGTATTCATCTTTGGATTATTGTCTTGGGGAAATACATGCGTACATCTGTTACGATGGGTTAGGGCTTATTGATTTGGCTCGCAAAGCATACAAACGCCACTTCAAGAGGTCATAGGCGGTAAACATCTTCATCTGTGTTGGTGTACGCAAAGGGTTGGCGGTGTCGCAGGTAATCTCATAATATGATTCACGTTTGATATGTCAACGTTTACCATGTGATTCCGGTACCACAACTCAATTCTCCACGTGTCCCAAAGGTTCGTATAGGTACTCAACGCAATTACACGGCCTGCCTCGCTTCCTACGCTGGACGTCGTTCCCTCCACCGGCTCGTTTCCCCCGTTTGTTATCCCACGTGACTGCGCAGGGTTGGCAACAAACGGAGCATCCCCGCTGTATATCGGGGGCAGAGATTCGTCCACTAACACTGTCCATGACCAACAGATGGTTGCGCCCGGGCGATCGCGCTCGAGATAGAATTCCATTGACGGCGCGCCAAGTACGTTCTCTATCGTCTTCCTATATTAACTCTATGCCTCGGTACGATATCAGCAGTATTGGTCATAACGCCGTCTTCCTGCGCACAGATTGCAGACTACAGCCGGTGGCGTCAGACAGGCGGAAAAATGACATGACACCCAAAAGAGACGGTACCAACGCTAAGTGGCAGGGCGTCTTTCGGTAACCACTTGCTTATCGAGCAATGACACAGCCTGCACAGCATGCGCCTATCCAGGACGCTTATCTCCGCAAAGAACTGTAGAGCAACGTATGCCCCGAGGACACGGCAGCGTACACTTACGGGGTAAGCAAAGGTTGTCAGTGCTCTGACTGTCCGTGTTTCCGACCTAGGAAACTGGCGCCCCCCGTACGGTTGCGTGAACGGCCGCATTTGCCTCATTGGGCAGGCATGTAGTATATAGCATGCCTGCCAACATGGGAACATGCGGATTAGGAAGAATTCAAAAGCCGGGGGGTGGGGGGGTACGTTTGTTTGCAACTGAACTTGCTATAGGAGAAAGGCTAGGCTGTCCATCCTGAATGTTTGTTGTCCACGTCGCTGCTCTTCCTTCCCAGCATTCTCGCTCGTGGTGCGCGCTGACTGGCCCACTCTCGCGACTTTCCCAGTGCTCACGGCGAAGGTAGAAGCAGTCTCGCGTCGCGTTCTCCAGAGCCTTCGCGGCTATTCCCTCTCTCACGGATTGCTGTGTGGACGTGACAAGTTGTCCGGCATTCCCGTCGTTCGCGGCGTTCAGTGCCGTAGCGTAGCCTACTTCAAGACGGTGTCTTCTCCGCGTTTACACGTACCAACTCGATAACTCCATCCACAAACAACCTTACGGCAATGAGAGTGTATGAGTTCAATCCAACTACTGTTGTCTTTATTTATTTTTTTCAACTACCATTGTTCAAACCTAAGTCATTTTATTTCGCCGGAAGATCCCCAGTATCTCCGAGAAATGCCTATTAAAATGTTTATGTGGTGGTAAATGGCGTTTTATTTAAACAACATTTAAAAAAAAGAAAAACATATATACCTCCGCAACTGCCAGCCTACATTAAGGATATCAATCACTTTCTTCAAGTACTAAGTAAATGTCAACCTCCTCCTTCCAGTCTGCCAGCCACGCTAGACGTTTCATCTCTGTATAATAACATCCCCCACGTAGATGGCATTGCTACAGCTGAAAGGGCGTTTTCCAAATATTCTGATAGCCCCTACGATCCACGTGTCCTATCCACATTTCTCAACCTTATTCTCAAAGATAACAACTTCGAATTCGACGGTAAGCACTACTTGCAAGTCAATGGCACGGCTATGGGTACAAAAATGGCACCAAACTACGCAAATATTTTTATGAGAGCTCTAGAAAAGGAATTTCTGTCCAAGCACGTAAAGAAGCCCACGCTTTACAAGCGGTTCCTCGACGACATCTTCATGGTGCGGCCACACTCAGAAGATGACCTAATCACATTTATCAGCGACATTAACCAAGCACATCCGGCCATCAAGTTCACCGTATTCGTATTCCGTATCGTATCGTTCAGTTATTCGTATTCCACTTTCACTGCCAACTTCTTAGATGTCCAAGTAAAGTTAACCAACGGGGTATTGTCCACAAACCTGTTCCGTAAACATATGTACTCCCAACAGTACCTAGCATTTAATAGTTGTCACCCGCGTCATACTAAACTTGCCATCCGTTACAGCTAGGCACTTCGGTACAGGCGTATCTGCTCCAGTGACGACAAAATCTGAGCAGAAATCTAGCTGAACTTAAACTAACATTCATCAATCGCCAATTTCCAGCTAATTTGGTTGATGACGCACTAAACAGAGCCAGCAAAGCAGATCGCAAAGCCCTGTTCCAAAACCACACACGCATGTTGGACAATAGTTCCGTAAACCTCATTCGAACATTTAGCAGCAATATTCCAAGCGTTAACAGTATATTAAATCGTCACCACAGCATCCTTCTCCAATCAGAGCGCTTGGGACAAATTTTCCCTCAGCCACCGCGGGTAACGTACAGGCGCGCGCGCAACCTGCACGATAATCTAGTTAGCTCTAAGGTTAGCCAGCCAGCACATCCAGGAATCGGCTGCCGCCCGTGCGATTGTCGCAGGTGTCAAATATGCAAATTAATGCAAAGCGCACAAGTACTTAAAAGCACTAACAATAATTTTTCCGTCAAAATTAATGGTGACTTTGACTGTAATTCATCTAACGTCATTTATGTCATCCAGTGCGACATGTGCCCAGCACAATACTTGCAGACCAAAACATCATTTCGGATCAGGTTCAACAACCACCGGTTTGACATTACAACAAAGCCAAACCTCCCGGTCGCTCGCCATTTCAAACAACCAGGTCATTCCCTAAATAATGTGCCCCTTTTCATTCTCCAGTCAAATTTTAGCTCAGACCGGTGCAGAGAACAACGCGAATCCTATCTCAATCACAAATTCCAATCAACCATTAACGAAGATCTCGGAGCACTGTCAACGGTAAGAAATCTGGTCGCCTAGTTGAGCTTCTTTCTTTCCGTTCCTTTCCTTTTTTTTCTCTCTCTCTCTTTTTTCAGCAAAGTCCGAAGCAGCACTCACCCTGCCCAGGAATTTTCCCTCAAAACTGAAAGCGACCAAGGAGAATGTGGATCACTCTGGTCTACACTTCGCAAAATAAGCTTCGAGGATAAACTTCTCGAAATAAATCACGAAAAAATCCACGGTGTAAAGATAAAGCCGTAAAAATCAACTTTTGCGATACAAACGGTTCAGATTCAAACTTTCAAAATAAATCGTCTCTGATTGGTCGACAGGCACGACAGCCTCAGAGCAGCGAAGGCTTTTGGCTCCCGCGTCTCAAAATAGTTCCCTGCATGGTGAGGCTCTCTGCCTTGGGCTGGGAACGAGAGTACCGAGTCTGGACGAATCGTTTACTGTATTCTCCGCCGGCTATCAGGATTCTGTTGACACTGCAGTTAATGCGTTGTTCTGCGGCTCGCCTGTCAAATTTGAGTATGTTGAACTCTGAATTCGTGTCGTGTCACCAAATGAGTACCCGGTGTTGGTTCCAGCTATGGTGGACACCTGCTATAATATGAACATTGTCGCGAACTTCGCCATTCTCCTGCAGTGCTGCCTTGGTTGTGAAATCGTAGAGTTGAAAAGTGACAATCGACTAAAAAGCCTGATTCCGATACCGTGTGGATGTGTTGTGTTTGTCCGTCTGTATGTGTCTGTGTGTGTTCCAGCCTCAGAACCGTAGAACCGTGAAATCGGAACCTGCCTGTGTACTTTCCTGTCTGTGGTTTTCCTTGTGAGCTTATGTTCTGATAAATGCAGGGGACAGGTACTGGACAGACTCTCGAAATGCATTTCTGCAAATAAGCTGCACATGAATGGGACGAAATTGTTTGTTTGTTTGCAAGAAAAAACTATTTTCTCTCGGATGAATAACTTGAGTCAGCAGAGGTACCTTAATGTTTTGTAACCAGCATACGGTAATCTCAAAGTGTAACGAAATAAGATTCTAATTTCAGGAACAACCACATTGATTCGCGCACCTTCCTAGACAAGGATTTGCCATACAAAAGCTGCAATAGATGTATCTAGACATAATACTTCAAGCACTTTGTTTTCACTGGTCTTTGAATACCCTGGAACCTAAGAATGTCATTTTCAAGGTCTTAAAAACCATGAAATTTTCTCACAGAAATTTTTGCATCTTTTTTATTCGCGTGTATATACAGTGCAAATTCTGGTTATCAGATGTGGGAACTGAAGAAAACCAAGCGCAATAAGTAACTGAAATCAGAAGTGTTAGAAATGAATGGCATCCTCTGTTGTACTCGTTTGCCTTCCTTTCTCTCCTATGAACTTCACATTCAGAAATCCCCGGGTACGTTTATTAGCAGGTCACTCTTTATGCTAAGCACCCACGCCAAGAAGAGGTCTAAAATTAACGGTACCAGCTACGTCATTGTATGGTACCCTTGCACCTATTTTTACAGCTTAAAAATATTGTACTGAAATATGAAATATAGCTATAAAACTTGCATCCTGTGTGACATTACATTAAATGTGCTGCTTGCAGTTCTGCAGCGTTGTCTCTTCCTCACGTTCAAGTGAAAAGGCAAAAAGAACGCTCCGAGACTTACTCTCACACAACCATTATTTCGGGGCCATGTCCTCACACTAAATGTCACGAGCATACTTTTGAAAACTAATAGCGGCACATAGGGAAACCGATGTTGCATTTGCACTGACCTTCTATTTCCAATAATTAAACGAGACCTGATTAGTACATCCACTTCGGATGTAGAACATGTTGTCATCCCTTATAACTGCAAAAATATGATTTCTCCAAGAATAAAAAAATCAGTCCATGGACACGCAATATGCACCGCACCTACTAGAAATTAACCAGTGGTTGCTGAAAATATACTGGTAGTCGTGTTTTATGTGATGTATGGCCCACATTTTCTTTTTGACCAGCTATGCCAGTGTGAGAGCTCCTACGCCAGACTAGCAAATTTCTCCTCTTTGTCCTCCATGCGGTCACATACAGGGTGGTCCATCAACCATGATAGAAATTCATAGTAAAAAACGTAGGCCCCGGAGAGACATGCGGTTAAGGGATTTTTTCTGCTAATAACTTTTGCCACATATTGGTAACATTTGTATTTCATTTCAATAGACGGAAAGTTAATTTCTTGAATTGCACTCCGAAATTTCCCAAGGCAACCTAACGTTTTCTTTGTGAAAATGGGTTCCTCGCGGTCATTTTATAGGGCTAGGGTTCGTGGTTTTCGGCATTTTCCGAAAAATGCCGGAAAACACCCCCCGAATGATTTTTTTCAGATTCGGAATATTCCGAAAAAATACGAATTTCTCGTATCCTGACAGCTGCCATTCCTGGAGCCGCAAAGGGAAATCCCCTTGGAATCTCCCTTTGTCGACTATTTCTCGAGCGTGGCATTATCTTCAGGCTGTGCCCTTGTTTCGTTGTGCGTAAGCGCTTACAGGAGGATCACCTCAGCTCTGTTGATGAATCTCGTATGGATGATATAAAACGCGAGTTTTTCGAATATGCTGCATGCCCTGCCCCTCAGGTAGATATATCTCCTATTCTGTTTTGGACGACCCGTTCCAGCACATGGCCTTTGTTATCGCAGTGCGCCTTAAGCATACTGGCTATTCCTGTTTCTAACGCTAATGTTGAGCGCGCGTTCTCTAAACTGCGTGTTATTAATCGCAAGGAGCGAGCCGCTATGACAGATGCGAGCATGATGATGTACGCTTGCATCTATTACAACAAGAGGTAGTCTCATTGTTTGCTGGTTTGGCACAGGCAATAAAAGACATTGTTAACGAAACCATGAATCAATTCACTTCTTTTCAGTTCGTTGTTACCTTCGCCCGCAAAATAGGCTCTCCTTCATGCGAAATAAATAGATGCCCGTATTCGGGCATTTATTTTTTGGACGGAATATAGATGCCGAAAAAATCCGATTTATAGTCCCCAATATAAATGCCGATAAACACCCTCCGAAATGGGTTGAAAATAAATGCCGAAAACCACAAACCCTAAGTATAGCACATAATCCCACTTTTAATCCGACATAGGTCTGGCTGACCTCTCCTTGCGTGGACGCCACCTCCTGTTTATTAAACTTATATATACCCCCCCCCCACTTGTAATGCAACGGCAATTGTCGAAATAAATTAGCCGAAAATCCGTGAAAATGAACCCTTGGCTTCGCCTCTTTTTTGACGGCTCGTAGTTTGAGCGCAAAGCTGCGAAGAAAGGAGGTTACATTGACATGCCACACGAGGGGAGAAAGGGCTACAAGGTTTACCCACGGAACAAAGACGCGCGGTGAGTTCGGGAATCAGAGCTAACTTATCAAAACTGAGGTCACCCGACGGCTTGTAACCCTTTCCCCCCTCGTGCGGCGTGTCAATGTAACCTCCTTTCTTCGCTGCTTTGCGCTCAAACTATACGAGCCGTCAAAAAAGAGGAGGAGCGAAGGGATCATTTCCACGGATTTTCGGCGAATTTTTTTCGGCAATTGCCATTTCATTATGAGTGGGATTATGTGCTCTACTTTGTAAAATGACCACGGGGAACCCATTTCCGCAAAGAAAACGTTAGGTTGCCTTCGAAAATTTCGGAGTTCAATTCAAGAAATTAACTTTCTGTCAATAGAAATGAAATAAAAATGTTACCAATATGTGGCAAAAGTTATTGGCAGAAAAAATCGCTTGACAGCATGTCTCTCCGTGGCCTACATTTCTCACTGTGAATTTCTATCATGGTTGATGCACTACCCTGTGTATGTTGCACTACAAGGTAGCTGGTACTAACTACTACAAGCTGGTACTAACAGATCTAAACAGGTGAATTAACATGAACACAGTCACATAGCAGAGTGAATAACAACCACCTTTATTGACTGCTTGGTCGATGGCAACTGAAGGTGGCATATTTCTTTCCTCGGATTTTTTTTATTGGTTTGTTCCAGCTAAAAGCAGAAGTCATAATACACTGAGCAGCAGGGCATAATAAAACCCTCCGTAAGCATCGCTTTGCCTCTTTGGCTTTGGCAAGCATGGCTTTGCCTCCACAAGCATGACGTTGACATAATTGCTTTGTGCCGTGATAAAGGGTACACTCTAAGAAAAAAATGAGTAAAATGGGGACTAATTGCAGGTTTTCATTTACTCCCGAAAGGGACTATTTTTTGTGGCAATGCATTTAGTCCCCAAAAGGAGTAAAATTACTCCTTTTTTTCTTAGAGTGTACAATGACTGTGCTCGCAGTACCATTTAACACTGTTGGCACCTATAGGGCCATATTGCAGCCCCCTATTGCGTGTAGATATTCTGATGCCTGCAGAGCTGTAAGCTGTTCTTCCGGGTGAAAGAAAGCTTGAAGACTGCATAAGCTGTGGCTCACTGCCAAAGAGATACGGTTGGAGAAGAAATTACTGGATATAAAGCACAGTGAGGCATGCTCCACCCAGGCCACAATGAGGTACTATTACTTTGAGCCACCTTCTGTTAATGCAGCAAAAACACCTATTTCCACTGAAAGAAAGACTGTGGGCTTTTTTCTGTTGTGGTTGAAGGGCACACGAGATCATAATAAATTGTTTCCAAAAGCTGTTACGTCGCATTATGACATGATCTGAGTCAATATGGTCAGCTGATGCTAAGAGATCTACAGGAAACACATGCCAGCAGATTCTGAACATGCTATAGGAGAGGACATGCCCTTGAAATGATGAGATTTGTTCACTTTCCAGATGACTTCAGGTATGTGAAAACAATCATAAATGTTGACAAAGCTGTTATGAAGCAGCGATTGCAACTAATCTGTAGAACTGGGCAGAACAGTTGAATGCAAAATTTGTTCAAAGTGTTCTATAGCGTCATACAGATGGGATATGAATGAGCTGACGAAACATTTTTTCTTGCGTAAGGACAAATACACCTGTAGGTTCTCGAAATGGAAAAGCAGAGTGTCCATTTTTGCAGGAGACAGCCACAAAGGCATCTTTCCTTTTTTTTTTTTTTGCTTCCTAGATGGCCTCAGCTGACGAACAAGCTGCAGCACATTATGGTGACAAATTCCTTTGTTTTTTTTAAAGAAAAATAAACCTGTAGATTTTCAATATGTTATAGGAGAGGACTAGCTATACAAATAAGGGAAGATTTCTTTTAGACGACCTATATGTGAATATACTATCTGAAAAAAAGTAATTTTTTGCAAGTGCTTGATGTTCTCAAACACTTGGTTAAGCAATGAATATTGATCAGCTTGATTGATGATTTTTATGTGAAGCTAATCACAAGCAATCAGTTACAAGCACAAATAATCTGGGGCTCCTTCAAAAATGCTAATTTGCCGGAAATTTATCGTAAACTTTACCCAAAATGTGCTCCCTTTATGAGTTCTCACTACGTCACCAGATTTATTCTCGTTCTACATGCCCTTTGGGATGGCAGGCCCGTGCTTCCCCTCTAACACCAGGCAAGGAAAGCGCACAAATGATGTATATGTAGATGTCAGAAGGAAGCTAGTAAGGGACAAGACAACTTCATATTTCGGCACAGTTTAATGCGCCCCATTGTTCCAGAAAACCAAATGATGATTTACATTCGATATATGCATCGTCTAAAAAATGCACACAATCTTTTTCAGTGATATTTAAGAGAGTCAAGCTACATTTCTGGCTGGTTTTGGCTGGAATAGCCCAGATTGACAGTTACACATGCAGATGTATGTCAGCACTGAAAATATAAAGGAAAAAAGGCAATTTAAAGTGCCTCACTATGCCTCACTCAATTTACTACTTTTCATAGCTTATACCTTGACAGGTGTTTTTTATCCTAAAATGGTTTTATTGCCAGAATCCACGAGAACGACCGTCATCACATTAACAAGTTTCAACTGTATACCAAGTAATAACAAACACGTGCTTACTTTTTCTGCAATCAAGATGTAAATTACATCGTTGAGTTGCATGCTTCAGTGAAAAATCACTGCTTGTGATGTCACTGCTGAGTGAGTTCATCACGGCTAGTGACGCAACATGTGATTCCAGTGTCATTCACTCCACCCCATGTTATTTCATGAGCAGTTAGCATCAGAATCAATGAGCTTGCATGATGCACTTATGAAGGGTAATTTCATGTTTGCAGATAAACATACTGCAGTGCTAATTTAAAATGTAGTTTGTGGCTGTGGAGCACACTCATATTTAGTATGCCATGTGAACTAGGGAAGCATGTTCTGCTATAAACATTAGATGAGCGAAGACTCGAAAAAATGTAACCAGTGGCCCCATCAAGGGGCGAAACTCGGTGGAGGCGTGGGAGGACCAGGCAATTTCCATTGGCGTTTATCGACTGCGTGAGCGGTTCCCTCCGCCGTTACCTTTTCCGGAGGCACCCGCATCCTGGGCGCCCGAGAACGAGAACCACCCTAGGGATGACGGTGCCATCGGTATCGGTATCGACCATCGGCCACCACCCCATATAACTGGATCCGGAGACAATGCTGTCCGGCGTTATCCCACCCGCGCACGGAAAAGTCCGGAACGCTATGGCTACAGCTGAAGAGGGAGGGATGTAGTAGCCGCGAAGAAGAAGTGGTGCGTGAGTGCACGTAGTTCTGTTTTTGCTTTTGGTTCCGCCGAAGCGGCTGTTTCGGGTCATCTCTCTTTTGCTCCTATATTGCATTAAATCTTTTATCACTCTTCCTATTGGCAAGTCTTGGGTCATCTCAACGTGCATTTGACAACCTGCATTTTTATTACTGAGAGGCTCTCTTCGTAGCAAGAGGGAAAGGGTGCTGGCAATGTGGCACATGTTCATATGGTGTAGAACCAGAAAAAAAATTGACAGAATAGACATGACAAATAGACACAGAAAAAAATTGACAGCATATCATGATCTCAATCATGTCATTGTGTCCGTGTTTCTTTCTCCTGTTCCGCATTTGTCAATCTTTTTGTATAGTTGCTGGATTTTAGCCCAACAGCAGGGGTCAACAATTAGAGAACATCCAGACATGCAACGGATACATTTCCTCATTCTCCGCATTCCTCATTCAAATAACGTTGAAGAAGCAACCATGCGAAGAAACAATACAACAGTGAAGCTGGTTTCAGTACACTACAATATATCACATGGAACAATATAGAGTATGCCTCAGTGTTTCCCAAACCATGTGTCAGGACCCCCATTGAGGCCGCGATAGCCCAAACGGGGCCCAAGAGAAAGGAGATGAAGTGAGCGCAATATGCCACAAAACCAAGGAAACTATGTCGCTACGTCTGCATTAAATTGAAGTTGTTTTACAAAAATGCAAGTTCAGTTCAGCGCACAATCAGTCGGGAAACAAGCTGACTCGCAGCAATGCTTTCAATCAAGTGTGTCGCAGTATTCCTCACTATATCATGACGAGACCCTGGAGCTAGAACCCTGCACCATCCGCGGATGGAAGCGGATATCCGCGGACATCCGCAAGATACATGCGGATTTCGATGAAAATTTAGCGCTTTCTGCGGTGTGCGGATCGGATGCGGATGGCGCGAGGTCGGATGCGGATCGGATGCGGATATACCGCGTGCTGTGTCCACCAGCAATTTATTAGCTGTCAGCATTATCTGCTGAGTCTGAGAATTTGTCGTCCATCCTTCTTGGCAAAACATTAGTCATCTCATAACAGTGACGAAAGAAACTAGTGAGAAATGCAAAGCCGCAAGCACTGTTGCATGGCCATGTTCACAATGGGCAATGACGCGTTTCACTTTCCGTACCGCGGACTGACTAGACTGACTATGCTCAATGAGTGGTTTGCAGTGTTTATGATTGATGTAGGCCATGGTAACAACCGATGTACTTTGCAGATTGTGCAATGATATTGTGGCGACCTCCTACCGTCGACGACGACGATGTTTATCGCAACAGCGGGCACGCGCTACGCGCCCGAATAAACAGTTGATCTCTGGGCTTCCTCCTGTGTGGCTGTCTGCTAGCTAGTTCCCACAGTTGGTGCGATAAACATCGTCGTCGTCGACGGTAGGATGTCGCCACAATATCTTTTGTGAACAAGGCAAACCTCAATATATTCCCATGCAATTTTGATCCTACAATTAATTGAGTTGAGGGTTTCAGGTATTCAGGTGTGCACCTCTCTTCTGATATTTAGTGGAAATCACACATTAGTTACGCATCCTCTAAGCCTCTTAAAAAATTGTCTTCTTGAAGTGGACACGAAAACTACCTTTCGCAGACAGTACACTGCTGGCATACAAAACCCTTGTACAAATTGCCTTGGAAACGGTTTGGAAACGGTACAAATGACATCATACTGTTCATCATAAAAACAAATGACATCCTACTGTTCAACAGAGCCACCAATTTGGTACAGTTGAGCTCGCTCAAAGCTAGGGGGGACGAGTTCGCGTCTAAAACGCACAGTCTTGAGGGGATTACGGTGGTCTCTGAAGGAGCACGCGACTTTCGGTCCTGCTTTTCGTTCAAGAGTAGGCAGCGAACAAGTGCCCATTCGTGGAACCCAGCCCTTCCCTTCCGATCTGTTTCGGTATCAGTCTGTCTACCAACGTCATGATGACATTTATATTCTGTTGGGTTTCTTACATGCTATCCGGGACATGTATGTAGGTAGGTATGCCAAGAAATTTTTTATTATTAACCTTTTTCGTAGTTTGAATCCCTTGAAAAACCACTGCACAGCACCAGAACACAAAGGCTACATTGTGACCCAGTTTCACCAATCTTTTCAACATCTGAACTTCGATGAACGGTCATTAAACGATCTGCTTCACTAAAGGAGTTATTATTACTGAAGTATTCACCACATCACCAATGAAAAAAAAAAGAAGTGTCTGTAAAGTTCAAGAGTTGGCAACCCTTGATCTTGGTTCAGTTAACCAGAGTAGGTGAAACCTTGACTATGGAAGTCACTGAAACATTCATCACATCACAAACCAAAGTTTGTAAAAAGAATTGAGTGCTAACATGAAGTTTTGGCAATTATGAGTAGCATTTTAACTGCTGCGTATGTAGCTGCAACATAATAACAACTAATTCAGAAAAAGTAGTACAAAATTTGAGGGTACTCTACTCTATCTTCCTCTGCATGGTACTAAAAGCTGTGATGATTCCAAGTGCTCATCGTCTTGGCCCAGATTCTGTAGCAGACTTATCAGCCATTTGCGTTCCTATTTGTGGTACTTCGGCAAACTGGCCACTCCACCCACATACCAGCATTCCTAGGTTACACATAACATGTACTTATAAGAGTGGTTTAAACCACCTCGCAGAAGTTGCAGATGCTGTTCCTCAACTTTATCTTGAGATGGACAGGGAGTTTCATTGCCTAGGGCGATACTCTACCCCATAGCTGCTTGTGGTGTGTGGAAGGAAATAATGTCCCATGGAGTCCAAAAATGCCAAAAGGGCTTTGAGGGCAGGCATTCGTGAGCTCGATTTAGCCATAGGCCAAGCAATTTTAGAGAAAGGGGCAGGAGTTCAGAATATTGAGAGATCCGAAAATGGCAGTTTGGAAAGCTCGGTAGTGTGGGCAATGACAAAGAATATACTCTGGGTCTTCTACAGCACTCCAGTGACAGCATCTGAGAGAGTCAACTTGCCTCATGTGGTAATGACACTGCGCTGCAAATGCCCCATTGAGTCACAGTCCAGGAGTCACATTGCACCATCTTGGCGAGAAGTGTTTTGTGACATCCAGAAGCCAAGCTATGGGTCAACATTGCTCAGTATAGACAGGAGGAAAATGTCAGTTGTCCATTGACAGGAAGACTATTTGTACAATCCATTGATCTGTTGGTCAACGAGATCTGCTTTCTACATGACCAGTAACAGTCGTTTGCTATATTTCACTGTGATTTAATTAAACACATCCCTCATGTGACGGTGTTCCCGGCACAGTTTTACTGCTGAACCACTTTTCGCGGCTCTTATCAAACATAACATTAGCGGTTCTTCGTAGGCTGAGGCCGACGACAGCAAGAGACGTTTACATGATGTTTACGTGATTACCGTCGTGTCAAATGGTCGACACAGCAGTTTTACGGTACGTTTTATATGTTGCTCCTCCTGGACATTTTTCACTACCCGATTTCCTGTCCAAAACAGCTACGACTGCATCAATGTCACTTCACCCATGAATTCCTTCATGAGTTGCACGCGCGTGTCAGCACACCAAGTCGTTACACGTCTGAAAAATTCCTGATGAAATCGGCAGAAGAAACGTATTCTTTATTAGAGCTTGCAGTGATTATCCTATTTATGCAGCACATCCCGCAACACCATACGGCTCCGTCGTTACTCCATTTTCTCTAGTAGCATCGTCCCCAATGGTAGCCGAACAGCCGAACCGCTGAAGCGTTGTTTTGCTAGCATTAATACGCGTAGTTATTTACGCGTGTAACTTAATTAAATTAATGTATAATTGAGATATACATGCTGAATACGACAGAGAATTGCATAAAGACTTGTTATTCTGGAGTGTGACCCACTTAAACACTGATTTTCTCACGTAAAACCGTGCTTAACACTGTAGATGGGTAGAAATCCAGCGAACCGGTAGAGATGTAGGAAGGGAGTTGCCTCAGGACAGAAGTCGCCGATATTTCGAACAGAGACTGTTCTTCTTCTGGGCACCGTCCTCATCATTGGCATGGTATTTAAAGGGTTAGGTGTGACGTGTTTAAAGGTTCATGCGAATTGTGGGTCAACAGCCCCGAGGGAAGAAATTGTCCGTACGGGCTTCTACGGCCGGAGTGAATGGCCGCTTTGTTAGAGTGTGGAGGGGATTATGTGAACGTAGTGATCTAGGCTCCAGACCGGTTACAGAAAAATGGGAGGTTCACGGACACGTGGACGAAACGGGACAACAGGCAAGAATTTGCAAGCATAGCGAAAGATAAGGAGGTCAGTGGTTACGTGGGGAAAATTCCAGAACGAGCAAAGTTTTTTTTTAATAATACAAAGTTGTGGCATGCAATAAAGAAAGCAGAAAGCAGTGGCCATGCAGAACATAACAGATGATAATGGAGATAGAAGGGAAAAGCATATTTTATTTGTGAAGTGTTTCTAGGGTGCCTTGTGATTTGTTGATACCGGACGGGTGAAGAGCGTTGAACTTCTATATGAGATAAGACTCTCTATCACGTCTGTCACGTGTGGATCTAAACCCGGTTTCTAGAATATATAGTTTAATGTTGTCAAAATTGTGACCAGGAACGTTGAAGTGTTCGGCGACTGCTTTGGGGAGTTTGTTGGACGTGTCGGTTCACCGATGTGTTGCATAGAGCAGTCACCGCATTCAATGCAGTATATGACATTGGAGCTTGTGCATGTGAATGCGTGGTTAACGGGGTGGATGTAATTGCTCGCAGTGCTTTTGATGGAGTTAGCGTGTTGAACGTGCTTGCATGTTTTGCAGCGCGGGAGGTTGCAGGGTCGTGTTCCCGTGTACGGGGTGCCCGTTTTCCTGATTTTGGCATTGACCAAGAAGTCTGCTAGGTTTTTTGCGCGTCGGTATGGGGGGGTCACCTGTATGGGATGGGTGGATATATTGCTAAGTCGCTTACTGCTTTGGAGTAGGGGCTCGTGCTTCTGTAGAATGGCTTTGATGTTTGGAAGTGCGTTGGAATATCTTGTGATGAAGCTTATTTGGCACGCGTCAGGATTTTTTCGGTTTTCCAGAACATCGTTTCGATCGAGTGTGAGTGCCTTGCGACGGAATTCGGTTAGGAGGGAGTCTGGATAGTCCTTTTGGGCAAGTGTACTGCAGAGTTCGTCAAGCTTCTCAGCGTAATCTGTGTCGTTTGAACAAATTCTGCGTAGTCTTACACTCTGCCCATTAGGAATTCCAACCTTACAGTGACGCGGGTGGTGACTCTTGAAGTGAAGGTATTGTTGTTTGTCAGTTGGCTTTTTGTACAGGGTTGCGGTGAGGTTGCCGTTGTCTAGTGATATTGTGGTGTCGAGAAAGTTAATTAAGTGAGTTGACTGTTGTGATGTGAACTTTATGTTGCTATGCGCGGTGTTCAGTAGATCTACGAACTTTTGAAATTCATGTTCCCCGTGTTCCCATATTATCAGTATATCATCGATGTATCGAAGGTACACAGTGGGTTTTAATGAGAGGGCGCGGAGAACTTTGTTTTCTAAGAACCCCATGATGATATTTGCGTATGTGGGTGCAACAGGTGTGCCCATACTTGTACCGTGTACTTGTAGGTAGTATTCGCCATTGAACTCGAAGTAGTTCAGTTTAAGGACCAAGTCCATTAGAGCGAGTATGGTTTCCGTGTCTTTTCTGATGTTTGTTGTAGAAAGGGTATTGCAGAGGGCTGTGATTCCGTCGTTGTGTGGGATGTTAGTATACAGTGATGTCATATCCAGCGTGGCTAGTATTGTGTCCCTACCAAATGTACGAGTGTTGTTTATATCTCTGATTATTCTGAGGAGGTGGGGTAACCGGTCTGAAGCCTAGATCACTACGTTCACATAATCCGCTCCACACCCTAACAAAGCGGCCATTCACTCCGGCCGTAGAAGCCCGTACGGACCCTTTCTTCCCTCGGGGCTGTTGACCCACAATTCGCATGAACGTTTAAACACGTCACTCCTAACCCTTTAAATACCATGCCAATGATGAGGACGGTGCCCAGAAGAACAGTCTCTGTTCGAAATATCAGCGGCTTCTGTCATGAGGCAACTCCCGTGCTTAACACTGGACTGCATAGACCCATTGTGATTTATTGTGACAGCGTGAATTTCAAAAGGTTGGATTTTGAAGGGTGGATTTCTTAGCGTGGATTTCAAAAGTTTTATTATTAAGAGTGGGTAACAAGATACACCGGAGAATCACCTCACCATCCGTACTTGACCTTCTGGAATATTCCCGTACCTGACTCACCGACAACCGCCTGTGGCGTGCTTTGTACCGATGATGACGTCACATACCAAACCTATTTAAGCAATCTCCCAAGCAGCACGCCAATATTGGACCCATGTGGGTTGCCAAGATTGGACCAATATGGGGAACCAGTGCAACCAGGCTCCATATTGGACCAATATGGGCTGCCCATATTGGCAAGCCCATTTTGCGCCAATATTACCAATATTTCTGTGATAACACCAACGGGGAGTCCGTGTAATAATAACGCATTATGCTGTATAATATTCACCAGTGATATTACTTTTGTCTGATCTTTGCTTTTTTATTTCTGCGGATCTAATTGATCCACGTTCACATGATTGCAAAAAATAAAAACAAAAAACACGGCATTGCCCAAAAAAACGAAGAACAGGTGCTACGCCCGTCTTGCTGAAGGACACAAGCAGTCCCACGGAACTGCCAAAGCCAAAGATCTTTAGAAAAAATCTTCCCGGAAACCAAAGCCAAAGATCCCTCAGAAGCCTTCATTGGGATCACAATATTCTGTGGACTAACAATTTCCAACCCGCTCCGAGAGTACAAGGGAGCGAAACACTTTCGTGACGGAGACGGATATACGCCAGAGCAATTTACACTGCTTGCAGCAACTTGAAATCACCTAACTTTACAGAATAGCCATCCTTTTCTATCAGACATTGTGTTTTTTACTTGACCTGCCGCAATTTCGTTATCATTACAGCAACCAGCGACATTTTAGCCCTATGAAACGTCCGTTTGGGCTGTCGTGCATGCGCATTATTTGTAGGACGCGTGATTTCGCTAAAAAAACCCGCTTGCTCTCATTCGGCTCGACCGATTGGCATTGGCATCGCGAAGGAATATAGCGGCGACTTTCAAGACGTGGAATGTTGAGTTGTCGAATTCTAGCGAACGTTACAATGGGATTGCCACGTACGTTGACTGTTTCGAACAATGTGTATCATCTGCGGGAAGTTGTTGGATGTAACGATGTAGTGAATTGGGTATTTCACATGCTTCAACGTTCAATCTTGCCGTGCTGCTTGGGCATTTGTGCAACACGGGTACGTACCATTTTCTGTTCAGTCAATATGGAGTGTACGCGGGCAATATGGGGCCCATATTGCCAAGATTTTCCCAATATTGGCTCAAAATGGGCAATATGGGACCCGTTTCGCCAATGACCAGCCAATATGGGACCAATATTGTGTGCTGCTTGGGCTGTAACCGCCTGCGCATCTTTTGTGCTGACGAAGACAGTGCCACTGTCGAAACGTCGACCCTTTTTTAAATGCAACTTTTAATTTCTGCCCATTAAATGAACTAGTGTTTCTAACTTCATTAAAATCTGTTGTCCACGCCTTTTTCTATTATATATATCTATATACACACACACATATATATATATATAGGTCAAGGGAAGTAAAAAAATCAAACGGCCACGAAGTTTGACAGTTGTGGAAGGAAAAAGACGGGGACAACAGATTTTAGGGAAGTTAGAAACACTAGTTCATGTAACGGGCAGAAATTAAAAGTTGAATGAAAAAAAGAGTCGACGTTTCGACAGTGGCACTCTATTCGTCAGGACAAAAGATGCGCAGGCGGTTACAGATTGCTTCAATAGGTTTGGTATGCGACGTCATCACCGGTACAAAGCACGCCACAGGCGGTTGTCGGTGAGTCAGGTACGGGAATATTCCAGAAGGACAAGTCCAGGTGGTGAGGTCATTCTCCTTTGGTCGCTGACGTTTTGAGGGAAAATTCCTGGGCAGGGTGAGCGCTGCTTCGGACTTTGCTGAAAAAAAGCAAAAAAAAAAAAGCAAATGAACGGACAGGAAGAAGCTCAACTAGGCGGCCACATTTCTTACTGTTGACAGTGCTCCGAGATCTTCGTTAATGGTTGAATGGAATTTGTGAATCAGATAGGGTTCGCGTTGTTCTCTGCACCGATCTGAGCTAAAATTTGACTGGAGAATGGAAAGTGACACATTATTTAGGGAATGACTTGGTTGTTTGAAATGGCGAGAGACCGGGAGGTTTGGCTTTTTTGTAACGTCAGACCGGTGGTTGTTGAACCTGATTCGAAATTATCCGAAAATCATTTCGAATCAGGTTCAACAGCCAACGGTCTGACGTTACAAAAAAGCCACTGTTAGTGCCGACCCAAGATCGTGTCACTTCCCTACGCCGGGCTGACGAGCCCCAAGTAGGACGAAACAGCTGCACTCGGCTGGGAGTGCACAATCAAATTGTAAACATATGCTCGACGTGCAGCCATAGAGCATTATCTATTTTTCCTTTGTATATGTACTTGCTGGCTTGCACTGCGGCCTCCACAGGTCGCGCTGTCACCGTGGAACACTGCCGTCTCGCCGAGACGCACTGTTTTTTACTTTCTTTAAACAGCTGTACTCGGCTGGGAGTGCACGATCAAATTGTAAACATATGCTCGACGTGCAGCCATAGAGCATTAGCTATTTTTCCTTTGTATATGTACTTGCTGGCTTGCACTGCGGCCTCCATAGGTGGCGCTGTCACCTTGGAGCATTGCCGTCTCGCCGAGACGCACTGTTAGTCCGACCCAAGATCGTGTCACTTCCCTACGCCGGGCTGACGAGCCCCAAGTAGGACGAAACAGCTGCACTCGGCTGGGAGTGCACAATCAAATTGTAAACATATGCTCGACGTGCAGCCATAGAGCATTATCTATTTTTCCTTTGTATATGTACTTGCTGGCTTGCACTGCGGCCTCCACAGGTCGCGCTGTCACCGTGGAACACTGCCGTCTCGCCGAGACGCACTGTTTTTTACTTTCTTTAAACAGCTGTACTCGGCTGGGAGTGCACGATCAAATTGTAAACATATGCTCGACGTGCAGCCATAGAGCATTAGCTATTTTTCCTTTGTATATGTACTTGCTGGCTTGCACTGCGGCCTCCATAGGTGGCGCTGTCACCTTGGAGCATTGCCGTCTCGCCGAGACGCACTGTTAGTCCGACCCAAGATCGTGTCACTTCCCAACGCCGGGCCGACGAGTCACAAGTAGGACGAAACAGGTGTACTTGGCTGGGAGCGCACGATCAAATTGCAAACATATGCTCGACGTGCAGCCATAGAGCATTAGCTATTTTTCCTTTGTATATGTACTTGCTGGCTTGCACTGCGGCCTCCATAGGTGGCGCTGTCACCTTGGAGCATTGCCGTCTCGCCGAGACGCACTGTTAGTCCGACCCAAGATCGTGTCACTTCCCAACGCCGGGCTGACGAGCCCCAAGTAGGACGAAACAGCTGCACTCGGCTGGGAGTGCACAATCAAATTGTAAACATATGCTCGACGTGCAGCCATAGAGCATTATCTATTTTTCCTTTGTATATGTACTTGCTGGCTTGCACTGCGGCCTCCACAGGTCGCGCTGTCACCGTGGAACACTGCCGTCTCGCCGAGACGCACTGTTTTTTACTTTCTTTAAACAGCTGTACTCGGCTGGGAGTGCACGATCAAATTGTAAACATATGCTCGACGTGCAGCCATAGAGCATTAGCTATTTTTCCTTTGTATATGTACTTGCTGGCTTGCACTGCGGCCTCCACAGGTCGCGCTGTCACCGTGGAACACTGCCGTCTCGCCGAGACGCACTGTTTTTTACTTTCTTTAAACAGCTGTACTCGGCTGGGAGTGCACGATCAAATTGTAAACATATGCTCGACGTGCAGCCATAGAGCATTAGCTATTTTTCCTTTGTATATGTACTTGCTGGCTTGCACTGCGGCCTCCACAGGTCGCGCTGTCACCGTGGAACACTGCCGTCTCGCCGAGACGCACTGTTTTTTACTTTCTTTAAACAGCTGTACTCGGCTGGGAGTGCACGATCAAATTGTAAACATATGCTCGACGTGCAGCCATAGAGCATTAGCTATTTTTCCTTTGTATATGTACTTGCTGGCTTGCACTGCGGCCTCCACAGGTCGCGCTGTCACCGTGGAACACTGCCGTCTCGCCGAGACGCACTGTTTTTTACTTTCTTTAAACAGCTGTACTCGGCTGGGAGTGCACGATCAAATTGTAAACATATGCTCGACGTGCAGCCATAGAGCATTATCTATTTTTCCTTTGTATATGTACTTGCTGGCTTGCACTGCGGCCTCCACAGGTCGCGCTGTCACCGTGGAACACTGCCGTCTCGCCGAGACGCACTGTTTTTTACTTTCTTTAAACAGCTGTACTCGGCTGGGAGTGCACGATCAAATTGTAAACATATGCTCGACGTGCAGCCATAGAGCATTAGCTATTTTTCCTTTGTATATGTACTTGCTGGCTTGCACTGCGGCCTCCACAGGTCGCGCTGTCACCGTGGAACACTGCCGTCTCGCCGAGACGCACTGTTTTTTACTTTCTTTAAACAGCTGTACTCGGCTGGGAGTGCACGATCAAATTGTAAACATATGCTCGACGTGCAGCCATAGAGCATTAGCTATTTTTCCTTTGTATATGTACTTGCTGGCTTGCACTGCGGCCTCCACAGGTCGCGCTGTCACCGTGGAACACTGCCGTCTCGCCGAGACGCACTGTTTTTTACTTTCTTTAAACAGCTGTACTCGGCTGGGAGTGCACGATCAAATTGTAAACATATGCTCGACGTGCAGCCATAGAGCATTAGCTATTTTTCCTTTGTATATGTACTTGCTGGCTTGCACTGCGGCCTCCACAGGTCGCGCTGTCACCGTGGAACACTGCCGTCTCGCCGAGACGCACTGTTTTTTACTTTCTTTAAACAGCTGTACTCGGCTGGGAGTGCACGATCAAATTGTAAACATATGCTCGACGTGCAGCCATAGAGCATTAGCTATTTTTCCTTTGTATATGTACTTGCTGGCTTGCACTGCGGCCTCCACAGGTCGCGCTGTCACCGTGGAACACTGCCGTCTCGCCGAGACGCACTGTTTTTTACTTTCTTTAAACAGCTGTACTCGGCTGGGAGTGCACGATCAAATTGTAAACATATGCTCGACGTGCAGCCATAGAGCATTATCTATTTTTCCTTTGTATATGTACTTGCTGGCTTGCACTGCGGCCTCCACAGGTCGCGCTGTCACCGTGGAACACTGCCGTCTCGCCGAGACGCACTGTTTTTTACTTTCTTTAAACAGCTGTACTCGGCTGGGAGTGCACGATCAAATTGTAAACATATGCTCGACGTGCAGCCATAGAGCATTAGCTATTTTTCCTTTGTATATGTACTTGCTGGCTTGCACTGCGGCCTCCATAGGTGGCGCTGTCACCTTGGAGCATTGCCGTCTCGCCGAGACGCACTGTTAGTCCGACCCAAGATCGTGTCACTTCCCTACGCCGGGCTGACGAGCCCCAAGTAGGACGAAACAGCTGCACTCGGCTGGGAGTGCACAATCAAATTGTAAACATATGCTCGACGTGCAGCCATAGAGCATTAGCTATTTTTCCTTTGTATATGTACTTGCTGGCTTGCACTGCGGCCTCCACAGGTCGCGCTGTCACCGTGGAACACTGCCGTCTCGCCGAGACGCACTGTTTTTTACTTTCTTTAAACAGCTGTACTCGGCTGGGAGTGCACGATCAAATTGTAAACATATGCTCGACGTGCAGCCATAGAGCATTATCTATTTTTCCTTTGTATATGTACTTGCTGGCTTGCACTGCGGCCTCCACAGGTCGCGCTGTCACCGTGGAACACTGCCGTCTCGCCGAGACGCACTGTTTTTTACTTTCTTTAAACAGCTGTACTCGGCTGGGAGTGCACGATCAAATTGTAAACATATGCTCGACGTGCAGCCATAGAGCATTAGCTATTTTTCCTTTGTATATGTACTTGCTGGCTTGCACTGCGGCCTCCATAGGTGGCGCTGTCACCTTGGAGCATTGCCGTCTCGCCGAGACGCACTGTTAGTCCGACCCAAGATCGTGTCACTTCCCAACGCCGGGCCGACGAGTCACAAGTAGGACGAAACAGGTGTACTTGGCTGGGAGCGCACGATCAAATTGCAAACATATGCTCGACGTGCAGCCATAGAGCATTAGCTATTTTTCCTTTATATATATATATATATATATATATGGCTTTTCCCCCCTCTTTATAATGCACTGGCTTGCACTGTGGCATTGAGGAGTGCTCAGTCACCCTCCCAGGTGTATATCGCTCGCTGAGTGACCCCTGGTTTGCCAATCCCGAACGATGCGCAGCTACCCAGGGCCGACGAGCCGCAAACACGGCGAAACACGTGTCCTCTGGTGCTGTCGCATCGTTCAATGAGTATCTGTTTCTCTGCGTGCAGCCATAGAAGCCATTCTAATCTGTAAGTTTGAATTTCAAACACGTCTTGCATCATTTACTTATTTTTTTAATGGCTTTTCCCCCTCTTTATAATGCACTGGCTTGCACTGTGGCATTGAGGAGTGCTCAGTCACCCTCCCAGGTGTATATCGCTCGCTGAGTGACCCCTGGTTTGCCAATCCCGAACGATGCGCAGCTACCCAGGGCCGACGAGCCGCAAACACGGCGAAACACGTGTCCTCTGGTGCTGTCGCATCGTTCAATGAGTATCTGTTTCTCTGCGTGCAGCCATAGAAGCCATTCTAATCTGTAAGTTTGAATTTCAAACACGTCTTGCATCATTTACTTATTTTTTTAATGGCTTTTCCCCCCTCTTTATAATGCACTGGCTTGCACTGTGGCATTGAGGAGTGCTCAGTCACCCTCCCAGGTGTATATCGCTCGCTGAGTGACCCCTGGTTTGCCAATCCCGAACGATGCGCAGCTACCCAGGGCCGACGAGCCGCAAACACGGCGAAACACGTGTCCTCTGGTGCTGTCGCATCGTTCAATGAGTATCTGTTTCTCTGCGTGCAGCCATAGAAGCCATTCTAATCTGTAAGTTTGAATTTCAAACACGTCTTGCATCATTTACTTATTTTTTTAATGGCTTTTCCCCCCTCTTTATAATGCACTGGCTTGCACTGTGGCATTGAGGAGTGCTCAGTCACCCTCCCAGGTGTATATCGCTCGCTGAGTGACCCCTGGTTTGCCAATCCCGAACGATGCGCAGCTACCCAGGGCCGACGAGCCGCAAACACGGCGAAACACGTGTCCTCTGGTGCTGTCGCATCGTTCAATGAGTATCTGTTTCTCTGCGTGCAGCCATAGAAGCCATTCTAATCTGTAAGTTTGAATTTCAAACACGTCTTGCATCATTTACTTATTTTTTTAATGGCTTTTCCCCCCTCTTTATAATGCACTGGCTTGCACTGTGGCATTGAGGAGTGCTCAGTCACCCTCCCAGGTGTATATCGCTCGCTGAGTGACCCCTGGTTTGCCAATCCCGAACGATGCGCAGCTACCCAGGGCCGACGAGCCGCAAACACGGCGAAACACGTGTCCTCTGGTGCTGTCGCATCGTTCAATGAGTATCTGTTTCTCTGCGTGCAGCCATAGAAGCCATTCTAATCTGTAAGTTTGAATTTCAAACACGTCTTGCATCATTTACTTATTTTTTTAATGGCTTTTCCCCCCTCTTTATAATGCACTGGCTTGCACTGTGGCATTGAGGAGTGCTCAGTCACCCTCCCAGGTGTATATCGCTCGCTGAGTGACCCCTGGTTTGCCAATCCCGAACGATGCGCAGCTACCCAGGGCCGACGAGCCGCAAACACGGCGAAACACGTGTCCTCTGGTGCTGTCGCATCGTTCAATGAGTATCTGTTTCTCTGCGTGCAGCCATAGAAGCCATTCTAATCTGTAAGTTTGAATTTCAAACACGTCTTGCATCATTTACTTATTTTTTTAATGGCTTTTCCCCCATATGGGTAGCTCTATGGCTATGGAAGGCATGACTGTGATCCAGGGAAAGTTGACATGCAGCGACAGGTGGTATGCTGTTTTTGTTAACAATGCCAGGCAAAGACTCATATCTCGCAGGTAATAGTGGGAATGTCGGCTGACGAATCGGGCGTAAACACCAAGAGTTTCTTTGTCGCGCAGAATGTGGACTGGAGGTTCTCGCGCCTCTGCCAAAACAGAGAAGGTCTCTGTTGTTGTAGGCACACCTAAGCAAAGGCGAAGGCTTCTTTCTAGCTTGAGCACCCAGTAATGCCCTGTGACCAGAAACACTGAGCTCGTGCAACACTGGTAGACTGTATCTTAAGGTGCCGAGGACCAACGAAGAGTGGACCTGGCGGAGGTCAGCGCTGGATGGGCCACAGTATGATGCACACAGATGCTGCATGACATTGACAAACTTGTTTTGTTGTTGCACCAATCGTCCGAATTTGCCGTGCCCCCATGAGGTCGCGGTCAATTATTACACCAAGATAGCGGACGTGGAAGGCAAACTGCAGAGCAGAGCCCTCCACGAATATAGGGTATTTGTGGAAAGAGCGTCGCGTGAACGCCATCGCTGTTTTCTTACTCGGCGAAATGGAGAGACCGGGTTCCGCGAGATACGAGACCGTCGTGTCCAGAACTTGCTGGAAACGGCGCTGAAGAGTATCGCGGCGAATAACAGAAGCCCATATGCAGATATCGTCGGCGTAGATGGTGATACTCGTATGGCTACGTAGCTGCGCTGGGAGTAAAGCCATGATGACGTTAAATAAAAGTGGACTCAGAACGCTTTCTTGTGGGACGCCACGCTGCACAGGGTAGACGGCGCTATCTCACTCAGTAGTACGCACAAAAAGTTGTCTGTCAGTGAGGAAATCCGGAAGCCAGAGGAGCATGCGACCTCCCACGCCGGCCTCTTGAAGTGACGCGACAACAGCGCTGTGAAAAGCACTGTCGTAAGCTTCTTCAAGTAAGACAGCGGCGGCAAGCTTGCCTTCGGACTTCGCTTGTTGCACCGCTACCACTAGGTCGATGATGTTGTCCGTCGCAGGCCGACCTTGACGGGAACCAGCCATAACTTCCGGGAAAAATCGAATAGACTGGAGATGCCAATTCAGCCGTGAGTGCACCATCCGTTCCATAGTTTTCCCAACACAACTACACTCTAAGAAAAAAAGGTACGATTTTCTACCCATTTCGGTAGAGCTGCATTGCAGCCACATTTCTACTCCAACCAGTTTTACCTTTTGGGTATAACTGCGGAGTAGAAACAAACTACAGAGTAGAAACTGTCGTTCTACCATCTTCTTTTAGAGCAAACGTGAGAGAGAGGAGCAAGGGGAAGGGACGCCCCCGCTTATACCCGCGGGGGAGAAGGCGCGTGTGGATTGGCATGAAATGGTAGAAGTAATGTCCTGCTACCACTTTGGGTAGGAAATTCTACCTTTTTTTCTTAGATAGCCCTTACTATAGTAAGGGCTGTTGGTCGGAACGAGTCCAGATTGTGTGGCGACTTGCCAGGCTTTAACTAGAGTCACTAAATAAGTCACTTATTTAGTGACTCTAGCTTTAACAGCGGAATGACCAATGCTAGGTTCCAGTCATTTGCCACTCTGCCAGCTGTCGTTATAAGTGGACAAAAGGATGTCATGAGCGATCGGAGGAAGGTTCTGGAGCGCCTTGCACGTAATTCGGTCGTGTCCAGGAGAAGTGTGAGCAGGGGAGTTTCAGATGGCAGCCATCATCTCTGTTAGAGAGAAAGGAACATCAAGAGCTGGTTCTTCTGACGATTCGAGGGCTACCGGGATGTCAAGTGCAAAGGGTAGCAACGCCCCAGACATTGCAGTAAGGCGGACACAGTACTCCTCCGCAATCTCGACTTCCGAGCGCGTGGTGGCCACAGACAACGACCTGAAAGGGTTCCGCTGAACGACAGGTGCAGATAGGCCCTTGACCACACTCCTTATTCGGGACAGTGGCGTTCGCGGAGAGAGAGAGGACGTAAAGCTGCTCCAGCTCTCTCTTGCAAGCCTGTGAAGATGCTTTTGAATAGCCCTCTGTATACGGCGAGCCTCTGTATGGCAGGGAAGACCTCAACGACGAGCCCTTCGTTCGGCATGACGACGAATTGCCCGCAGTCGCTCATACTTGGCGTGGACCACAGTAAACTTTTCAGGTACACGGCACTCCTTGTGGCAGAACGCGTGACATTAGCAACGGTCTGCCAGAAATTGGGCCCGCAGTCAACTTCTCCTCGAACGATTGCATCTTCCAGAGTCGCACGAAAATAAGTCCATTTTGTCTTCTTGACGCTGTGCACGAGATGGGGACCCATGGCACCACGAAGGTGGAGCAGGATGGGAAGATGGTCGCTCTGAAAGGCGCCCGCTCCGGTCAACCGCTTCGGCATGGGCACTGATTTCCTTTGGGGCAGTACGATCTTCTTTCGCAACAGTACAATCTTGGTTTGGGGCAGGATAAATATGTTCCCTATCATCAAATTCCACAGCGTCATCAAAAGTAACGTTGTGCCCCTGAGTTCTTGCTGTAGTAGCGTAGGTGTCTACACACTGCCATCATGGCCAAAGGCATGACACCTCCGGCACCAAGGTGTGTGGCATTGCTGTCGTAGATGACTGACATGCTTGCAACGTACAGAGGGGAGGCACGGTGAGAAGGACCTGACAACCCATGATATATAGGAAGTGCGGCAAACTGTCAACAGTGGTGCCCCCGTCGAGCTCCAAAACAACATTGCGGTTGGTAGATTCGACACCCGCAAAGAAGTCGCGCTTCCACTTTTCTCTGGTAACGTCTCCAACTTTACCAAACACAGACAAAGCCTTATTCACCTCTGCATCCGGAATATGTTTTGGCAACCAGTGGATATTGGCGGACAGTTCTCTTTTATTGGGGTCGAGGACTATGCACTTCTTGCCTTTGTCCAGCAGTTCCTTCTGTACAAGGAGCTTTTCCTTCAAAAAGGCCGACTCCAAAGTGAGGGCCCACACATGATTAAACATAAAGTTACCAAAGGAGGCGACATCATTGGTGGTCAGTATTTGCTTCAGGGCGTCAGAAAAGTCGTCCACTCGGTAAGGCTAGCTGTGTGGGTCAGCGTGTAAGAAGACAGTGTTGAAAGCGACACTACCTGTTGGTAGCATGGGTAGGATCATCTTGTACTCAGGTACATCAGTATGAACCATTTCTCGGCGAATGCGCCTCGACGTGGCCTTCAAAGCACAGTGGCGCTACCGCTTGCGACAAGTTAACTCCCCCACTGCACTCATTGCGGTGCTGTTGAAGATCTCGAGCACATCCTTCTCCATTGCCCACACTACTACCCTTCGCGCTCCGTACTCTCCGCCTCCCTCAACGAACTCGACTGCCGTCCTCTCTCCCTCAACAAATTGCCTGGCCCCTGGCCGCATCCAGCTCACCAACGCTCTGTCTTGAAGGCTCTCTTCGCCTTTTTGGACGCCACAGGAATTCGATCCTCATTGTAACGGGACCCATTCCTTCATTCACTGCTTCACCTCCAGCAATGGGGTAGAGTATCGCCCCCGTCGATGAAACTCCCCACCCAGTATACTGAAATAAAGTTTCTTTGTGTGTGTGTGTGTGAAATTAGCCGACCCATTTTAACGAGAATTGAGAGTGTGCGGGCAACATGGAGTCGGAGGCAATCGAGAAGGGATTCCTCTCGACGACTGCGGTGTCAAGCGATGACAAAGTCCATCAATGGGTCCATAAACCTTTGGAATGGGATGTAAGCCGTACTTTTTCTTTTTCTTCTCCTTTCCCCTTTTGTTTTCTTCTTTTCCTTTTTCCTTTCTTCCCCTTTCCCTGTTTTTGGAATAGCAAGCGGACCTCCGTGTGGCTGAACTCTTCTTTTCTTTCTCTTCTTAATAAACGTATCCCCCTCGTAGTTTTGGTCCTGAACTGCCGAGTACATGTGGCGCACCGACGACGAATATGCAGACTGCATGTGGAGTCTGTAAGCGGGGCCATTCCTCACTAAATGATCCACAGGTGCCGACCCTCACTAGAATTTTATGTGAATTTTTGTGGTGGTTCCTTATGACTCCGAAAGCAACAGAACATCGGTCTTTTCTAATGACATTGAAATTGAGAGGGTGCAGAGCCCCTCAAAGAAAGATGCAGTACTTGGCGAAAGCCTATGTTGTTTTAAGCAGGCATTAGGGCCTACGAAAGGCACGGAGCACGTTAAAGGGTATCTGACCAGAACCTGGTCAATGTCTTTGTTTGTATGGATAACGAACCTACATGGTGCTTCCAAGTTACAACTGAAACGTTTAGTCTCTGCGGAGCCGCGAACTATTCCAAACAAGGAGCCGAAAAGCGGTTTCGATTTGTGCCCTCAACTCGTGCGATCAGCGCAAAACTCTAGCTATTATGCAGTGGTTTTCCCATGTGTATGACATCAAACGCCCGCGACGTTTATTGGAGGAAAGTCCACACCGGAAGTTCGGGTGGTTTCCGCAACTTCCGTATTGCTGGGCGCTTTTTCAATATGGACGTGGAATCACAGCGGAGTCGACAGGTCAGCTTTTCAGCTACCTTCCAGCAGCTAAAAGGGAAGTTCTGCTAGTGCAGGTGCAGCAGGGTTTAAAGGCCTTGCTTTCGAAATGTTGAGCCGCGAATCGACTTCAGCATGAAGAGGAAGTTCCAACGACAGACTGTTAGATGAGCTTTCAGCATCCATCATGATGAAGCCCATGAACAGTTTGTGTAAATTTCGTGTTTGACGGCGCCGTGTAAAGGGGCCGGAGTGGTTCATGCATAATAATGCCGAAAGAAGTCGAGTGCTTATGTTGCAACGAGCTGCTCTTAGGTAGCATATTTAGAACTTCGAGGGCAGCACGAATCTAGCGCTCATATTCACAAGTAAGAAGCGTGTCTCATGCACAATCATGCCGGTTGGTTTCAATACAAAATAGTTATTCTGAACTTTTCGTTATTGTCCGTCACTTATTCAGAAAGAGTGCAGCTGAATTAATAATCGACGTCCTACTAGCTTTAGGTTTGTTCTAAGCTTGCGTGTCTCATACAAGAAATAGATACACTACATACCAACAGTTCGTGAGATGGGTCTTGCACAAACTTGAAAAAAAAAAAAACAACAACAACAAGGTAATCGTTATACCAGTCTGCGCGGAGAACAGGATACGCAAAGCCTTTCCCATACTAACTACTACATACTTTAAACACCCAAGATACTAGGTGGAAGTACTCGCTACAGGGGGTGCCCTTGTAATTTCAGCTGTAGACACATGTCGGTAATGATGTAACTATAATAATGACTCCCCTTCCCCCCAACTTTTCTCAACACCTCTCCATGCTTGGGATTCTGGATAAATCATTGTGCTGATCCCTTGCAGAAAGCACCATCTCATCAGCCTGCTCCGCCTGGTAAGAATTACATTGGGCTCTCAATTCCACCAGACACAAACCCAATCCTGTTCTGACGCAACCTTTTGTCCACCCATTCAGTCAGTATGTCGTAAGTTTTGTTCGAACTTTTACTGTCTGATAGCACCCAAATAGTATTGTTTAAGCACCTTAAATTTTAACGATCGTTATGTGGAAGTAAATCAGACTGTTATGCAGGTTACCCTGCGTGTGACATCCGGTGCTCTCAGTCCTCCAGAAGTGCTCACTATACAAGTTAACTATCGAAAACCTCAACCTTCCTTTTGTGTGCAAAGTGCGCACCCAGTTAGAGTAGGATGTAGACCTTGAGGAACCAAGCTTTGTATCTTGGGCTGCTCAAATAGGCATGTTGTAGTCAAAGATGATGTAACATGAAATGTGGTTCATATAGTTTATTGTGGCACTCAGATAATATCTTCATAATATGTCTGCAGAGATTGTTCCAAAATACCATATGTGATGCAGCTTCATACATTACTGGGCTTCTGGGAAAAATCATGATTCACCTGATACAGACGGCAGCCTTTGTAACAGTGTCTGACACATTTTTAGCAGCCACCGTTTTAAAATATGCATTAAAAATGCTCCAACTATGAAAGTATCACAATTTCATTTCTTTACTTTAAAGGCCCTTGTGAAGCGATTTACATAAAGGGGGGAGGTTTGTATCCAAAAAAAGACAAATACCAAAATGATGTACATAAAAATACACAAAATTCGTTCACTCACCACAAAGAAATTAATTCGATCTGAAAATTATCATAGCACTTGGAAATAAATTACGATATATTTTGTTCTGATGCTATCTGGGCAGGAAGGTCATTCCAGTTTGACACCATCAGCTGGTGCGGAGAGTAGAGGAATTTTTTTGTTTGTGTAGGTGGAGCAAGTACGTTGTGCGGGTCATCAGGTCTTGGAAGTACTTGTAAGGGGCTTTACAGGGTGTCCGCCCATTTGGTCGAACGCCGTTTGGTCGAACGCCGTTTGATCGAAGGCGTTTGATCGAACGCCGCTTGGTCGAAAGCCGTTTGATCGAAAGCCAGTTGATCGACGCCGTTTGTTCGAAAGACGTTTGTTCGAAGGGAATTCAAAGCTGCATGCACTGTGTTGTCCGCACCACTTTTTCTGTAACTTTTGACTCGAGCATACGGAGCAGGAAATCAGTGTCCTCTGCTTTTCCTATTTCTTCTTTTTTTTTTCTTTGCTTTTTGCAGTCGAAGAGGGGAGACCACTGGTTAGTTGCAGACGTCTGTCATTTACGAATCAGTAGGACACATATTGAAGAAAGCTGCCCCAGGTAGAGAGCAGCCGATAGTCTATCCTTGTTCTGGGCACCCTTCTTATTGCTGGCGACATATTTAAAGGGAACGGTCTGAAACGGGATAGTCATATGTGCAAAGCCACTCAAAGTCTGTGGGTGCTAGGAACGAAATTTCGCCATGGTACAACGAGAGATATTAAATTAACAGCATGTAAAACCTTAGTTCGACCTTAGAGTATGCATCTGCAGCCTCGAATCACTACACATGCACGATATCCGAAGAAATAGAGAAAGTACTAAGATCTGCTGCCCTATAACCTTGTCTAAGTTTCGAAGGACTTCTTCGGTTACATGTCTGTTGCAAGAACTAAATTTAGATTCACTTGCACATAGGCGAAAAGTAAATAAACTGAAACTGCTCTTTCTCCTATACAGTGGTCAGTTGATTACAAATAATAATCCACTCATTTACTCATTTATTATTACTCATAATAATTTACTATTAACTATTTACTCATTATATTAATCATTTACTTATTTTTTAATTCATTTGCCAAAATATTTAATACTTGACATCTATTATTATTTGACAAAGGGTTGGGGGATTAACAAGTACAGCATGTTTAGTCACTATGTGTCAGAGCGGAAAAACCTATTCGGTTGTTCAACGGGTTAACGGTGAACAACCCTGGCCCTTGTACTGCTTTTTGGACACTAAAAAGTGGGTTAGCATGAGGAATGTGTTTACGGGGAAGCAGATTACACAAAGTTAAATGTTCCTCAGGATAACTGCATTTAGAACTGCAGCTTTTTTTTCGTTGTCTTTTTTTGTCATTTTCGACACTCCAAGTGAACCAATTAAAAAAATCGATCAAACGACCGCTGCCGTTTCGATCAAACGGCGTTCGATCAAATGGTTTTCGACCAAATGTCCTGCGTTCGATCAAACGGCTTTCGACCAAACGGCGTTCGATCAAATGTCCCGGAACCGCTTTACAGTAAGTGGGGTTGGGAGGAGGGTGACCGTAATATAACTTATGAGAGAATGCCAGGCTAGATACCTGGTTTCGTAATCAAAGGAGTAAGAAAAGGTTGGGCTTTAATGGCTAAGACGCTGGAAAAAGGATGATATTCTCTAGCAACAAACCGTGCGGTTCTGTACAAATTCTACTTTGTCGATTAAGAGATGTTGGGATGGGTTCCAGATTGCAGAGGCATATCCCAGTTCTTTTGAACATGGCAGTTGATGTTTTGGGACTGGAACACATAGAAAGGACAAATACATACAAAGCATCAAGTGCGTAATAAATGAATGATTCAAGAAGGCAAGTACTGGAAAGGTTAGACAGTAGTAGGACTTGAACTCACGTCTTCTGTATTACCGATCCAGGGCTCTTACCAATTGATCTAAGTTAACACACCTCTCCAGTAACTCCAAGGGTGCGGATGTACCCTAGGAATCGGTTTATGGGCAGAAGAACATTAGTCACTGTTATTATACAGGCATAGCTCTCTGTCCAGTATGATCACCGGAGAGCACATTTGCAGGAACTCACAGGCACAAAACTTTCATAATAAATATGTAATAGCCTCAAACATCTATTATATATAATAACTAGGACATGGAACTCCAATAGCAGATGGTCTGGCAGTACAACACAGGTAATCTTGCCATCACTATATATTTCCCAAAATGCTGAAAATAAATCGATAGAATTACTGCAATGAACTGCTTAATTTTTCACCTCAGATATATTTTTAGCACTCTGTCTTTCATGTTTCAAAATATACATGCATCGAACCTGCAGAAGCTTGTGTGTGTAAGTATAGAGTCACACATCTCATGTGCAACAGGCAGGTCTAAGTTGTATTGAGATATGTCAAGTCCTTACGCGTGCTCACCACCTGTAGATTCCTTTAAAGGGAACAAAAAACTTTTTGTTAGTAACAACTTCACGCTATATACCACATTTATAAAAGCAATTGGTCCCGTACCTGACTGTCATGTTGTGATGTATTGTATTTTATTTTATGTGACACTCGAAACATCCATACGTCATGTTATGCATTTAATTGCTTTGTTGCGTGTTGCGTAATTTCCGTTCCCACGAAATGCCCAGCACCTGTTACAGTAATAAGCCACTTGACTCAAGCCGGGGCCGAATTCCCCGAAGAGCTGCGACAATGAGAACAACCGCAAGGCCATTGATATATGAGCTCCAATAGGGCAAGTCACTTTTACTGAATGCCTACAGAGGAGGCAGATTAGGGACTGGTATCTCAAAACAGGAAACGAGCGACCCACTTCCCAACGAAAGAAAGGCGCAGCCGCTGCACGGCCACCTTTGTATTTGTTAATCCTGCTCGCTTTTCCTGGGAACTATAACACTTTCGCTCTCAGTACGTAGAATTCTGTGTTTGCATTTGATTTGCGGAAGCTCTGTAACCCCTGATTGGATGGCTCATTACACGTCAGTTCCTGACGCTGTAATTGAACGAAAACTTGAGAAAGGGAGTTTGTCCTGGTTAATTATGTATTGATTGGTCAGAAAATAAAATATGATGTCACATTGTGGGCAGCATGTGACGCCAGTCCGGCGAGAAACATTTAAAAGCTGAAGTTTTCTTTGTGTTATTTATTCTGGATTTCAATCTGAAGTCTGGTCTCTACGAGACGCCATGTAGATACTGTAAATAAACTGACGTCTTCATCGATCATCGGCTGACTCTTCATTGACCGCGCCCACCACCGAATCATCATCGGATCACCACCACCGATCCACATCTAAGACTGGCGCAGTCGAAAGGATGGTGCGACGTTGATACAGCAGCGAAAATCACGAGGTGAGAAGTCGATGCAACATCAGCTGATCTACAGTGGAAACGGACAGTGGACTCTCCGGAGGAGCCTGGGAAAATTGCCGACTGAGCGAAAGGCTGCCTCGTAGATTGGAAGCAGTGGAAACGTCGAGACAAGAGACCGTCACGCTTGCGGAGAGAGCAGCTGAGGTACCTGGAGGGTCATCGACAGTACACTACAGATTCTACGTTGGAGAGGACACGCCCGCTGCAAGCTTCAGCTTACACAAGAAAGCCGGGTAACAGAAGGACGTCATCACGGAACGGAGTGTACAGGAGTGTGACGAGTGCAACGTTGACTGTGGAGTGGCCCAGTGATGCGGTTATTTGCAACACGGTGAAGAGCAATCTTTGTGGGAGACAAATCAATCGTGACAGGTTAGACACCTCGATTGTTTTCATGGGTAGCCTTTGGTAATGCCAGTAGTGACTATGTCGTATAGTCATAGAATTAACAGTCAGGAAAACGGTGCGGGTAATTGTCAGAGTCGAATATCTCAAATCGAGATGGCAGAGGGTACGACAAATGTGCCGGGAGCGGAACGATCGGTGTCCGAGGAAATAGAACTTGAGAAGCTTCGACTGGAGCGTTTGCGCCTAGAACTAGAGTTGTGTAAAGCAAAAGCAGGGAGAACTAGTGAGGCGAGTTCTACTCTAGGGGAGTTTAAAGCAACTGTAAAGTGAAATTTGACCCCCTGTTTCTGTGTGCGACCAGGTAGTGTTTGCCTGTGTGATGCCTCACATAGAGCCTAAGCACTCGAAGCGGGATAATTATTGCACAACATAAATTAGAAAAATTAAATCGGACGGTAGGTTGCGCCCCGTAACAGCTAAAAAAGTCATGATGGGAGTACTCCTGTCACGTGATACCTAAGTAATACACAATGAACTTCGGCTACTAATCTCCAATAAACACTACTTTTAGAATCACAAGAATTACTGAGACAATTCTTCAAAATATCGAAGAAACAGTATACCAAAATACTGTCAGCGCGGTCAGCGCCCTCTCTTTGTTCTCCCCCCAACCATATTGCACGGCGACCGCGTTTATTGCGGCCTTGCGAGGTTTGTGTACGCAAAAAAGTTCATTTCCTGCCGAAATTGAACAAAGCTTCACCTGACAGCTATGCCAGGTATCTAGTGTAATGTTCGGGGATACACCAAGTGTGCTCTTTCGACAAGGGAGTTATGTACCACAAGATTCCAACGGAAAATGCACGGAAACGAAAGTTGTTTCAAGCGCTTGGTCAAGACATTCGTGAGCCACGCCGTATTTGCTCAACCCATTTCTCTGACGAGTTGCACGAAATGGTAGCAGCGGACGGTCGAAAACTTCTCACACGGACGGCAGTCCCGACACCAGTGTTTCAACGTGTGACGTGTGACGATGCGAACACCAGTGCTGACGAGGTATGTATTTACCGATACACAGGAATGATACATATATGTGGTTCACTTGAAATTCAAATCGATTTTTGCGATGCCTACGCTGCGTAATGTACCAAACAAAATATCCCCCCTCCCCTGGGGTGCCCTGAGCTCTCGCAGGAGAATATAAGTGCCAAATGTGCTGTAGACACTGACCGCATTCTTCATTCATATCAGCGACACAGGCTTCCATCGTGACTGACAAGAATGTGAAACTCAGAAGTAAAAGCGTGTCAATGGATGATTTACCGTCAACACCTCTCAACCTTTATCCAGTGATGAATTCAGCACCTATTGTCCATATACACTGATGCTCACAGGTGGTTCAAGCTCTTGTTTTGTTTAACATCTTAACTTCTGCATGCCTTGCAGGTGCATGATATGACAATATCTGCACCACTGGTGGAACCAGCTGCTGAGTAATTCTGGAAATCTCAAGACAACAGTTTTGAATGGAGTTTCTGATACAAGATTGCAGATACCAAAAGCTCTTCTACTTTGCAGTGTTGTGCCCTCTGCTTCATCAGACCAGAAGAAGTACATCAAATGTTCATCACATTCAGAACTTCCGGTGCATCTCACAAAGTGGCCACAGATGTTCGCATCACGCTTCTCACCGCAAAGTGAACACAATTTATTTTGGAAACTTCGGCCAGAAGTGAACAAGATGGCTGCAGGGAACGTTCTGCTGTCCTGCACAATCCTTTTCAATGGGACCAGTGCAGCCATGTTGTGAATTCATAGCGCCTTATGTTTTCACAGATTCAAATGACACCTTGTAGTATTTACTGCTGACCAGGTTCCGTGGTTACTCGAGCAGATTAATATTAAAGTCACCTCAACAGACCTCACCTACAACAACTACTAGAAAGGTTGCTGGCTCCCTTTGCCGACACAGGTAGGATTATCAGAACTCACGGTCATGAGAGACTGAAACATCCAAATAATCTTACTGAAACACAAGCTTGCAAATAGAGTCTGTCCTTCATTAGGCATGATACAGACATACATGGTACAGGTATTTATACTGATGTACATTGGAGAAAGGGAACAAAGAAGGTAGTGAGGAGGAAATCCAAATTCTTGTCAGAATGTATCGAGGGCACGAAAAAATAATACAAAACAAGGCACACAGGCTTTGCGTAGTTGAATTTTCTGTTACAATAATTCTATCTGCAACAATGACATAAAAGGTAAAAAGAACAAGCTTGTACAATTGCAATATGCAAATGCCATGCTCGGGAATGCTTAGTGGCCATGTAGTCCACAAGAGGATCTTGTAACAGAGGGTTAAGAAAAAGCTTGAATCCGCGGTCAAGTTCCGTGCACTTGCTGAGCTAAACCCGTGGATGCAGCGTACTTGTAACCACCTTTGCAGGTGTAGTTTCAATTCTGAAGGAAATGCAGAGCTCCTACTTAGCATGTGGAGAAGTATGAGCTTACGTATACAAATCAGTTGTCATTCAGGAAACAATGTATACAAGCTTCGAGATAACGTGTCTAGGTTTGCCCTGCCACGCTTTCAACAGCCATGACAGCCATGAGGGAACATCTTTTGATAAAAAGAGCATAGGCAAGACATTTAGCCATGACGATACCTTATCTTCGCAGAGGATGTAGATCACCTCCTGAGTGAAACACCGACAACTTGCAAAGATGTGAGCTACAGTGAAATAGTAGTGGTCTGCGAATGGCCTGAGCCCACACCAATGGCTGCAATTGGACTGGTATGAGTGCAAACATGGGAAATTTATAATAAGAAATTGAGAAAGTGTTGCAAAGGTGGATGTGCACAGACACAGAAAAGGTCTAAAATTTTTGTCAACGACAGGGATGCCTCTGAAGAGAAGCCTCTGTTGATGCCATTGGCATGACCCCACCTAAGGCCTTCTTATACTGATAAAGTAATGAACGCGAGATGTTTTATTTATGTTTTTATTTATTTCTGTTTTCCTGGTGCCCATGAACGGCCAGAGGGCCTCCCTAATGGTGCGCCATACAAACAGTCAATACAAAGAAATGAATTAAAACACCATAATTACATAAAATAAAAAAAAACAAATTCTACGACAAAGACAAAACCATGTAGATGGCGAGGCAACAACTGGTCTTGCTTTGGACCCATCATGAAGGAGGCATCGAAGTTGGCGTACGACGCCAAATAAGTCACCACTGAACAGATCAAAAACCCCGGAATGGGAGTTATAAACAATCTGAAGCCTCAAAGAAGGCGATTTCTCGTAACTATTACCACATACATAAAATGTTTTGTGGGTTCTAGTGCTGCAATGTGGAACATAGAAATTGAGCCTTGATACGATCGCAGCTGTATCGATATATATCTATATCGATATACAAATCGATTATAGGCAAGGTGATAGCCTATGTTCTCTTAGAGCTTATGGACTGGAACGTGTTTGTGGCAAACACCTGTGCACTGAACAGAATAGAAAAAAAAGCATACATACAATGCGGTTGGTGCGAAGTAGCACTTGCAGATTGATATGAACACGGTATGGGGATGTTCTCCTTCATTGTTTGCTTGTTTACTGCTATCACTTGTATCCTCATCAACACAGTGATCAATAAAGCAACATTACAAGCTTTGATATCTGTAGAATGTATTTTACTGTGTAATGGCTGTCTGGTTATTCCAGAAAGGTATAAGGCAGACCTCTGTTGTTCATGAAAGGTATCCTGTTGTGATCAAGCAGTGTACTGCTGTGGAGATGGGAGGCATTCAATGCAGCATACAAGCACCTGAAAGAAAAGTGAGAGCTTCATCTCAGTGAAAGCGAATAAACATGCACATGGTCAGACAGCATCTACTGCATCACACGTTAAAAAGGCAAAAACCTTTGTGTGCTTCAGAAGGAAAGTCTTCCCTTATGGCATGTACAGCACATGCTCCGAGAACTTTTCTGCAGTGCTTTCAGCTTTCCTAATGGTCCCCAGAGCCACCTGGTAAACTGTTTGTAGGCAACGTACCGAAACTTCCTTCATGTACTATGGACAGGCTAAAATTATGATATGTAACTTTACTAATAACAAACCGAAGGCACACATGGAGGAACTCACTTGTTCACTTAGCTGTTCGTCGCTTTCTCTCACGTAGCAGTAGGATACCTGGAGCAACTCAGTATTCAACCACATTACTTTAAAGTACATATTTCTTGAAATGCAACCGCTGCGCTGCTTCAGTAATGTCTCATTTCGCGGCAACAAAGGCATTCTTCTGCCGTCGGCATCGGCACGCATGTGCCACAAGGACACCTGAACCGAAAGAGCAATGCCATATTTCCGCTGCGAGGTTCTCAACATTTTCATTATACATGAAGAGTGTTTCCCACGGCGGCTGGGTGACTGTAATGACGGTAATTCTTCCTCCGTCGATGATTCTGCGGATGATGTCGTGTCATACTGCCTCTACCGCGTGCACTCGTACGAACAAGCGTTTTGCGGGCGTGACTGCTGGACTATCGCAAACTCTAGGGCATTCAAGCTTGGAAAAATCAACATCACACGAGGTGGACCTCAAAACCACATTCCGCCTTCGCCACAGACTGGGAGGCGAAGTAGAAAGGCGAGACTAGCTGTAGCCGACACGAGCCAACCCAGTGTTGTGTCTGAGGGAGTACTGAGCTTTGCGCTCGAATGTAATCTTTGAAATTCGATTACTCAAAGAAAGAAAGGATTCAAAAAGAAATATTTCGTAACTGAGATGTACTCTTCCTAGGCTTTCATAAAATCATAAGGTAACCCTGGGTTGAAATTCGCTTTACAGTTCCTTTAAGGATAATGGTGACCAAATCCTGAAGTATTCGCAGCTTATGCGAGGGGTGCTGACAATGATGCAAGACGCACAGTCAAGGGTGCCGTCGTGGTTTGATGGCGTGGAAACTATGTTTCTGTCATTTGCGGTTCCGGACAAAATCAAAGGCGCGATTATCATGCCGTTTTTAACCGAAAAGGTTCGCGGAGCGGTGTCACGTGGTGTGACGGGAAAATTGATCAGCTATGACGAACTGAAGGAGAGGGTACTATCCGAAATGCGACTTTCCCCTGCAGAATACTACAGAATGTTTCGTTCAGCAGTCAAGCAGAAGGATGAAACATGGGTCCAACTCGCTACTATAGGCTGACTAGTTACTGGGAGTTTTACGTGAGAAGTATCAGACTTCGATAAACTCATGAAGTTAGTTGTAGCGGACCAGATGAAAATGACCATGAGTGAGGGTATGCAATCCTATGTGGCCCTTAATGAGTCAGAGAAATGGTTAAATCCTGAAGAACTTGCAAAGTTGGCCGAATGCCACGAGGAAAGCAGGGCAAGAAAGGGTGGACCACATGCACGTAGTTTCGAAGAGGCACCACGTACTACACGTGCGGAAATGAATGATAGACCGCAACGGAAAGAAATTGATAGAGGACCCAAGCACGAGAGTCGCAGATGCCACATTTGTAAAAAAGTAGGTCACTACAGAAACGAATGTCCGAAAAGGCTTGCCGCGCAGGCGGAGACTAAGCCCAAAACAGTAGCTAGAGTTGGGCAAATGCCGCCACCCAGAGTGGAAGCTGAACGCGTAGACGACACCGACAAGCGGGTGATCACTGGGAGCGGAAATCTGAACCGACATGTAAACGTAGAATCGGGAAGCTCAGGACTTGTTGCGCTCGTGGATTCGGGGGCTGATATTACCGTGATTCGGAGGTCAGTAGTGCCTCATCTAGGAGGGAATGCCGGTACGTTGACGAAACTGCAGGATGCATTTGGGCATGTAGTGCACGCAGAATTGAGGGAAAAAATTGAGGGCTAGAGGCTCAATTCGATAACAATGAATGTAGAGTAGAAACTGCTTTAGAGTTCGAGGAAGAAAACATAGACGCGCTCGTCGCTAGCGTAGGGATAACTGAGAGTCGTGACGCTGATAATGAGGACCACGCAGAAGGTATGGATACCTACAGGTCATTTCGTAGGGAGCAATTGGCTGACGAGTCTTTGAAAGAAGCGTGGGAGCAGGCGAAGCAGGGTACGCATGGTATTATCACTACGGATGGGATGTTGTTCCATAAGGATCACGTCAGTCAACGTATGTGTAGCAGCTAGTCTTGCCAAAAGCTCGCCGAAAAACTGTTTTGGAGATTGCGCACGACGCACCGGTGGGAGGACACTTTGCGCAGAGGAAAACAATACAACGCATAAAGAATTCCTTCTATTGGCCGGGAATGGATAGGGACATAAAACAGTACTGCCAAAGTTGTCATAGTTGTCAGATTAACTCTGGGCAACGGGCAAGTGATAAGATCACGCCACTAACTAGATCAAGCCCGCCATTTAAAACGGTTATGATGGACTGTATTGGGTCCCTCGACCCGGGAACCGGAAAAAATGTTCCCGGAAAAAATGTCCCCGGAAGAAATGTCCCCGGAAAAAATGTTCCCGGAAGAAATGTCCCCTGGAAAATATGTCCCCCGGAAAAAATGTCCCCTCGAGAAACATCCACTCTTGGTGCGCGTGGAATTTTTGCGAAATCCCCGGTTGCGATATTGCAGGTCTTGAAGTCCTCCAGCTCAAAATAAATAATAAAATTCCTAACCACTTACTAAGGGTTTTTACTTTGAAGCTCGACCAACTTTCACTTACGATTTCTCGTAGGGAATACACCGCAATCAATTTCACGTTCGTTGATACAACGTGACACGGGTTCGAATCCTGTCGCGAGGTGTGCTCTCTGAGGTTTTCCCTGGGTTTTCCGTCGGACTTTCCTGATGAATGTCGTCTCACTTAGCCCTGAAGTCGGCCCAGGACGCATAGTAACCCCCTGTCACCCTCCCTCCTGCTGTCCTCCGTCCACGCCTGTACACCGCGTACAGCAATAGTTGCTTCGCAGCGCTAACACGGAAAAACATTTTCTCTGCTAATTAGCACAAATGTGAAGTGTCACAGAAAGTAGTACGCCGCCCAGTTTCAACAAATCAGGAGAGAAGACGCCATTCGGATTGACCAGGAGCCTGTCAAGTTCTTTTTTAGAAGTGTGCAGATCGACGTGCACGGTGATGTGTAAAGAGGAAAATAAAATGCGGGGGGAAAGCAACAAAATTGACAGACAAAAATATATTCCAGTATGTCTAGCGGTATCACATCTCGGGAGCCCCATGACTGTGCGGCCGCATTGTTGCAAGACACAAGGAAGTAAATTCACCAAAACTGACCCACAGCGACTACCTAGGCAAAGAAATGCTATGTGTGAATAGTCATTTTAAAATGGAATTGAATACGAATAAATTAAGCTACTCGTTGATAACCGTAATTGGATACATATACAACATATATTGGAATACAAACATGTACGGTACGTATATGTATGCGTAAGTATAGCGCTTACTCTTTTTTTATGTTATGGGGAAACTGACGGAGAGAATGGTTTCAAACTGGACGGAGAGAGCCAGTTTCAAAACAGAGTTAGACAAACTTGTTGAAGTCTCACTAGGGACAGGCCACTCTGTTATGTATTTTTTGTGTGTGTGTGTGTGTGAAAATGTGCACAGCTCGGTGCAATTGTGTATTTTATTTATGTAGTTGTGATCTACTGTATGCTCGTAGTGGTGATATTTCAGTTATCGCACACTGTATTGGTGCTAGGCACCTCATCAGGCTGATGCCTTTCGTGCCTGGTAGCCTCATTCAATTTTCGGGTGTTGTTTCCAATGCAGCCCCCAATAGACGGATTATCTCCGATGAATAGAAGGATTAACCATTGTGTAGGGTACACCACTAGAGGGCGCTACGACCGACGCCTCACCACTGGGGGCCGCTGCTGTCGTATTCCGCGGATGACGTCATTGCTCCTTCCGGGAGCATGGTGAGAGATAGCGGGAGGCATTGGATGGCGATGGGAAATAGAGCGCCCCTTTGTGCAAGGCTGTGGTGGCGCTGCGGGCGACAGGACAGACGCTCTCGGTGGCGGCTCTCTACGGCGTTGTTATGGTTATGGTCTCGTGACCGCGATACGCGGCGTCGGCGGCGAAAGAGTTTTGGGTCCAGCGTTGTGTACGAGTCTGAGCGAGTTGATATTAATCTCACTCCGTTTATTGTTCAACTGGTGGTTGTTGTTTGAGAGCTCAATTGCTATGCTGTGAGATTGGGGTGTACGGCACGCATATACGGCATACGACAATATAAATAAATACATATAAACAAAAGGATGTGCACGATAAATTACGCCACATTATTATAGCTTCCCGTGTTGCTACACTTTGCATTATAAAGGCGCTTTCGCGAACCAGTCCGTTCACAAACAGCCGTGTGCATCCCGTCGTGTATATATTAGACTTGGATACTTTCCTTTTAATTGCCTAATAACGCTTTTGCGACTCGAGCGCGTATATTGGCAGGCTCCAGACTTGCGCAATATTATTTTGGGGATGGCGCATATGCTCAGACAAGAGCGGAGGAAAGTTGTTCTCCTATTTGCTTTATGTATTTATTCACTTCAGTATAAACAATTATGCACACTACAGTGCTATATGATATACTGTAAGCACCTTATGGCTGCAGAATCCCTGGTTGGATATTTGTAAAATTTTAGTGCCTTCTTTTCTGTGGTGGTCACTGTCACTCATAGGGATTCCGTTAAGTGTTGTGGCAATTCCAATGTAAACAGTCATCTGTTATATTGGAAAGTGAGTGATTATAGTCAAAAGAGTCTCAATAAACATGATACCTTCTACAATACCATCTGTGATTCCTAAATGTCAGTATGACAAGGTATGAAGAAATGTTAATGTAGTACATGCTATCCAAAGCAAGTTCTTCCACATCCCCCCCCCATCTACACACACTCAGAAAACAAAAACAAAAAAAAGCCGATCTTGGATTTGCCTCTGATAACATAATTTAACTACACAAATGCAGATACGTGCACTCAAACACATTTGCAAGGAAAGCATGACGATTATTGCAGTTGCAACGGTCATGCCAGTAAGTCATGTACATCTTGGTATTTTTGAAATTTCTCAAACATTTCCATATCTTTTATATTCAACGTGCTGGACATCTAGTGTGCAACACCTGATATCGAATCAAAATCTGAGCCAGTATGGGTCACGAACACACCGGTGTCACCTGAGCAAGAATAAGGTAGACGTCATGTCAACAAGTTCCACACTGCTGTTCCATCTTGCACATTTGTCATGCTCATCTAGGTATTTTGAAATTTCTCAAACATTTCAATATCTTTTATATTCAACGTGCTGGACATCTAGTGTGCAACACCTGATATCGAATCAAAATCTGAGCCAGTATGGGGTCATGAACACACCGGTGTAACCTGAGCAACAATAAGGCAGACGTCATGTCAACAAGTTGCACACTGCTGTTCCATCTTGCACATTTGTCATGCTCATCTAGGTATTTTGAAATTTCTCAAACATTTCCATATCTTTTATATTCAACGTGCTGGACATCTTCGATTGATATCAGGTGTTGCACACTAGATGTCCAGCACGTTGAATATAAAAGATATGGAAATGTTTGAGAAATTTCAAAATGCCTAGATGAGCATGACAAATGTGCAAGATGGAACAGCAGTGTGCAACTTGTTGACATGACGTCTACCTTATTGTTGCTCAGGTTACACCGGTGTGTTCATGACCCCATACTGGCTCAGATTTTGATTCAATATCAGGTGTTGCACACTAGATGTCCAGCACGTTGAATATAAAAGATATGGAAATGTTTGAGAAATTTCAAAATACCTAGATGAGCATGACAAATGTGCAAGATGGAACAGCAGTGTGCAACTTGTTGACATGACGTCTACCTTATTGTTGCTCAGGTTACACCGGTGTGTTCATGACCCCATACTGGCTCAGATTTTGATTCGATATCAGGTGTTGCACACTAGAGCCCGTATTCACCAACTTACTTAAACTATTGGTTTAGTGACGTCGGTTTAAATCAATCACGTGAGACTTTCGTTCGCCAATCCTGGATCACCACCCCATGCTCTACCACCTGCTGCTGTGAAGCCTATGGCGGCGCACATAGCGAGCTTCCTGCACAGCGCATGCGTATTTCACCAGAGTCTGCCACAAGCGATGGTGGCCGGTAGGCCTAATCCCCGGTTCACGAGGAATTTTTCATCAAATCTTGGGTAAGTTTCGATTAATATAGTTACTAGAAGCGCCCAGGAGACAGATTTGATCACAATGGGACGAATATTTGCCTCAAATGTTCCATTTCGATCATCCACCCAAGCTACTTAAACTGGTGGTTTAAGCCCCATGCATTTGAATGGGACGTATTTTAAACTAGGGGAGGGGCTAGTTTATCATCGGCCTAAGTATACGTTGCAACTACTGTGGACGTGTGTGTTGAAAAAACTATCGTAGGTTGGTTGCGGTAGGTGATGTTGCACTAATTCGAAGTTAACTGGTAAAAATTAAGCAGAATCGTTTTAAATGCGCGGTTAGTAAACAAAAACGGCGTAACGCTTGACCGGGGGTACGAAATGCGACTGTTGTTTTTAGAAGGCGCTATTGCGAACTTTTGCATGACAAACGTAAAAAGCACCGTCAAAGTGTGGTCAAAGAGAGTGACATCGACATGTGCCACTGGACAAAATCCATATACCAATCCAAGGGACCGAGAGAGCGTGCGGATGGCCGAACGTCAATGTGCATCTTCAAAAACAAAGCATAAGTAGTGCTGGCGCTTATTATGAGCGTCATCTCCTGTGATACACACTGTAAGCACCCCTGTCATTGTACAGTAAGAGCAATAACGTGCTAGATGTTTGTTGCGAGCCCCGATGGAGAAATTGGGGGCGTTATCCACTGGCATGCTTATCAACCATCCCAGTATCTATCATCTCTTCGCAGCGTGTCTAATCTCCAGAGACATCTAACAGTGCAATAGGACTGATCATAAAGTGCATAAGCGTCGTGCGGCTGTTGTGTGGGTACTATCAAGGCATGGAGATATTGCATGTTGTTGCACTACACTGAACACGAAATCTGAGCAGATTTTACGTTCCCCGATTATGAAAATACCGGAGCAAAAGCTAAGGAGGTCCCCATTTCCCCTGGATTCACATGCAAGCATAGATGAAACTGAAATGTGTGTTTTACTTATTTCAGCATGCCACAGCAGAACAGACCAATAAAAATATGTTATTCAGGTATCGTGTTGCCACTGCTACATTAGAAAACATTCAAAGGGACAGCTGCTTACTTCTATATTGATTTGTCATTTGGTAACAGTAGATGTGCTTTTGTAGGGCTGCTTCTGCAAAAGACACTACACAGCAATGTGCTAAAGGTGGCTGCAAACCTTTTGGAAGCATCATTACTATTGCAGGTACATAACTATGACCAATCACTGACAGCTTTTCAGCATTGTATAAGCACATATATTCTGGAGATCCTCTCTTGAAAATTTCTGCTATGGACTCATTCATCACAACAACTTTGTATTCGTGAGCTTTTTGTTTATATTCAGACAATAAAGGCTATTACGTAGTTCCACAAGGATGACTTTTTTCATAGAAGCGTGCACTCTGGATATCCTGCTCAATTAGTTGTCAAGGTCACATGAGAACATTAGTGAGCAATGGCGCACAAGGAAAAAAAAAATCCTTGCTACATTCCACATGCTGACTCCACCAATATATCTGAGGTGTCGTACTGCAGTACGTTTGAATTGCACAGGAATAAAGGGCACTGTGTACAGAAACTTTGAAGCTCTCTTGCTCCCATTGAACTGCACTTAAAGTTGAAAATTAGATCAACTGCAATTACTGCATATAGCACCTTCCAGATGAATATATAACAAAACATAGGCTACAGACTCATCAATAGATAGTATTGACAATTATAATAGGAGTCAGCTGGTTCATGCAACATCAAAATGGAAATGTCGTTCCCCCATGCTGCAGCATGAGCGCATGGATAAATTGTACATGGCCACATGACAGTTGTCAACTACTTAAAAGAAAGTTAGCTTGCGTTGACATGGGTACAGATTTGTCCAGCCACTGCAGCCGTTTATATCCACACTGAGCACACGAGCACATGGAAGAACATGCACCCATGTTAACAGTAGCTATCGTTCTTTTACGTTACTGACAGCTGACGTATGGCCGCATAGTATATTTCTGTGCTCATGTGTTCAGTGTGGATATAGACGTCAGTAGTAAAGCAGGGTAAACAAGCACCCATGTTACACTAGCTCTCCTACTTTTACGTCGTTGATAGCTGTCATATGGCCACAGAGTTTATCAATGTGCTCATCTGTTCAGTGTGAATACAGCGCTAAACAAAAACTGGTGTCCCTTTTGTGTCTCCTGAAGCTCAAGGCTTTTCTTTCAAGCAAAAATGTACGCATGCTGTTCTGCATCATTTTGTGAGCAGGACTGTTAAAAATTACTCGACGCACTGCAGCTTTACACTGGTGTGATCTGTGCACTCTTTTTGTGTAGCCTCATATCCTGTACAGGTAAATCTTAAACGTGAACATGTTTGACACAGGTGTGCCTGGTTGGGTAGAAACTGAACAGGATCAACGTGGCTCCAACCAAAGTTAGCCCTGTTAGTTCGTCACGCCTGAAGAAGGATCCGGCTCGGCTCCGAAACGTCGGGACCCCTCTTTCGAGCTAACTTTGGTTGGAGCCACGTTGATCCTGTTGAGGTAAATCTTAAGAATCGAAAAACACATCCCTATGGAATCATGCTACATGATTTATCATATACACCTGCATCCACATTGCAATCATGCTTCTATTCACCGCAAATGCCACAATACCTCTAAATGTAATAGGAAAATTTATTGACAGTAACAACATACAACACACCCGAAACACTACCCTCTAATTTGGCTGTGTTGTGCATGTCTTCAACGTGTTCTGAATAGCTGAGTTACAAAATAGTGAACCAAACCAAAGCCTGCTAATATGCCCATATGTGTAGTACATCATTTTACCTTCAATTATGTTACAACTTGTTCTCCTTGCACCAGCTCAGGTGCATGCTAAGTGTCCATGGTTTTTGCTGTATGACATGTCCTGTACATTGGTACTCTCATTTCACACCAGCTCTCCTCTTCCTTGACTCGCACTCCACCCATAAATGTACAGCAGTGAGTGGAGAATAAACAGAATATGGGCATACTACGGTCACAAAGTTCTGGTGTAACTAAGAATGTGTTATCAGCATCATGACAAATGATTCTAACATCTATGGATCTGTCATTCGAAACAGTGCCTGATTGCTGTTGCAATACAAGATACCATGTACACACATTTACTGTTGGAAAGCCTTCACATCATCACCAGGAGAATATGTGGCGTCTCGTGCACACTGCTTTCACTGCATGACTGGCACCAAATGCCTGTGACGTATGATTGTATATGTGTCAAACCTGATTATTTATTTTGTTTCAGGTAAGCCATTCTTCAATGCCATATGTGAAGAAAATAATTGCTATACAAATTTATTGCTATTCAAATATGTGACTGGCATTAGCTTAGGCACACCATGCCATGCCCCACAAAAACATGTCTGTGTAAGAGCTAGCTTCACCATAGGTTCAGAAATCTTGTGGTTGTGTGTGTGGAATTTTTCATTTCTTTTTAATGGGAAATTGACACTACTACTGTTTCTTTTTAGAACCCCCCCCTCCCCCCACATTTTCTATGGCACTCTTAGAGGTGCTAAAGTTCAGTAAAGTGGACCGAAGTAGTTACATGCTCTTCTTGTGTGCCAACGTAATGCATATGGCCAGAGTCTGTGAAACTGTTGCTTTGGGTGCTGGTATCTTGCAAACCATCTCCCATATGACATGTATTAATTATCAGAAGTTGCCTCAAGACTCTGCATGTCCACCACTCATTACTGAAGTTAGGTGGTTAGTCATGCCGAGGCATCTACATTATTTTACCACGAATTCAGCATTGTGTCCCATAAATCTGCTCCCAGGCTTTGTCCTTGATGATACAGTACACCATGCTCACTACATTGGATTGGATTGGAAAAGAAAGAAAAATATGGAGAGGTTAGTCCCGACCCAGTCAGAACTGGCTACTCCAAAACGCGCTACATTAAACTGTTCAGTTGCATAGATTTGTGCTGACACAACTGGATCAATATGTCGGCTTCTGCAAAGTGACAACTACCAATGTGGCTAAAAAAATAACTGAAATTGCAGAAGAAAGATATACAATCATGTAAATTTTAATAAAAGTAATACAGCACATTGTAGCTAAGATGCACATGATTTCAAGTTGCATCCTTTTCTTTGTATAAGCTTATTTGCATTGCGTCCAATTTTCCACTGCAGACTTCCCCTTACGGTATGATACAGATCAATATAGAAAGCGAGCAGACAATAATCAGTGCTGGTGTTTGCTGTAGCACTGAGATTTTATGCTAGAATGAGCACCTCTAGGTGTGCCTTGCTGTAGTATTCCACTCTATTGTTCCTCAAGAAATAGCACAATCTCTCAGTACAAAGGTGCGCAGTCAAACTGCATAACCACACACTGCAGAAATGCAGGCTGTGCAATAATTTTTCATAGCTTTATCATCTGTGTAAACCAAAATTAGTCGAAGCAGGCCACAAATACGGATGATACAAACATGTAAGCCTCAAACGCCCAGTTGCTGAGTTGCTTGAATCATCGTCTGTATTTCAGGATGTCTGCAATCCAGTAAATCATGGAAAACTGGGAATAGTCTGAGAACTATTGCATGACTGGAAAACTAGAAAAAATGTCAAGAAAGCGGTGAAGAGCTGCTGAAGTAAAAATTCCCTAAATAAGTTTACACAATTGTACAATGGCGATTATCTTTCTCATGGCATCACACAGGCCTCTTATGTCATTTCACAGTCAAAGTTGAGTGATCTGTGTAAAAGTGAAGTAATAACTGTAACTGCATCGCTATGCAAATTCTTTTGTAAATTTAAAAAAAAGCCTGAATAAGGAGTGATTTCGAAGATCGTAGTGAATGATGCAGTCGTCGTCCTTCTGTCCACGTCTCTTTGCTGCGGAATGAATTCGTACCAACTACCCCGCCTTCATACGCTTGTTTAGTGCATGATGTGCTGTTGGCAGCCGTATTATAGCATGGCATGAGCTGTGGGGAGCTTTTAGGCATTGGTGGTGGTGATGGTTTGGCATGTAATGGTGCGATGATAATGCCAGTATGGAGTCGAGAGAGAAGTTTGTAAAGAATGAGCATGGGAAAATAGATAAGTCCCCAACCAGGTGTGTAAAAGTGTTTCCTGAATAATATATGGCTTTGAACAAATAAGCTCAACACAATTATTGAACAAAATGGCAGCACAGGCTTGTTTGTGGCTGATGTTGCAGCTGTTGTTGTTGTGTGTTTTCTTTGGTCCTTTCCTGTTTGCTCCATCCTTGAAACACCACTATTGAAACCGGTATAAGATATCCTTCTTTACGAGGTATTTGGTTCATTTTAACATCTGTATTTTGTGTACACAGTCTCAATAAACTACAAATTCTGAATGGCTCGGATGCAGTGTAATGGCATTAAAGTGTGGCCGTTTATTTTTGCAATTATTACGTCTGTGATGTCAAGTGCATCATAGCAGATGACAAGTAAGGACATATATATACATTAGGTATGTTCCCATTGTGTGAAATTTCATCAGAGCAAGAGACAGTCGCAACGTAATGATGTATCTTTGTTGGCTGAACAGAACAATCAATTTAGTGCTTAATGATTTGTACAATAATCTTATATGCTGAAATGCAGAAATAAAAGAGATCAGAGGTAAGCACAGCACCGCACTAACAGGGGGTCACGACACTGGCAACTTCCACGCTCACAAACAGGGACGCCCTGGGTAACTGGCGAAAACAGCGCTAAACAAACAAAGAAAACACACACACACACACACACACACATGACGAGGACGTAAACAAGGCAGCACCATGAGTACGTTTTCCGTAGGAGTCACACTCCAAAGAAACACAGCCAGCAAAGAGATGGTCTAACGCGTTGCAGATTTGTGACACGTTGAAAGTACCACGTCGAGTTATGCGTATGGGAGTCAGGATAAGGTCACCCTTGCATCAGTGTTCTTTCTGTTTACATAGCCTACAGTGATCAAGCACTTGTACACACGTTGCGAACATGATATCAGGCTCGAAAGCGTATAAAAGACTCTGCTGGAATGCCCCATCAATCGAGAGGCTATCTTGATCGTTGCAGTTCACCACATAGGCCGCACAACAGACGATAAAAAAGCGATGGTCGATGCGGATGACGTTATTATACGCATCCACAATCGACGACCGAACACCGACAAAAGCACAACGATCACCTGCGCGAGGATACCTACTGCTGCCTTTCAAATAACATGGCAAGCGTTCTCTTTTTAGCGACCATATCAAGAGCTTGTCATTCACAAATACAGAGGTAGGCATAACGCATAACCGACGATTACCGACACCCCGATCCGCAACCACCTGCAGCAGCGCCAGCGCCGCCTGAACTTTTCTTCCGTTAACATCATAATCAAAACACAAACGGGACCCTTCCTCTTCACAATCCTGTCGTCTGCTACGTTCTCCCTCCCCTCAACCATCTCGTGCCAATGTCAATAGTGCGCATGCGTTGTGGTCACCCTTTGGTCAACCGCTCTTCATAGCCGGAGAGATCACGTGATCGATTTAAACCCGACGTCACTAAACCAATGGTTCAAGTTGGCTGGTGAATACGGACTTAGATGTCCAGCACGTTGAATATAAAAGATATGGAAATGTTTGAGAAATTTCAAAATACCTAGATGAGCATGACAAATGTGCAAGATGGAACAGCAGTGTGCAACTTGTTGACATGACGTCTACCTTATTCTTGCTCAGGTTACACCGGTGTGTTCATGACCCCATACTGGCTCAGGTTTTGATTCGATATCAGGTGTTGCACACTAGATGTCCAGCACATTGAATATAAAAGATATGGAAATGTTTGAGAAATTTAAAAAATACCAAGATGTACATGACTTACTGGCATGACCGTTGCAACTGCAATAATCGTCATGCTTTCCTTGCAAATGTGTTTGAGTGCACGTATCTGCATTTGTGTAGTTAAATTATGTTATCAGAGGCAAATCCAAGACCGGCTTTGTTTTTTTTGTTTTTTTTTTCTGAGTGTGTGTAGATGGGGGGGGGGGGGATGTGGAAGAACTTGCTTTGGATAACATGCACTTTGTTAATATTTCTTCATACCTTGTCATACTGACATTTAGGAATCACAGATGGTATTGTAGAAGGTATCATGTTTATTGAGACTTGTTTGACCATAATCACTCACCTTCCAATATAACAGATGACTGTTTACATTGGAATTGCCACAACACTTAACTGAATCCCTATGAGTGACAGTGACCACCACAAAAAAGAAGGCACTAAAATTTTACAGATATCCACCCAGTGTGTCTGCAGCCATAAGGTGCTTACAATATATCATATAGCACTGTAGTGTGCATAATTGTTTATACTGAAGTGAATAAATACATAAAGCAAATAGGAGAACAACTTTCCTCCGCTCTTGTCTGAGCATATGCGCCATCACCAAAATAATATTGCGCAAGTCTGGAGCCTGCCAATATACGCGCTCGAGTCGCAAAAGCGTTATTAGGCAATTAAAAGGAAAGTATCCAAGTCTAATATATACACGACGGGATGCACACGGCTGTTTGTGAACGGACTGGTTCGCGAAAGCGCCTTTATAATGCAAAGTGTAGCAACACGGGAAGCTATAATAATGTGGCGTAATTTATCGTGCACATCCTTTTGTTTATATGTATTTATTTATATTGTCGTATGCCGTATATGCGTGCCGTACACCTCAATCTCACAGCATAGCAATTGAGCTCTCAAACAACAACCACCAGTTGAACAATAAACGGAGTGAGATTAATATCAACTCGCTCAGACTCGTACACAACGCTGGACCCAAAACTCTTTCGCCGCCGACGCCGCGTATCGCGGTCACGAGACCATAACCATAACAACGCCGTAGAGAGCCGCCACCGACAGCGTCTGTCCTGTCGCCCGCAGCGCCACCACAGCCTTGCACAAAGGGGCGCTCTATTTCCCATCGCCATCCAATGCCTCCCGCTATCTCTCACCATGCTCCCGGAAGGAGCAATGACGTCATCCGCGGAATACGACAGCGGCCCCTAGTGGTGAGGCGTCGCTCGTAGTGCCCTCTAGTGGTGTACCCTACACAATGGTTAATCCTTCTATTCATCGGAGATAATCCGTCTATTGGGGGCTGCATTGGAAACAACACCCGAATTCTGTGTTTGCATTTGATTTGCGGAAGCTCTGTAACCCCTGATTGGATGGCTCATTACACGTCAGTTCCTGACGCTGTAATTGAACGAAAACTTGAGAAAGGGAGTTTGTCCTGGTTAATTATGTATTGATTGGTCAGAAAATAAAATATGATGTCACATTGTGGGCAGCATGTGACGCCAGTCCGGCGAGAAACCTTTAAAAGCTGAAGTTTTCTTTGTGTTATTTATTCTGGATTTAAATCTGAAGTCTGGTCTCTACGAGATGCCATCTAGATACTGGACATAAACTGACGTCTTCATCGATCATCGGCTGACTCTTCGTTGACCGCGTCCACCACCGAATCATCATTGGATCACCACCACCGATCCACATCTAAGACTCTGACGGACAACTGTCATGACCATTGCAGATGCCTTCCTCTCCTGTTCCTTCCACTTCCATGAAGTCATCCCCCTAACATTGTTAAAAAAAGTCATGTAAATTTATGAGGATCTCATTTCATAGAAAATTGAATGAGGCTACCAGGCACGAAAGGCATCAGCCTGATGAGGTGCCTAGCACCAATACAGTGTGCGATAACTGAAATATCACCACTACGAGCATACAGCAGATCACAACTACATAAATAAAATACACAATTGCACCGAGCTGTGCACATTTTCACACACACACACAAAAAAAAAATACATAACAGAGTGGCCTGTCCCTAGTGAGACTTCAACAAGTTTGTCTAACTCTGTTTTGAAACTGGATACAGGAAGGTTCCAATCAGCTGAAAAAAATTGTTCGGAAAAGGAACGGTTTCTGCTGATTTCCGTAGTTGGTCCGTAGCAGTGGAACCTTGTACGGTGGTACAGTGATGGATTTCATACCGTAATGGCAAGTGTTTGAGATGGCGCTAAAAGATGTTGAATTTGCAAGGTAATTTTGTATAAATGTCTGATTTGCAAGTGAACACTTTGTCTACTGTATTTTGCATGTCTTGAAGGAGCTGAAGGGCTGGATGGATGGATGGATTGTAGTGGCACCCCTGGTGGGCCTCTTTGCAACGAGGGTCCAGCACATTGCACCTGTAGACATGGTTGTCGTACACCAGGCTTTCTTTCTTTTTTTTTTCTTTGTGCACTGCAATTTTATCGTAGTGCCCTCTGTGATGTTTCCCCAGATTAGACAACAATAGTACAGCTTGGGGTAAACTAAGGATTTCAATTGCGTTGGTTTAGAATCCAGAGCCCTTCTTTACTATGTGCAGTATGCTGCACATTATAAGGTAAACAAATAGAAGAAAACTTGTACCTGATCCCTGCCTTGTATTTCCAACATTTGGTTCCACATCTTGTCCAAAGAAGTCACACTGTTGCACACTGTATTCACTGTAGTCACTGCACACTGCTGTGACAATTAAAATGTTAGAGCACGTAGACCACCTGCGTAAAGTATTAGCTACCCTAAAAGTGGCAGGACTCATTTGCGGAATACACAGCGTCATTTTACGTACTGTGGATGTTGCTTACTGCATTGGCATGGCTGCATTCTGAACAACACTCGGAATTGTACAGTATATGTTTAGATGTACAGTATAAGTTAAACTTCACTTTTCTTTCATCCTTATCTTTCTTTGTTGCGTAAATCGTCTCGTAACATCTGCATGCCACAACGTAATTCTCACAGGGAGAGTAATCACTATCTAATCACTAATCTGTATAAATTATACAGAAGACACTAACCTCGTCACGTCCAGATGCAACAGTCTTGGAATATAGATTTCAGGAAAGCACTGCGTGCTGTTGGCGGAGGTTCTTTGTACTCAAACTGAGGGGTTCGTCTCATAGTCTGCATTCTTCAAATACAATTGGCAAAATCCGCTGCCAACCATACCTGCCGCTGCGGTTGAACGCGCAGTATCGTACGGAACTGAATGCCCGCCGAGAAATCTCGCTTTGACGACACAACCGAGGCATGTCAAATGAAGTCTGTGTACCTCGATATATTGGTCGTTGTTCCAAAAGATATAAATGAAGAAAACTTGGAAATACACACACTACACTAACGCTGTGAAACAGCGCGCTGGATCCCGAAAGTCGTCGTAGCTCGTAGCCTCGTAGCTAGTTCCTCTTTCCACGGAAGTCGCTAATTGGATTATCGCAGTTATAAAACAGGTCGCAGATTTCGAAGTATGTACCTGGTATATACATACTTTTTATTTCCAGACATTGTGACAACAGTATATCGGTGTAAAAATGTTGGTTCTTGCTGAAAGTTGCTGTTGTAGTGCTCGATCACGTGACGGCATTCTGCGCGCTGATTGCATGGGCGATTGACGTCATCCCAGTGGCATGACCAGATGAGTTTTCTATATATGCGTACGTTTTCTTGGTTGGACGCCAGGTGTGCCATCGTCGGTGTGAACCGCGATGTTCAAAATTCGAGTTTACGAAAACTACGAGGTGTTGAAACATGCATTTTCGTATGTGAAGTTGCTTTTTTGTATTATATCGGTAGCCACTGCGGAAAAGTCTCTCCAGCTTCTGGTCAGAGGCCCTTTAAAAAGCGCTTTACTTGATAGGGGAGAGTTCATTTTACCGTATCTAAGCAATTTTCACCAACGCGCACTACGGGCTCGACCCTTGTGGCATGCACGAAATTTTGCAAAGTTTGCGCAAGTTTACAATTTTTTTTTTTGTAAAATAAAATTCTGAAATTTCTTCCTGAACATTTTTCGTAGTATAGCTACCGTGCTGTACTTTGAAAAATCCAACCCCGCTGGTGCACTGTAAGCCGCAGTAAAAAATTGCGAAGTTGTGGGAATTCGGGATACAGGCGTAATCAAGGTGTCATTGTATGCATCATCTTCCTAGCAAGACGTAGCAAAAAATCTTAGAGGTACTTTTTGTTAAACTCAAATAACAATTTTTAATTCAAGATAACTTCATAACCGTGTTTGCGCGCAGCGGCGCATCCTACCAAATGAACAACTGAGCGGGTAACTCACAACACTAGATGGATAGAAAACACTAAGCAATCGCATTATTGAACAGCAAATAAAGATTGATAACATGTGTTTCCCTCCTTCGAGACCCGACGGCTGTGCAGTGAGCGCTCATCAAGTTGACCCTCGTGTGTACCAACGAAACTTTTAGCCAGCTCGCGGTGCTTGTAAGTGAGAGATAAGGAAAGACTTCGAGATAGGGGTCCATTCAGGCTTGATGGTACCGTGTGGTTGATTTGTGGTGGTGTGGCATCCTAGAGTGTAAGCCTGACCTTAAAAATGACTTCGGGGAGATCTGGGACTTTTCGTCTTGCTCCTTGGAGCACGATCACTGCCATGTAAGAACGGTAACAAAGGATCAAATTAGCGGTGTTTTGTGAGTTGAACTGCGAAAGTCAAGATCTAAGTGAAGGAACGAGGCTAAAAGTCCCCGATCTCCCTGAAGTCATTGGTAAGGTCTTGCTTATACACTAAAGTGTCTTCACGTGGCACGCAGTATAAATGCGCTTGTCCTCGTACGCTCGCCCGTGTTTCTCTGAAATAACCATCCCCGGTATGCAAGATGACTATGAAAGAAACGTTAGACTTGACCTGAATAACGCAGTACATGTATCATAGCTTCGTACACAACAGAAATGCCGGGAATAGCATATCCCGTATCCAACGTGATAGCACCTGTGACTGACCAAATTTTTCTCTCAACTGTTGGCGCACAAAGCGAAAAGGTCGTACATCAAATCAAAATATCTTTATTTGGAGCTCTAGATACACATGATAGGTGTGAGAGAGCAAGGAGAAGGCCTGTACTGCTGTCCCGAACATGATAGAACACAGCAAGGAACGCACGTCTTGTGGGCCTACCGCGTTATAACCAGTTTGTAGAAATATATAAAAAAGAAGAAGAAGAAGGTCTGATACCTGCATCAATTACACCGTATTACGTATTCATATGTCGCAAAAATAATTTTGAGATACGACAAAGGGGGGAGACATTAATATCACAAAAAGATAGAACAAGTCTGACACCGATCGTATCACATCTCCGACAAAAGGAAGGCCTTCAAGTGTTTTTTTATAAGCTGGAAAATTATTCATTTGTCTATTGTAATGGGAGTACGTTCCATAGCTTTGGACCTTTAGTAGTAGGAGACCTTGTCGAGACTTCGGGGTGTCCAGTTAGAGACATGGGTGTCTGGTTCGAACCCCACAGCGTCAGGGACACCGTCGCGTATTTTCCCTGCGCGGCGCCTGTGCGGAGGGTTGTCCGCACGCTTATCGGCGAGGGGAGGGCTGCGTGCGCGTTTACCCTCTCACATTTTTCAGCCTGAGCCAACTTCTTTCGACATTTCTCAATCTGCAACGACTTTTTTCGCGACTTTTTCCCGTGCGCAACAGGCGGCGCTCGGGTGGAGGCTCTTACCGGTGGGCGGAGCGTGGCCGGAGGGTTGCGTGCGCTCTTACCCGCTCACATTTTTCAGCCTGGGCCGACTTCTTTCATCATTTCTCGATCTGTGTCGAATTCAATCGCAATTTTTTCCCCGCTACAACAGGTGTGCAGTAGGCAGTTTACATGCAAAGGATAGCCATACACAAAAGTACAAGTGAAAATATATTTATTAAAGTCACTAGTGTCAGGAATTATGATATGACTCTGTGTGAAGGAGAAAAACCCAGCTGAAAAACCTGAAGCAGAAGAAACACAATACATGTAACAAAGATTATACTTATTACAGGTATGATGCAATAGCATTGAAGGGGTATCACACATCATACACAATATTTTTATTCGTGGTAATCACGCGTTTTCAATTAAGCAGAAGGGATAGCACATTTAATCAAAGAAGATATTTTTAATCCATATGATTACAATCAAAATTACAAGTTTTATTATAAAAAGTCTCACATTTTTTCAGCCTGGGCAGACTTCTTTCGTCATTTTTCCGCCTGGGGCGACTTCATTCGTATTTTTACCCGATACAATAGGTGCGCAGTAGGCGGTTTACATGCATGTATAGACATGCAAAGAGGAGTCATACACAAAAAGTACAAGTTAAAATATATTTATTAAAGCCATTAGTGCTGGGAATTGTAATGCCAATTGTGATGCCAATCAGGTGAAAGAGAAAAACCGAGCCGAAAACCTTCACGACCTGAGACAGAAGAAACAATATACATATTTTATTCACTATACCTAGCCATCTGATTCTGAAAGAAAACATAAAATCAACATTCATCACGTAGCTTACTAGTTTAATATTCCAACATGACACCAATAATCAGTTTCTTATGAAGTGAATAGCGCAGACATAAGCAAATAATTAGAATCAACACGATCAACACATAGCATTAATACAGAACCAATCCCCCAACATGTAGGGAAATAATAGCTACACAATACAATATCAAAATGAGAAACAGTCACCACATTTAATCAAAGAAGATATTCTTAATCAATACGATTACAATCAAAATTACAAGTTTTATTATAAAAATTCTGAGACACGAGAACCTGATAGATGTAAGTAATTTCGAGCGCAATAGGGAAGATTATTCCAACATTACACAATTAATCAGTTTCTTATGAAGTGAATAGCGCAGACATAAGCAAATAATTAGAATCAACACGATCAACACATAGCATTAATACAGAACCAATCCTCCAACATGTAGGGAAATAATAGCTACACAATGCCATATCAAAACGAGAAACGGTCACCACATTTAATCAAAGAATATATTTTTAATCAATATGATTACAATCAAAATTAAAAGTTTTATTATAAAAAGTCTAACATTATTATACGTGACCACCATACTGGAGCTTTAATTACAAGTGCCGATATATGTATGTGAACAGCAGAGAACCTGGAATACCATGAGACACGAACACGAGAGGAAATAAAATCTATAACAATACATTGGTTAATCAAAACAACAGAGGAGGAGAATAATCTATCATTTTAACTATCATAAAATCATCCTCGTGACTTCCCCATACAATTTTCATTCTAAGAGACACTACAAGCTTTACTTTGTTTTATGAATCCGACACAGAAAATATGTTAAAAAATTAACTTCATCACATAGCACGCTCCTAGCCAACAATCAGCTTTAATAATATCTGCCCTGATTTGTTGAAGATGGGAGGCGTACACCTGACAGTCATGAACATTTTCGAGCGCAATAGGGAAGATTATTCCAACATTACACAATTAATCGTTTTCTTATTAAGTAAACAGCATAGACATACGGAAATAATGAGAAACACGATCAACAGCTAATAGAGAACCAAAACCTATCACATAAACAACAGACAGATGCAGGCAAATAAATGAAAAAAGAATCTATCAAAACGATAAACATGCACGGACGAATAGCAGAGAAACACTTTGAACAGTACATGATGAATAATTTAATACAGCACAGAGCTAATGCTGAATAGCAGAGAAACAATCTAAACGGCGCATCTGCCAACGTGTAAACAACAGACAGGAAATTATTACTGAAACAAGATCAACAACTAAAGAGAGCCAAAAGGATAAATAGTTGAAGAACAATCTAACAAAACAAGAAACATGCACGGATGAATAGCAGAGAAACACTCTAAACGGTCATCTACCAATGGTAAACAACAGACACATGCAGGAAAATAATTGAAAAAGAATCAATCAAAACGATAAACATGCACGAATGAATAGCAGAGAAACGCTTTGAACGATGCATCTACCAACATGTAAACAACACACCGGAAAATAATAGCGAAACAAACTATCAAACATTACAATTTGAAATAATATATCTTTTGAACTATCATAAAATCAACCTTGCGAGCTAACAATATAGAATTTTCACACTACTCAGGCGCTATAAACACTACCTTGGCAGAGGTATCCAAACACGCACCACAGCTAAGCTTTCCATAGTACAACCACACTGGAGCCAAGAGGGGTCACTCTCTCCCTCTATGCAGCCCGGTGGGGTCACTCTCTCCATCTATACAGCCCAAAGCAAAGAATCTCTTGTCAATCTATGAAGTGGGGAAACCCTCTCTATTTTTCACATTCTTTCCTCCGAAAGGAAATATTCTTAGGACCAGTGTACAGAGACGAAATTTTTTTTATTGATTGCCAAATAGACATTGGAATTATTCGACTCTCAAGAATACAATAAGAATTCTATCAAAAACAATAGCACGCAAAAAATCTAAGAATAGACGTTTATGTCAGTGCAAACTGATTTTAGAGAAACTTTATCTAAGCAAACGAGAAAATATTATCGGTGCAAACAATACCAAATGAGAAACGATGCATTTTAATGTATTTCATATCTGACACAACTATTATGCATACACTATTCTCAACTCACAAAATATCAATCGAGTGATCATCTGAAGCAAAGTCGAAAGCAGTAATTAATTTAGGCAAACATTTTTTGTAACCATGCAGCGCAAATATACATCACGGAAACGTGTCTTTTTCATTCGCGCCACCAACTAGTGGAAACGAAGTGAGAGAGGGAAGCTGAGTTCCCGCACACTTTCGTTAAGGTTACGCCCGCAGGGAGTAGGGGAATCCAAACAATGGTCTTGGTACCATAAACCGACTCCCGCAAGTCAAGTTAGGGAAGGAGGGACTCTAGCGCTGTCTTGTACGTAGAATCACTGAAAGCACACATTTTTTCATTACACATCACAACTTTTTTTGTAAACTGACTTTCATAATTCTATCGTCAGGTGGAACATTCTAAACCTGATAACATAATAAATAAAATTAGCATCGATTAAATGTCGAGGCACACTACAAAACAGAACAGACAATTGCTATACATTGAAGAGATGGACGGATTTTGTACTCGTTACCATACGTCATGGGAGGACCTGATAAAAAGTTGCTTCGAAAAGGAGGAGACGCGAAACGATTCATTTATCGCTGCATTTCAATACGTCCTAGACATGGTCGTATTCGGAGATATGGTGCAAATTATGGAATTCAAGATGCGAGAACTTGTATGCCGAATCTACAATAGTTATAAAAATATTTGCACGACATCGTCGGAAGGACCACTTGGGCTGATGGTGGAGTTTTTGAGGTTCGCTAACGAAGAATTGAAATACATTAGACCAAACGTAATTGTAATCACTGCAATGGGCATTGCATTAATCAAGAAAGCAATCAGATCAAATTATCATATACAAGCAGTCTATGTCGCACGATTCATTACGGATTTGTTGAAATTACACCTAACGGTTGAAATGGAAAGTACATAAAAAATCTTATCACGTGGTATATTCCACCCTAGAACCTCTACACATTTATTTTATTCTACCAGTCAAGGATGTCGAATGAACAGAAGTTCAATATTGTAGTGCAAGGTCTGATGTATCATCACTTATTGAAACTCAACAAACATATCAATTGCGGTGGGCCACCGGACGATTTTCATCTAATACTCTCTTGTACGCCATTCAAGAATCTTCATACAAAGAAAGGAAGCATCAATAAGAGACTGTGCAAGTTCGTCGCAAACAAAGTGCAAGTTGTTGAAGCAATACAAACACGGCGACAACATATCACCTGCGTTAATCAACGTTGGATTCAAGCGCCCAATAATCTGAATAAATTACTTGATGTCTTCGGAATTCATCAATCAAGACAACAAACGAAAACTTCGGAGTTTGGAATAGAATTGTAATTTATCGAAATAAACAAGTGTACAATTGAAATAATAATTGTATTCTTTGTCATCATTGTAATGTATTCTACACAGCGCAACGAAAACAGCTTTTGATTAGATTGCTAAGGAGACACTACGTACAAGGATCTTCGCATGGAATCAGCGCTGGCAATCAAAGAGATTTTTACACGACCACACTCTATACAACACCCGAAGGAAAGAATTGTAGAAGAATCAATAATAGAAATTTAGAGGCATGTTACATCAATCTTTATTTACAGAGAGGATCACTAATATTTCGCGAAAGCTTATTTTATGAATTAAATTGCATAGTGTATATATTTTCTCAAACGATTGGACAGTTGACAATACTATATTGAAAGGAATCTATTATCAAATGACGCGATGCAAGTGATGGACATGCATGACGCGCTAGCGGAGTCTACAATTCTAATCATCATAACATGCGGCACACAATTCCAATAAGATTTGGGGAGAATCGAATCACGTCACTGTCATCAGAAATATTTAACCACTATACAATGAAGATGAGCACTATCCATAAGATATGTAATTACAATAAGTAAATATTCCTTTTGCAAACTTAACCAAAGCAGCACCCATAAACAGAGCTCCAATTCACAGAATGTACCCAAGGTTTTTAATTAGCTATACTGAAAAACTATGAGTCTGTTCATTATGTCATGGCATATGAGGCACTACAAATGGAAGGACATACATTAATTTTAGGAGATTTTAGCTCATAATGAAACAAAACGCAAACACCAAAGGTTCGTGTTTAAATTTTCAAAGTCAAAACTGTATACGCTTTCTTAAAATTTTTTAATATATAGATTAAAAAGCTGTCTATATAGTCACCAGTGATGGCCAGTAGTTAACTACATGTAGTTAAACTAGTAGTTAAACTACCTGATTGTAGTTAAAAAGTAGTTATCAACTACTTGCAGAAATGTAGTGTGCAACTACTAGTTAAACTACTATTTCGAGTAGTTGACTACAGTAGTTAGGTTACTGCAGACGCCAACTACTTCCGATTTTGCCGCAAGCTTTACCGCATGACTGTGCTTCCGACTTTTACCTTGAGCTACTTGTTTGATGAGAACGGAGGTGCAGAGCAATTGTGTCATGCATGTGTACTAAATTTTCACTTTTATCACTGCTTGTGATTCATATTTAGGGGTCTAAGAACGCTATAGAATGGGATTGGTGTTGATGGACAACGTTAAGTAGTTATAGATGTAGTTAAACTACACTGCAGTAGTTAAAGAAGTAGTTTTAACTACCTCCACTGAAAAGTAGTTGAACTACTAGTTAAACTACTCCATCGCAAAGTAGTTAGTAGTTATAGTTAAACTACTGTAGAAGTAGTTAGTGGCCATCACTGATAGTCACACATTGTATACAATATATTTGTTTGTACATTAATGGATAAAATTTATCAGATCACATTCCGGAGCAGTGGTGGCTATCGGTAAGTGTTTAATTAAAACTTGAACTGCTGCCGCAATTTACGAACTGAGTTGTAGAAAGTGTAATTTCACTGCTTTAGCTGGCTCACTTTGATACGCGAAGGTTTTAAGAACTCTTTCACGACGACAAAGAATTTAATCGAGTGTATTGATATTTTCTATACACTCTATAACATAATGTGAATTCTCCATGATGCGGATAGTAAAAGTTACGAATATTTTTCGAACAAAATTTACTTAAAACTCGGAGAAAGGGTCATCCGCGTCGTCGAAGGCGTTTCGGCAACACGCCGGGCCGCCTTTCCGGAATGCCGTACCCGAAACCGAACGCGATTCTGCGCCCGACGCGTTAACGCGGTACCGCACGCTAGCGTGTTGCTTTCTTCCGGAAACGGGTTCGACGACGCGGATGACCCTTTCTCCGAGTTTTAAGTAAATTTTGTTCGAAAAATATTCGTAACTTTTACTATCCGCATCATGGAGAATTCACATTATGTTATAGAGTGTATAGAAAATATCAATACACTCGATTAAATTCTTCGTCGTCGTGAAAGAGTTCTTAAAACCTTCGCGTATCAAAGTGAGCCAGCTAAAGCCGCGAAATTACACTTTCTACAACTCAGTTCGTAAATTGCGGCAGCAGTTTAAGTTTTAATGAAACACTTACCGATAGTCACCACTGCTCCGGAATGTGATCGATAAATTTTATCCATTAATGTACAAACAAATATATTGTATACAATGTGTGACTATATAGACAGCTTTTTAATCTCTATATTAAAAAAATTGTAAGAAAGCGTATACAGTTTTGACTTTGAAAATTTAAACATGAACCTTTGGTGTTTGCGTTTTGTTTCATTATGAGCTAAAATCTCCTAAAATTAATGTATGTCCTTCCATTTGTAGTGCCTCATATGCCGTGACATAATGAACAGACTCATAGTTTTTCAGTATGGCTAATTAAAAACCTTGGCCCACCGCAATTGACATGTTTGTTGAGTTTCAATAAGTGATGATACATCAGACCTTGCACTACTCGTAGAATAAAATAAATGTGTAGAGGTTCTAGGAATATACCATGTGATAAGATTTTTTATGTACTTTCCATTTCAACCGTTAGGTGTAATTTCAACAAATCCGTAATGAATCGTGCGATATAGACTGCTTGTATATGATAATTTGATCTGATTGCTTTCTTGATTAATGCAATGCCCATTGCAGTGATTACAATTACGTTTGGTCTAATGTATTTCAATTCTTCGTTAGCGAACCTCAAAAACTCCACCATCAGCCCAAGTGGTCCTTCCGACGATGACGTGCAAATATTTTTATAACTATTGTAGATTCGGCATACAAGTTCTCGCATCTTGAATTCCATAATTTGCACCATATCTCCGAATACGACCATGTCTAGGACGTATTGAAATGCAGCGATAAATGAATCATTTCGCGTCTCCTCCTTTTCGAAGCAACTTTTTATCAGGTCCTCCCATGACGTATGGTAACGAGTACAAAATCCGTCCATCTCTTCAATGTATAGCAATTGTTTGTTCTGTTTTGTAGTGTGCCTCGACATTTAATCGATGCTAATTTTATTTATTATGTTATCAGGTTTAGAATGTTCCACCTGACGATAGAATTATGAAAGTCAGTTTACAAAAAAAGATGTGATGTGTAATGAAAAAATGTGTGCTTTCCGTGATTCTACGTACACTCTGAGAAAAAAGGGAGTAATGGGGGAGTAACTGTTCGGACTTACTCCCTTTTTACTCCCTTCTTGAATCAGTTACTCCATTGTCTTCATGTTACTCCCTATGCCCTTAAAGTTACTCCTTCACTGACGATTTACTCCCCCGTTATTTACTCCATTTGGGCTGCCACCAAACAGAGAAAATTGATTCAAAAGAATTTGACAGGAGAGACATTTTATTATCCTGCACTGCAACATTCTTACAGAAGATACTTATACGGGCTGGAACGACAAATTGATGGAAACAAATACTGCTTGAGGGGACTTTGGCAAAAGGAAAAAAGAACGGATTGGGGAATTTCAATGTAAGACATATGCCAACCATTTGCAGTATGTTTTGCACTGCGGTCAGGGACGACAAATTGACGGAAACAAATACTGCTTGAGGGGACTTTGGCAAAAGGAAAAAAGAACGGATTGGGGAATTTCAATGTAAGACATATGCCAACCACTTGCAGTATGTTTGGCACTGCGGTCAGGGACGACAAATTGATGGAAATAAATACTGCTTGAGGGGACTTTGGCAAAAGGAAAAAAGAACGGATTGGGGAATTTCAATGTAAGACATATGCCAACCATTTGCAGTATGTTTTGCACTGCGGTCAGGGACGACAAATTGACGGACACAAATACTGCTTGAGGGGACTTTGGCAAAAGGAAAAAAGAACGGATTGGGGAATTTCAATGTAAGACATATGCCAACCATTTGCAGTATGTTTTGCACTGCGGTCAGGGACGACAAATTGATGGAAACAAATACTGCTTGAGGGGACTTTGGCAAAAGGAAAAAGAACGGATTGGGGAATTTCAATGTAAGACATATGCCAACCATTTGCAGTACGTTTTGCACTGCGGTCAGGGACGACAAATTGACGGAAACAAATACTGCTTGAGGGGACTGTGGCAAAAGGAAAAAAGAACGGATTGGGGAATTTCAATGTAAGACATATGCCAACCATTTGCAGTATGTTTTGCACTGCGGTCAGGGACGACAAATTGACGGAAACAAATACTGCTTGAGGGGACTTTGGCAAAAGGAAAAAAGAACGGATTGGGGAATTTCAATGTAAGACATATGCCAACCACTTGCAGTATGTTTGGCACTGCGGTCAGGGACGACAAATTGATGGAAATAAATACTGCCTGAGGGGACTTTGGCAAAAGGAAAAAAGAACGGATTGGGGAATTTCAATGTAAGACATATGCCAACCATTTGCAGTATGTTTTGCACTGCGGTCAGGGACGACAAATTGACGGACACAAATACTGCTTGAGGGGACTTTGGCAAAAGGAAAAAAGAACGGATTGGGGAATTTCAATGTAAGACATATGCCAACCATTTGCAGTATGTTTTGCACTGCGGTCAGGGACGACAAATTGATGGAAACAAATACTGCTTGAGGGGACTTTGGCAAAAGGAAAAAGAACGGATTGGGGAATTTCAATGTAAGACATATGCCAACCATTTGCAGTACGTTTTGCACTGCGGTCAGGGACGACAAATTGACGGAAACAAATACTGCTTGAGGGGACTGTGGCAAAAGGAAAAAAGAACGGATTGGGGAATTTCAATGTAAGACATATGCCAACCATTTGCAGTATGTTTTGCACTGCGGTCAGGGACGACAAATTGACGGAAACAAATACTGCTTGAGGGGACTTTGGCAAAAGGAAAAAAGAACGGATTGGGGAATTTCAATGTAAGACATATGCCAACCATTTGCAGTATGTTTGGCACTGCAGTCCGGGACGACAAATTGATGGAAATAAATACTGCTTGAGGGGACTTTGGCAAAAGGAAAAAAAGAACGGATTGGGGAATTTCAATGTAAGACATATGCCAACCATTTGCAGTATGTTTTGCACTGCGGTCAGGGACGACAAATTGACGGAAACAAATACTGCTTGAGGGGACTGTGGCAAAAGGAAAAAAGAACGGATTGGGGAATTTCAATGTAAGACATATGCCAACCATTTGCAGTATGTTTGGCACTGCAGTCCGGGACGACAAATTGATGGAAATAAATACTGCTTGAGGGGACTTTGGCAAAAGGAAAAAAAGAACGGATTGGGGAATTTCAATGTAAGACATATGCCAACCATTTGCAGTATGTTTTGCACTGCGGTCAGGGACGACAAATTGACGGAAACAAATACTGCTTGAGGGGACTGTGGCAAAAGGAAAAAAGAACGGATTGGGGAATTTCAATGTAAGACATATGCCAACCATTTGTAGTATGTTTTGCACTGCAGTCAGGGATGACAAATTGACGGAAACAAATACTGCTTGAGGGGACTTTGGCAAAAGGAAAAAGAACGGATTGGGGAATTTCAATGTAAGACATATGCCAACCATTTGCAGCATGTTTTGCACTGCGGTCAGGGACGACAAATTGACGGAAACAAATACTGCTTGAGGGGACTGTGGCAAAAGGAAAAAAGAACGGATTGGGGAATTTCAATGTAAGACATATGCCAACCACTTGCAGTATGTTGGGCACTGCAGTAAGGGACGACAAATTGATGGAAATAAATACTGCTTGATGGGACTTTGGCAAAAGGAAAAAAGAACGGATTGGGGTATTTCAATGTAAGACATATGCCAACCATTTGCAGTATGTTTGGCACTGCGGTCAGGGACGACAAATTGATGGAAATAAATACTGCTTGAGGGGACTTTGGCAAAAGGAAAAAAGAACGGATTGGGGAATTTCAATGTAAGACATATGCCAACCATTTGTAGTATGTTTTGCACTGCGGTCAGGGATGACAAATTGACGGAAACAAATACTGCTTGAGGGGACTTTGGCAAAAGGAAAAAAGAACGGATTGGGGAATTTCAATGTATGACATATGCCAACCATTTGTAGTATGTTTTGCACTGCAGTCAGGGATGACAAATTGACGGAAACAAATACTGCTTGAGGGGACTTTGGCAAAAGGAAAAAGAACGGATTGGGGAATTTCAATGTAAGACATATGCCAACCATTTGCAGTATGTTTGGCACTGCAGTCAGGGACGACAAATTGATGGAAATAAATACTGCTTGATGGGACTTTGGCAAAAGGAAAAAAGAACGGATTGGGGTATTTCAATGTAAGACATATGCCAACCATTTGCAGTATGTTTGGCACTGCGGTCAGGGACGACAAATTGATGGAAATAAATACTGCTTGAGGGGACTTTGGCAAAAGGAAAAAAGAACGGATTGGGGAATTTCAATGTAAGACATATGGACATATGCCAACCATTTGTAGTATGTTTTGCACTGCGGTCAGGGATGACAAATTGACGGAAACAAATACTGCTTGAGGGGACTTTGGCAAAAGGAAAAAAGAACGGATTGGGGAATTTCAATGTAAGACATATGCCAACCATTTGCAGTATGTTTTGCACTGCGGTCAGGGACGACAAATTGACGGAAACAAATACTGCTTGAGGGGACTTTGGCAAAAGGAAAAAGAACGGATTGGGGAATTTCAATGTAAGACATATGCCAACCATTTGCAGTATGTTTTGCACTGCGGTCAGGGACGACAAATTGACGGAAACAAATACTGCTTGAGGGGACTTTGGCAAAAGGAAAAAAGAACGGATTGGGGAATTTCAATGTAAGACATATGCCAACCATTTGCAGTATGTTTTGCACTGCGGTCAGGGACGACAAATTGACGGAAACAAATACTGCTTGAGGGGACTTTGGCAAAAGGAAAAAGAACGGATTGGGGAATTTCAATGTAAGACATATGCCAACCATTTGCAGTATGTTTTGCACTGCGGTCAGGGACGACAAATTGACGGAAACAAATACTGCTTGAGGGGACTGTGGCAAAAGGAAAAAAGAACGGATTGGGGAATTTCAATGTAAGACATATGCCAACCATTTGCAGTATGTTTGGCACTGCAGTCCGGGACGACAAATTGATGGAAATAAATACTGCTTGAGGGGACTTTGGCAAAAGGAAAAAAAGAACGGATTGGGGAATTTCAATGTAAGACATATGCCAACCATTTGCAGTATGTTTTGCACTGCGGTCAGGGACGACAAATTGACGGAAACAAATACTGCTTGAGGGGACTGTGGCAAAAGGAAAAAAGAACGGATTGGGGAATTTCAATGTAAGACATATGCCAACCATTTGTAGTATGTTTTGCACTGCAGTCAGGGATGACAAATTGACGGAAACAAATACTGCTTGAGGGGACTTTGGCAAAAGGAAAAAGAACGGATTGGGGAATTTCAATGTAAGACATATGCCAACCATTTGCAGCATGTTTTGCACTGCGGTCAGGGACGACAAATTGACGGAAACAAATACTGCTTGAGGGGACTGTGGCAAAAGGAAAAAAGAACGGATTGGGGAATTTCAATGTAAGACATATGCCAACCACTTGCAGTATGTTGGGCACTGCAGTAAGGGACGACAAATTGATGGAAATAAATACTGCTTGATGGGACTTTGGCAAAAGGAAAAAAGAACGGATTGGGGTATTTCAATGTAAGACATATGCCAACCATTTGCAGTATGTTTGGCACTGCGGTCAGGGACGACAAATTGATGGAAATAAATACTGCTTGAGGGGACTTTGGCAAAAGGAAAAAAGAACGGATTGGGGAATTTCAATGTAAGACATATGCCAACCATTTGTAGTATGTTTTGCACTGCGGTCAGGGATGACAAATTGACGGAAACAAATACTGCTTGAGGGGACTTTGGCAAAAGGAAAAAAGAACGGATTGGGGAATTTCAATGTATGACATATGCCAACCATTTGTAGTATGTTTTGCACTGCAGTCAGGGATGACAAATTGACGGAAACAAATACTGCTTGAGGGGACTTTGGCAAAAGGAAAAAGAACGGATTGGGGAATTTCAATGTAAGACATATGCCAACCATTTGCAGTATGTTTGGCACTGCAGTCAGGGACGACAAATTGATGGAAATAAATACTGCTTGATGGGACTTTGGCAAAAGGAAAAAAGAACGGATTGGGGTATTTCAATGTAAGACATATGCCAACCATTTGCAGTATGTTTGGCACTGCGGTCAGGGACGACAAATTGATGGAAATAAATACTGCTTGAGGGGACTTTGGCAAAAGGAAAAAAGAACGGATTGGGGAATTTCAATGTAAGACATATGGACATATGCCAACCATTTGTAGTATGTTTTGCACTGCGGTCAGGGATGACAAATTGACGGAAACAAATACTGCTTGAGGGGACTTTGGCAAAAGGAAAAAAGAACGGATTGGGGAATTTCAATGTAAGACATATGCCAACCATTTGCAGTATGTTTTGCACTGCGGTCAGGGACGACAAATTGACGGAAACAAATACTGCTTGAGGGGACTTTGGCAAAAGGAAAAAGAACGGATTGGGGAATTTCAATGTAAGACATATGCCAACCATTTGCAGTATGTTTTGCACTGCGGTCAGGGACGACAAATTGACGGAAACAAATACTGCTTGAGGGGACTTTGGCAAAAGGAAAAAAGAACGGATTGGGGAATTTCAATGTAAGACATATGCCAACCATTTGCAGTATGTTTTGCACTGCGGTCAGGGACGACAAATTGACGGAAACAAATACTGCTTGAGGGGACTTTGGCAAAAGGAAAAAAGAACGGATTGGGGAATTTCAATGTAAGACATATGCCAACCATTTGCAGTATGTTTTGCACTGCGGTCAGGGATGACAAATTGACGCAAACAAATACTGCTTGAGGGGACTTTGGCAAAAGGAAAAAAGAACGGATTGGGGAATTTCAATGTAAGACATATGCCAACCATTTGCAGTATGTTTTGCACTGCGGTCAGGGATGACAAATTGACGGAAACAAATACTGCTTGAGGGGACTTTGGCAAAAGGAAAAAGAACGGATTGGGGAATTTCAATGTAAGACATATGCCAACCATTTGCAGTATGTTTTGCACTGCGGTCAGGGATGACAAATTGACGGAAACAAATACTGCTTGAGGGGACTTTGGCAAAAGGAAAAAAGAACGGATTGGGGAATTTCAATGTAAGACATATGCCAACCATTTGCAGTATGTTTTGCACTGCGGTCAGGGATGACAAATTGACGGAAACAAATACTGCTTGAGGGGACTTCGGCAAAAGGAAAAAAGAACGGATTGGGGAATTTCAATGTAAGACATATGCCAACCATTTGCAGTATGTTTTGCACTGCGGTCAGGGATGACAAATTGACGGGAACAAATACTGCTTGAGGGGACTTTGGCAAAAGGAAAAAAGAACGGATTGGGGAATTTCAATGTAAGACATATGTCAACCATTTGCAGTATGTTTGGCACTGCAGTCAGGGACGACAAATTGATGGAAATAAATACTGCTTGAGGGGACTTTGGCAAAAGGAAAAAAGAACGGATTGGGGTATTTCAATGTAAGACATATGCCAACCATTTGCAGTATGTTTGGCACTGCGGTCAGGGACGACAAATTGATGGAAATAAATACTGCTTGAGGGGACTTTGGCAAAAGGAAAAAAGAACGGATTGGGGAATTTCAATGTAAGACATATGCGAACCATTTGCAGTATGTTTGGCACTGCGGTCAACTGATTAGAGTTCAAATAACTCAAAATGTGGCACTATTTCATGATGGTTCTTATAACGGTAGAGGTCCAGTGGTCGAGGGTTGTGTTCGTCTCCTGGAGATATTTGCACACATGAGTCTGTGAACACAACTTGATATGCTTGCCTGTGACGCATGAAACCACATGTATACAGAGCATGAAGAAAGATCAAAAGGGAGCCTCTGAAGATGACCAACTTGAGTATTTGACCGAAGGCCGGAGCCTCATCTTCCCAACCCATGCACAGAACATCCCCTTCGGTGTAGGTGGATGAATGAACGGTGGCCATCCTTGCTTCGGAAATTCTCTCACCAGGCAGTGGTCGCAAAACAAAGCTGTCCCTGACTAGAACTGGCAAGTCCTCCCACTGTACATCTTTCACAACAGGGACCTCAAGGTCGTGAGTTATGGCCGAGCAGATGGAATTGTAGCATTGTCCTAGCTGCACCCTCATGGCCACAGTCTTTGCAATGTTCAGGAAGCTTCTTGCTCGTACTGCGATCGTTTTTAGTGTGGCATGCTTTGCCTCGAACCTCATGGACGAGAAGTTGCGGGGTGGCCCGTAAAGTGAGATATACCGAGGGTAATGAATGAGGTAGTGCAACTTTGGTGTCACCTTGACTTCTGGGTACCTCTGAACAAATGCCTCAAGGAATGAAGCAATCTGCACCTCAAGCCACTCCACACAGTCAGAGGGTATCCTGTCGGACAGAAGGACGTTCACGATTTCACGATACTGGAGATAAACATTCCAGTCTGGATTCCCTTCTGGGATGTTATCACCAAACAGCTGTGGAAGAAGGCGGAACAGACATAACTTCTGGCTTGCTGTTCCCCTGATGTTTTGCATTTTGCCCGCATTCGTGAGGGCTAGTGGAAACGGCTTGTTCTTCATGTCATGACGCTTGTACTGGAACTTCTCTGCCACAGTGAAGTGCTCTCTTTGGAGTACCCTTGAGGATAACAGTGTGTTCAACACAGATTTGAGGACAGTGTTTATGCCTCCTTCCAAAACGTCATGCATCAGATCGGGGAGTAATTGACACGTGACGTCAAATCCATTGAGTGCAAGAAGACAGGATGGTTCTTTCACACCATACAACCTTGCATTATCCGGGCTTAGCTGAACAGCAGCTACGTGACTGTTATGTGCTTCTGCGGTTCTCAATGTGCACTTACTCTCATCTGTCAGTGACTGAAGATTCGTGCTGCTTGCAAGGCAGTGACGGCACACACGACCAGCAGTGAAGCTACAACTGAAGCCGCCAAGCCTGTTCAGGGACAGGTTGTCGCCACTAAATCCGACAACACATGCCTTCATGTAGACTGTCGACCCATTCAACACAACATCAAGCCCATTAGACTGCAAGGAGTTCAGGTCAGCAATAAGTGGCTCCATTATTCTGTTAAGGCCGTATTGTTTCAGAAGTGTGTACTTGACGATGAGAACAAGATGAATTGACTCTAGTGTTGATCTGTACCTAGGGTGCAAGTTGAGCAGGTTCACATAGACAACAAGGAGCTTGTGCACACCACGGGCAGCACCAATCGGGTTTGTCACCTCCAACTCGTCAGTGTACAACAGCAAGAGTAGCGTTCCAACGACGCCTTCCTCAATCACCGCACGAGATCTCGCAAAGTCTCCATCACAGACATCAGTCAGGGTGTTGGCATCGAAGCTGTCGTTGTTGCGCCCTTGCAGTGTTGAGAGAACATGCTCACCAAGGTCTGCTGAAACCAAGTTCCTCAGCATGTCCTGAACTGGCACGTAGTAGAACACATGTCTTCCTGACCGTGCATTGATGCTGTCATCCAAGTTGATTTCTTTCGGCTGCACAAAAGGGAAATGTTCCTTCACATAGTTGAGCCGGGCATGCTCTGACCTCGTTACCTCCCAAATCATGTCCATCACATCTCCTGAAAGCACTGACAACATGTCATCATCTGAGTTTGCCACTACTCTACCACTTGAAAGAAGCATTGCAAAGTATGTTTTGCAGGCTTCCAAAAGCAACTCAAGCAGCACTTTCATGTCCTTAAAAATGCTTTCGCAAACAGACTGTGGAAGCAAGTGGCTTTCAGTAACCTTCAAGCTGAGCAGCACAAGATGCCTCTTCATTCTGTTCAGCATACTGCTCATGTATGCAATTGGGTCATTCGATTCGTGGTACGCTTCACTCGGTGGCGTGGATTCCGCACCAACATCAGTAGGCGGCGAGCTCGCTGCGTTTGCCGTGTTATCCTCGCTGCTATTTTCTGTTCTTGATTGTGCAGATCGTCTCACTCGTGGTACAACGTCTCGATGCTTCCTCTGTACGTGCTTCCTGAAGGCCTCGTACTTTCTGAAGGTATTGTTGCAGCCGTTGAGGCCGCATGTTACACTGAAGCCGATTTCATGGGAGTGTTCCAGTCCGATGTGGTTCATGACCGATAAGAAAGCGGGCGAGAAGTACGTGCAGCGGGAGCAAGTGTACACCCTTGCCGTGGCACTTGAAGATGTATTCGTTGCAACGTTCGCCATCAGTAAATAATTTGTCACGAGCACCGGTAGCCAAGTTTACGGATACGGCGGACACATGTTGGAGTACCGAGTTGTACAAACAATAGTAACAGTACATCATCGATACATAGAGAGGACGTCCATGATCGAGACTGTTGCACTGTTTTCAAAAGCGACAACGAACGTTTTACGTGGAAAACATATGGGTCGTTAGCGTTCGAAGCGATCAGATGGGGATCACATGGTACGTGGTGGCAAACGTGACCCGAAGTATTGCTTATCCGTTTGTCCTGCGTGACCGGATCGACGCAACGAACGGGCGGCCGTTGATGACAGTGGCATTTGGACCTGCTGGAACCGAATTCGCAACGCAGGGACGATGCCTTTGTCTCGTGACTGTACGAATTCGTGACTGTACTAATTGATTAACTAAGCTAGAAATCAGCTGTCACAACTGTATTGTTTAAACCAGTGGTTTATCTAGAAAGTCGTGGCTGGGGGGGTTTTCACGAGAAAGCGGGAGAGGGGGGGGGGGGGGGTCACTGCTTATACATACGTGCTTCAAGGCGAAAAAAAATGGGGGTTTTGGCAAAACTTTGTGGGGTTGTTATGGGGGTCTGGATAAATCACTGGTGTAAACCGTCAGTTACGCGTTTGTATGGCGTCGAGATAGCATGCTTGGTTTCTGATCTCTCATTGTTACAGCTGCGTGTTCAAGTCCTGCAGGTTTTTGTTTTTACTTACTTTATTAATTATAGTATTATTGGCCATTATTCGTATAATATAATTGGATGTCGATGACCGAGGAGTGCAATCAATTCAGCTACCGAACTCCTATAGCACCCCTCTTTTTTTCTGCTCCTTTTTTAAATTTTCGGCAGACCGGTGGTTCAGGCAGGGTGCGGCAGCTTTTCCCATGCCGGTATTACCGCTCATCGTTGACCTGTCAGAGCTAGAGGGAAGGTCATGAAAGCATTGTGTTACCCTAATCGCGTAACGACGTAAGAAGTCTGAAATATTTCAGATATTTCCGACGACAATGGAGGCCAGAGATACCATAAGTCTTTTTTTTTTTTTTACATTACGATCAGCATGTAAATTAAATGAGAGGGGGAATGGACTTTGACTGAGGAAAACTACGCTTTTACGTGACTGTTTGACTTATCACGGAGAGTTACCACAACCAGATCCCAACGAATTTGTGGGTCAATCATGGATTTTCATTCAATTAATTTCGCATTACTAATTTCGTATTGCAATTCGGTACAACAGGAATGCAAAGGGCTGCTGTGGGCTGCTGTATACAGCTTCGCCAGGACTTCCCACAATTAGGGCAGTGATAGCAAAAGAAAACAAGCGTGAATAATTGTAAGAATGAAATAATAGCCGGCTCACAATATCCAAGGAGTGATAGAGATACACAGGGTTGACATAGATAAAGTTCCGGGTTCATAACTGTAATAAATTGAGTATAAATGGCTGCTTCGAGCTGAATTATGGTTCAGAGTACGTATTTGTCTCCAAAATTTCATCTGACGGTCACGAATTCCCCCTAGTTATTCGCGTACAAATCGTGAAAACTGAAAAGCCGCATCTCGCTTAACATTTCCAATGGCCATACCAGCGTCCGGAGCCCTATCCACCACCTGGCGAGAAGCGAGACGGGTTAAACAGATGCGTTGACACTTGAAAAGAGTTTATTGAGTGCTAAAACACACATCTTGGTTTCTGAATCGACTCGAAGGCAGCGGTCGACATTTTGCTGCCTGGCAGATGTGGCTTCAAAAACGCGGGAGCCAGAAAAAAAAGTCCCCGGAGAAAACGTCCCCGGAAAGAATGTCCCCGGAAAAAATGTCCCCTGTGGAAAGGCTACCGGGAGCTCCCGAAAGAAACGAAATAAGGGTGTTGAGGTTAGGATCGCATGGTATTTAGACAGCAGCTTTTTGCAGCACGTTTACTGACCATCCTGACATTGTTAATGCTTATTCTGTGCTGTGAAATGAGGGTCAACGTATTTCCAAGCAATAAGCTGAAGGTCCCCGAAAGGGGTGTCCCCTGTGGAGAGGCTACCCGGAGTTTCCCCAAAAAACAAAATCGGGGTGTTGAGCAAGTGCAGAAAGTTGGGCTCGTTGATGGGATAGCATACTGCAATATTTGTGGACATAAGGTACAGACAGCACTCCCTAACCTAGGAAGACGTCGATACATTGCAAGCTTGTCTCTGTTTCACAGGTTCATTCATACCATTCCGTCCTGCATTTCCCCTATTACTCGTTCTTCCACAACTTTCCCCGCTTCGACCATTTGTACAAGGTAACTCATTTCGCCTGCCACACTGACATCTTTGCTAAATCATTTATTTGTAAGACTACTATTAACTGGAATGATCTTCCCCTGAATATTGCGGAGCTCAATGATCACACCACGTTTCATAGGAAGATATCATCTACCATTTAACCATTCACAAGTAATCGGTTGGTTGCTTTCTTTTCGCACCCTTATTTGTCAAGTGCATTTATTATACCTAATGTTTTTGCTTATGCTTGTTATGTTCATATCTGTACAACCCCACTCCCCCATGCAATGCTCGCAAGAGCCTTTGGGATATTGTAAATAAATAAATAAATAAATAAATAAACAGGCGTCAGAACAGAACGTGCGACTGAACAGAACGGGGTGTTGAGGATACGATCGCATGGTATTTAGGCCACATTTTGTTGCCATACATTTATTGATCGCCCTGTCATTGCTGATGCTTATTCTGTGCTGACAAGTAAGGGCCAACGTGTTCCAAGGAGTAAGTTGAAGGTAAGCCTGTTCACAATTACCGTCTAAGGATTCGTTTGCTGTCGCATTTACATGGTGATGCTCACACAAGTCTGTTTTAATTTATCTATAGAAGCAATAGGAATACCGCAAAAAAGCTTGTAAAGCTATCAAAAATGGTTAATCGAAAAATTAATTAATGGGTTTTATCGCTTCTAAAGTGTGTAAAGCTGACGACAATGAACCTGCAAATGCGGCTTCGGAATCTTTGTATGCAGTACACACCGGGAGAGAAGAGCCCATTAGCAATTACTTCGCGGCATTGAACGGACGATACGGTTTTAGCGTCAGCCGAACACATGTGGATCAGGAAGTACATGAGTAAATATAGAATTGCAGAAGAAAATAAAGAAATATAATGTGCGGCATTTCCTTCTACTAACCTCACCGTTGTTTCGTGCCTATTGAGAATAATGTCCTTTATTAACTCTCGTAACTTACTCTATTCCACCCACAGTTGTAGGTATGTAGTTGAATTTCAAATACCTTCTTTGGTATGATCAAAAAGTCGGTGCATTGTTTTGCGCTATAATCTTAACTGAGGGGCTGGGAACGCTGACATTTTTTTTTGCGGACATTTTTCTCGGGGACGTTTTTTCTGGGGACATTCTTTATACCACGTTAGCTTGTGCAGCGGATCAAAAAGTCTTCAGAAGGAGCTTGGATTGCTCAAATATAATAATATCTAATCTAATAATATTATAATAAATAATCATATATGGCAGGTTCGTGAAGGTATCGTGTCGTCGTTCTTGCGTCCCTGCCTCGGGATGCCTTTCTCAGTATGGCAGGCTGTAGGTTGACTAAGCGGCAGTAATGTTCCTTATCTTCATCTCTCTAACTGTAGAAGCTAGAAGGTGAGGTTAAGAAACACAGAGGCGATCCCCCTTTTTTTGTGAGCATGTTCTTCTGCTTCTTCCTGGCTTTTCATTAGTGACAGTTTCCTTTGGGGCCACATATCGAAAAGGTGACTCCTGCTCCACATTTTGTGCGCCTTTCACAAGCGTTCGTGCATTCCTTTCTCGGCCAACAACCTCTAGTCCAAGGCTGGGCCACGTGGTCACTCCTTTCATGGGTTCTAGGAGTTTCGCTGAGTCATGTCGGCCACTGCATTTCGTGGAAGCATTCCATTATGCTGCGACTCATAAAAGGCTCCAATCATGCCCTGTTGGTGTTAGACCGACTCCCTACGCGACACCGTCCGGTCATGGCCACGTCACGCTGCCTTGCGATATTTCGTGACAAGAAAAGAATAATCAACGTTGCTGGGGAGAAGAAGAGAATGGACGTTTTGGCAGCGTTGCTGGCCACGGATTTATGCGACATCGTTGATGAAAACCTACAGCTGCAGGTAAGCATGACCAAATCTTTGGCATAGAAGTCTTTTATACAGATAAAATGTGTTGTGTCGTCTGTTTTTTGTCTTTTTCCCAGTCTCGGGTTTTCGTCATTAGTCTTTTATGTTTATTATATGTGCTTATGTGAAATATTCTAGCTCTACGACAGAGGTTTTGATGAATTTTTGGACTTTGAGGACAGTACAACGGTGACGGACAACGACAAGATTAGGCTTGTCTCGGAGAAACCAGCTGCGCCATTGCAAATCGAGCCAACTGGCAGGGAAGCAGCAGCAGCACCTGTCACTACCGTTTCGTAAGTAGCGAAATCTTTATCTGGCATTGAAATGTGCACGAGGGATCACAAAGATTAGAACGGAGCTAACGCTGGTGGAACAGCGCGTTATCGAAAGTGGTCTAGGAACATTGGGCCGTCTTTGTGCAGAGCCAGGCATAGCTGAGCCACGGTGGACGCGCGTCACATTCTTGCATGGTGTACATGTGTGCGTTTACCCCCCGTGTTGCCTGTGAAATGTGTATGCATATTGTGTTATTTTGCGCTGGAACTAGGTTCTTTAGGACAGTTTCATCGGCTGGTAGGGACAGCAACAGGTATTCTTTTTGTTGTTACGCTTGCCCCACGTGGTGATGCCCAGCTCAACATGGCCGTTTCATGCTAGCGAGTGCAAGTTTGCGCGTACTTCTCTCAGTTTGTTGGAAACGTTGAGGTCGAGCAAAAAAAAAACAAAAAAAAAAACCGCCGTGCACATTCACTGCGCACCTTGTCCAGGCCGCGCCGAGTTCAGCATTACCAAGTGGGAACAAGGCATAGTCCAGTCACCTTGTTACCACCTGGTTACACGGACGTGCGTGCAGTCAGCACACTTTGCTGTGCGTTCATGTGCCACATGCCGCCAGCAGACTAGTTTTTGTGGTATCTGTGCATAGATTGTGCTAGGGTAAATGCAGTTCTGTTATTTGTGTGTGGCCTACGCTTCTTGTAGCCCCCGACTAATCATTAATTTGGTTTAGACCAGCTGCGCAATGAATTGCATGGTGGCTAGTGCAGTGAAACAACTGAATGAAATGCTGTCCTGTCAGCACCTGGTATAATTCAGAAATTAGATTGCTTTGGGTGTTGTAAAGGTGTTGTTTCCCGATTCACTGCCTCAGTTACGACCAATGAAGTGTAATATTTAACCTGGAATCGCACCTATATCCCTTACAGGTGCAGTACGGAGGCAGCAGCACGTGCAACTGTCCCTGGCGAGTACACATTCCCAACGCCACCGCTGGACCTGCAGGAGCAGCTCAAAGGTCTGCGGGCTGGTGACTTAACTGACCAACTAAGGGCCAAAATTGTGAGATGGTTGCACATGGACATCTGTCGTTACAGCCTGTAGGTTTCCTATCTCCATCAGTCTTAGGATATTTAAGAGCACATACCGGCTCTCCATTGTCTGTACATTCTCGAGCGTTTTGGACCGGTTGGGAAAAGGCTAGAGCCAGTTTTGAAGTTCTGTTTCCATAGGTTCACGTAACGTCCTCTTTCCAATGCAACTTGGTGCAGTAAAATCCAAGATATCATTGACGATAACATCGACCAAAACACCCCATGGAGAATGTACAGGGGGGGGGGAGGGGTGCTGGTATGTGCTCTTGAAGTCACTGAGATAACTTACTGAACAGTGAAATTTTAGCTGCACACAACTATACTGTTGTTGTAGGTATCCAGGAAGGAGAAATCTCTATCATGAAGCGGCACGCCTTTTGGTTTTCTTCTACCCAGCTCTGCGAGACATCAACGGACCAGGCTTTGTAAGTGTCATTTATTCCAAGGGAGTCCGGGAATCTACTCAACATTAGTGGTCAATGGCAGAGAATAGACCCCAGGGGAACGTAGCTTTCACATAGCAATGACATCTGGCTGACAAAACCGAAACCTTCCACGCAAGGCCTCATGAGTGACTATACTTCCCTCTGCAAATTAATGAGAGCTGTAGTTAGTTAATTGGTTCGTAGCATCCCCTCTTCCATGCTACTGGCAGTCGACGGACATTCCTATGCTGTCAATACACAGCATTCTGCTCATCAACACAGCAGGTTTCGGTCGCTATTTTAGCACTGTAATTAACTGTCTCACTGAGTGGAACATAGATGTTTTTCTGTTTTCACTTTCTTTTGCTTTATTGGTGGTCTGCAGAGGCCAGCATGATAGATCACCATTAAACTAGCTAAGCAAGGTTGGTTGTTTTCAAGCAGTTGCCATCGTTTTGTGTGATGCTCCTGTATCTTGTCTTTAGTATGCGACCTTATTAGTGCTGCATTGCAGTTCAGCATAGGTGCTGCTGGGCTTTTGGCATTGCTAGTTGATACTGTTTCGTTCATGCCTTTCGGATTGTTCACTTTCACAGAACTCCTGGTGGCGCCAACTCAAGAATAGGACGAAAAACCAGCGAAAATCGTTGACAGAGATCCAGGCAGTACAGGCAACACGTGCAAAATATGGAAAACGGAAACGACAGGAACAGAGCCCTTCCCCTTCAAGGGGTTGTGTACGCCAAACGGTATGTCTGTACGCCACGAAATCTGTCTGTCTGAGTGCTTCCCTGGAAACCAGTCTTGAATGACTGTGGTGTTATCTACAAATTTCATTTTTCTTGTTCTGCTATTTTGCAGGTGGCAGGTCACCTCGAGGGCCAGTCAGAGGATGGTGAAACGGTATCGGCACACCGGCTGTTCATGGTCAGGGAAATGAAAAGGAACGCTGAGGACAGGCACCTGGACCGGGTTACGGATGCCATGGCTAGGACGCATGCCGTGAGGAGGCGACTGATTGAACAGGAGGACGGTGAGGCACCACAGTGCTTGACAGTAGCAGAGATACTCGCAGAGTACCCGGCACTTGCACTGGAACATGAGGTAAGCTATGCCTAGTTGGTCAGTTCCATGTCCCTCAGCATGCCACCTTTTTTCAGATATACAACGAATTTCATCGCCTCACGAGGTGCCATGTGGAAACTGGATTGAATACCTTTGTGGAGAGGTATGGAAAGGCTGTTATTGATGTAGCATCACGCCGCAAGTATGCGCTGAAGTGCTTGGCAGGTTTCCCACCACACTTGAGGAGTGCAGTTGACGAGGGTAAGGACATATTATTTGTAGGACATATTAAGCGCATTCTTTTCACTTGCACTGGACTGCACTACCTTGGACTCCACGCAAGACGAGTTTTCGGGAGCTGCACTTTCCAGCTGAAAGGAACTTTATTAGTAATGCCTTTCTTTTCAACAGTAAAGTGCAGCACGCAAATAACCCAGTTCAGATCTGGTGCAGAAGGTGCAAGCGAAAAGAATGCACCTATTATAAGGACATATTGTTATTTGTGTACAATAAGGACATATTATTGTTTGAGTTCTGCTGGAACAGTGGAGATTAACTCTGCCATGCATTCCAGCTTGCACAGCTGGCGCTGTGTGGACCGTGCTGTCAGTGCTACTCAAGGACACACCAGGCGACATTGTCCATATGATGAGTGGATAGTGTTTCTGGTGCTTGACACTTGTACAGTTATGTCAGCTTGGCTTATTCACGTGTCAGCATAATTTATTGTAATGTTCCCTTACTGCAACCATATTATTTAGCAATGCACACATGATCAGCCCCTGTTGTAATGCCAAATTACCTCCTGAGAAGCCAGAGAGCTTGACGTTGTGAACACGAAGTCAGATTCCTGGCATTTTCTTAGTACAGCTGTTTTTTTTTTGTGTCCGCTGTGATTCCTTCTTATCTTGGTCTAACTATGTCACTCTCTTCATGTTTGCCAGATTTTCTGCTGCCTTTAAATGCGTGTCTCATTCCAGGACCATTTGGCCTGTGACCCAGCACACCCATGCATCGAAGTATCTGGGGCACCGTGGGCACCGTCTTCAATCAGAGTGCAGTTGGAGAGCTTTTCACTGGTCGCTGCTAACCTGACCACTGCAATGGCACTTGTGGTATCATTGTACTGGGTGTACAATATTCATTACTCCAAAAGGTCGAAGAAGGTCTTCACGTTCCTTGAGAGCATCTTGGGGCTTCCTCAGGCCCCTGGAGTCTCAATTCTTGTAACAAAACTTCAGAATGAGATTGGTTTTCAAGCAGAGCAATAAATGTTTTGTTCTGTTCATATGTTACTTGCCTGTGCCCTCCTAATTTATGTAGATTTAGTTCCTCTGTGCCCAAAATATGTTGCCCACTTACGGATGTCATTGTTACTCTCCTTGCGGGGGTTGCATGAAAACCCACGTGGGGCATGGTTGCGACTCTTCGTCATGGATCTGAGGATACTCCACTGCAGGCAGTAGCATTCACTCTGAGAAGATGGGTAGAATTTGCTCCCTTGGGGGGTGGTTATGGTTACTCCATTCTAAGGGATTTGTGAAACTCTCTTGCATGATGTTATACTTACTCCTCTTGCTGGGATAGCATTAGCTCCACCTGTAGGCATGACATTCACTCCCAACTGCTGTGCTGAATGCAACTCTATCTGATGGAATTATAACAACACTCTCATTGGTTGTGTTGTGTACACCTAGCATGGTATTGGCCGTACTCCATTTAGTGGACGTTAGAGGGGGTGATCAGTATGCCATGTAATGGGGCTGACTCGACCCCCCTCTGTGGTGTTAAGGCTACATCGACGCCTGGAGTGATGGCTACACCTTCTGCATGGAGTAAAGCCATACTCCCTTTCAATGGTGTAAGTTTTACTCCAAAAGGGAGTGTAAGTAGGGACAAGCGGCTTACTCCCCTAAAGGAGTTATGGTGCTACCTTTTTTTTTTACAGTGTACAAGACAGCGCTAGAGTCCCTCCTTCCCTAACTTGACTTGCGGGAGTCGGTTTATGGTACCAAGACCATTGTTTGGATTCCCCTACTCCCTGCGGGCGTAACCTTAACGAAAGTGTGCGGGAACTCAGCTTCCCTCTCTCACTTCGTTTCCACTAGTTGGTGGCGCGAATGAAAAAGACATGTTTCCGTGATGTATATTTGCGCTCCATGGTTACAAAAAATGTTTGCCTAAATTAATTACTGCTTTCGACTTTGCTTCAGATGATCACTCGATTGATATTTTGTGAGTTGAGAATAGTGTATGCATAATAGTTGTGTCAGATATGAAATACATTAAAATGCATCGTTTCTCATTTGGTATTGTTTGCACCGATAATATTTTCTCGTTTGCTTAGATAAAGTTTCTCTAAAATCAGTTTGCACTGACATAAACGTCTATTCTTAGATTTTTTGCGTGCTATTGTTTTTGATAGAATTCTTATTGTATCCTTGAGAGTCGAATAATTCCAATGTCTATTTGCAATCAATAAAAAAATTTCGCCTCTGTACACTGGTCCTAAGAATATTTCCTTTCGGAGGAAAGAATGTGAAAAATAGAGAGGGTTTCCCCACTTCATAGATTGACAACAGATTCTTTGCTTTGGCCTGTATAGATGGAGAGAGTGACCCCACCGGGCTGCATAGAGGGAGAGAGTGACCCCTTTTGGCTCCAGTGTGGTTGTACTATGGAAAGCTTAGCTGTGGTGCGTGTTTGGATACCTCTGCCAAGGTAATGTTTATAGTGCCTGAGTAGTGTGAAAATTCTATATTGTTAGCTCGCAAGGTTGATTTTATGATAGTTCAAAAGATATATTATTTCAAATTGTAATGTTTGATAGTTTGTTTCGCTATTATTTTCCAGTTTGTTGTTTACATGTTGGTAGATGCATCGTTCAAAGCGTTTCTCTGCTATTCATCCGTGCATGTTTATCGTTTTGATTGATTCTTTTTCAATTATTTTCCTGCATGTGTCTGTTGTTTACCATTGGTAGATGCACCGTTTAGAGTGTTTCTCTGCTATTCATCCGTGCATGTTTCTTGTTTTGTTAGATTGTTCTTCAACTATTTATCCTTTTGGCTCTCTTTAGTTGTTGATCTTGTTTCAGTAATATTTTCCTGTCTGTTGTTTACACGTTGGCAGATGCGCCGTTTAGATTGTTTCTCTGCTATTCAGCATTAGCTCTGTGCTGTATTAAATTATTCATCATGTACTGTTCAAAGTGTTTCTCTGCTATTCGTCCGTGCATGTTTATCGTTTTGATAGATTCTTTTTTCATTTATTTGCCTGCATCTGTCTGTTGTTTATGTGATAGGTTTTGGTTCTCTATTAGCTGTTGATCGTGTTTCTCATTATTTCCGTATGTCTATGCTGTTTACTTAATAAGAAAATGATTAATTGTGTAATGTTGGAATAATCTTCCCTATTGCGCTCAAAAATGTTCATGACTGTCAGGTGTACGCCTCCCGTCTTCAACAAATCAGGGCAGATATTATTAGAGCTGATTGTTGGCTAGGAGCGTGCTATGTGATGAAGTTAATTTTTTAACATATTTTCTGTGTCGGATTCATAAAACAAAGTAAAGCTTGTAGTGTCTCTTAGAATGAAAATTGTATGGGGAAGTCACGAGGATGATTTTATGATAGTTAAAATGATAGATTATTCTCCTCCTCTGTTGTTTTGATTAACCAATGTATTGTTATAGATTTTATTTCCTCTCGTGTTCGTGTCTCATGGTCTTCCAGGTTCTCTGCTGTTCAGATACATATATCGGCACTTGTAATTAAAGCTCCAGTATGGTGGTCGCGTATAATAATGTTAGACTTTTTATAATAAAACTTTTAACTTTGATTGTAATCATATTGATTAAAAATATATTCTTTGATCAAATGTGGTGACCGTTTCTCGTTTTGATATGGCATTGTGTAGCTATTATTTCCCTACATGTTGGAGGATTGGTTCTGTATTAATGCTATGTGTTGATCGTGTTGATTCTAATTATTTGCTTATGTCTGCGCTATTCACTTAATAAGAAACTGATTATTGGTGTCATGTTGGAATATTAAACTAGTAAGCAACGTGATGAATGTTGATTTTATGTTTTCTTTCAGAATCAGATGGCTAGGTATAATGAATAAAATATGTATATTGTTTCTTCTGTCTCAGGTCGTGAAGGTTTTCGGCTCGGTTTTTCTCTTTCACCTGATTGGCATCACAATTGGCATTACAATTCCCAGCACTAATGGCTTTAATAAATATATTTTAACTTGTACTTTTTGTGTATGACTCCTCTTTGCATGTCTATACATGCATGTAAACCGCCTACTGCGCACCTATTGTATCAGGTAAAAAATACGAATGAAGTCGCCCCAGGCGGAAAAATGACGAAAGAAGTCTGCCCAGGCTGAAAAGATGTGAGACTTTTTATAATAAAACTTGTAATTTTGATTGTAATCATATGGATTAAAAATATCTTCTTTGATTAAATGTGCTATCCCTTCTGCTTAATTGAAAACGCGTGATTACCACTAATAAAAAATATTGTGTATGATGTGTGATACCCCTTCAATGCTATTGCATCATACCTGTAATAAGTATAATCTTTGTTACATGTATTGTGTTTCTTCTGGTTCAGGTTTTTCGGCTGGGTTTTTCTCCTTCACACAGAGTCATATCATAATTCCTGACACTAGTGACTTTAATAAATATATTTTCACTTGTACTTTTGTGTATGGCTATCCTTTGCATGTAAACTGTCTACTGCACAACTGTTGTAGCGGGGAAAAAATGCGATTGAATTCGACACAGATTGAGAAATGATGAAAGAAGTCGGCCCAGGCTGAAAAATGTGAGCGGGTAAGCGCGCACGCAACCCTCCGGCCACGCTCCGCCCACCGGTAAGAGCCTCCACCCGAGCGCCGCCTGTTGCGCACGGGAAAAAGTCGCGAAAAAAGTCGTTGCAGATTGAAAAATGTCGAAAGAAGTTGGCCCAGGATGAAAAATGTGAGAGGGTAAACGCGCACGCAGCCCTCCCCTCGCCGATAAGCGCGCGGACAACCCTCCGCACAGGCGCCGCGCAGGGAAAATACGCGACGGTGTCCCTGACGCTGTGGGGTTCAAACCAGACACCCATGTCTCTAACTGGACACCCCGAAGCCTCGACAAGGTCTCCTACTACTACCTTTGTACCCCAATTTTTGTAGTTCAACGTTATTTCTTTGTTGTGGCACTCTGAGATACATATCATATCTTCTTAAACTGTAAGAGCAGGTGAAACACTCCAAGTGAACCACGCAGGAAGTATGCTTTGAATAAACCGTACGGTGCATGAATAGTAGCACCTTATATCTGAGTAACGTAAAAATGTCCATGACGGACAATACGGAGAACGCAAAGGATACCGGCTGTCCCGGTTCTATTCTCAGTATTAGTCTCAAGGCGCGTTTCTGCAATACCAAAAGCGGTTGGAGAACACTCTGATAAATTAAGCCATAAATTTCCAACGCATAATGCAGATGTGAATAAACTAGTGCATAATAAATTTTAAGAATATTAATAGGAAATAGTGACGCCACTTTCGAGAGCGCCTAAAGGCCTACCAACATTTTTCGTCTCACGGCATTAACGTGGTGTTGCCATGTCAGTTGTTCATTTAGTGTCACCCCTAGAAACTTCACTGTGTGGACGCGACAAAGTACATGGGAATCAAAGTGGACTTGTAGGTTTTCGATATCTACTAACCACTGAGCTGGGTGGAAACCACATAATTTGATTTAGTGAAATTATGTGCTAACCGGTTCAAGGACAAAAATGGGGGGGGGGGGGTGATAGTTTGGATAGAATCCTATTCGCTTCCCGATATAAAGTTTCTGGTGTATCTGCGTCAACGAACAGATTGGTGCCATCTGCATAAAGAGTGCAGTCTGTTGATAGAAACTCAGGGAGATTATTTACGTATATAACAGAAGTGGGCCCAGCTACTAAGTTACAGCTATATACTACAGCTACTAAGAAATCACATCACTATTCACAGCTAATCACAGCTACTAAGTAAGTTACATAGTAGCTACTAAGTACGTGCAAGAGAAGTGGACAGCTAAAGATGTTTCCAATACTGGAGTGAGTTAACACGCTCATGCAAAAAGGTGAAAGGAACAATGGCACATACCAGGAACTTACTGGTTAAAGCATTCTGGACTTGTGTTCGGTGCGGGCAGTACTTGATCACTGCTCATGTCGTGATTACTCTACTCATGTCAACGACTCGACTGACGGATGCCACACGACCAAAAATTAACCATATGGCACCATACAGCCTGAATGGACCCTACCTCCATGTCTTTTCTGATCTCTACCTTACCAGCACCGCGAGCTGGCTAAAAGTTTCGTTAGAGCGCAAGATGGCCAGCTTGATGAGTGCTGTAACGACCGCCATACCCAGTGTCATCGTTATCATCCTGACGGCCAGCACTACCTGTATGATCATCGTGGCACGAGGAGCGAAGGGACAAAACCGTGCTGCTCGCGACAACTGACGTTCTTTGCTCGTCTGGCATGACTGGGCTCTGGAGTCCTTCGGCCGTGGCCTCTGGCCGTATTCTATTCATTAAACGTTTTTAACTTACAGTCTCTTGCATACTCATGACTAACCGGAACCAGGGGTGCAACAACTGGTGGCAGCGACGGGATACCTGAAGCCGGCAGGGTGCTTCCAGACGCAGGCATCGAGGCTTACTCGGGTGGAGTCCATGGTACCTGAAGCCAACAGGGTGTTGCCAGACACAAGCATCGAGGCTTACTTGGGTGGAGTCCATATTCATCGGGCATTAACTCGTGAGCGGTTGGGGTTTGCTTGAGGCACGCCAAGCCCAAAATTTTGTCGTTCGATTTTGGCACATGCGCATTAGGACTAGCATTTTAGAACAGATAGGCTTACCTCTGCCATTATGGATCTGAAATCTCTTCTAAAGGCCGGTCTCCTCCTATTATGTGGGGAATTAGGAATAAGGGCTGAGAAGTCCAGGAGAAAGCCAGAGCTTGTGGCTGCTATACAGGCCTCACGAGTAGAAGCGGATGAGCTTCAGGAATGCTTTGAAGTTATCCAGAAGGCTAAGCAAAGGGAAGAGGCTGAACTTCAGAAGGCTGAGGAAAGGGAAGAGGCTGAACTTCAGAAAGCTATGAAAAGGAAAGAGGCTGAACTTATGGAACGCCAAAAGCTAAAAGAATTAGAAATTTGGGAAAGGCAACGTAAGGTTGAGGATGCTACTAGAAAGCAAGAGATAGAACGGGAGCTTGAACTTGAGAAGCTGGAACTAGAAATGAGACATCTAGACACTTCAAGTGAAGTCAGTTTTGTGGACAATGGGAAGTTCAAGATGTCTAAACTTTTGCAGCCTTACAAAGTGGGGGATGATATTGGGTTATTTCTCGTTAACTGTTCCCAAAATTTGTGGCCTCATAGAATATTGTCGGTGCTACCTTGTGAAGTAGCTAGTGTGATTGCTCGTCTGAGCAAGGAAGACTCGGAGGATTACACAGAAGTAAAGCGAGTCCCTTCTGAGAAAGTATAGGTTGTCAACAGAGGCTTTTCGTCAGAAATTTCGGAAGTTAGAAATTAAAGCTGGAGAAAGTTACTCTGAATACGCCTATACTGTGAAAGCCACTACGGTAAAGTGGTTAAAAAGTGTGAACGCTTATGACGACAACGAGAAAGTTCTGAACTGTTTCTGCATGGAACAATTCTATCGAGGGATACCAGAGAGAGTAAGACTTTGGGTTCAAGATAGAAGGGACGTTGAAACCGTTGAGAAAGCAGCAGAGCTTGCTCAGGATTTTGTAATGCGCAGAAAGGCGCACCTTGAGGACCGTCAAATGAAGACATTAGACAGGGAGGAAAAGACAGCTGAAGTTCCTACGTTATCGAAAGAAGGAAATAATCCGAGAATTTCAAAAGTGGAAGAGTAAAGCACTCACAGGGACGTAAAAGTGAAGGCTTATGAAGCGCGGCGAGAAACTCGTTGTTAAAACTGCAATGATATGGGACATATCGCTGCAAAACGCCCAAAACCTAGAATGGTATTTTCGTATGTTTCTGACGATGAAAATGTCGCGTTGTTGAGGCCACATATGCGTGGCCTGGAGGTGAATGGGATGCCATGTAGAGTCTTACGTGATTCGCCTTCTACTATGGATATAGTGCACACCTCGTATATCAAGTCAGGATTTTACAGATGAGAGTGTCGGGATAAAACAAGTAGTGGAAGAGCGGAGCGTATGTCTTCCTGTAGCGAAGGTTTGCATCTAAGGCCCGTTTGGCGAGCTGCACACAGAAGCGGCAGTTTCCCAAAACCTGTCCAAATCGTATCCGTATCTTTTCTTAAATCGCCCTGAGGAACTTTTGAGAGAAAGAGGGCTCAGCTATGGAGATGGCGTCGTTCAGGCGATAACGCGATCAAAAACAAAGAAATTTGACAGTGACAAAACGGCGGCAAAAAAAAAAAAAAAAAACAGACGAAGAAGCCTCAAAAGTAGTGAGGTCTTGCCTCTGAGTAACTCGATCTTCACTGAGATCGGTCCGGTAGCAGAGTCCCGGAGTCAGTTCCGAAGAAGCACGGAACATCTCCAGGAACAGTGGACGCATTGTTGTTGGGTTTTCCTGTGGTCAGATGTCCTTCAGAGGTTCAGTCACTTCAGAGCAGAGTTTTTATGAGCGAGCTGACCAGCACATTCTTTGAGAGACGTGGTATCAAGGTCATCCACAGCTCGGTAAACTTGGAAACAGATAGACAAAGGAAAACTTCGTGGAAACGCAGATTGTTTGAGTCGTCACTCCTGCGGTTTAAAGGCTTAGCAGTTGCTAGGGTCTGTTTTCTTGGGTTTCACATTTGGATTTTTAAGACTTGCAGAATTCTACATTTCTGTGTTTGGGCAGTATAAACATCTTTTCTTTCCTATCTTTTCTAAAGGTAAAGTTTCTTGTTTTGCAAGGATTGGATTGTCTTGGTGTGTGTTGGGCGACCTCGCAGTTTCCTGTTGGTGTCTGGGGGAGTGGATTTTCACTTGAGTAATTGCCTTTCCTCCTTGCAAGCTGACTGGCCTGCTGCAACTGACTCGCCGTAGCTCTTCTAGCGCCGATCTCCCGGGCGGCGGAGGAGCCGCAACTGACTGGCCTAGATCGTCTAGCGCCGATCTCCCGGGCGGCGGCGGAGCTGTAACGACCGCCATACCCAGTGTCATCGTTACCATCCTGACGGCTAGCACTACCTGTATGATCATCGTGGCACGAGGAGCGAAGGGACAAAACCGTGCTGCTCGTGACAACTGGCATGTCTGGGCTCTGGCCGTATTCTATTCATTAAACGTTTTTAACTGAAGTCTGTTGCATACTCATGACCAACCGGAACCAGGGATGCAACAGCGCTCACTGCACAACCGACGGGTCTCGAATGAGGCAAACACGTGTTTGCAACCGTTGTTTGCTCTTCAATAATGCCGACTACCTAGTGTTTTCTTTCCATCTAGTGCTTTGTGAGTGACCCACTCAGTTGTTCATTCGGTTTCACGACTCAGTTGTTCGGCTCAGTTGTTCACGTTTGCGAAGTTACGTTCAAATTATCATTTGAGTTTAACAAAAAGTACCTCTGGGATTTTTTGCCACATCTTGCTAGGAAGACTGTGCTGCGAATGAAGTCTTGATCACGCTTACACCGAATTTTTCGGTCAAAAATGTGCATTTTGTAAAATTTTTACAACTTCCCGATTTCTCACTGCGGCTTACAGTGGACCGGTGGGACTGAATTTTTTTGTGGTTAAAGTACAACACTGGGGCTATACGACAAATAATTTAGAAGAAATTCCAGAATTTTATATCGCAAAGTACAAACCTTGCACATTTCGTGCACGCCACAAGCGTCGAGCCCGTCGAGTGCGATGGTGAAAATTGCTTACATACGGTAAGATGAACTCTCCCCTATCAAATAAGACGCTTTTGAACGCACTCCGTGCCTTTCGTGGGCCGTAAAGCCTGCTTAAAACTACATAGGTTTTCGCTAACCACTGCATCATTGAGGGGCTCTGCACCCCGTAAATTTAAAATTCGTTAGAAAATACCAATGTTCCGTTGCTTTCAGTGTCATAAGGAACCACCAAAAAATTCCCATTAAATTCTAGGCGGGGGGGGGGGGGGGGGTCGAGCAGCCCCTCTGGATCATTTGGCGTGGAATGGCCCAGCGGGAGAGGTGCCAGGGCCGAAGTGTCATCAGACCCAGCGCGTCTCGCTACTACGTCTGCTCGGGTATATCCACAGACCTATGGGGCCAGGGGCCCATTGAAACCTGATGTTGTATCCAGTGGCTAAGAGTTGATTGAATTTCTGAAGTGTCATGGTGTGCAAATCGCTAACGGATAACGGATGTTATGTTGAGCCGCTGGGAACCACTTACACGTCTGGCGATCTAACAAGGGTGGGGCACGTGACAAACGTGACGTCATTGAAGTTGAGGACTTCGCTTCCTTCCGTCAAGGTTTATTTGCGCATACACTTGGAATAAAAGTGACTTGACTTTTTGCAAATCCAGCGTCTGTATTTGGGTCCTCTATGTCAATGAAACAGGTCTGCGAAAAACGATGTATACATTTTCCAGATTTCCTGTCAATGTGTTTGACTTCCGTTGACAAGAATGCCGTCCGAATGATCTTGAACGGCCGCCAAATCTCTGGGAACAGCCGATAAATATGGCGGATATCCGATTGTGCGCTGCTGCGGAAGAAACGGAAGCACAAGCGGGAGTGATTATCTTGATATGGGTTCCTACACGGGCTAATGTACGACCTTTTCTTGAGTATCACATGCCCTAGAAGTCGCCCGTTTCCTGCGAGGAACCGCGAGTGCCATATTGTCGAAGCTGCGCCTAGGCTTGCAGTCGTCATGGCTTCAACCGTTGCATTAGCTCTGCTGGCCATTTTCGCTTCTCAACTGACCAACTCTGAAGCTGCTCAAGCCGCCGCCCTAGTGGAGGTGGAAAACAGTAAGTGAAATTTTCATTTGCGTAGAAACTAGAATCTACAAAATGACTATAGTGTGTTGGCATTAGCGCAATCTAGGGAGAGACTAAATGAGGGCAAGGAGAGGGAAAATAGAAGTTTTGGTTTTGTTGCAGCTTGGAAGGGTGCACATGGATCTCCGTAGCAGGGTATGTCAATCAGTAGAAGATTGACTGTATAAACATACAATGACTTAGGAATCATTGAAAGTTTCGAATAAGGAACGTGACAGTCTGCGAACTTTCCCCTTGTTCCAGACGTTTCTGTTCTATCATTAGCAAAATTCTACTTGGTGATGAAGCATCCATAGCTTCGGTAATCGATATCAAGACGGTGAACTTTTTTTTGCGAAAGTAATTTGAACTGACTATGAGTGCGTCAGGCAAGAAATTCTTGAAGGATTACATGTAGAGACGTCAACAACACCTTGAGACCTTGATAACGACGTAGAGTTCGAACTTCCCATCATCCCATAAGAACATTGTGATGCTGGCGTCTACGGGTGAGAATGTGGAAACACAAAGTACATCGTAACAGCTGGGATCTCCTCCCACACGACACTGTACGGATCAAAGAAGCACTGGGTAGCACCTATGGACGGATCTCTTATAAATACAGCAAACCTTCGAAGCCTGAGGAACGAGGTTGAACCACTGAATTAAGCGGAGTCCGCTGGCACTTCGAAAAATCTCCGTAAGGCTGTGCGAATAACTGATCTATTCGATATTCGGGCTGAATATAGCGATCATATATTCGCCATTCGACTCAAATATGTAGTGCTTTCTCGAATACCTGGAATATATTCATGCCATCCAACATCAACTGCGTACACACCTGGCAGTTCCCGTTTCTACAGGCTAAATCTGGCAATTTCGGTTCCAATGTGTGCCACACTGAGATGAATCCAATCCTGTCCGATGAAATCCGAAACTTACGTGGCCAACATTTGTCACATTTGTGGTTTTGAGTATGGTGGGGGGGGGGGGGGGAGCTATAGTTAGGTGGGTAGTTCTGAATTCAGATGAAGTTTACATGTCGCATGTGCCTTAGTTCGCGCAAAAGCTTCTGCAATCTTAAACTGCGATGTAGTTCAGCATATTTTTCTGCGTCGAAACACAACTTATTCATCGTGACGACGCGTATCAGTTCCAGCATTACTTAGAGGTACTTCTTCAGGAAGCCCAAACGGAATCACCTGAAGCGATAACACAACGTGGCACAAAAATCTAGAACAGTGTCTTGCGACTAGAAAGCAACAATTATTGTTTGATCTCTATAAAAAATATCTCAGTAAAAAGCTACTAGAAGCAAAAGAGTTATGAGGTTAATTATAGAATAGTTAAGAAGCAAGCGAGCTGGTGATATAGATCCATACTGAATATTTTGTTAGATTTTGATTTAGTTAGATTTAGATAGATACGGATAGGTGGGACACTGAAAAAAAGGACAAACACAACTGTGTTTGTCCCCTTTTCCGTGTCCCACCTCTCGGGGCTTCTTCAGTATGAAGTTAGTGTGTGGCCAGTTTTCTATTGTCTTCACAACATCTATTATACCGTATGTATGACAGAAAAGAACATTCGGTGGAAGAGTGCGCAAACGTTTTGACTGCATTGCATTCCTTCCTTCCTTCTGTTTCCCGAAGTAAGTTTACCCTTAGATTTGAGACTCAGAAAAACGTTAGCGGTTGCTCTCTGAAATTAAAACCATTAAATGTGGAATGGTCCTCCTGCTCCCTAAAGATGTGCAGCAGCTAGGAATGCAGCGCAAAATATGACAATATACTATGCTAATTGATTATGTGAATACCGAAACTATTTTTTTTTTCAAGAAACAACTTTCTTCGTCCAATATGTAACAATATTCGACTGTATTCGATTCGGTATTATTATTGGAAGAAATAACCGTTCGATTTGTATTAAATTTGGACTCAAATTTCACTTGCTGCACTGCCCTATGAGACTAGAAACGCACGCGGTTTGTCCGGGACTTTATGAAAGTAATAGTAGAGATAGGTGTTGGAAAGCTGGCACTGCATCATGATGTGGGAAAACCGAGAGGCACTGAGAAAAAAGGAACATTGTGAAAGTTTAACAAACAAACAAACAAAAACAATTTCGATGTAAGAAAGGTCTACATATGTTCTGCCCTGTGCATCCAGTGTCTCAGACTGTATTGCGAAAACATGTCTCTTGTGTGTTTCTGTGCCTCCCTAGCGACAGTAGTGTCGGTGATAAACCTGACATCAAATAGCAGTTTGACCACAGTTTGACAAGTTGACCCCTTTCTTTCTTGTTCAGAACAATGCATCTACGAGGGTCATCGGCTGAATGATGGAGAAGAAGTCAAGCTGAACCCTAACGTTTGCGTTGTTGCTTCTTGCTATGCCCCAAGGAACGTCATTACATTCTCTTCCTGCGGTGTAGTGGGCGTCCCCGAAGGATGCACCCTCGTTGAAGACAGTACCAAACCGTACCCGGAATGTTGCCCAGATGTGGTCTGTCCTTCTAAACAGGAAAAATAAAATGTTCCTTACCCATACACTTTCTCGTCAGTTGTAAATGATGAATCTTTTATTTTTATTTATTCATTTAATTTTAATATTACGTTTTATTAAGACGCAATGGACTGACATACACCATTCGGTGGCAGTCCAGAGAGAGAGGAAAATAATTATATTTAATGTTATCGATTTTTATGTCGTGGCCATGGAGAAAGCTCTGTGGCGGCGACGATGGTAGAACAACTCCCTGGTAAGTCATATGTGAACTTTCCGCTACTTCCGCGTCAAGTCGCCCCTTACTTTGGTCGCTTTCCTTTTTAGCCCACCGACATTGTCAGACCCAGTCTTTTTAAAGGGACTCTGACCAGAAGCTGTGAGAGCTGTTTCGTATGTGCAGTCGATAAAGCACCCCAAAAGGACTCTCCTTGCGAGAATTCATGCATTAAAACCCCACGGATTCTCTAAATTCGAATTTTAAAGCGACAGTCCGGAGGTCTGGTGGTTTTCGAATAACGACTGTATTAGATTCCAGACAGGACGTGTATGCTACATGTGAAACGAGAAAGCTTAAATCTTCCTCGTTGTTGAGAAAATGAATTTAATAGTATGCGAATTCCATATCCGGTTTCGGTCTCCCCTGACCACGCCCGACACTAGTGACGTCACGAGTGTCGAGACAAAGCAGCATCTGCTGCGGCGACGCGAGACGTAATGAAATCGAAAGTGTTTTCAGCATGAGCTCTACGGGCGAAAAAGAGCTGCTTTCTGAGAGCGACGACGACCTTTACTATGACAACCATGTCGAAGACGAATGTTCGTTTACCACAGACGCTTTACCAGTTACGCATGTACGCACGGAAGCATGCACGGATACGGGCGTTGAGGCTGCTTCGTCGCCGGAGATTCCCATTCAAGCAGCAGATTTGTTTAGGTGACACCTCGTTGTCTGCACGCGAGTTTTGTGTCTGTTTACACGGCATATGTTGTTGAGCCAACTTTTTGTATATCTTGTTTAGGTGTTGGTGCTTGGGCTGCAATCCGGAACGCCCAAATGAATTTCTGTGCTGCCGAAGCGTCGTGATCATTTCCCAGATCTGTGACGAAAACAACATTGATTGCATTGCTCAGCATCATATGTTTCCACTATTGTGCCTTCACCGCGAAATTCTCTCCGTTTTCGTACGACAGAAGAGGCACTACATCCCCACCAAACTGGAGCAACACAGAGACGAGAACAGGTACTGTAATAACCATATGTTTATACTTACTGAACCGCGTTAGTTTACATACGAAAACCATTAAAGTCTGAGGAGTAGATGTAAAATTTCTAGAATACCGAACTAAGTTTTGGGACGGCACGAAGAAACTGAACTTATTCCTTTTTCTTCTGCAGTACACTCAGGTTTGCAGTATATACCTTGTTTGTATGTTGGGTGTGGGGCCGCCTTAGCCATGGACATCGCAGGCAAATACCCGGCTGCTGCGTATCAACTATTCGCAGTGCATTTCCATCAGCAGTCTATCAAGGGTTTCAAGGTGGGAGAGATGCAACAAACAGTTCCGATGAGCGATCTATTGAAGTTGCTATGATTTGTATTGACCACCCAATGAATTTTTTCAGAGATTGCTCACTGTATGATTGGAGAGCGATTTTGCTGCGCAGCCTTCCTTGAAACCTGGCTGTACTCTTGTACAAGATACACAGAAACCAACCGTGAAACAAATAATCTTTATTTACATTGATAAAAAAAAACACACACACATGTGATGGTGCAGAGATTACAGGACTTTTGGATGTTTAGCAGAAGTTACATGTCCATCCAAGGACCCATGTTGAAAAATACCACAAAATTGTTTGATCATTGCATGCCTACCTCTGCATGAAACTGAGGCAGACATGTGGAACACTTGCGCTGAAAAGAAATGTTAATATTACTGGCAGGGACAACATATATGAAATCCATATTCTATGGCTATATATCCATGGCTTCCACATTAGGCATTGCATGTCTCGCACATCGTCCTAGACATCCTAAATCATAAGAGAAGCACGTGTGTTTACGGTGCCCAGTTTTGAACCACTTATGGAATTGAGAAGCTTTCTTGTCATTATCTGCTCTGTATAATCATGTTCTTTCTCATTGTGCAGTCTGTGCAGTCTTGTGGTGTGTATTGTGCAGTCTGTTCATTTGATTGTAGATATTCTATTTTTGTGCATTTGCAGCAAGTGCTGTGGAATAATTTATTTGTGAAAACACTTTATTTTCATATAATCATAGTTTATAGCAAATAAATGGAGAGGACAATTATTATTCAGCATATTTGTGATATTTAATTTCTCCACATTTCAACATCGTTTTAATGACCTTTATGATAGCGTACAATGCAAGATATACTTATTTTTCCCATATGACACAATAGAGAAACAAACCGATATTTAAAATGATGTTCAGCAACCAAAAAAAGAACAGGAAAAACAGTTCTGCATGAATACACGCCCATGTTGTGTATTCTAATTCTAACAAGTAAGCTAAACAATGAAAGACAAGCCACATTTTCCATGCTCATTTGAGTCTGAATTTCGGGGTCGTCGGCACTGGAAGGCACGATCAAGCTTGCAGACTAGATGGTAAGACCTCACCATATCTCAGAACTGTTGAACAACCAGGGTTACAACTTGGACTGGTTGGTACAGTGCTGAACAAAAGTTTAGGGAACGTGCTACGGTGGATTCCTCCCTCAAAGTGATACGCCAGCAGGGAACAGGACAGTACGGACTTACAGACATGTGCCTAGGTAACTCGGTTACCTGCCACCATTCGCTGCAAAGCGTATCACTCAGAGGAAGGAGTGCTTCACAGCATGTCCCGTGAACTTATGTCGAGCACTGTACAACAGAATAAACATGAATAGAGACCTAAATAAATGCATGGTTGAATTCGGTGCTCTGTGTTGTGTACGTCCTTTTACGAAGTCTGCCATCACTGGAGGTGTAGTGAATTATGTACGTGAAACAACTTTACTAATAATTTGCTACACATAAATTAAACAATCATTACATAGATCTCACAAAGTAACATATAAAGGATACACTTTGCAAGAAAGCAAATGCTGTCATTTTCAGGCTTCAAGCTCATTGTGTCGTCACATGATCATGTAAAAAGTATGCTGTACCTGAAGCAGAGTCACTCACTCCTGTGACAACCCTTATAGAGTAGCCCTGTGGCCATACACAGCTAGGTTCTCGCAATGTCTTAAAATTGACTATGAGGTAACCTGTTTCTTGTTAGGCTGTCTCTCTCTCTTTTCTTTTTTTTATGTCAGTTTTATTTCTTTCAGTACAGGTTCCCCGTGATGCAAAGACCTCGAATAACTTTGAATGTCATCATTAGAGCCCAGATTATTAGGCATCAAAAAACCTTCTTTTAGGTGCCTACAAAAGGTGCTAAGAATCCTGATTTTAAATCCTAAATGTCCTAAATCTTAAAAATCCTAAAAATGTCACTACAGAAAGGTAATTATTTCTTCATCTGTAGCACTGAATACGCAAAGAGAAAGTGAATAAGTCACTTCTATCCCCGGGGGCATCACCATAACTGGGAGTTGTTAGTGTTTTAGTGTTGGGGGGGGGGGGGGGGTCTGGATAAATTACTGTTCTAGGTTGCGACAAAGCCGTTACGAGAGGCGGCTATATTTTTAATAACGACCCATGAGACTCTACAGTGCTGGAATGGAGAAAGAACAAAGCTGTATCGAGTAATCAATTTTCAATTCACAGCTTACATGTCAATACTTTTTTGGATACTTGCTTCTTTTAAACAATCAAAGATTTCAAAAGGACGTCCGATGTGACCCATGTCAATTTCGCCTGGACAATGGAGTTTTGCTACAGCTTTAGGGTCATCATAGGTATTCTTCAATGTTTAATTTGAGCTTTATGCATCTTTCACAAAATAGGCACTAATGCCGCAATAGGCACTTATAGGCACTATTAAATCAATACAGGATGGTCGTCAGCACCCATCTGGTGCTCCTATATCAAAAAGGCAGTGTTAGAACCACACGAAAAAAATAGGCATTTGCCGAGGAATCCGGGCTCTAATCATCAACAACATGCGGAAGCTCTGTCATACTAAAATTGTAGTACAAAGTGAGACAGCAAAACAAACACCAAAGTCCAACATACGTTGGTGTTCATTTAAGACAAGTAAAGCAATTTCATTGTTGCAATCACACTCGATGCAAGGTGGTTAGGCAAAGCATTTAAAGCATATTGCATGGGGAAGAATTTTTACTGGAATGCTGGGCTTGCAATTACTAGGCATTACTCATCATCCTCTATTTGTAGTAATTGAACATACTGTTTGGCGGGAAAATGCCAACGCCACAGTGACCAAAGCTATAGTGCTGCTGCTAATGCCGCTAATTTTATGTGTTTACCTCCTGAGCTCTGTTGATGTGCTAAACTGAACTTCTGTTTGCAATAAGTGGGATCAGTTGACTTATCCCATTTTCACTTTATTTATTGCAATGAAATATACACACCAGTATGTACCTACCAAGAAAAATTTAGGACCGCATTGCAATTTATTGCCTTGCTACAGGACGGTACAAGAAATCCATGTGTGTAAATGGGACAGACAGTCAGAGCAGGCCCTTTTTTTACGCACTCGTGCAAGTGGAGTAGCCTACAAGAACTTCAACTTCCACTTGAGAAACACATTATACCTATGTCACATGACTGTTTCAGTAGTGGTAATGAGCATTGTAGCAAGAAAAAAGTGTGCAGTAAAAACAAGTCATATTATGCTGGCCATCTAGGACATTATTTTCAAAATTGTCCTCACTTAGCAGCATAATAAGTTCAATCCCTGCTGTCCCACTACACAAGGGTGATTTCACCCTACCTAGCTGACATCACCATCAAGGTCAGACTGAAAAAGGTGATAGGTCATGCCTGTGAATTTTGTGCGCTTTCTGCAAAGTCACACCCCCGAAACGATGCTATCAGTACACTCATGTAGAGCATACATCTTACATACATGTTACACCTTTTGTATTTTTTGTTATTCCAGGAAAACCAGCTGCAATTACTTTAACAAACGTTCACTTGGTTTTCTCGGTTTGGAATTTTATTACTTAGCCCTGCACATAGAGGTTGAATTATCCACATACATAAGTTTTGTGTTGGGAAGCAGATCTACATAAGCAATGTAGTATGCCTTTCAATTGGCTACCGGAAGCAGGTTTATGGCTTGACCAAAGGAAATGATTTTGGGACATGGTTTTGCCATTTCCTCTCAAGATCAAGTGCAAGCTTATTAACATTGGAACATCATTTTGACGTTGCCTCCCATGAGAGGTATTCAAGGATTCCTGTTTGTTTCGAGGTTCTACTGACGTTTATCTACATGTAGTGATCATGAACACTTAAATGTCTAATTTCACTTTCAGTTAAAGTGGTTATAGGAATGGTTATTTCCTAATTCCTTGAGAAGCATCATCTGCACTAGTATTGGCGTGCCATTATGTCAATGATCTTGTCTTGTTGCAGAAATGTTGCAAGAACTTTGCAACATCACATTACAGACGTGATTAACGCGTTGTGACCGTTATAAATATAGTTTCTTCCAACGTACCTCTACAGAGTGGAATGAGCTTCCGGCGGGTGCCGTCAATGCGGCTTCCTCAACGGCATTCGTCAATTTATTGAAATGTTCATAATTGACTTGCTTGTGACTCTTGTTTTCCGCACTTGTTTACTTTGTGTATATTGTGCGCTCCAGCATCCTTTAAATACTTTGTATATGGGTTTCTTGTGTACTGTTGATTGCGCAAACCTGCTTTGGCCACCAAGAGGTGGCTGGCAGTATTTCAAAATAAAATAAATAAAAATAAAACGAAATAACAGAAATTTCAAAGTTCTGCATGATTTCTGTTAAAATGTCTGGTTCCAGTTTCCGACCTGCCACAACTGAGCGCGTTCCGCCATTCTATTGTCAATACCTTCTTTGTTTGGTAACATATGGCAGCTTACAGAGAAAGTAATCAGGTAGATGACTTTCATGGAGAATAGGGCCCTCGGTCTCATGGCACAAAGGCACAGAGATACAAGAAGACCAACATGACACATAGACGTGCTCATAGAGACACGAGAGAAACTAATGTTCTGAGGCTGGAACAACATAGAAGGGACAGATACAAACAAAGCCTCAAAATTGCCTAAGAAATCAACGATGAAAGATGAAAGTCACTGAAAAGGTTAGCCAACTGTAGGGATCGAACCCACATCTTCTGGATTACCGATCCAGGGCTCTACCAATTGAGCTAAGCTCCTCGAAAGTCGCTGGAGAGGCGTGTTAGCTTAGCTCAATTGGTAGAGTCCTGGATCGGCAATCCAGAAGATGTGGGTTCGATCCCTACAGCTGGTTAACTTTTTCAGTGACTTTCATCTTTCATCGTAGAGACACACACACAGTTATGCACATATGCACGCTTTGCTGCAGTCATTTCTTGTCCATCACAGTTAGTTGTAAAAATATTCAATGCTTGGAGGCTGGCACATATTCACACAAAGTCAACTATATACCTCGGCAGAATGTACTCATGAGCATGCTCACACACACAATGTTGCAAATGAGTTGAACAGTGGAGCTGAGCAGGGAGTAAACAAATGATGAACTGAACAAGAATTGAGTAAGTAAGTAAGAATGAGTGAGAAAAGAAGTTGAACTGAAGATGAGTCAGCAAACAAGCAGCTGAGCTGAAGATAACTGAGCATGAATGAGCAGGAGTCACAAATGCTGATGTTGGTCATACCTGGCCTGTGGTCATAATTTGTGATTACTGTTAGTGTATCAGTCCAGAACATATTGCAAATGCTTTTGGCGTACGGCAAAAATTGTACATTTCCCGTCGTGGCAAAAGATCATGCTTGGGCGAAGTCTTGAAGCCTGAAACAGCTGTGTCATTTCACTGATTTACCTGACCAGTTATGCCTGCGTGCCAACAGTTGATGAGTACAGCTAAACGATTGTCCTCTAAAACCTGCTGTACTGCGACTCCAACACAGCTCTCATCTCTGGCCTGTCTCCATAGCTGCTGCTTCTGGTAGGCAATGATACCTCTACCAGAGCATCTCTTGCTTTTTTGAAGGATGGGTAGCGAGCGATGCGATCGAAAACAGCAGACTTCAGGTCAGTGACATAGCCTGCCAAATATAAAAATGGCTAGATCAATGAATAAATTATTCCACCCTTTGTACTTCTGAGAGCACCCAAATATAAACTAGTTTTGTAATTTCCAAGTTAAAGCAATAACTTCTCCAATATTACCATGACTTTGTGGTGGTCATGCAAGAGACGAGATCAGCAGTGCAAAGACTTTCCAGTGGTGGCCTGTATTGTTTTATGCGCATCATAGACTCAAGACAATGTCGCCACACATAGGTTACAGTAGCTTTCCTGGATTCCCCATGATCTGTTTGGCATCACTTACTGTATATGGTATCCTCCTTCACGGGAACAGCGATCCACCCTTTCCGCACCTTTGACACGGTGGTGCTTCACAGCACCATCTCTGAGAAGGGCAACACGATCTGCATTGGCATTATAGTGGAGTGCTGCCAGAGCAGTCCTATGAGCAAAAGAGATGCAAGAGATGAGCAAATGCAGCACTGATGAGTATGATCACAAACATGTGTTACAGTAAGACAAGCTCTCTCAGCAACACATCAGGGCATCGTGTGAGTGTGATATCATGATTCTGATAAATTATAGTTTTGTACACGTATTGTTCCCTCTCTCTGGGATGATGTACATCTAAAGCCACGAGTTTTTGGGAAATTTTTCTTTACGCTACACCGGTAACGACAAATGTAAATAAATAAACCAAACTGATCACGTGAAACTCGTCAAGTACATGAGTTCCATTAAGTTTCATACCTTGCAACCAACGATTTAGGCGCAAAGTGGATCAGGACAGCATGGAATGTTTCCAATCCAAATGTCTGCTGCGCTGATGAGAGCTGGGGAACGTCTTTCAGCAGGAGCTTTGCCAACAGAATGTCATGGAGCTTCTTGTAGGTCTCCGTCCCTAAGCACAATCTTTTATTGTGAAAGTAGCTTTTCAAAATTTTCTTTTATGTCTTTGAATCGTAATAATTCCATAATTATAAGGCTTCCTTTGAGTCACCAATGTGTTACAATTTACAGTTATTCTTGTTGGGCTTCTGTATCGTTAATGTACGGATAGATCAGTGAAGGAAAACATAATATTGACAGGTCCAAAAAATGAATTAAAAAACTGGAAGCTCTTTGTATTTGAGTCTCAGGTGAAACCATGCAAAAATTACCTTCCTCAAGCCATCTTCGTTGGCCCAAATCACCATGGAAGCAGGAAGGGTGCAGGCTATTTGGGTGTGTGTGTATATTGATGACGTGCCGCATGATCGTCGTCCACATAGCAAGCAAAAGATCGCCACTGTCACTGGTGCGCGCACATCAATATAGGTGGCGGATTATGCTTTCGCACCACAGTCAAAGAACTTGGTGCTTCTTAGATTGTGATGCTGCAGCGATCTTTTTCTTGATGCCTGCATAGCAACAGCAATGATGATTATGTAATATCGAATATCAGTTCCATACACAGTGTTCTCATCATCTAACGTTTTGCAACGAGCCACACATCAAAACGACGGCTGGTACTCGGGTGCTTGTCCCTCAGAAAGGTTTTCACCTGTGAGTGCCTGTCAGTGACCAGTTTGCTGACGACCAACCCTTTAGCTGTCAAGTAGTCAAGGCAAAGCTCGAGCCCCCTCTGTTCCATGCAGTAGCTGGAAGACACGGTTGTTGCTTGGAAATGGATTTCACAAGTTTATGGTTACTGGCTACGAAATCCACAAAGAAGAAACTTCTATAGGAAACGTGCCTTAACTACTTCGAACTGTACAATCCTGCCGATCGTGGTCTCCATTATCGTATATATGTGCCGTGCAGTGCGGCGTGCCCAGGAGAATCACAACGTGCATCTCCAGCAAGGTGCAGAGGCCTGTCCCCCAGCTTCTCCAGCACTGCTGCCCATTCTTTATCCCATACCTGGAGAAGTTTATGGGTAACAACACGCAGTATATAATAGATTCAATGTGTATTCTCTCAATGTGTATTCGCAGAAACACAGCATCACTATGTCCCCACTAGAGTAGAGCCCTGCACCATCCGCGAATGGAAGCGGATATCCGCAAGATACTTGCAGATTCGGATGAAAATTTATCACTTGCTGCTGTACGGATCGGATGCGGATGGCTCGAGGTCGGATGCGGATCGGATGCGGATACGAAGGCAGCGGATCGGTAGCGGATCGGATGCGGATATACCGCGTGCTGTAATTTTTCCACTAGCAATTTATTTGTATTGCGCGCAGACAGCGAGCATCGGCGAGGTAGCGTTCCACGCGTTCTAGAAGTCTCTCCATATCGCATTTGTTGAAAGGTTTACCTTTGCTTCTCATCGTGAGTGTTTCCGTGACACCATGGATGCATCCGAAATTATACCAACATTCTTCCGGCGGTTTTTACGCGTGCTTCGAAACTTGCGGATTTTGCGGATCGGATGGGGATATTGCGTTTTGCTCAGCGGATCGGATGCGGGTGTAAACGGTTGTGTATGCAGCGGATGGGGATCGGATAACATGTGCGCGGATGCGGGTGGGATGCGGATGCCAAAAATGTCATCCGCGCAGGGCTCTACACTAGAGTGTAGATTTCCTTGAAACATGTAGTAGATATGTCTTTCCTTGACAGATGAAAGCCTCAGAACATCAGTTTCTCTCATGTCTTTCCTTGATCAGGCTGTATGCAAAATGGGCAAACGAATAACCCAGGTGAAAAAATTCCCTAAATGGATCCGCTTGCAAGTCAGTTATGGAGCCAGGAATTGATTGCTAGCTTGGAATGTATTTCCAGCTAGGAATGAATTGCAGCTAGGAATTGCTTTCCAGCTGGAAACACGTTTCCATTTTCAAATGGATCCACTTGCAAGGCGGTTATGGAACCAGGAATCGATTCCGAGCTAGGAATCGATTCCGAGGTTCCTTCGGAACCCACCTGCACGTAGTTTATAGCCAGGTTTCAGCATGCTGTGAAGAAGTGCAAGACAACAACATGATTTCCACGTTGATTTTATTTTTCTGGCCAGATGTGGGAATGTTACTCAGGTCAGGTCCAAACATATCTGGCCAGATAAGATTATCAGATCTGGAAGTGTTATGCAGGCCCACACAAAACAGATCTGACCTGATTATGATGCCAGATCTGGAAATGACCTAATTCCTGACCAGATCCAGATCTGAAAATTTTGATCAGGCCAGATAAGAACCAGATCTGACCTTTTCGTAAAGGCTAGGTTCGCCCGTGCATCAAAATACCAGGGTTGCCCGGTTAGATTTCGTATTTTTTCTCCGCCTTCGTTACCGTTTTAGATTTACCTTGACGGTCGAGTCAGCCCTCGCATTGCATTCTGTGATGCTCCTGTCTACCACGTGACTGCTCACATGACCCGAAGACCGTGCAAATGCCAGGTGCCAAAGCAGACAACGAGAGTTGTGGTTGTCTGAGTTCAGATATCCACATCGTGATGAACGCGCGGGTGCAGTCTTATTTCTCTGTGTTCGGGGGTTTGCTGATGGCTTACTCTTCCATTACAAGACCTTAGCACTTAGTACAGCGCCAGCTCGCAGACGAACGATTCAAGATGACCCTCGCACACACGGAGGCACGAAACAACCGATCTAGTACGTACTTACCAATGAAACGTTATACTCGTTACAGAGCTGCTTTCCGTTGAACGGCAGCCGCAGCCGTGGTGAGAACACGTTAACAGAATGTCATTTCTGCAATGATGCGCACATTTTAAGTGTAAACGACTTTGGACATGCATAAAAGCAAGGAAAGCAGCGCTAGCAACAAGGCGTTGATAAACCGAAACTTTAGAGACATTCATTACTTTAGAACTAGAGCGGTTCCTAGCGAGATTATATTAGACAGATTACTTCCTGTCCACCACGGAGTAACGGCAGTTTTGACAAGAGTGATCCCCAGAGGGTTCCCACGGAAATCTGTTCGAAACGGCCGCTCCTGTGTTCCCCTCCTCCATGGCATCATCGCGGTGAGCAGCGTTGTAGTACCCCCCCACACTTCAAAGGCATGGTGTGAATGCAGAAATGCAGAAAAATCATATGAATGGTAGGCCTCATGAGTTTCGAGGCCTCATGAGTGCACTCACTGTAGGCCACATGAGGGGCAAGGCTTCATCAGTGCACTCACGGTAGGCCTTATAAGGGGCAAGGCCTCATGAGAGCACTCACGGTAAGCCTCATTGAGAGCGTCTCTTCACTCACCCTTACCTCATGGGAGTGGAGGTGAGGGTGAAGGCTAAGCATTGGCTCAAGGCTGAAGGCTAAGCACTCATGAGGCCTCTCATGAGTGAGTTCGCCTCATTAAAATGCACGGTACCAACATGAGGGCCCCCAGTTAGTGATGCAGAACTATCGATAGTACTATCGATACTATCGATAGTCAAATACTATCGAACCATCGATAGTAGGAAAACTATCGATAGTACTATCGATAGTGAGAAACTATCGATAGTACTATCGATAGTGGACCTATCGATAGTGACAGAACTATCGATAGTAGGCAAGCTATCGATAGTGAGAAACTCAGCGATAGCCGACTATCGATAGTGAGAGAACTATTGATAGTCGACCATCGATAGTATGTTATCAGAGGTCACTATTGTGAAGGTATCAAGCTGACTTTTGACTACAACAAGCCTATGAAGAGTTGACAGACGACGAAGGACATCAACGAACAGTCCCACCCACTCAGCAACTCAGCTCTCATGGAACACCGCCATTGTAAACTGCGCGTCGCAGCCCATTACAGGCATCAACCGTGAGCGCAAGTGCGATCAGTCGCCACCGAACGCATACCCTGGTCTGCTTTGCTGCTGCGGCGCATTCCACATCACACACGCACCGAGATGAGACTTCGAGAGGTCATGTTAGCACCGTATTGGAGAAGCACTACTAGCGCGTGGTTTGGAACAAAGAAAAAACAACAAAATGTACGCTTTCATCGTTTCTGGATGAAGAGGGACGAGGGAATTCGTCAGTTCAGTTGGCGTTCCCGGCTCGTTTACTCTGCTGCATAGCTTTTGCTGCCGCTACGGCCGCGTTCATTTACACCATTTCCCTTGGTAAGCATACTAGACCGTGGGATTAGTACGCAGTTGAACAGATAGTACCCATTCAGTCGCGGAGTGAAAGGGAACACGTTAGTTGTGTCGCCAGTTCATGAACATTTCATCTATAGGTCATCACTCTAAATCTAAACCCAATCGGTGCGACGTTTTCTTTTTATGAGAACATCTGCCCCTGACGCAGGTGTCGGGGCGCTATTATTCTCTTAATTTGTGAATCTAGAAAGATTCATTCAGGAGCGGCGATTGCTTTTGCAATACTCTGGGAATATTTACGAATGTTAAGTAGAAACAGTAATTCTGTAATTACTGTTTCTACTTGATATTCGTATTTCGTAACCATGAGGGTATGTGGGCAGCAAATTCTAACCTTTACTTCAAATTTTATCAAATTTTGATAAAAAAAATTTATCAATTTTATTTTGATCATAATTGGATGGAATTTTATTTTTCAGCAAGGTAAAAGGCTAAGTGAAGGATTTTTAAACAATCCGTTTTTTCCAGCTCAGCTCTTGGGCACCTCTGGTGATGCCGAAAAGTAAAGCGGAGATTTGGGATTACTTCGTCAAAGATGCGGCATCTGGATTTGCGAAGTGCACATTGTGCAACAAGGAGTATAAGACCAGCGGGAATACTTCAAATTTAAGAGACCATATGAAGCGAAGCCATCCTGGTTCGTTTTTTACAAAGGATAGAGAAGTACAGGAGTCTGAAGAAGTATCACATCCGTGTGACTGTGGCTGGTCCCTCAAGACAAAAACAACGCAAGCTACATTCCTTTGTAGCAGAAAAACTCAGAAAGTACGGGATGAAAGTGAAAAGAAAAAGAAGCTTGACAAGCAGTTAGCTTTGATGGTAGCAAGAGACATGCAACCATTTTCGATTGTCGCCGACAAGGGTTTTCGAGATTTCTGCTATATGTTAGACCCCAGATACGAGCTGCCAAGTCGAACGCAAATTTCTGAGGCTATTGTACCCACACTGTATGGCGAAGCCAAGGACAAACTCCGTGTCATTCTTATGAAGGCAAGGAATTGTGCCATAACAGCAGACATGTGGACATCATGCACAACTGATAGCTACCTCACTGTCACTTGTCATTTTCTGCAAGAGACGGTTATGCGGTCTGCCGTGTTGTCGACAACCGTTTTTCACGGGTCTCATACTGCGGAGAACGTTGCCCAGGCTATCGGAGATGTGGCTGACGACTGGGGTACCCGCTATACAATCGTTGCTCTTGTCACCGACAATGACAAGAGGATGATTCTTGCAGCAAGATTGCTTGGTATAGATCACCTACCATGCTTCGCTCATACGCTGAATCTAACAGTCCAAGATGGTCTAAAAAGCAGTGACGAACTAAACACTGTGCTGTTAAAATGCAAGAACATTGTGCGTCACATAAGGTCAAGTTCCGTCGCAACCGCCAAGCTCCGAGAAGAACAAGAGCGCATTGGTAAGGTACCCCAACTAAAACTCATAAAGGAAACTCCAACACGGTGGAACAGTGTTTTTTACATGCTGAAGAGGATCCTAGAAGTTGGGGAGACCCTTACTCTAACGCTGTCGAAGTTACCTCGCGCACCAAGCCCTTTGTCAGCAGAAGACGTCATGCTCATCGAGGATGTTGTGGCGATTCTAGAACCGTTTGAAGAGGCTACAAAACTGATGTCCGGAGATCAGTACACAACGATTTCTTTGGTCATTCCTGTCGTCCGCGGTATCGTCACGGAGATCGAAGAGCGCATCGAGCCCACACTGAAAACGAGAGTGGCTAAAATTGTACTTCAAGAGTTGGTTTCTTCTCTGCATCGAAGGATGGACAGCTATGAAGAGAGGGACTTAACATCGTTCGCAACCATGCTGGATCCACGAATGAAGGAACGAGCATTTCTAAACAGGGCAAACTCGGACCGTACCAGGGAGGGCCTGGTTGATGAACTCAGTGCACGAATCTCTCAAAGCAGTGTCAGTGCTGTGACCAGTCCTGCTGTAGGTATCGAAACTTCACAGGAAGACAAATCTACGCAAAAAGTTCGGATTCTAGGATTCCTGGACGAAGAAGGCCACACGCCGTTGACTCCAACCTCTAGTGCAGAGCTCATGCTACGGCAGTACCTCGAGATCAAACCACAGCCGAGGAACAGCAATCCTTTGGAATTCTGGAGGTCCAGCTATAGTTCTGCAACGCCGCTCTGCGAGGTAGCCTTTAAGTACCTGTGCGTTCCAGCTACATCGGTACCAGCAGAGCGTGTGTTCTCTGCTGCAGGGCAGATAATCTCGGACAGGCGCAGCAGACTGAAGGGAAAGAAAGTAGACATGCTCATATTTATCCACCAGAACTACTGGCTTAGACACGACTAAGTTCCAATCTCTTCCAGCAAATGCCTTAGGAGAAGAGCCTCCAATTTCTAAAACGAAAAGTGCTGTACCCAGTTTTTGTTGACATTCTGAGATTCTGACGAGGATGAGCAACTCAGCAATCTCTGTTATTATCTCAGTACAAACTTATTGTGTGGTGATATTCATTAATCTAGGTTAGACAGCGGGATGTACTGTCGTCATTGCAGGCCCTTCACTGAACGCAAAGCTAAGTAAGCAACCATGGTTATGAGTAGTGAAAGTGCCTTCACCCGTAAGCGTTAAGTACGCGTGCGCAGTCGGTGGTGGTCGGCTCCTGGCACCAGGAACCAAGTGTTTCGTGTATTACGGGCAGAGGTGGGCACCCTCGCGAGGGCTTGTGAGGGTGAGGGCTCCCTCACCCCACCCTCACCTCACGGAATTTGAGGTGAGGTGAGGTGAGGAGCATCTTTTGGAGCAATGGTTGAGGTGAGGTGAGGTGAGGAAAAATCTTCCTAGAAGACGCTGAGGTGAGGGACATTTCCTTGGGAAAGACTGAGGTGAGGTGAGGAAAATTTTCTGAAAAACTTTTTGAGGTGAGGTTAGGTGAGGGAAATTTTATTAAAATTTTCTGAGGTGAGGATTCCTTTTTCATGTGAGGTGAGGACTTTTTTTCGTGTGTCGAGAGAAGAAAAGGGAAAATTTGTCCGAAAATTTTTAGGTGATATGAGGCAAGTTGGCAAAAGGTAGTTGTTAGGGCTGTCTTCTTTACTTTATTTGTTTTTTCAGTGACTGTTGTAAACCAAACGACGCGAGCCGTTGCACTTCACTATCAATAATCGCTGCTTATTGGCTGGTCCTGAGTCCTGACGATGGGTCTAGAGACTCTGGCTGCACATCTCACAAAAAGTAGGGGGCACGACATTGGGTGCACTGATGACGTGACACTCATACGATTATGATTCACAAAGCTGCGCTTCGATTCGACCACCACTGTAGCGCTCAACCTATCGGATGCCATGCGAAGGCGGTGAACGAGACAATTAGCAATGCACCTGCCATCCCACTAGCTGATGGCGAGCGGCCATGATATAATGCGTAGGACATGATCCGTAAATAATTTTAGCTATCATCGCCATTCATCAGGTACTCACCGCAGTCGTGGCGCTTTCTGGCCTTTGTTGCGCTTGCGCCACAAACACCTACAGTCACAATCTACCGCTGAAGCAGAGAGTCAGGACCTGATGCTTTAGTCTCGATACTTGCTTTACGCTGCGTACTTTCGTCATTTAAAAAGTGAGAAGCGTCGACCTTGAGCAGGGAGGGGCACCCTCCTAACTGCAAGTGAGGTGAGGGCGCCTTGAACCCCCTCACCTCATGGAATTTGAGGTGAGGTGAGGTGAGGTGAGGGAAATTTTTTTATGCAAGGCTGAGGTGAGGTGAGGTGAGGGAAATTCTCTGAAAAGGTTTTGAGGTGAGGTGAGGTGAGGAAAGATTTTTCAGGAAAGGCTGAGGTGAGGTGAGGACATTTTTTGGATAATGTTTTGAGGTGAGGTGAGGCGAGGAAAATTTTCTGAAAAATTATTTGAGGTGAGGGCAGGCGAGGAAAAATCTCTGAATTGTTTTTGAGGTGAGGTCAGGTGAGGGAACTTCTCCGAAAAGTAGGTGAGGTGAGGTGAGGACAAAGCTCCGTCCAGGAAAATCGAGGTGAGGGCAAAGACCGTGAGGAGTTTTGCCCACCTCTGATTACGGGAAATAAACCTGTAACCGAACAAAGTGAAGCGTCGCTAAACTGCCTGTATCTACCGATAGTCAAATGTCCTAAAACTATCGATAGTCAAGTATCGATCGCCAACTATTGATAGTCAAATGTCGTGAAACTATCGATAGTACTATCGACGGTCACATGTAGTAAAACGATCGATAGTAATGTCGATAGTCGCATGTAGTAAAACTATCGATAGTACTATCGATGGTCACAAGTCGTAAAACTATCGATAGTACTATCGATAGTCGACTATCGATAGTGTTTTCACACTATCGATAGTTTTTTGAAAACTATCGATAGTATCGATAGCCGATTTTTCGATAGTTTTGCATCACTACCCCGAGTATCTAAGTGATAAATGGCAGGCAGCAGGTATTACATGGCTCACGGCACTGGCGATAGCAATAACAAAGTCACGGAAATGGAGTACGGGTGCCATTCGAAGTGTGCTGCTCCCGTCGTTGTAAGTCTTCTAAAAGTGACAACTAACGGATTTAATCACGCTTTGCTGCGATCGTAGTGAACGCAATATAAAATACTGAAGCACAGCACAAGCTCCCTTTTAAGTACACTTGTTGCGAAGTGTGGAGGTTCACCAGTTGCAAGATAGAGGATTCGGAGTCACAGAAGAAAGACAACGTCTTTACATTATGAGCCGTGTTTATTTTAGCGTCCCCTTCCTTCGGAACCCCAGTCCAGACTGCCCCCCTCGGGACGCGCAAACCGAGTGTCAGGTTACACCGCGTCCGAGAGGGAGATCACGCATGCCAGGCGACCCCGCGAGTTCGAAGAAATTTACAGCGTCGCAGGTTCACGTGATCGGTGTGGCACGGCGTGTGTCTGTGAAGAAGCGGGGGCCGCGAATGAAGTCTGTTTTCGAGAAATAATACAGCTTGTCGGCTGCTACAAGGGTCCTCCTCCTAGTGAACAAGTGAACGATAAAGAAAAGGGTCGTTGTTCAAACCTGAAGGGGATTACTTGCGGCCCCTTATAGTGTAAAACTGCGAAAAAAAAACAGTGCATTATGAATAAATACACTATATCCCGGTTGAAAAACACTACAGAAAATCTCATAGAAACATGGCATTCTCTCAGAATTTCTTACAGAAGCGACTTCATCTCTCAGAACTTCCTACAGAGGATACAGATTCGTATACGTATTCTCACAGGCACATCAATGAGAAAATATCCTGTGGGATAATTCAGGGTCTGGCCTTGCGATTTCTATGAGAAAACAATTCATAATGGACTGACTTTCTCACGAACCTCGCTTCAGTCTTAAGAGAAATTTTGAAGGATATTTCCCTGTCGGATGAACATGAAGCAAGAACTGACGGGCCGCAGAGAGTGATATGTCGTCCGTGTTGGAAAGTAGTTAGTGCGATTTCGTATGTTTGTGAATAATCCCTGTTAGGTAGAAGTGCCATGGTTGCTCCGTTTTGTCGTTTCTAGTGAAACTATCAATTTTATAACCCATTATGATATCCCATCGTACATTAGTGGAGGCGTTTGTTCCAACCGCCAGCAAGCTAGTTAGTCTGCTTTGAAACGAGGAAGCGCATGGACGCAGCTATGCATCTCAAGCAAATACCGCCGACATTCAGGATTTTCGTCGCATTTGAGGTATGTAGCATTCTTTATGAGTCCTTACCCCTGTCTGCAGGTATTTTGTGGGTCGGAAGATAGAATGCTGTGAGATCGTTACAGCAACTGTGCTTTGGGCAAACGGTATGTTACATATTTCTATGCCTATCTCTCACGCACACACATGTTGATGTAACCGTGCTTTTTGAAATGCATTTTTTTCTAGGTTAAACTCGTAAGAAGCGGCAAGCACGCATTGGATGCGAGTTCGTGGTCGTAACCCATTCCCGTCTCGAGGAAGTTGGATGGTGCTTTTACCCAAGAAATCCAACGCGTTCCCAAGGTGCACAACATGAACTTGGCATGGTCACATGAAGAAATTTTTTGGTCGTCGCATTAGAGATTTCAAGTATGTGTACAATGCATTGAACGCTTTTACGGCAGTGTGCGTGGATGGCGCGCGGATGCCATTTCAAAAGTACATAAGAACTGAATCAAGTTCCTTGGTTTATTATTTGTGTGATATCTAGCGATGGCTTGATTAATCTGTGTTTCGTATTGAAAGCTTCCCAAGTGATCTCAATAAAGAATGGAAAGCACACGTGATGGATTCTGTGGCTCTTATTCTCCTGGTTTCTCCTGGTAAGAAGTCTAAAGGAAATCCTGTAAGATTTCTGTAAGAAACTGGGGAAGGGGGGGGGGCAATTCTGAGAGAATGCTTTGTGAGAAACTCTGTAAGAAATTCTGTGAGAATGTCCAATTGTCACACATAAAATCTCTTAGAATAACGCAACAGATATTTTGTGAGATTTTCTGTAGAGTTTTACAATAGGGTATATAATAAGTTCGTACGAATGTTCGAGAAATAACATGGTGAAATAATTTAACAAGAAATATTGCACTGCATAGTTGAGAGTTGAATAGTTGAGAGTCATGATGCAAAGTTGTCAGCGTGAAGTTGTCAGTTGTGGTGACCAGTGCACACGACGGAGTGTCTCACGGCGGGCAGCTGAGCGCGTCACAATTGTCATGAGCGGAGGGGTCCCATGCGGCGTAATGTCGATGTGCGCTGGCTTTAGCCTATCGACAGAGACTGTGTCTTCGTGACCGTTGATGGAAATGACGAAATGCTCGTCTCGTCGCTGTATGACGCGATATGGTCCGTCGTACGGTTGTTGCAATGGCTTGCGGGTTGCATCGTGCCGAACGAAAACGTGTGTGCACGTGTTCAAGTTTTCATCGATGAACACGGTGCGGCGGTCTGGTTGTCGTGTTGTCTGCAGTCGTGTGACGTAGCAGGTGGGGTCGGGAACTGCGTCTGAGGGTACGGGAACGAAAAATTCGCCAGGTAAGCGAAGTGACGATCCATAGACGAGTTCTGCCACGCTGCAGCCAAGATCTTGCTTCATCGCCGAACGGAGACCGAGCAGCACGAGCGGCAATCGTTCCAGCCAGTGGGATTGATCTTCAGACGCCTTGAGTTGCCGGTGAAATCGTTCCACTATCCCACTGGCAGAAGGGTGGTAGAATGTCGTGTGGATATGCTTCGTTCCTAGAGTCCTGCAAAGTGCTTGGAACAGACGGGATTCAAATTGGCGTCCACGGGCCGTCGTGACTGTGGAGGGAACACCAAAGCGCGATATCCACCCTGACATGAAGGCTTGTGCTACAGTGTCGGCACTGATGTCAGGTATGGGCACAGCTTCCACCCAGCGGGTGAAACGATCGACCATCGTGAGCAAGCATTCCCAGAAATACGGGACACGGTTTCTTAAAGTTGGCTTGACCGGCGTACTCGCTGCCCTCCATTGAAGCAATGCATTCCACCTGGATTTGTTAGAATATCTGTTGACGGCTGAGCTTTAGAAAGAAAAGCCCACACAGGGGTATTGCTGTGAGAGGCCCATCGATGGTGTACTAGTGGAATGGAAGCGCAAGAGCGTCACAGTTTTGTTCCTGGAGGACTTATTTTCGCCGTGTTGGCTTCATGGGAGAACGCACTGGTGTGCTATTTTTGTTGTACTTGGCTAAAACAATGGGTTCTCCGAAAATGCGCATGTAGGACATGAAAGTTGAATTTGTCTTGTACGCTTTGTAACTTCGTGCGCTGTTGTGGGACGCTCCTATTTTGTTCCCACGACAAAATAAATATTGACAAGCTCGGTGTGGCTTACGAAGCGTCTGTACATTCATTGCTGGAGGGGGCATGTATGGCATCGTTGGCCTAGTGGTAAAGATGATGGTCACTGCTTTCGGGGTCCGTGGTTCGATGCTCGGCTTCTTCTTTTTTTCTTTCGTCTTCCTTTTTTTTTTTGAGGTAGTTTAACAGAGGTAGGTATGAGAGTAACGACAGGGCGAGAGCGTCAGAGTTTTGGCTTAATAATGCAGTACTGGATCTCTATCACACTGCATGGCGTTCAGTTTGATTTAGTTGCCCTAATGCTGTGCGACTGCCTGTGCAGTTAATATGTGAATAGCAGATGCCTTCTCCTTGCACTCCCGCTTACTTCACCGCTACAGGAATCCCCGTTTTGTACAATACCACCCGCGTTTGTTGTAATGTAGATTATCGTCAATCATCAATGAGAAAATAAATTTAGGACTTGTGGCATCAACGCCCTTTCTTGACTGTGAACTCCAGGTCGATGTCACAACGGAATCAGTTATGTGGGTCAACTTTGACGCGCTCTAATGGTAAGGGTATTTAAGATGAACGAATTACCACGCGTGTTTGTTGTAGCGCAGATACATGATACATTTACCATAAATTTCAGACCTGTAACGAATGCAAACATCTCAGGGAAAAGAGCCGTAGCTTAAACGTCCCTGTCCCTGTCAAGGTGGAACTCATTAAATTTCCATTGATAGAGGTCGACATGACACGGAATCGACACGTGGGTACATTTTAACGCGCTATAATGGGGAAACTAATTGAAATGCACAAAGTGCTACGCATGTTTGTTGTAGTGTAGACGCTTGTCAATCATTTACCATCAGTTTCAAACATGTGGCTTAAACGTCCTTTGTTCCCTGTCAAGGCGGAACTCATCAAATTTTCATAGATAGAGGTCGACTTGACACGGAATCGTCGTGCGGGCACACTTTAACGATCTGTAACGCTCTGTAATGGCGAAACTAATTGAAATGCACAAAGTGCTACGCGTGTTTGTTGTAGTGTAGACGCTTGTCAATCATTTACCATCAGTTTCAAACATGTGGCTTAAACGTCCTTTGTTCCCTGTCAAGGCGGAACTCATCAAATTTTCATAGATAGAGGTCGACTTGACACGGAATCGTCGTGCGGGCACACTTTAACGATCTGTAACGCTCTGTAATGGCGAAACTAATTGAAATGCACAAAGTGCTACGCGTGTTTGTTGTAGTGTAGACGCTTGTCAATCATTTACCATCAGTTTCAAACATGTGGCTTAAACGTCCTTTGTTCCCTGTCAAGGCGGAACTCATCAAATGTTCATGGATAGAGGTCGACTTGACACGGAATCGTCGTGCGGGCACACTTTAACGATCTGTAACGCTCTGTAATGGCGAAACTAATTGAAATGCACAAAGTGCTACGCGTGTTTGTTGTAGTGTAGACGCTTGTCAATCATTTACCATCAGTTTCAAACATGTGGCTTAAACGTCCTTTGTTCCCTGTCAAGGCGGAACTCATCAAATTTTCATGGATAGAGGTCGACTTGACACGGAATCGTCGTGCGGGCACACTTTAACGATCTGTAACGCTCTGTAATGGCGAAACTAATTGAAATGCACAAAGTGCTACGCGTGTTTGTTGTAGTGTAGACGCTTGTCAATCATTTACCATCAGTTTCAAGCATGTGGCTTAAACGTCCTTTGTTCCCTGTCAAGGCGGAACTCGTCAAATTTTTATGGATAGAGGTCGACTTGACACGGAATCGTCGTGCGGGCACACTTTAACGATCTGTAACGCTCTGTAATGGCGAAACTAATTGAAATGCACAAAGTGCTACGCGTGTTTGTTGTAGTGTAGACGCTTGTCAATCATTTACCATCAGTTTCAAACATGTGGCTTAAACGTCCTTTGTTCCCTGTCAAGGCGGAACTCATCAAATGTTCATGGATAGAGGTCGACTTGACACGGAATCGTCGTGCGGGCACACTTTAACGATCTGTAACGCTCTGTAATGGCGAAACTAATTGAAATGCACAAAGTGCTACGCGTGTTTGTTGTAGTGTAGACGCTTGTCAATCATTTACCATCAGTTTCAAACATGTGGCTTAAACGTCCTTTGTTCCCTGTCAAGGCGGAACTCATCAAATGTTCATGGATAGAGGTCGACTTGACACGGAATCGTCGTGCGGGCACACTTTAACGATCTGTAACGCTCTCTAATGGCGAAACTAATTGAAATGCACAAAGTGCTACGCGTGTTTGTTGTAGTGTAGACGCTTGTCAATCATTTACCATCAGTTTCAAACATGTGGCTTAAACGTCCTTTGTTCCCTGTCAAGGCGGAACTCATCAAATTTTCATGGATAGAGGTCGACTTGACACGGAATCGTCGTGCGGGCACACTTTAACGATCTGTAACGCTCTGTAATGGCGAAACTAATTGAAATGCACAAAGTGCTACGCGTGTTTGTTGTAGTGTAGACGCTTGTCAATCATTTACCATCAGTTTCAAACATGTGGCTTAAACGTCCTTTGTTCCCTGTCAAGGCGGAACTCATCAAATGTTCATGGATAGAGGTCGACTTGACACGGAATCGTCGTGCGGGCACACTTTAACGATCTGTAACGCTCTGTAATGGCGAAACTAATTGAAATGCACAAAGTGCTACGCGTGTTTGTTGTAGTGTAGACGCTTGTCAATCATTTACCATCAATTTCAAACATGTGGCTTAACATCCTTTGTTCCCTGTCAAGGCGGAACTCATCAAATTTTCATTGATAGAGGTCGATCTGACACGGAATCGTCACGCCGGTACACTTTAACGCGCTATAATGGGGAAACTAATTGAAATGCACCAAGTGCCACGCGTATTTGTTCTAGTGTAGATGCCTGTCAATCGTTTACCATCAATTTCAAACATGTGCCTTAAACGTCCTTTGTTCCCTGTCAAGGCGGAACTCATCAAATTTTCATTGATAGAGGTCGACCTCACACGGAATCGTCACGCGGGTACACTTTAACGCGCTATAATGAGGAAACTAATTGAAATGCACAAAGTGCCACGCGTGTTTGTTGTAGTGTAGATGCTTGTCCATCATTTACCATCAATTTGAAACATGTGGCTTAAACGTCCTTTGTTCCCTGTCAAGGCGGAACTCATCAAATTTTCATTGATAGAGGTCGACCTGACACGGAATCGTCACGCGGGTACACTTTAACGCGCTATAATGGGAAACTAACTGAAATGCACAAAGTGCCACGCGTGTTTGTTGTAGTGTAGATGCTTGTCCATCATTTACCATCAATTTGAAACATGTGGCTTAAACGTCCTTTGTTCCCTGTCAAGGCGGAACTCATCAAATTTTCATTGATAGAGGTCGACCTCACACGGAATCGTCACGCGGGTACACTTTAACGCGCTATAATGGGAAACTAATTGAAATGCACAAAGTGCCACGCGTATTTGTTGTAGTGTAGATGCTGTCAATCGTTTACCATCAATTTCAAACATGTGACTTAAACGTCCTTTGTTCCCTGTCAAGGCGGAACTCATCAAATTTTCATTGATAGAGGTCGACCTGACACGGAATCGTCACGCGGGTACACTTTAACGCGCTATAATGGGAAACTAATTGAAATGCACAAAGTGCCACGCGTGTTTGTTGTAGTGTAGATGCTGTCAATCATTTACCATCAATTTCAAACATGTGGCTTAAACGTCCTTTGTTCCCTGTCAAGGCGGAACTCATCAAATTTTCATTGATAGAGGTCGACCTCACGCGGAAGCGTCAGGCGGGTACACTTTAACGCGCTATAATGGGGAAACTAATTGAAATGCACCAAGTGCCACGCGTATTTGTTCTAGTGTAGATGCCTGTCAATCGTTTACCATCAATTTCAAACATGTGACTTAAACGTCCTTTGTTCCCTGTCAAGGCGGAACTCATCAAATTTTCATTGATAGAGGTCGACCTCACACGGAATCGTCACGCGGGTACACTTTAACGCGCTATAATGGGAAACTAATTGAAATGCACAAAGTGCCACGCGTGTTTGTTGTAGTGTAGATGCTGTCCATCATTTACCATCAATTTCAAACATGTGGCTTAAACGTCCTTTGTTCCCTGTCAAGGCGGAACTCATCAAATTTTCATTGATAGAGGTCGACCTCACGCGGAAGCGTCACGGCGGGTACACTTTAACGCGCTATAATGGGGAAACTAATTGAAATGCACCAAGTGCCACGCGTATTTGTTCTAGTGTAGATGCCTGTCAATCGTTTACCATCAATTTCAAACATGTGACTTAAACGTCCTTTGTTCCCTGTCAAGGCGGAACTCATCAAATTTTCATTGATAGAGGTCGACCTGACACGGAATCGTCAAGCGGGTACACTTTAACGCGCTATAATGGCGAAACTAATTGAAATGCACAAAGTGCCACGCGTGTTTGTTGTAGTGTAGATGCTGTCCATCATTTACCATCAATATCAAACATGTGGCTTAAACGTCCTTTGTTCCCTGTCAAGGCGGAACTCATCAAATTTTCATTGATAGAGGTCGACCTCACGCGGAAGCGTCAGGCGGGTACACTTTAACGCGCTATAATGGGGAAACTAATTGAAATGCACCAAGTGCCACGCGTATTTGTTCTAGTGTAGATGCCTGTCAATCGTTTACCATCAATTTCAAACATGTGACTTAAACGTCCTTTGTTCCCTGTCAAGGCGGAACTCATCAAATTTTCATTGATAGAGGTCGACCTGACACGGAATCGTCAAGCGGGTACACTTTAACGCGTTATAATGGCGAAACTAATTGAAATGCACAAAGTGCCACGCGTGTTTGTTGTAGTGTAGATGTCAACCATTTACCATCAATATCAAACATGTGGCTTAAACGTCCTTTGTTCCCTGTCAAGGCGGAACTCATCAAATTTTCATTGATAGAGGTCGACCTGACACGAATCGTCAAGCAGGTACACTTTAACGCGCTATAATGGGAAACTAATTGAAATGCACAAAGTGCCACGCGTGTTTGTTGTAGTGTAGATGCTTGTCAATCATTTACCATCAATTTGAAACATGTGGCTTAAACGTCCTTTGTTCCCTGTCAAGGCGGAACTCATCAAATTTTCATTGATAGAGGTCGACCTGACACGGAATCGTCACGCGGGTACACTTTAACGCGCTATAATGGGAAACTAATTGAAATGCACAAAGTGCACGCGTGTTTGTTGTAGTGTAGATGCTTGTCCATCATTTACCATCAATTTGAAACATGTGGCTTAAACGTCCTTTGTTCCCTGTCAAGGCGGAACTCATCAAATTTTCATTGATAGAGGTCGACCTCACACGGAATCGTCACGCGGGTACACTTTAACGTGCAATAATAGGGAAACTAATTGAAATGCACAAAGTGCCACGCGTGTTTGTTGTAGTGTAGATGCTTGTCAATCATTTACCATCAGTTTCAAACATGTGGCTTAAACGTCCTTTGTTCCCTGTCAAGGCGGAACTCATCAAATGTTCATGGATAGAGGTCGACTTGACACGGAATCGTCGTGCGGGCACACTTTAACGATCTGTAACGCTCTCTAATGGCGAAACTAATTGAAATGCACAAAGTGCTACGCGTGTTTGTTGTAGTGTAGACGCTTGTCAATCATTTACCATCAGTTTCAAACATGTGGCTTAAACGTCCTTTGTTCCCTGTCAAGGCGGAACTCATCAAATTTTCATGGATAGAGGTCGACTTGACACGGAATCGTCGTGCGGGCACACTTTAACGATCTGTAACGCTCTGTAATGGCGAAACTAATTGAAATGCACAAAGTGCTACGCGTGTTTGTTGTAGTGTAGACGCTTGTCAATCATTTACCATCAGTTTCAAACATGTGGCTTAAACGTCCTTTGTTCCCTGTCAAGGCGGAACTCATCAAATGTTCATGGATAGAGGTCGACTGACACGGAATCGTCACGCGGGTACACTTTAACGCGCTATAATGGCGAAACTAATTGAAATGCACAAAGTGCACGCGTGTTTGTTGTAGTGTAGATGCTTGTCAATCATTTACCATCAATTTCAAACATGTGGCTTAAACGTCCTTTGTTCCCTGTCAAGGCGGAACTCATCAAATTTTCATTGATAGAGGTCGACTGACACGGAATCGTCACGCGGGTACACTTTAACGCGCTATAATGGGAAACTAATTGAAATGCACAAAGTGCCACGCGTATTTGTTCTAGTGTAGATGCCTGTCAATCGTTTACCATCAATTTCAAACATGTGACTTAAACGTCCTTTGTTCCCTGTCAAGGCGGAACTCATCAAATTTTCATTGATAGAGGTCGACCTCACACGGAATCGTCACGCGGGTACACTTTAACGCGCTATAATGGGAAACTAATTGAAATGCACCAAGTGCCACGCGTATTTGTTCTAGTGTAGATGCCTGTCAATCGTTTACCATCAATTTCAAACATGTGCTTAAACGTCCTTTGTTCCCTGTCAAGGCGGAACTCATCAAATTTTCATTGATAGAGGTCGACCTCACACGGAATCGTCAGCGCGGTACACTTTAACGCGCTATAATGGGGAAACTAATTGAAATGCACCAAGTGCCACGCGTATTTGTTCTAGTGTAGATGCCTGTCAATCGTTTACCATCAATTTCAAACATGTGACTTAAACGTCCTTTGTTCCCTGTCAAGGCGGAACTCATCAAATTTTCATTGATAGAGGTCGACCTCACGCGGAAGCGTCAGGCGGGTACACTTTAACGCGCTATAATGGGGAAACTAATTGAAATGCACCAAGTGCCACGCGTATTTGTTCTAGTGTAGATGCCTGTCAATCGTTTACCATCAATTTCAAACATGTGACTTAAACGTCCTTTGTTCCCTGTCAAGGCGGAACTCATCAAATTTTCATTGATAGAGGTCGACCTCACGCGGAAGCGTCAGGCGGGTACACTTTAACGCGCTATAATGGGGAAACTAATTGAAATGCACCAAGTGCCACGCGTATTTGTTCTAGTGTAGATGCCTGTCAATCGTTTACCATCAATTTCAAACATGTGACTTAAACGTCCTTTGTTCCCTGTCAAGGCGGAACTCATCAAATTTTCATTGATAGAGGTCGACCTCACGCGGAAGCGTCAGGCGGGTACACTTTAACGCGCTATAATGGGGAAACTAATTGAAATGCACAAAGTGCCACGCGTGTTTGTTCTAGTGTAGATGCCTGTCAATCGTTTACCATCAATTTCAAACATGTGCTTAAACGTCCTTTGTTCCCTGTCAAGGCGGAACTCATCAAATTTTCATTGATAGAGGTCGACCTGACACGGAAGCGTCAAGCGGGTACACTTTAACGCGCTATAATGGGAAACTAATTGAAATGCACCAAGTGCCACGCGTGTTTGTTGTAGTGTAGATGCCTGTCAATCGTTTACCATCAATTTGAAACATGTGGCTTAAACGTCCTTTGTTCCCTGTCAAGGCGGAACTCATCAAATTTTCATTGATAGAGGTCGACCTGACACGGAATCGTCACGCGGGTACACTTTAACGCGCTATAATGGGAAACTAATTGAAATGCACAAAGTGCCACGCGTGTTTGTTGTAGTGTAGATGCTGTCCATCATTTACCATCAATTTGAAACATGTGGCTTAAACGTCCTTTGTTCCCTGTCAAGGCGGAACTCATCAAATTTTCATTGATAGAGGTCGACCTGACACGGAATCGTCACGCGAGGTACACTTTAACGCGCTATAATGGCGAAACTAATTGAAATGCACAAAGTGCTACGCGTGTTTGTTGTAGTGTAGATGCTTGTCCATCATTTACCATCAATTTGAAACATGTGGCTTAAACGTCCTTTGTTCCCTGTCAAGGCGGAACTCATCAAATTTTCATTGATAGAGGTCGACATGACACGGAATCGTCATGCGGGCACACTTTAACGATCTGTAACGCTCTGTAATGGCGAAACTAATTGAAATGCACAAAGTGCTACGCGTGTTTGTTGTAGTGTAGACGCTTGTCAATCATTTACCATCAGTTTCAAACATGTGGCTTAAACGTCCTTTGTTCCCTGTCAAGGCGGAACTCATCAAATTTTCATGGATAGAGGTCGACTTGACACGGAATCGTCGTGCGGGCACACTTTAACGATCTGTAACGCTCTGTAATGGCGAAACTAATTGAAATGCACAAAGTGCTACGCGTGTTTGTTGTAGTGTAGACGCTTGTCAATCATTTACCATCAGTTTCAAACATGTGGCTTAAACGTCCTTTGTTCCCTGTCAAGGCGGAACTCATCAAATGTTCATGGATAGAGGTCGACTTGACACGGAATCGTCGTGCGGGCACACTTTAACGATCTGTAACGCTCTCTAATGGCGAAACTAATTGAAATGCACAAAGTGCTACGCGTGTTTGTTGTAGTGTAGACGCTTGTCAATCATTTACCATCAGTTTCAAACATGTGGCTTAAACGTCCTTTGTTCCCTGTCAAGGCGGAACTCATCAAATTTTCATGGATAGAGGTCGACTTGACACGGAATCGTCGTGCGGGCACACTTTAACGATCTGTAACGCTCTGTAATGGCGAAACTAATTGAAATGCACAAAGTGCTACGCGTGTTTGTTGTAGTGTAGACGCTTGTCAATCATTTACCACCAGTTTCAAACATGTGGCTTAAACGTCCTTTGTTCCCTGTCAAGGCGGAACTCATCAAATGTTCATGGATAGAGGTCGACTTGACACGGAATCGTCGTGCGGGCACAATTTAACGATCTGTAACGCTCTGTAATGGCGAAACTAATTGAAATGCACAAAGTGCTACGCGTGTTTGTTGTAGTGTAGACGCTTGTCAATCATTTACCATCAATTTCAAACATGTGGCTTAACATCCTTTGTTCCCTGTCAAGGCGGAACTCATCAAATTTTCATTGATACAGGTCGATCTGACACGGAATCGTCACGCTGGTACACTTTAACGCGCTATAATGGGGAAACTAATTGAAATGCACCAAGTGCCACGCGTATTTGTTCTAGTGTAGATGCCTGTCAATCGTTTACCATCAATTTCAAACATGTGACTTAAACGTCCTTTGTTCCCTGTCAAGGCGGAACTCATCAAATTTTCATTGATAGAGGTCGACCTCACGCGGAAGCGTCAGGCGGGTACACTTTAACGCGCTATAATGGGAAACTAATTGAAATGCACCAAGTGCCACGCGTATTTGTTCTAGTGTAGATGCCTGTCAATCGTTTACCATCAATTTCAAACATGTGACTTAAACGTCCTTTGTTCCCTGTCAAGGCGGAACTCATCAAATTTTCATTGATAGAGGTCGACCTCACGCGGAAGCGTCAGGCGGGTACACTTTAACGCGCTATAATGGGGAAACTAATTGAAATGCACCAAGTGCCACGCGTATTTGTTCTAGTGTAGATGCCTGTCAATCGTTTACCATCAATTTCAAACATGTGACTTAAACGTCCTTTGTTCCCTGTCAAGGCGGAACTCATCAAATTTTCATTGATAGAGGTCGACCTCACGCGGAAGCGTCAGGCGGGTACACTTTAACGCGCTATAATGGGGAAACTAATTGAAATGCACCAAGTGCCACGCGTATTTGTTCTAGTGTAGATGCCTGTCAATCGTTTACCATCAATTTCAAACATGTGACTTAAACGTCCTTTGTTCCCTGTCAAGGCGGAACTCATCAAATTTTCATTGATAGAGGTCGACCTCACGCGGAAGCGTCAGGCGGGTACACTTTAACGCGCTATAATGGGGAAACTAATTGAAATGCACCAAGTGCCACGCGTATTTGTTCTAGTGTAGATGCCTGTCAATCGTTTACCATCAATTTCAAACATGTGACTTAAACGTCCTTTGTTCCCTGTCAAGGCGGAACTCATCAAATTTTCATTGATAGAGGTCGACCTCACGCGGAAGCGTCAGGCGGGTACACTTTAACGCGCTATAATGGGGAAACTAATTGAAATGCACCAAGTGCCACGCGTATTTGTTCTAGTGTAGATGCCTGTCAATCGTTTACCATCAATTTCAAACATGTGACTTAAACGTCCTTTGTTCCCTGTCAAGGCGGAACTCATCAAATTTTCATTGATAGAGGTCGACCCCACGCGGAAGCGTCATGCGGGTACACTTTAACGCGCTATAATGGGGAAACTAATTGAAATGCACCAAGTGCCACGCGTATTTGTTCTAGTATAGATGCCTGTCAATCGTTTACCATCAATTTCAAACATGTGACTTAAACGTCCTTTGTTCCCTGTCAAGGCGGAACTCATCAAATTTTCATTGATAGAGGTCGACCTGACACGGAATCGTCAAGCGGGTACACTTTAACGCGTTATAATGGCGAAACTAATTGAAATGCACAAAGTGCCACGCGTGTTTGTTGTAGTGTAGATGTCAACCATTTACCATCAATATCAAACATGTGGCTTAAACGTCCTTTGTTCCCTGTCAAGGCGGAACTCATCAAATTTTCATTGATAGAGGTCGACCTGACACGAAATCGTCAAGCAGGTACACTTTAGCGCGTTATAATGGCGAAACTAATTGAAATGCACAAAGTGCTACGCGTGTTTGTTGTAATGTAGACGCTTGTCAATCATTTACCATCAATTTCAAACATGTGGCTTAAACGTCCTTTGTTCCCTGTCAAGGCGGAACTCATGAAATTTTCATTCATCGAGATCGATATGACGACGGGGTCCTGGTGAAAGCCAACTTGGACGCGCTGTATAATGGTAAAACTAAATAGGATGCACAAAGTTACAAGCATGTTTTTTGTAATGTAGATTTTTTTATGTAATGTAGATCAAACTTGTGGCTTAAACGTCCGTTGTTCCCTGTAAAGACACAACTCACCAAATTTTCATTCGAGGTCAATCTGACGACGGAACCAATTATGCGGGTCAGCTTTGACTCGCTCTATTGTTAATTGGAATTAAAGTGAAGAAATTCCTACGCATGCTTTTCGCAGTGTAGATGTATTTCAATCATTTAACATAAATTCCGGACATGTAGCTTAAACTTCCCTTATTCTGTACCTCGCCAAATTTTTCGTTCTCATGCAGCATTGTGCAAGGCCGTAACCTCCTTACGGGTTAACTCGTTCTTATAGCAAAATAATGAATATGTTAAAAATACCATGCGTGTTTATTGTCATACACATGGTGTCCCAGCTAAATGTTACCATATTTTTTAAAAGTATATCTATAACTTTTTCCGAGATGAAACCAATTGCAATATATCATATGCTGAAGGGCGCTCTCTAGGAAGGCATTAGGAGACTTCTAAGGCAATGTCTTAACTAGCTTTCAATAATTAACTTTTTCGTTATGAATGCTACGAAGTTGTTCCCATGGGAACATCTGACCTCTTCGGTCACCAAATACCAAAGCCGTTTTCAGAACAAAAATCCGTTCGATAGATCGTTCGCAGAACAAAAAATTGTGAAGGAACACCATTTCTTTATTTTATTTATTACGCATCTCTAGAGTGGCGTCTTTCCTTCGCCCCCAACACGAGAGAATGAAAGAACACACTGTCGCCTCTTGCGTCCGTGGAAAAGATAAAAAAAAAAGACGGAAAATGCAGCTCAAGATAAGCCCAGCTCCGATAGAATCACCCCCATACATTTTTTTTTTGTTTTCTTTCCGCAAGTTAACCAATCTTCCACGCATGAGTCGGCACTGTGCTCTTTCACTCTCTCGCATCGGGGGTCATCGAAAGACGCGTTTTCGAAGATGCACAATGAATAAAAAAAAGAGAAAAAAAAAGGTGTTTCTTCACGAATTGTTTTCATGCGATATATCGAACAGACTTTTGTTCTGACAACGGCTTTGGTATCTGGTGGCCGAAGAGATAAGATTTTCTTATTGGAACAACTTCGTAGCTTTTCTAATTAAAAAGTTAATTATTGAAAGAATTAAGACATTGTCTTAGGAGTCTGCTAATGCCCTCCGAGGGAGTGCCCTTGAGCATACGCTATATCTCAAATTGATTTCATCTCGGAAGAAGTGATAGATATATCTTTTAAAAAAATATGATCACATTTAGCTGGGATACCCTGCATACAGGGTAGGTGAGTAAGACTGAATGGATTTGATAAAATCCGCGAATGACTTTCAAAATGACTTTCTCGCAAAAGTCGTTCAATGTATCTATTCCGTATGCGACCAATTCAAAGGTGGTGGCGTATAAACAAATAGCGCAGCCGTTAACTAACATTCGCGATAAATCATTATCATTAGTGAAAATGCGTTGACTGCGTAATTGCAAAGATGTAGAGCATAACCCTGAGGGGCCTACGGCGCAAGAACCGAAATCACAGAACCTTTTTGCGCTTTAGTAAAAAAATGTGCAAACATACAAAATAATTGAACACTGTTCGGGTTTTGCGGCAATTTCTCCTCTCCCTGACTCGGTGTCACCACTTCTCAACTGACAACAGGTCGTTCCTGAATCATGGAACAGCCCGCTTTGTCCCTGGAGCGAGGGAAATAGCGATGTTGTTTCTCAGTCTACATTATCATAAAACGTGCCGTACTTGATTTTCTTTGCGCGTTATCTCATTTGACCTGCACAACACAGTTCGCGATGTGATGCCATAAACGTCACACAATAAAACTACAAATGCCTTACTGTAAAAACCTGGCAGATAACAAAAAGGCAATCACCGATTCCGCTGCTTAATAAATGTCTGCGTTGTATCAGATTTTAACGAGAGAAAAACAACGAGGACGCTAGCAAGCGGGGCCCCCCATGTTTTGAGGAACAGCGTGATGTCAGTATCGTCAAATGGTGACAGTGAAGGTGATAGGAAAGAGCGGCTGCCGAACTCTCGGCAACTCTCGACGATAGTACATTTTCGCTCATTTTTTAAGGGCACAGAGAAGTGTTACTGTTTCAATTCCTGCTGACTAGACTTCTCAGGGTTGTGTTCTCCCAATTTGGAATTGCGCGCTCAGCTTGTTTTCAGGAATTATGAAGATTCATTACAAAAATAATTAATGGCCGCACTAATTACATTGATAATACACATGCCGTCCACAACTATTGCACTCGAGACATTGTGCTGCTTGGGCATCTTTCTTCCTTTTGTCTTTGATTCGAGCGCCTATTTGAGCAACACCTCCAGGATATGGAGAAGGCCTCTCCCTTGCGTCGCATTGGAAGGCCTGCTGTTACTATTGTGGATGCTGCCATGAAGTAAATGAAAAAAAAAAAAAAAAACGAACGAGAAGAAAGCTCGAAGCAGGCCTCCATATAGGTGACGTAAGCGTGCATGCCCGACATTATTTAGGAAGTGTTGGTTTCGGCACTTTCTTGTGCCGAACGTGACTCTGCTTTCACCTCTAGATGTTCTGAAAATAAGCAGTCTTCTGCTTGTTTATCTTCTTATTTTTATTTCGCTAAGGGAGGGAGTTGATAACCGACAAGCATTCTTGATGGTGCCGGGAATAGACTAAGACGCAAAATTTGGAATTCAGCATTGAAGTGTCCTCATGATAAGGCCAAGAACAAACTGAAGCGTACGATACAGTGATCACTGAGTAACAAGGTGCAAGTAACAATGTGAGGTGCGGTTACGGAATTCGCTTTCTTAGCTTATCGAGTATAATTTCTTTGCAGCATAATGTAGGATAATTTCTGGGCTTTTCCTCAGACGCTGTCACACATACGTCGGCACATTTCCATCAGAAGTCGCCCCAGGACACACATTGGTCTTCGTCGACGGCATCCCCATTCCCCCCAGAGAGAGAACAAAAAATGGACCAGCGCTAGCCTTACAAGTAGCAATCACCCCGTTCCACACGCTACGAGCAGCACCCCAGAACTCTGAGCAGCAGCACAGCGAAGAAAAGTTTGGCAAAGCTTATCAAAGCTGATTCATCATGTTTTCATTCTGCGCTGGGCAATTGCTGCTATAGCCGGGCTCCGCGCGCGATATCTGATGTACAAATACCCTTTCTCGTCTGCCCACGTCTCATTCCATCTTCCTTCCTCCTTGCCGCATACTTTCCTTTCAAGTTGGCTTTCTTACACGTTCTTCTGCTATCAGGCAGAACCTGCATCAGAGGAGGTGTCCCTGAATTCTGGTCATGTAACTGCGTCCGCCAGATGATGGTAGAGGTCCAGCGATATCGATGTGGACTTGGTCAAATCGTTTATCTGGCGGTAGGAAGCATGACAAGGGTGTGACGGTGTGCCTTTGCACTTCGGACTTCTCACAAGAAATACACGCACGTGTTCAGCTGCGAACATCGGTGTTGATACCCGGCCAGATGTAGCGTGTTGCGACTAGACGCTGCGTTGCACGAATCCCGGGACGAGAAAGGGAATGCAGTGAGTTGAACACTTGGCGTCGGCAGCAGGTACGAACGGACGTGGCGTTCTCGTCGACAAGTCACAAATGAGGGTTTTTGCGGACATAGGTAGGGCGAATTCCTGGTAGTTGATGGAAGGTGAATTTCGAAAGGCTTCCAACTCGCCGTCCTCACGTTGGGCTGTGGCCATGGCAGTGAAATCGACAGCGGGAGACGGGGAAGCAGCGATGGCGTTGACGTCGAGGCGCGATAACGCGTCGCGACGTTGCTACTTCCGTCGATATGCTGGATCTCGGTGGTGAATTCACTCACAAAGGACACATGTGCGAAGTTCTCGTGGTGAATGATTCGAACTGCCAGACTCGATGGCAAATGTGAGGGGCTTGTGGTCAGTAAAGATGGTAAACTGGCGTCCCTCCAGTAAATGACGGTAATGCTTGACAGCCAGATACACTGCGAGCAATTCGCGGCCGAATATGCTGTATCTGGTTTCAGCAGGTTTCATCTTCCTGGAGAAGAATTCGAGTGGCTGCAAATGCCCATACTCATCTCGTTGGTGAAGTGCCGCTCCGACAGCTTTGTCAGAAGCGTCAACCATGAGACACGTTGGAGCACCAGGACGAGGGTGTGCCAAGCATACGGCGTCGGAAGGGGCTTGTTTTGCTTGGTCGAACGCATTTTTCGCTAGAGGGTTCCATTCCACGGCACTGGTTGGATTGCGTGAGCCCGTCAAGAGGTTGTGAAGAGGCTCGAGAATTTGGGCGCAATGAGGAACGAACCGTCGATAGAAGTTCACAAGTCCCAAGAATTCTCGCAGCTTTCGACGGGTCAGTGGTAGGGGAAAGTCTTTGATGACGTCGACTTTCTCTGGCAGCGGTGTTATGCCGTGTCGATCAATGCGATGACCAAAGAATTCCAATGCATCTACGCCGAAGATGCATTTAGCGGCGTTGATCACCACGCCGTTGTTCTGCAGTCGTTGGAAAAGCAAGCGAAGGTGATGTCCATGCTCTTCCTCTGATGTGATGGCGACCAGGATGTCATCGACGTACGTGAAGCAGAAGTCGAGTTCGCGTAACACATCGTCGATGAATCCCTGGAAGGTCTGTACGGCGTTACAGAGGCCAAATGGCATACGGACATACTCAAAAAGACCGAAAGGTGTTATGATGCCCGTTTTGGGAATGTCCGCATGGCTCTACCGGGATTTGGAAGTAGGCCTTGATGCCATGTAGATGAGACGTGAAGTCTTGGATATGTGGGACTGGATATCTGTCTGGCACGGTGATGTTGTTCAACGCACGGTAGTCTCCACACGGTCTCCAGTCGCCAGCATTCTTTTTGGGGACCATATGCAGGAGAGATGCCCATGGGCTGGAAGAAGGGCGAACGATACCCAACTCTAACATATGGTCGAATTCGCGCTTAGCAATCGCAAGACGTTCAGGATGGAGGCGTCTTGGGCGAGCGTGTACAGGCGGACCGCTCGTCACGATGTGGTGAGTGATGTTGTGACGCGCTGGCATAGGAGATGGTGTTGCACGCACAATATCAGGAAAGTCTCTCAGAAGAGATGAGAATCGAGTAGATGTCGAAGGGAGGAGAAACGTACGTCCGATGGAGGAGTACGAAGATGGCACGCCGCGGATGCTCAAGGTGGTGGAATTGTCCACCAGCCTCTACCGGCGTGCGTCAACAAGGAACATCGAAGAACTTGAGAAAGTCGGCACCGAGAATGGCGTGGGGAAGATCAGCAATGACGAATATCCACTGAAATGTTCTACGAAGTCAGCGAACGTTCTCCATAAGTGGCGATGGCAGAGTGGTTAACTGCGCGCAACTTGTACTCTGGAGAGCGCAAACGACGGTCTTGTGGGGTCGGTGGGATGGAGCTTACGTCAACACCAGTGTCCACAAGGAACCTCGTACCATAGCACTTATCAGCAACGAAGAAGAGACGGTTTCCACATTTCCCGGCAGCACCAGCTGTCGTTAGTGGCTGGGAGTGGCATTTCCCGATCTTCCACAGGGTGAGCGGCAGCGTTGGGCGGCATCTCCAAACGTACGGTGGTTCAAGCACGTGGTACTGTAGGCGGCCGGTGAAGCTGAGCGAGAGCGACGGGACCGCGATGGTGTTGGACCACTTTGGCGTGTCGTACGGCCAAATCTTTGCATATTTGCGACAATGTTTGTCAAGTGTGTCACAGTGCTCTGTATTTGCTCGACGTTGGTCGCAAGTGCTGCGATGGAATCGGACACTGGCACAACCTGTTGAAGGGGTGGCGTGTGTGACGCACCGGTACTTGAGCTCGACGCTGCAGCTGCGTCGACCGACGCGATCGGAGTCGTTGACTGAACCGAAAGTTCCAAGATACGGTCAGCGAGGCGTGCCTGGTCATTGATGCTGATATCGCCTGCTGCTGTAAGCACCATGTGCACTTGCGACGGCAGGCGCTGCAAAAACAACTCCCGCAGAATCGTGTTGTCCAGTGTGTTGGAGCCAAGAAGTTGCTGCATGCGTCGCAAAAGTTGCGACGGCTTTCTGTCACCTAGTTCTTCAGCGATGAGGAGCTGTTGAAGGCGTCGCTGCTCCGACGCTGCAGTCCGTCGAATCAACTCCTCTTTCACTTTGTCGTACGGGTTGTGCGGAGGAGGTGACGAGATAATGTCGCGCACTTCTGCAGCAATCTCCGGTGGCATAGCACTAATTACATGTCCGTATTTGGTGGTCTGCAGGCAAATTCCACGTGCACGGAATTGTGCCTCGACTCAAGATCAGACGGCCAATACTGGGGAAGTTTCAAACTCCGGCTTGAATATGATATTCGTGAGCTGGAGTCTGGGCTGCGCTACCATCGGTGGGTTCGGTGTCACCAGGCATGGCGATGTGTGGCGGATGAAAAAGCGAACACGACGAAGTAGAAATCGGAAGAAGCTAGGCGAAGTGGAGCATAATCCAGAATCACAGGGCAGATGATGATAAGCAGAGAAGAGTGTAGAGAAGGTGCACAAAAGTTCCAAGTCCGGAGTCACCAATTTGTTGCGAAGTGTGGAGGGTCACCAGTTGTAAGATAGAGAATTCGGAGTCACAGAAGAAGGACAACTTCTTTACATTATGAGCCGTGTTTATCTTAGCGTCCGCTTCCTTCGGAACTCCAGTCCAGACTGCCCTCCTCGGGACGCGCAAACCGGGTGTCAGGTTACACCGCGTCCGAGAGGCAGACCACGCATGCCAGGCGACCCCGCGAGTTCGAAGAAATTTACAGCGTCGCGGATTCCCTTGATCGGTCTGGCACGGCGTGTGTCTGTGAAGAAGCGGGGTCCGCGAAGGAAGTCGGTTTTCGGGAAATAATACAGCTTGTCGGCTGCTACACACTATACGAACATGTGGGCCACCAGTGCCAAGGTGGTAAATGGCATGGTAAAAATTGTAAAAGATTTACATGGTTCGGAGTACCCGCAATAGCAATAACAAAATCACGGAAAGGGAGTATGGGTGGGTGAGTATGGGTGAGTAAGTTGTAACAGAAGGAGTTTGTGGTAACGAAGCCAGAGCAACAGCAAGTGAGTGCGGAACAACATGGTCTGTTTACACACCATGTTTACCGGTGATTTACGTTAGGAAGGACACTGATTTCGGGGCGTGGTTCACGGTTTTCCACCTTCAGAAACCGGATTTCCGTGAGGACAATTTCAAATTTGCTTTCTGTCTTTGCGGAAGCCCGTTGAGGCGAACCAGGCACAGGTGCCACAACAGTGTCAGAGGTCACGACGGTGGATTGTTCTGCAAGGAACTGTAAAAAATCCTCCCCCACCTCGTCGTGAGTTCCTAGAATGTGACATATGCCGTTTGGAACCCTCTGTGCATCTGCATCCCCGCCCCCCTGTTTCCATGAAGAAACTATACCCTGATCGACCAACTTTGACAAGGGAAAGCTCGGCTGCGAGATAAACGTCCCAAGTATGGGTGCTAGCCGACAAATATGTTGAAGCAGCTCCCACGAAACCAGTCATGCAGAATCTTCGCCATATTGGATGGATTAGATATTGCCGCTGTGTGGCACAGCAGATATGCTAATTCCGCTTTTACGTTGCCGCTGATGCAGACCTGGCGGACATAAGCAAGAACAGTTTCTGTTGTGCTTAAACTACTGCAGTCGTTACAAATACACGTTTGTATATATTATATATTACAATATTATTACTTATGCAAACTGTTTTCTTGTAGACGAAGTCCTCTCTATACAAAAAAAAAAAAAAAAGAGGGATGTGCAACAGGTTGTGCTTCGTGTACTAGTTGGATACTCAGAAGGTGAGGTTAGCCATCGTCATTCCATTAGGTCTAAACAAATAATACGTTAAAATTCTCACATACTCGTTCCGCTCAATTGACAATGTCAAGCATCTACTTGCCACGCACAGACCAGTGGCGCTATAAGGAAAATATTTTGTAGACTATTTCAAGAATTGCTTCTAAATCTTGTATCATAATTTCATAAAGCTAACAGCTCAACCATCTATGCTAAAACAGTATCCGGCGCAATGGAAGGAGATAAGGTGCATCGCCTGATAGCCCAAGGTCAATCTTGACTGCAAGATTAAGCACAAAGGTTCAACTATTATTCCGTTGGTCTTGTTCATGCAAAAGATACTGGAAAGAAATATAACTATATCACTCTGTTCACTAAGCAAAATATGCAGACTTCTGTGACACTGATCCACGATTCGAGGCACCCCTTGCACCTGCCAGTACGCCTCTACGAGGGCTGTAGGATAAGTCACAACCAAGAAGTGCAACGCCATTGGGGGGTTCAACTCCCCCGAAATCATACCTTTGGTAGTGCATTTGGGACAGGAAAACGAATTTGAAATTATCCTCCCCCATGGTAATGTCCCGTCAGAGTCACTCCCTAAGTCTGTTTTTGGCTACGCCACTGTGTGCAACTGAACCTGCAAATCTGTCGTCTGCAACGCCGAAAAGGGCAGCTTACTCTTTCATTTTCGCCTCTGGCGGTGAAGATCCCATTAATTACCACCAAAAATAGCTGTTGTTGCTCTTTTAGGGCTGCGGAACCGTAGGGGTGCAAGAGGGGTGTTTCGTCGCTTCCAACACTGGCTCCTGTCCTCAACGTTGGCCAAGAGCCCTGATCCAGCCGAGAAAAAAATTCGCAGTATTTAGTGGCAATGTAGAACGTTTGTTTTTAGAAGACAAATACCGTCCCTCCTATGTGTCTTCGCGTTGCAGTCTGATCACAATGAATAAGTAATAGCTTTCTTTGCGAAATTGTCGTTTCTCGTTGTTTGACTTCGCCTATGTCATCACCTTAGTGGCTTGACATGAAAGACCGGCCTCGGTGGCTCAGTCGGTAGAGTGTTCGCCTTCTGATGACGCCTTCTGATGACGAGGTCGCGGGTTCGAACCCTGGCGAGGACGCCAGCAACTTGGTGACACGGTACAAGTTCCTTAAACACGCTGCATACCGCGACGGACGTTAAAGACGGGGTTCCGTGTGATGAACATTCATCGAACGTTAAAGAACTCTCAGGTGGGCAAAATCAATCCACAGACAGACCGATGCGGCGTCGGTCGTGACCTCAGTTGTCTCGCGACGTTAAACCCCAATTCATGTTATTGACATGAATGTTATACACGCTTTCAACGCCCGTCTGTAACTATCTTCCGTGCTTCTGTGGAACGATTGCCAGTACGTTAGAGTCAGGTCATCAATGAACCTAGAAATTGCTGGTGGTTTGGCGCAATACACGACGGTTCAAGAAGCATATTATTGATAGATCAGCAGAAAAATGCTTTGCGACATGCGAGCCTTACAACACGCGAGGAGTCCACGTATCATGCAGTGCGTTTCTTTGATTAGAGAAGCAGCGCTAGGCTCATCTTTTTCTTCCATATTTCGCTCGTTCGTGGCCTTCGACGTCGTAACGGGATATCCTGCCGAGCTTTCCGATAACCGATTTCCATATGAAGTTTGCCGCATGTTCGGCAGGTCACTTGCGTAGGAAACGCACACGTTTCGCCATGTTCGCCGTGACGCCTTTTGTCCTGTTCTCTCTCGCGTCCTTCGCCTGCCATTTCAACGGACTCGTGGATGCTCATTCCATGCCTATCGCCCTCGAGAACGGTGAGTGGTGTTCATGGTAATGCCGTCGAGAAAAGTGTATTTTAAAGGTTCAGAACGCGTGTGCTTGATACGTTGCTTCTCCTCGGAAGATTTCCTCTCCGTGGTGTCTTCTTAGTTTCCTGGTTATTAACGGCGTGATAACGAAAGCGTTAACCGAAGAAAAAATATCAGCGGCATTGCTGAGTGGACAGAGCATCCGCTTGCTCGTCTTATGCTTCAAAGTCATGCAGACTGGGAAACGATAGGTTCGAATCCTCCCACCTGTTGTGTTGCCTGACGTTTTTTCTACGTTTTGAGACGGAATTTCTTGAACGATACCGGTCCACCTCGCTTATTAACCCCGTCCTTCCATATGTTCTCGGCTGTATGCCTCTCATGGCCAAAGTTGCGTCGTGACGCTAGCACGGAATAAAGAAGTATTCCTGGGTTCCTTTAAGACGCAGGATTTTTATACCAACGCGGAACTAGCCTGGGCTCGTTTGCGTATTCTTTTTTTCAGTAGCCACCTGCCCCGTGTATGAATGTGTGTGTATAGGTTAGAAACCGTGTAAGTGTGAGCGGGAAGGAGTGTTTCCGTCCCGACTACTTCAGGCTCTCTAATTCACGAGAAGGCAATGCCAATGTGGTGTAAAGGCAGCATCCCTGACTGCTAATCAAGAGAGTCCAGGTTGAACTTCTTCCACTCGCACTCGTTGGCTTTTCCGCGAATTAATTGTTGAGTTTTTCCCTTAGATTCTTGGAGACTGTGTGTGTGTTGTGTTTGTCCCTAGATGGATGTCCCCTCGGCTCGTTCGTGAATATTTTATAGTTTGCCAATTTTGTTTCTTTATTTCGCCAGGAAAATGCATTTTCGAGGATCTTAAAGGGACCGAAAAGTGAAAAATAACCTGAAAAATAACCTTCATATTTTTGCCCACTGTCGTGCACAACATCGTTATTTGATAAGATTCAGAAAGCATTACGTCTCAATTCCGCATATTTTTTACGTATAAATATTTTGAAGATTGCCGGAACATGGACGGTGCTGCCAGCGAACGGCGAAAAAGAGCAACTTGGGTTTCAGGTCCAGGGTTCCCAGGGATTGGTCAACCCTTACCACGTGAGAGTTAATTTTGTAGAGAACAAAGCTGACGCACATTATCTTACAGCTAAACACCATTTTAAAAATGACGCTCACTTCCATAGCTTTTACGTTAATAAAGCATTCAGCTACTTCGCCGCTACGAGCTTCGATCCGCCGCGCCATCTGCAATGCCGTCTGTGTTATCGCGTTTTTTGTTTACGTCGTGGGTGGTCGTGTTGGTCGCGCGAAGAGAAGTGAATGACATGTTCGTGGTTGTTGTGTGAACTATTCGAGAGGCCTAAACATGCCTAGTGTAGTTTTGGTGTTCGGGGATGCAAAAATCATGTTCGTTCACCATCGGCGGCGGGCGTTTTCTACCACAAGATTAAAGAGGAGAGTGCGCGAAAACGAATGTAGTTCGAAACAGTCGGCTATTAGATGTAGCAGTCGTGTCGTGTCTGCTGAGCTCATTTTGCTGCCGATGACTAAGAAGATGCCGTAGAAGGCGAATTGCGAAGACGTCCGATGGAAACTGCCGTTCAGTAACTAGTGATTTTGCTTCACCGAGGTGACGAGTTCAACACAACGTCTTAGGTATGTACAGGCGTCACACATGTATAAATTATAATACAGCGACGACGTATTCCATTTAACTTATGTTATCCTACTTGTCCCGTACTCAACATTGTCAACATCAACAAATTTAATTTTAGGGGCCTTCCAGTGTTGAAGTGGCGCAAAACTGTTTCGTGTGTGTGTGTGATCCAGGCACTGACATTCCAGAAATAGCTGAAAACAGGTATGCAAAGTCCACAGATGGAAGCACTAGATTTGTTACGTGTTCCAGACTTTGTGACATTCTTTTTAGTCTTTGGACAGGTGCAGAACATTCGTATGACGTCAACAAGGGGAGAAGAAACTGGTGAGAACTACTAGCTTGTTTGAATGGTACAAGAATACTTCCTGTTGAGATGTAGTTGTGACTTTATGACTAAGGAACGCTAATTAATTTTCTAGAGATGCATCCTCTACACTTGAATGCCCAGTGAAACAGCAAACATTCGTTGTCTTTGAAGTCCCACTACTGGAATTGTTCAATGTGTGTCCGAGCTGCAGTGAGCCATGCAAGGTTACCACATCATATTGGTCCTAAATTTGCAGAGTTCCCCTATCTCGGACGCAACTGTCATTTCTCTTTATTGCTCTTCCGATCCTACCTTCTCAGAGATTAATGTGGTTCACCATACACTGCATGGGTTTTGCCTTTCTCTATACTCATGCTCTCGGTTTCTTGTTCTGTTGAATAAATCTTCACTTGAGTTTGAGAGCCATCACGCTGTCTACTGTGTTTGCCCCTCATCTATATTGAGTGCTGTAACGGTATAGCACATCGACATGCCAACAGCCTACCAAACAACCTTGCTTAGTCCTACTTTTGGATGGAAACTACACGATGTGGTAACATCTACATATATAAAGTTTTAATCGACGGAGATTTGCTGTTTTTGTACAACCTTCATTGTACATTTCTTTTGTCTCACTTAGCATGCCTGAAGAAATGTTCTGATCTTCATCAAGATGACAGGTCATTGTTCGATCTGCAGCATTATTGTTCCTGTAATCTTTTCACCAACAGAGAATACAAAAGTGAACAAATGGTAAAATGTAACTAGCTTGTTAAATTCAAAAGGGAAAGACGAAACTGTTTATACGTCTCTTGTTTATTTTGTTGCAGGTTTTACAACTCTATCAAGTACGTCAAAACATCAGATGGCAGGAAGTCCTACTCTGTTTCCTAAATCCCTGGACAATAAAAAAGAAAGATATAGTTTGAGTTGTGACAATATGTTGCTTCTGCTCTTATATTATATTTCAATTAAATGTTACGATGCATTTTTAGTGTACACTGAAGTCAGTTTCAATTTGACGGGCTGTCAAAAGTACTTTACAAAAGTACACCTCAATTACAGTAACAGAGAACTTATGCAATAAATTATTTAGCCATTTTGGAGTACTATGCACACCAATGGTGCATGGTTAACTTTGAAACCAGATCAAGGGTTAATAATACTTGAAGTCAGCCCTCAAGTCCTTCTTTACAAATGTCAGTTGGTGACGTGATAATGAATCAGTTACAAGTACTACTCCGTTTAGCAAAACAGAGTTAATTAAGTGTTAGATCCCAATCTTGGTTCAATTATTAGTTGACATTTCGAAATGTGGTCACTAAGTATACTAAAAGGTTATGAACACAGTTCAAGTGAATGACACTGATGAAAATTATCTTACTTACTCCTCACATGAGACTCAATTGAGACATGAGTATAACCTACAAATACATATATGCCCACAGGTTACTTAACCCTCCAGGAACAAACTAGTAATTATAATATGCTGTTCCTGAAGAAATAAGGGTTTTCCGTTCAAGTAGCGCGTAAAGACCACACGGCGCTGCCGTGTATGTTGCCATGCTCTTCGGTTTCTCGGATGTATGTAAAAGACACTTGCAGTACTTCGCTGTCAAGGCACAGTATTTCGAAATATTCGTTAGTTCTGATGCAATCGTCTGGCTGCTTTTCACACGCATTCTCTACCCCTCGGCAGCAAAAACCGTAGTATCCATCCGTAGTATCCGTCGGTTTGCATTTCACACATGAACACCTGCACGACGAAAAAAACAGCGCTTGTTTCGGCTTACACAAGTGCTTCTCCCTGATACATGGAAATTTCACAAAGCCGTTCATGTTCACGGCACGGTGAGCTACTGCTGAGGACGAATGTGACTCCGATTAATCTCTGGACGACGAATCTTCCGCTGCGAAGAACACACTTTCCAGCACGCTAACGCACGAACAACAGTTCTGTGTGAGCGACAGTTCTCGAATGCGGAATTCCAGCGCACTCATGTCCAAGAGGCTCGACATTCTCGACGTCGAAAGTGGTCACAAATGCCCACTGCCATTTTCGTTTTCGCCGGATAAGCGCCCTGAAGTGCGCGTATTACATGCGTCCTCGACAGATGGCGCGGGGTCATGCAATTGTTGACAGACTCCTCGGTTTCCTACTAGGTCCCTGGACATGCAATTATGGAAAATTCGATTTCAGAAAAACTACAGCGATTTCAGCGGAGTTCTTTGATATTTGAACTTTCGAAGGTTCAAGCTTTTCGCTGAACATAAAGTTTCGATAGGTTTATATTCACTTTTCGGTCCCTTTAAGCTGATGCACGGCGAGGTGCATCCACTGGACAGATGCGCCGCCGTTCTCTGCAGTACTGAGGAAGCGATGACGTACCTTTTGACCTGCGATGCCGTCGTGGCTCCAGAGGGTTGTGTCGTCACAAGCGCCGATCTTCCTTACCCCAACTGCTGTCCAAGGGTTGAGTGCCGTAACAAAGTGGACGCCTGAACGACGTAAATAAATTACCTTCGGCGTACAATCAGAACGAACCGCAGTCATTGTAAAGTTATTACTTACGGCTTAGAAAATACCATAAAAGGAAAGCTGGACAGAATTCGCTAGCTAGAAAAGTTTGTTGATTGACGATTCTTTAGAAGTGAGACAACAATCCCCTGGAAGCGTTTCGTCGAATACTAGAGATCGCCTTACGTCTCATTTGGAACTTAGGAGAATGCTGTAGACGGTAGGAACGTATACATCGCTTCCTGCGTCGAGATTTGGTCTGGAGATTTGGACGACCACATGTGATTCAAACCACCCAAAATCCTATACTGCGTATCACCGCAGACATTGGCGATGCGTCCGCTTACGCGTAAAACGACTACATATTGTTCGAGTATAGGGTTGAAACAGCTTGCTTTTATTAATAAGATCGTGGTAAAGTCTATCGGGAGGAAGGATGCAGTCCCAAGGCCAACTGGCCTGTCTGAGGTGTTCCCTGCGATTTATGGCAGACCTTTCAGACTGAACAGCGGCGCTGTTCCTCCGGCAGTTGGGCCAGGTTCATACATAGTTACACCCTGCTACCGTCTGTGGATCAATCCACATATATACATAACTCAAAGCTATAGTTGCCCGGCGATGCTAACAAGGAATTGAAGACAAAAAGGAATATCGACTACCTCGGGCGGTTCTGGCGTGATTGTTCCCGAAGGACGGTACAGTGAATAACGAAATGTCGATTACCGTGTTCACGGCGCCATTCCCCAAGCAGCAAAATGCACTGAAAGTCAAGTGCAATAGGGGTGGACAGGTAGGTGAAAGGCCTTGAACTGATTCGTGAAACTAAAGGACATTGATAAGACTCATACCGTCCACCCCTATTGCACTTGACTTTCAGTACATTGTGCTGCTTGGGTCGTAACACATGAGACGACCCTTAGTTGATAACCGAACGGCTGCGCATTGTCTCACACGTGGCAGAGCATTTGTGGAAGCAATCTTTGTCATCTTTCTTTCTTCCTGCGCTGGTCCCGATGCCGCTTTCACGGAAGCTTCACGGAAGCCGAAATTCCTTCAGGGAGACGTGATCAAGGACTGGATCATCCTCTCTGAAGGAGTGGATGTGCTTTGTGGGGAGGGTAGACAATTCTGTGGAAACAGCATGTGTCCCCTCTTTGCGGTCTCCAGCGCATTTTCGGATTTCCCAGGTGGGGCGCATGAACTGTAGTGTGTGTAATTGTCTTTCCCAGTTCCATCCGTGATTTTACGTCCCTCCGGGGAGTTCGCAGAGAGCTCAGCATGCATTTAATAGGTAGCGACAAATGTCAGAGACACCATTCGTCGTTACAGCAGTCGTTTCTGCAGCCCCTCTTTTACAAGCCATGATGAGTAGAGTATCAGCTTGGGCAACGAAGAAACACGACACACAGACGACAGCTCAACTCAACATCAGCCGCGGTTACATCAATGCGACAGAACCGCATCGTATCGTCCCTCCCCGCACGCATTAAGACAAGTGGATTGGTTGACGTGACCCAGTCTGAGAGGATTCGTTGAGATAAGTAGACACGATACGCCTTTGTCGCATTCATGTAAACGCGGCTGTACAGGGTGTCCCAGAAAAAGTGTCATCAAATTATATTAAAAAAACTGCGTGACCTAGAATCATGCGGTCAACGGCATTTGTCCTTAATAGGTTTTTGCCACCTCGCGAAGTGAATGTCATGTATTGTAAGTTTAATTATGTAAATATTTGCAAACTGAACTCGGAAATTTGCCAACATGCCAACAACCTACCAACAACAACAAAACAACCTTGCCTTTCCTTATCAACATGCCAAATATTTTTGATGCCGCAGATAATGACTTCAAAGAGTTTTCCTCTGCACAATGCCACCAGTGAAAAGCGTAGGGTGGTCCTACCTTTGGCTGGAAACTACACGATGTGGTAACATCCACATATCTAAAATTTTAGTCGACGGAGATTTGCTGTTTTTGTACAACCTTCATTGTACATTCTTTTGTTTGACTTGGCACTCGTGAAGAAAAGTTCTCATCTTCATCAAGATCATTGTCATTGTTGGATCTATCTGCAGCATTATTGTTCCTGTACTCTTTTCATCAATGGAGGATACAAAAGTGCACAAATGGTAATTGCTTGTTAAATTCAAAAGGGAAAGACAAAACTGTTTATACTTCTCTTGTTTATTTTGTTGCAGGTTTTACAACTCTACAAAGTACGTCAAAACATCAGAGGCAGAAAGTCCTACTCTGTCTCCTAAATCCCTGGACAATAAAAAAGAGATATATAGTTTGAGTTTTGACAAAATGTTGCTTCTGTTCTTATATTATATTTCAATTAAATGTTACGATACGTTTGTCGTGTACACTGAAGCCAGTTTCAATATGCAGGGCTGTCAAAAGTACTTTACAAAAGTACATCTCAATTACAGTAACGGAGAACTTACGGAATTAATTATGTAGCCATTTTGGAGTACTATTGCCCACACCAATGCTGCATGGTTAACTTTGAACCCAGATCAAGGGTTGCTAATACTTGAAGTCAGCCCTCAAGTCCTCCTTTACAAATGTTAGTTGGTGACATGAAACTGAATCAGTTACAAGTACGCTTTTTAGCAAACCAGAGTTAATTAGGTGTTAAATCCCAATCTCGGTTCAAACATTAATTGGCATTTGGAAACCTGGTCAATAAGAAGCATATTAAATGGTTATGAACACAGTTCAGCTGAACGACGCTGATATATACAAGACATGAGCATAATATACAAATATACATATGCCCCCAGGAGGGTTACTTAACCCTCCAGGGAAAAAATAATAATTATAATATGCTGTGACTGCAAAGAATAAGCAATAAGAAAACTTGCAGCAAGCAAGAAATGAAAGTTCGCTGACATCAATATATACATTTCTACAAGTCTGCACACTGATGGGGAAAGCATCTCTAATAGCATGCACGACCAAGGCAGGAAGAATACTTTCTATTGTACTTTCTCAGAGCACGCCATATCCTTCTTGTGAATAGCCGACAGGTGATATAACGGAATGTCCTGCGGAAATAAGGGTTTTCCGTCCAGTTTGCCGTTCAAGTAGCGCGTAAATACCACACGGCGCTGCCGCGTATGTTACCATGCTCTTCGGTTTCTCGGATGTATGTAAAATACACTTGCAAGACTTCGGTGTCAAGGCACAGTATTTCGAAATATTCGTTAGTTGTGATGGAATTGTCTCTCTGCTTTTCACACGCATTCTCTACCTCTCGGCAGCAAAAACACTGGTCCGTAGTATCCATCGGTCTGCATTTCCCACATGAACACCTGCACGACGAAAAAACAGCGCTTGTTTTAGCTTATCTCTTAGAAAAATCTAGTGGACACTACTAGAAAGAAGGTAGTAAGTGCTTGTCACAAAGTTTTGTAGAATCTTAGTAAGTGGCACCTAGTAAGTGACAACTAGTAAGTGATGGGTTGTCGTGATTACTACCCTATCAGGGCAGTAGATATTACTAGGTTGACGTTCTAGTAATAGTTACTAGATCGATGTTCTGGTAATAGGTGCTAGCTCAATGTTCTAGTAACAGATACTAACTCGATGTTCTAGTAATAGGTACTAGCTCGATGTTCTAGTAATAGGTACTAGCTCGATGTTCTAGTAACAGGAACGAGCTTGACCCTTGTAAACAGGTTAAAAGTCCCACTACGTATAATATGCTCAGCTTCCTCCACAGTTTGCAGTGCTAATTACAAATAGACAGTGAGCTGCGAAAAACCGCAGTTTCGAAGCGTTTCACTTTATTTAGTTGCAGTAATCATAAGACGAAATATCGAACTTACATATAAACTTCAAGTATTATCTTTCAAAGCCTTCAGTACATTCGCAGCTGTTCTGGACACTGGCAAGGTTGAATGAATGCCAAACATTTTTTTCTAATACCGAGAGCGTGTTCTTGTTCCTTGGTGAATACTGGACGTTGAACGTCCAGCAGATTGCGAACAGGAGTGCGATGCCATCCACAATGTCTAAGGCTCGTATAGAAAGGTCCTCGAACCTTACCATGACCTCAGTGGCTTCATGGAGTGGGTCACCCTCAATGACTAAAGCGGGATAAGCATCCTGAAAGGAAAATTGCAAGCTTAATTACGATGTATAAGGTACTGCCACAATGTATACATGTGTAACATTGGCAAACCAAACAATGAGAGGCAAAAAATGTCACAGTGCACATTCGCATAACATAAGAAAACACACATGGAAATTTGTGCATGACACTTGGAATGTACAACACAGGGAATGACAAAAGAGCGAATGCAAGCCTTCTTTTAAAGAAAATCATGTGAGACAACACTTACAGGGCCCCTGAGAAAATAAGGGTGGTCCTTCAGAAGTCTGGGCAGAATTGTCATGACTCCGATGGCGAAGCAATCTAAAAAAGGAACAAGAAAACCCAACATTTCTCAGCTTGGATTGAAGAATACCTTTTGAAAACAATTTTCAAAAGCACATGAATGAAAAAACTTGTTTTAGTGGTCCAAATCTAGATTGAACTATTACATACATTTTTTACATCACCATCTAGTGTAGAAAGTTGGGCCTCTGTGTCCATGATTGCATCCCTGGCGCTCTTCTGCTTGTGAGCCTTCTGGACGCACTTTTCCCCATACTGGTTGATAAACATTAGCACTGCCTTCTCAGCAGCTACGCCAGTTATGCTGGTAAATTCTTTGTGCAGCTACAATTAATTCATGCATGTTAGCATCATGTGCACCATTCTTGCTTTAAGGTCAGCTGTACAGATTTCCTGGTGTGCCGAAAGGTGTTGATATTCTAAACACCTCCGTTGAACTGTCCTCGAAGTGTGCCTTTCTTTCCTCGGTACTGCATTGTATCACATAAATTTGATTAACCCAATCACATACATACTTGTGTGTGAACAATTTTTTTATGACATACACCGATACATACATTATGCCGCAGATTCATACTTCTCATACTTTCCAGTGAATTACGGCTACAGCTTTCCCAGAATCTCGTGGAGACACACATCATTCTATTCCTTCGTATCTTTGGATGCTGCGGATTGGCTTGGTCAGAGAAGCAAATACTATATTCAAACATAGTGTTTGCAGACGACTACACAGGACATTGGTGACACTTAAAAAAATACTGGGGACAGTTCGGGTGTAGTATCGGGTGTAAGCACAATCAGTGTTCCCGAAGAACATACATTGTGACTGCTATTGAATTTGATGACACTCTAAAATCTGTAGGGCTGAGCTTTAAGATGCATACCATATCTGCACGGTTCAAGGCAGGGTACTCCATGAGGACATCCCGCCAGTGATGGTAATGCGTCCTTTATCCACTGCCGTCGGTGCCGAACGTGCTTCCCATTTGCTCCATCAGCTGCTCAATATTGGGCTCCGGTACACTGCTGAGACTGCACTTGATTGCTTCCACCGTATTTGCATGATGGGCATCATCTTCCATTGCAGTGCAATGATTTGGTGTCAGATCCAAAGCCTGCGATTAATGAGCTTATGCGATATTATCACACAATATTATCTCGTGTTCCACACCACATATGAATATACCACAAATAAGAATTAAGCACAATAAATATGCAGTGCTTTGTGACCTTAAATTATACCGTATCCAATATTCCTAGTAATGTGATTCGCTTTCACGTGCCGCTAGAACCATAGAGGCTGAACATGACCAATACTTATTTCAGGTTTCTCGTTCCACAACACAAACTAGTGGAGGATCCATTACGAGGGTTCTCACACAACTTTCGTGTTATCGCGTTAGTGATGTCATGTGAAACACTTAGTCAAGATAATACAGCACGGACACACGACATTGGCTTAAAAAATGAAAGATAGAGTGATAGTGACGGGGCGTGTGTCTTCCATTCTGTCATATTCATAATCCGGTTGGACTGGGAGATCTTATCTCTCTCACTTTGCTATGCCTGGCCACAAAAAGAAGGCGACAAACCTGTAAGCAGTTTCACGCTTCGAACAACACATGTCAGGAAAGGCTTCGTAACAGCAGTATACCAGATTAGCGCATGCAGAACGGAAGTGAAACTATAAGAACAGGAGACGCTGCTACTGTCCCGCGATGACTTGCGCAGCCCGCTGACTAGCCACGTGCTGAAGGACGGGGGCCCGATCTTCAACTTGTCATTATCCCGTAACGCGCGTTAAATGCATCAGTTTGGCCCGTTATTCGTCACGAGCTCTTGCGCGAGCCCACCACAGCGGCTGCCCAAACTTTAAATATAGCGATAACGATCCCTATGTGAAAGCTAGAGACCGGTGCCCAGAAAATCACACATGGAGGCACGGTTGGCCATATGGCTCAGCAATCACATCACTGTATTCCTTGCCAAAACTTTCAAAGTTGAAGCAGATATAGTAAGTGATGCACACTACAATGTCCAAAAGACGAATACAATTCGAGCGACGCCACTGTAACAGCCTCACCCGACACAGTCTTTTGGCCTGGGCAGCTTGAGTCTCACTAGCCGGTCTCTTGCGACCGTATTTGCTGCGTGCTCTGTCCACATCTGGCTCGTCTTTGATAGACTTTCTCACATTCCCCATCTTAAAAGCAAACCTCACCTTCCAGGAATCCTGTAATTTGAACATGCCGTTAGAGTTACCAACGAGTGGTGGAGGGGGAACCCACAAATTATCTGCCCTACAACAGGAAGGTTACACCTCTTTGCGTGTGGCGTGAAGACGGACACAACGAGCAAGTGGACACCATCGGAGGCTCAGCCTGATCCCGCCCACTTGTTTGTTTGTTGTGCCCGTCTTCTTTACCACATACCCATGGAAATGTTGCCTTGGCTCCTATCATTCTGTTCCACCATGATATTTAGAAACTTACGTAGCCACTTCCCATTGTGTCCCACAGTGCGGGAAATTTGAAAACAAGGTCAGTGCTGCTTGTTCATATAAGTGTCCTGGATACCTGGACTAATCCTCACATTATATAGCCTGAAGACGACGACATTACCATAAACAAATCTACAGGTGTGCGATTCTCATATAAATATGGCTACTTTTTTTTTCTTTTTTTAAGTAAAGCACCACTGCTCAATCTATACACACACACGACAGTCTACATAGCTACTGTGGAGTGAACTATTTTCCATTACTCTTACAGGCTGTAAGTCATAAGGTCGGTGGTGACCCACGAGACTACCCGGGATTTTAGAAGGCTGGGGAATCCAACTGCAGCCAGGTTTCCTATGCCGACTTTAATGTCCAGAGGCACTTGGGGAAGGTCATAATTGTTTGATGTAGACGCTACAGACTTCACTGCGCGTTTAAATAGCGCAATAAAGGCATGACTTATTTTGCGAAATTGCTGTCTCCATGTAACACAAACGCACCTCCTCCCCGTCGGAAAAGACATGCTCTGAGTGTGTCACCACAAGGGTATTGAAACGCACGTTGAAGAACTGAGGAACCACAAACAATTATGAAATTCTAATTTACTGAATGTGGGTTGACTTACCTCAGCGGTCGCCCGACCAGCCGCCTCCTTTTCCTCCTCACTCATTTCTAGAGCGGCAAGGACATCTGGAAGTTTGAACTCGCCCCCGATAAAAATTATAGTCCTCCGATCGTTTAATGTCACTAGACATTCTCTCACCGATATTGGTTGAGCCGTTGCCAAACAAACAAAAGCGAGCACGTCGAGGAAGAACCGAGAACAAAGAACGAAGTTGCGCGCGCGTAATAGCCAAGGTAAATCTAAACTGGTAGCGTAAACTAGCGAGAATACCAAATCAGACCCATCGACAAGGCTATCAACACGAGGCGCGAGCGATCCTGGGTGTTGGTAGTAGAGGTACTATTGTAAACAAAAATATTTTACGTCGTGGGCATTGCTTGTGTGTGTACTAATAGGTTATTCATAATTCCGATGTGGGAAAAACTACCTGTTGCTCACTTGTGCACATATACGAACTCGACAACCGCCCGAGTAGTTTTTCGGATCGTGCGGATTTTGCGCATGTGCGCAGTTATGAGTTTCTCTTCTCGAACTTTTCGACGCGCTGAACATACATAGCAAACAGCTTGAGAGGAAGAATTTTAATTTTCCTAAAAGCGCTGCCAAAGCCCTCAAGGTAAGATAAACACGCTTGAGCTTGTGTGTGAAATGTCCTCAAAAGTGCTCCCTATTATAGCAGGTCCAGGGGAACTCTGCGTCATGCCGAGGTACCCGCGCAGGACTTGTTTTTTGAAGTCCAGAGGTGCCTGCAATGCGGACGACACCGTGTGCGGTGTATCATTCCACCGTTTCCCTCTAGACGTTGCCAGGTGAGCTCTTGAATGAACTGTAAGTGCGTTGACACCAGTCTACTGGCGCGTCTCTCGTCACACTTGAATAAGGACGGCATATGCATACAATATCTGATTTCTAGTGCTCAAGCTACGGGAACATCTGTCTGGGGACCTGAGCTCCCACATTAAGGAAACTGGTAAACATGTTGAAGTTTATGCATGTGCCTTGCTGCTTACACCAAAGTGGATATGACCAGTGCGTGCGAGCATTGCGCAGCACGGGCTACTAGCATGATGTTGGGCTTGCTTGTTTTCGCTTGCATGTTTGCACCTGGTGTTCGTATACTTGACAATGGCATGGCACAATATTTCGCCTCCTCCTGCCTTCCTGTCGCATAGGCTTTCTGTTCTGTGACATCTAAAATGCAATAGTCTATCTATTTGACACAAACACTGTTTTGCAGATGTAGAGCATGGCTCGCTTTTTGCGGCGTGGAACTCCAGGACTGTTCCCCTCTACAATTCCACTCTCGCGTCCTATGTTCACAGCACTTCCCACCAAGTGCATTTCTGCGCACAGGAAGGTTGAGATGGAATGCATTTCCAACACTGAGGCGTACTTTTCCAGAAGCTGGTAAGCTGTGGTCAGGGGGAACACAGCGAGTGACTGCTTTTATACTGTGACAGCGTGTTGCTTGAGTAGCCGCTGTGATTATGCCATGTATTCATTGCTGGTCTTCTGCAGGACCGAGCAGGACCCTCAGCACAGAAACTGCAGAGGCTGTGGAAGCAGCTGGTACAGGAGGCACCGACACAGCAGAGATGTGTACATCACAGTTGCACTCAGGTCGTGAAGGTTTCAAGTGCTAAGTCAGGGCAGCAGCTAACGATCTGCCATCTTTTGCACAACAGGAAGTGGGACTGAAGCTCTGCAGCCCGGTCCGCCGGTGAGTGCTGAGCAGCACGAGTCCAGTCTCCACGACCACTGCTATGCTTCAATCGCACCACCCTTGCCAACACAGACTGGTATGCTCCTGACAGGAAGCGACGTCTTGCAGCTTTCTTTGCAGCACCAGTCGAAGTCACCACAGCATGTACGTATGCCATAGAACCTGACTAGTTATTCTGATAACTGCAAGGAATGACCTTCATTTCTGATCCTTCCTACACACAGCTCAGCAGTGCCCAGTTCAGGAGCATGTGGTACCAGACAGTGAGCGCATAGCATCCCAGAGCAGGAGGACGAAATTGGACGAGCTGCGGAAGAAGGTGCACAGACTTCAGGTCCACAACAGGAAGCTCCAGAGAGACCTTAAGAGACGCCAGCAATCGAAAGCAGTCCAGGAGATAATGGAAGGCGTGAGGCAGCACGTTTCAGGAACAGTGGCTGCATTCATCGAAGCGCAGATTACGATGAACCATGGAAGGAGAGGTGGACGACGCTGGTCAGCACCCAACAAAACATTCGCGCTGAACCTGTACTTTCATAGTCCTCGTGGCTACAGGTTCTGTCGTAAGCTGTTCCACTTGCCATCAGGTCGCTGCAGTTGTGGATGAAACGAATCCCACTACGCCCCGGCTTTTCCAGTGACGTGTTCGCTGCAGTGAAACGAAAGGCATCCAGTTTCACAGAATTGGACAAGCTATGCACCATTATGTTTGATGAGATGCACATTAAGAGGGAGCTGCTGTACAACCCTGCACTGGACTGCTTCGAAGGTTTTGGGACCTGTGGGAACACTGTGCGGACGGAGCTGGCCAACAAAGCACTCGTCTTCATGGCGAGAGGAATATGCACGCCATGGAAGCAGGTCCTGGGGTACTTCTTTGCATATCAGGCCACATCTGCAGCAGATTTACAGGAAAAACTATTTGAGTGCTATGACCGCCTTGTGGAGGCAGGCCTCCAGCCAAGAGCTGTCATATGTGACCAGGGAAGTCAAAATATGTCACTGTTTACAAAGCTGGTGACTCCATCTGAGCCATATGTGTGCATTGGTGGCAAGAAGCTGTACTTTATGTTTGATCCCCCTCACCTGCTAAAGTGTCTCCGCAATATGCTGTTAAAATACGACTTTCAGGTTGGGGCTCACATAGTGAGGGGACAGCATATTAAAGATGCCTTTGACATTGACAAGAAACTTGAAATACGGTCTATGCCACGATTCACAGAAGGACATTTCAATTTGTCATTTGTCTCTAAAATGAAAGTCAAGTTGGCAGCACACATCTTCAGCAATCATGTAGCAGCTTCCCTCTTCACGCTTGCTACGTTCCAGCAGGTGCCACCGGAGGCCATTCACACAGCCCGCTTTGTAGAGTGTGTCGATCATCTCTTTGACGCACTAAACAGCAGCCATTTACATGGTAAAACAAAGTATGCCTCAGCCATGCAAAAGGGGTCCATACATACAGAGTTCCTTCAAGAATGCCTCTCTGAGTTCAAGGGAATCACTGTGCTTGGTTTCAAGAGGCAGCCACCATGTATCCAGGGGTTTTGCTTGACGATCACCTCCGTGCTTCAGCTGTGTCAAGATCTGTGTAATGAAAGTGTTGAGTATGTGCTCACCCGAAGGCTCAATCAAGACGCCCTAGAGAACACCTTTTCAATTATCCGCACAAAGTGTGGCAGCAACGTGGACTCCACTTATCACCAGTCCCAGGCAGCAGTGGAGCACTTATTGATCGGTCAGCTGTTTAAGACCACCCGCGGATCCAACTGCGCCGACGATGCAGATGCTTTCCTTGCAACACTCTCTATTGGCAGCAGGTTCCTGGGAAACCTCGGTGCTTCTGCTTCCACACACATCACTGATGACATCATAATGGCACCTAGCGAGTCTCCATCACCATTTGGGTCCAGCTGCACAACTTACTTTGCTGGGTGGCTTGCGATGAAATTCCTCCAGACACATGCTTGTTCCTCAGAAAAGCGATGTGACCTACTGCAAGAAAATGCAGTTTTTCAGGACAGTAGCCATGCGCTTCTCTGCTTCAGTGTCAAGAACCCGGACAATACAAACTTCGGCAAACTGTCTGTGCCTGTTCTTGCGTTTGCAGACTTTGTGGGCTCATGTGAGAGAATCTTTAAGGACAATGTTGGTAAATTCCTCACTGTACAAGCAGTCAGTACCAGACTATCAGAAATCCTCGATATCCTAGTACCAAAGACATTGACATTGTGTTGTACATCAGTGTACAAAGAACTATTCCAGATTTTCCTTAGGGTCCGTTTGTTTTGGTTTGCAAGACAGAAGAATGCAGAGTTAAAGGACAGTGTACCACGTTTGAAGTCTCTACGGCATATTGAAAGGTTGAAGTCGTAGTTTGTGTCACATATTGTAAATATTCTCATGGCGTGTTCTTTTTAGTTGCACTGAAGACATAAGGCAGCGCTTTTTCGTTTTTGCATAGCAACTTGTAGATACCTGCTTGATTTGCTCATTTGTAGTTGCACTCAAGACGTGATCAGTATGGTCTTTTATAACAGTCCGTTTGACTACTCCTTTTGTAAATGCAGTGTTACCGCATAGTCAGTATATGTTCCTCGGTGGCAGTTTTAAAACTACCTCCTTGACTGGTGATTGTGTCATTGCACTGGAAATGTGTCCTTGTAAATCTTATACGAATGTAGGGTTAGAAGTTGACTTATCCAAAATCTGTGTCACTCGCTATGCAGTAGCATCGCCTGCATAGCGCCAAGTACCTGCAATTGATTGCAGTGAAAATTGGGTAGGAAAAAATTTTCACAATCATGTCAGTAGCATGGCTTTTTTATTCTGCAAATGAGGTCTTGCTCTGCACTGGTTTTAGTATAGAGTGTTGCATGTTCATTTCACTTTAAATGATACATATGTTATACATGCTCAGTCAAAACCATGTGCAGATACTGCAGTCTTCTCTGTGTCTTCTGATTCTGAGATTCTGTGTCTACTCAAGCACATCATGTACAGGCTGAAGCTTGTTTGCTGTGCAAATTAAGTCCTCTTCTAGTTGTGTATTACAATGTGTGCTGGTGATTTGCATTCCATTAGAAATGCTGCAGGTGATAGCTTACACAAGTTTTGTGAAAGCCATGTTGTAAATCAGTTGCTACTTTCACTTCCATGTGTGATGTACAGACCAGTTTCTCTAAACTTCATGAGAGCATTCCCATGAAACCAGTCTTAAAATTCAAGCGTGGACATATCTAGTGAGTTGTGATCAATATGCATAGACGTGCGCTAGCTGTTATGTATTGTACAATGTATTGTATTCGTGGAAGAAACTGTAAACAGATTGCTCCACAATTATAGCCTTGCAGAAGCTTTCACTCAACATTTCCATTTGGTCATCACATGCTGTTTCATGTTCGAAATGAGCAGTTAACAACTGGGCATCTTGTTGTAATTGCTATATCTTATTAAAGCAGCTACTACACTCCTACCTGAATTTGCTGTTTTTTGTCCCTCCTTTGCAATGTCTTGGTTCCTGTGTCGTTGCGTTCGTAAAAAGCTTCGTGGTTTCCGAACAACGTGCGAAGCAAAGTAATTAAGCGAGGCGCGTGCGGGTGCGCGGGGCACGCGACCTGCTTACGTAATGGTGTCGTCACAAGTGACGTCTCTCCTACGTCATTTATTTACAGACGTAGTAGTCCGCGCAATGGATGGATGGCGCTGGCGGTCTTTAAATGGCGTCCAACTGAAGACACAGGGGCCTATGGGAGTTACGCTACCTGTTTAGATATACCTTGGTATGTAGGCGTTGATACCGTCTGCCGAACCGGTTACCGCATAATTTTTTTCGGTTCAGTTCCGGTTCGTTCAAGGAGAGCGAAAAAATGTTTACGGTTCGGTTCGGCAAAAAATAACGTGTTTTTTTTTGTTTTTTTTTGCGGTTGCGGTTCAGTTCCGGTTTCGACCCCTGGGAGATACAACGTCCCGGTTGCGTTCTCTGGGCCCGAAAAAATTGGAAAACTGTGTAAGATCAGAATTAGCAGTGCGCATCAGAAATGCCAGTCTGTGTAGCATAAAACATCTTACTAAGTATGCCGCATGCAAAACTAATGTTGTCTATGACATCACGCTGTCATGCGGAAAATCATACATTGGACAAACGGGTCGATGCCTTAAGGCTGAGAGACACGCTGCCTCCTTGAGAGGAACCCCGTCAGGCCACTTGGCCGTCCACTGCAGTAAGTGCGGTTGCACTGCAGCGGATCAGCGCATCAGAGAGATTGTAGAAGCCTTTCAAATAAGAAAATGGGGTCACTATGCGTCAGCCAGGCATCCGTGACGTCATAAGGAGGGACCGTAATTTCACGCGTAGTAGCCGCGGCTTATGCGCAATTTTTTTTCCTTACGGGTGCTCTGCGGCTTATCCACCGGTGGGGCTTATCTCATGACTATTTTTCCCTGGTACTTTCCTCACGCACTGTATTTATTGAAAGGGATAATAGTGACTCCGGAACAGCACCGCCCTGCCAATGCACGAACAATGCGTAACAGGTGAGCGTCCACATTGGAATGACTGACATTCCTGGCGCCTTCCCGCAGCAGTTTAACGAAAGTGCGATTTAACAAAAGCAGTGTGATTCATGTCTTCTGAACGCCACTAACCTGTCGATTCATGAAAAGCACACAACAAGGGCACAATCCGATCTTGGTAGAACAAGAACTGACCTCCTTTTTGTACACCATAGGGTATGGACCACGGGGTTTATGAACTTCTCTATGGTCTCCTTTGTTATACAAATGAGTTGCGTCGTATTGCCCGAGGCTTATCCGCGTGTGCGGCGTGTCTGTCCGAAAATTTTCAAAGAATTCCTAAAAACGGGTCCTGCGTCTTATCTGCGGTGCGGCTTATACGTGTGCAATTACGGTAATGTTCCTGGAGAAGTGGGACAAAGGGATTTGATGTGTAGACCTCAAATGTGACACGTGGATGATTACAACGGAGGTATTCATAAAAGGAACATGTTTCGGTGTCAATAAATTTCCTGATGTTGGAAGTCTAGCACAGTGTTTGTCTTCTCCCCTGTCAGTCTTCGTTGCAGTGCTAGTTTACGAATCCCGGACAAAAGCTCACCGGACAAACGCTCACCCTCGCAGCGTTAAAGCCGGACAAAAGCTCACCACATTTGCAACGGTGTTTTCTCACTGAACGATATATTGGTTGATTGTGTTATGAATTATTAATAGTGCCGGAATGAGAATGAAATTTTACTGCGCGTCCGCAGAAATATAGTATTTCAGCGAATGATGATACGGCATGGTACGGCGAAAAGCGCATATTCCAAACGCGAATTACATATTATGGGCTAGTCGCTTGCGTGTTAGACTAGTGAGCGGGCACGAACTGAAAGACAAAATCTGCATGTTTCAATGACGAGGAATTTTTTAGCCATCTAAAATTTGAACCAAACAATTAGCCTTTATAACGACAGCTTTTAAGTTGTAAAATTTAAATGCAGCTCGTAAGTTTGCCTTTTTGTCCTTGTTTTATTATGCCCTGTAACTGCCCATTTAACACAAATGAGAACCTACCTATGTTATTCTTTGCGCTGGCTTGCCGTGTGGAGACTGGGAAGCGATCCCTCTCGCCAGCTGTGCCGTCTCGGGTTTTTCCCGGGTTTTCCTCAGACGCTTTCAGACCAATGTCGCCGACACTGTTCCCTCGGCCCGCCCAGGACGCACTTGTCCCCCACAGGAGCAGGTATCACACTGGCTGACCTTTCCTCGTATTTCCCATCACACATGCATCATCATTATCACTCATACGTTTTGCTATGTCGTCTCTATTTGTGCCTCGCATCATGAGCAGTCCGAAGTGACAACTTGCTTGTTCGACGACTGATCCCCGGAAAAACCCTCCGTAGGTCGGTGTCCCACAGGGGTCGTGGGCACTCCGTAAAAATAGGGATGTGCTCTGATAAAGGTCATGGAACGCGGAATAATTCTTCGTTCCTTGTTTTGTCCTTAGTCACCTTTACTTCCCTGGTTTCTGACTCTTAGTACCCCCCCCCCCCCCTATTCCGGATTGGTGTCTCAAAAGGACCTTGGACTCCGTGTAGAAAACGCAGTTTGCTCGCGTAGAGGTCTTGGAAAGTACAATAATCTGGACCTTCTTCGTTTCGCTCCCCGTGATTGTTCTTGGAAAATTGCACTCGGCACTCAAGAACACATGCACACAAAGGGTGACGAAAAGGAGCAAGAAAAAGGCACAGATGATGAAACCTACAAAAGGAGGCGGTAACCTCCGGCACCGTGTTAGACACGCATGTGGTTCACTATGAAGGTCGTCACTTCTAACATGGGGAAACCCAAACTTCTTGTGGACGGTTATGAGTACGTCAGAAAGATTTCGAAGAATGATTGGGTTCATTGGCAATGCATGTTTCAAAGCACCAGGAGCTGCAAAGGAACCCTGACTACGGATATTGCTGTAAGTGTACCTTCATCTGTAGTATGGCAGCATACGTACGTTCGTGCATTACGACATGCTTGTTCATCAGCTATTTATCCATTTCAAGGTAACCAAATACTGGTCTGTGTGCGAACACAGCCACGATAAAGACCAGGGAGCGACGGACGTGGCGAAAGTGAGGTCAGTGCTCAAGGAAAGCGCCAGGCAATCTTCTGAACCGCCGAGCCGGTTGCTAGCAGGGGCGCTGAGAGGTTCCTCCACTACTGTGCGAGAAAGGATCGGAAACCTCGAGACCGTCCGCCGCGACTTACGCAGACAGAGATCCAAAACGCGACCCCCTGAGCCACAAAGTTTAGAAGAACTCCATATCGAAGGCAAGTGGGTATCGAAGGCAACAGGAGGACCGCAACCGGAACCCTTCCTACGATACGATAACCACCATCAGGATCGTATAGTACTGTTTGCGAGCAGGGAGCAGCTGAGAGCACTCTCCGCCAGCCGCACATGGCACATGGATGGAACCTTCTCAGTTTGCCCTCGCATTTTCAAGCAACTCTACGTGATACAATGCTCCATTGGAAACAGCGCAGTGGCCTGCGCTTATGCTCTTTTGCCAGGAAAGAGCCTTGCGACATACAAGGAGCTGTTCACGGCCATCCAGGACGCATGTGAGGCCTGCGGCTTTATTCCAGACCCTGAGGTTGTTGTCACAGACTACGAGGTGGCATCGATGAATGCACTTAAAGAGGTATTCGGCCAACAAGTTATCACAAGGGGTTTCTTCTTCCACCTGTGCCAAAGCACTCACCGGAAGGTAATTATTACGTCCCTATTATTGCCGTTCACGATATAGTATACAGGGTGTCACGGCATCCCCTCGTCCGGTGCTTATATACATGGTTTCGCTTCGGTGCACACAGTTGTGAGAGTAATGACTCTTTCCCGTTTTTTTTTTGTAGCTCCGCGAACTGGGCCTAATCGAGAGGTACAAGAACGATGAGCTGTTCAAGAAGCACTGTGGGATGCTGGATGCCTTGGCCTTTGTGCCCTGCTCTATTGTCCCAGAAGGCCTCGAGCTCTTACGTCGCATTGCAGCCGAAGACATGGTGGATCTTCTGGACTACTTTGACGCCACATACGTGAATAGGACCTTCCGAACAGTCACGGCGGGAAGCGGCAGCCTCCTAACAAGAATGCGTCGCAGGCGTCCACATTTTCCACCGCACGTGTGGAACGTGCTGGATGCAACACTTCAAGATGGAGACCGAACAAACAACGCCTGCGAAGCTTGGAACAACGGCTCCGCAAAGCTAGTCGGACAATCTCACCCAAGCGTTTGGAAGTTAATTGAATGCCTACAAGACGATCAGGCTGTTGTCAACACAACACTGCTCCAGGCAACTATCGGAAATCCCCCAGCGAAGAGGGTGAGGCGAGAGATCGTCCGCCTGCAAGCGAGGCTCAAGCACCTTTGCCAGGACTATTTAAACCATGGAGATCTCCTGAGGCACCTGGAAGCGGTGGGAAGCTGCATCCGCCTCTGAAGCGTAAAAAAAAAAAGATAAAAAAATAAAATAATAAAAGTAATACACAGTTTTGCTCATTCAGTTTTTCCAGGAAAACCTCAACTGAAGAGTAGTTTATCAATTTATATTATTAATCATTCATAATACAATCGCAAAATATATATCGCTCGGGGAGAAAACGCCGTTGCAGATGTGGTGAGCTTTTGCCCGGCTTCGACGCTGAATGGGTGAGCGTTTGTCCGGTGAGCTTTTGTCTGGTGAGCGTTTGTCCGGTGAGCTTTTATCCGGTGAGCTTTTGTCCGCGCCCCCTAGTTTACTACGATGGATTCGTACCAACTTGCCCGGTTCACCACCGCCATGCGATTAATATGGGTTCAAACCGTTATCATAGTTGCATTGAACAAGAACTCCAAAAAACTAACGGTTTCCAGCCCTGATTTTAGAGGCTTCTTCGCAAAATTTAGCTGAATCGGTTGGCTACTTTGGCGGATCATTCGTCTAGAATGTTGGCAACGTTCTTGAACACTTGCGTCAAGGTAAATCTAAACTGGTAGCGTAAACTAGCGAGAATACCAAACCAGACCCATCGACAAGGCTATCAACACGAGGCGCGAGCGATCCTGGGTGTTGGTAGTAGAGGTACTATTGTAAACAAAAATATTTTACGTCGTGGGCATTGCTTGTGTGTGTACTAATAAGTTATTCATAATTTCAATGTGGGAAAAACTATCTGTTGCTCACTTGTGCACATATACGAACTCAACAACCGCCAGAGTAGTTTTCCGGATCCTGCGGATTTTGCGCATGTGCGCAGTTATGAGTCTCTCTTCTCGAACTTTCCGACGCGCTGAACATACATAGCAAACAGCTTGAGAGAAAGAATTTTAATTTTCCTAAAAGCGCTGCCAAAGCCCTCAAGGTAAGATAAACACGCTTGAGCTTGTGTGTGAAATATCCTCAAAAGTGCTCCCTATTATAGCAGGTCCAGGGGAACTCTGCGTCATGCCGAGGTACCCGCGCAGGACTTGTTTTTTGAAGTCCAGAGGTGCAATGCGGACGACACCGTGTGCGGTATATCATTCCACCGTTTCCCTCTAGACGTTGCCAGGTGAGCTATTGAATGAACTGTAAGTGCGTCGACACCAGTCTACTGGCGCGTCTCTCGTCACACTTGAATAAGGACGGCATATGCATACAATATCTGATTTCTAGTGCTCAAGCTACGGGAACATCTGTCTGGGGACCTGAGCTCCCACATTAAGGAAACTGGTAAACATGTTGAAGTTTAAGCATGTGCCTTGCTGCTTACACCAAAGTGGATATGACCAGTGCGTGCGAGCATTGCGCAGCACGGGCTACTAGCATGATGTTGGGCTTGCTTGCTTTCGCTTGCATGTTTGCACCTGGTGTTGGTATACTTGACAATAGCATGGCACAATATTTCGCCTCCTCCTGCCTTCCTGTTGCATAGGCTTTCTGTTCTGTGACATCTAAAATGCAATAGTCTATCTATTTGACACAAACACTGTTTTGCAGATGTAGAGCATGGCTCGCTTTTTGCGGCGTGGAACTCCAGGACTCTTCCCCTCTACACTCTACTCTCGCGTCCTGTGTTCACAGCACTTCCCTCCAAGTGCATTTTTGCGCACAGGAAGGTTGAGATGGAATGCATTTCCAACACTGAGGCGTACTTTTCCAGAAGCTGGTAAGCTGTGGTCAGGGGGAACACAGTGAGTGACTGCTTTTATACTCTGACAGCGTGTTGCTTGAGTGGCCGCTGTGATTATTCCATGTATTCATTGCTGGCCTTCTGCAGGACCGAGCAGGACCCTCAGCACAGAAACTGCAGAGGCTGTGGAAGCAGCTGGTACAGGAGGCACCGACACAGCAGAGATATGTACATCACAGTTGCACTCAGGTCGTGAAGGTTTCAAGTGCTAAGTCAGGGCAGCAGCTAACGATCTGTCATCTTTTGCACAACAGGAAGTGGGACTGAAGCCCTGCAACCCTGTCCGCCGGTGAGTGCTGAGCAGCACGAGTCCAGTCTCCACGACCACTGCTATGCTTCAATCGCACCACCCTTGCCAACACAGACTGGTATGCTCCTGACAGCAAGCGACGTCTTGCAGCTTTCTTTGCAGCACCAGTCGAAGTCACCACAGCATGTACGTATGCCATAGAACCTGACTAGTTATTCTGATAACTGCAAGGAATGACCTTCATTTCTGATCCTTCCTACACACAGCTCAGCAGTGCCCAGTTCAGGAGCATGTGGTACCAGACAGTGAGCGCATAGCATCCCAGAGCAGGAGGACGAAATTGGACGAGCTGCGGAAGAAGGTGCACAGACTTCAGGTCCACAACAGGAAGCTGCAGAGAGACCTTAAGAGACGCCAGCAATCGAAAGCAGTCCAGGAGATAATGGAAGGCGTGAGGCAGCACGTTTCAGGAACAGTGGCTGCATTCATCGAAGCACAGATTACGATGAACCATGGAAGGAGAGGTGGACGACGCTGGTCAGCACCCAACAAAACATTCGCGCTGAACCTGTACTTTGATAGTCCTCGTGGCTACAGGTTCTGTCGTAAGCTGTTCCACTTGCCATCAGGTCGCTGCAGTTGTGGATGAAACGAATCCCACTACGCCCCGGCTTTTCCAGTGACGTGTTCGCTGCAGTGAAACGAAAGGCATCCAGTTTCACAGAATTGGACAAGCTATGCACCATTATGTTTGATGAGATGCACATTAAGAGGGAGCTGCTGTACAACCCTGCACTGGACTGCTTCGAAGGTTTTGGGACCTGTGGGAACACTGTGCGGACGGAGCTGGCCAACAAAGCACTCGTCTTCATGGCGAGAGGAATATGCACGCCATGGAAGCAGGTCCTGGGGTACTTCTTTGCATATCAGGCCACATCTGCAGCAGATTTACAGGAAAAACTATTTGAGTGCTATGACCGCCTTGTGGAGGCAGGCCTCCAGCCAAGAGCTGTCATATGTGACCAGGGAAGTCAAAATATGTCACTGTTTACAAAGCTGGTGACTCCATCTGAGCCATATGTGTGCATTGGTGGCAAGAAGCTGTACTTTATGTTTGATCCCCCTCACCTGCTAAAGTGTCTCCGCAATATGCTGTTAAAATACGACTTTCAGGTTGGGGCTCACATAGTGAGGGGACAGCATATTAAAGATGCCTTTGACATTGACAAGAAACTTGAAATACGGTCTATGCCACGATTCACAGAAGGACATTTCAATTTGTCATTTGTCTCTAAAATGAAAGTCAAGTTGGCAGCACACATCTTCAGCAATCATGTAGCAGCTTCCCTCTTCACGCTTGCTACGTTCCAGCAGGTGCCACCGGAGGCCATTCACACAGCCCGCTTTGTAGAGTGTGTCGATCATCTCTTTGACGCACTAAACAGCAGCCATTTACATGGTAAAACAAAGTATGCCTCAGCCATGCAAAAGGGGTCCATACATACAGAGTTCCTTCAAGAATGCCTCTCTGAGTTCAAGGGAATCACTGTGCTTGGTTTCAAGAGGCAGCCACCATGTATCCAGGGGTTTTGCTTGACGATCACCTCCGTGCTTCAGCTGTGTCAAGATCTGTGTAATGAAAGTGTTGAGTATGTGCTCACCCGAAGGCTCAATCAAGACGCCCTAGAGAACACCTTTTCAATTATCCGCACAAAGTGTGGCAGCAACGTGGACTCCACTTATCACCAGTCCCAGGCAGCAGTGGAGCACTTATTGATCGGTCAGCTGTTTAAGACCACCCGCGGATCCAACTGCGCCGACGATGCAGATGCTTTCCTTGCAACACTCTCTATTGGCAGCAGGTTCCTGGGAAACCTCGGTGCTTCTGCTTCCACACACATCACTGATGACATCATAATGGCACCTAGCGAGTCTCCATCACCATTTGGGTCCAGCTGCACAACTTACTTTGCTGGGTGGCTTGCGATGAAATTCCTCCAGACACATGCTTGTTCCTCAGAAAAGCGATGTGACCTACTGCAAGAAAATGCAGTTTTTCAGGACAGTAGCCATGCGCTTCTCTGCTTCAGTGTCAAGAACCCGGACAATACAAACTTCGGCAAACTGTCTGTGCCTGTTCTTGCGTTTGCAGACTTTGTGGGCTCATGTGAGAGAATCTTTAAGGACAATGTTGGTAAATTCCTCACTGTACAAGCAGTCAGTACCAGACTATCAGAAATCCTCGACATCCTTGTACCAAAGACATTGACATTGTGTTGTACATCAGTGTACAAAGAACTATTCCAGAGTTTCCTTAGGGTCCGTTTGTTTTGGTTTGCAAGACAGAAGAATGCAGAGTTAAAGGACAGTGTACCACGTTTGAAGTCTCTACGGCATATTGAAAGGTTGAAGTCGTAGTTTGTGTCACATATTGTAAATATTCTCATGGCGTGTTCTTTTTAGTTGCACTGAAGACATAAGGCAGCGCTTTTTCGTTTTTGCATAGCAACTTGTAGATACCTGCTTGATTTGCTCATTTGTAGTTGCACTCAAGACGTGATCAGTATGGTCTTTTATAACAGTCCGTTTGACTACTCCTTTTGTAAATGCAGTGTTACCGCATAGTCAGTATATGTTCCTCGGTGGCAGTTTTAAAACTACCTCCTTGACTGGTGATTGTGTCATTGCACTGGAAATGTGTCCTTGTAAATCTTATACGAATGTAGGGTTAGAAGTTGACTCATCCAAAATCTGTGTCACTCGCTATGCAGTAGCATCGCCTGCATAGCGCCAAGTACCTGCAATTGATTGCAGTGAAAATTGGGTAGGAAAAAATTTTCACAATCATGTCAGTAGCATGGCTTTTTTATTCTGCAAATGAGGTCTTGCTCTGCACTGGTTTTAGTATAGAGTGTTGCATGTTCATTTCACTTTAAATGATACATATGTTATACATGCTCAGTCAAAACCATGTGCAGATACTGCAGTCTTCTCTGTGTCTTCTGATTCTGAGATTCTGTGTCTTCTCAAGCACATCATGTACAGGTTGAAGTCCTCTTCTAGTTGTGTATTACAATGTGTGCTGGTGATTTGCATTCCATTAGAAATGCTGCAGGTGATAGCTTACACAAGTTTTGTGAAAGCCATGTTATAAATCAGTTGCTACTTTCACTTGCATGTGTGATGTATACAGACCGGTTTCTCTAAACTTCATGAGAGCATTCCCATGAAACCAGTCTTAAAATTCAAGCGTGGACATATCTAGTGAGTTGTGATCAATATGCATAGACGTGCGCTAGCTGTTATGTATTGTACAATGTATTGTATTCGTGGAAGCAACTGTAAACAGATTGCTCCACAATTATAGCCTTGCAGAAGCTTTCACTCAACATTTCCATTTGGTCATCACATGCTGTTTCATGTTCGAAATGAGCAGTTAACAACTGGGCATCTTGTTGTAATTGCTATATCTTATTATAGCAGCTACTACACTCCTACCTGAATTTCCTGTTTTTTGTCCCTCCTTTGCAATGTCTTGGTTCCTGTGTCGTTGCGTTCGTAAAAAGCTTCGTGGTTTCCGAACAACGTGCGAAGCAAAGTAATTAAGCAAAGCGCGTGCGGGTGCGCGGGGCACGCGACCTGCTTACGTAATGGTGTCGTCACAAGTGACGTCTCTCCTACGTCATTTATTTACACACGTAGTAGTACGCGCAATGGATGGATGGCGCTGGCGGTCTTTAAATGGCGTCCAACTGAAGACACAGGGGCCTATCGGAGTTACGCTACCTGTTTAGATATACCTTGTAATAGCCCGCTTGCGCCGCAATGCATGACACGGCACATCAAATCTAAAATAGCAGGCCGAGTGACGGCGCTACTGACCATCGCGATTGATCATGTTGCGGCGTGTATCTTTGTTGCAGAAAAATTGCGTTCTGGCTTCCTAGTAATATTGTTGGTGTTGATATTGATGTTCACATCATGATATTGCTGATAAAGATGCCTCATACTAACGTACAGCGAAAGTTTTGCTGGCGAGACGCTGTTGTCGAGCAGAAGGAAGAAGAAGGAACCGATGATCTCTGGAATCGTATTGTTGGGAGCTGCATGATTCGGCGCGTGGTTTTTGATCTAGAAGGATAAGTACGTTCCAAAATGCGCTTTCTGTAGTCGTGTGACTTCTGAGTGCTTTGTGCAAACACTACAGGACCACGCACTATTGTCCGCGCTGTACCCATATTCGTCTGCCAGGTTTTCCAGGTTGTTGTCGCGCTTTAGAGATCACTGCCATGAGTTCAGTTACACGATAATGTGTGGTGTCTAAGGATGTGCGAGAACTTTTAAGCTATACGAATCATACAGAAGACATGTTTACCGGTCTCATAAAGAGATGATGGACGTCGAAACCTACGATATGCTCGTGGAGGATGCCGCCACACTGGGCACTGCAAACGTGGGGAACAGTCATGAAACGGAAAACGATCTCGACGAAGATGTAAGTGCCAATGATACGAGGAATGCTGCCCCCATAAACGTAGATGCTTCTAATGGACAGGAAGGAGGTGAATGGTGTGTCTCGTCATTTATTCAGCAGATGCAGGCAAAATTGCGCATGTTTTTCTTCCGCGCCGCAGAAGTACACAAGTTGCCGCACTTAACAACAGAAAACATTTTCAGACTTCCTCAGGGATATTCTCAAGTGTTTTGCACGTGAGACAAAAAAATGTGGGTGCCTATGCCCCAACCACGAAGACCTACAGCCGCTGTTCAACTGTGACTTTCTTTCTGAGGTGTTCGATGCAACGACCAGCAAATACCAGCGCAAGCAGTTCGCCAAGAACCACCTATCCTACGTAAAACCAGAACCACAGCGGCTCAGCAGTACAGATTTGTTTCAGTATGTTCCTATAGCGGCTGTTTTGCGGAATATGGTTCGGTGCGACGCATTCCGTAATCATGTGGAATCGCAACCCTCACGTGAGCAGTCGCCGTCTCTGAGGAAATTTACAGGTGGAAAGATCTACAAAGATCTGTCTGACGTGCTTCGGCATGGGTCTCAATTTACACTGATCCTTCTGATGTTAGTGACGAACTGGAGGTAGCTAACCCATTGGTTCCAAGCGAGGCGTACATAAGCTGCTTCTTGTGTATTTTATTGTCCTTAACATCCACGATCGGTATCGGTCACAACTACACATGATACATACCGTACTGGTTACAAGGTATCAGCACGTTGCAAAGTATGGTTTGAAGACAATGTTCAAGCCTCTTTTGGATGACCTTATTCACCTTCAACGCGCTGGGTTTGAAGTACAGGTAGACGGTGCTTTTGTCAAAGTTACTGCTGTGGTAGTTGCATTTTCCGGGGATAACCTCTCAATGCATAAGCTAGCTGGCATAACCTGTTGTTTCAGCAGCGGCTACCCATGTCGCTTTTGTAGCATTTCTTTTCAACAGATGAACTCAGCTCCGCATGAGAGAGACGTGACCATTCGCACACCAGCATTGCACCAAATACATCTTCCCAATGTAACTGACCGATCTCGCTCAGGGGAACTGGGGGTGCAAGGCGCGTCCCCACTACTTAGAATAGAAAACTTTGATATCACACTGCAACTTCCCCCCGACGTGATGCATGATCTTTTGGAAGGTTCAGTGGTACATGTCATTCAGCAAGTAATTTGCGGCTTACTCCGGGATAAGGAACTGGCCATTTCCAACCTGGAAAGAGTTACAACATTTCCATATGGGTATAACGACAGGCAAAACAAGCCTGAACCAGTGAGCAAGAGCTTTGTTGAAAAGCGCAGTGGCTACAAAGGCAGCGCATCGCGTGGTTCAGGTTATCTGGATTAATATTTGGGGACACCGTCCCGGAAAGAAGCAGGCACCGGGATATATACCTCGAGTTCAGAAGAATTGTAGATGCCATTCCGCGTGATCACCTTGCATATCTGCAGGAAGAAGTCAGATTTTTTCTGACCACTTTTGTAGATCTCTACCCTGGGGCCATGACACCAAAACTACACTTTCTAATACATTATCCCAGGCTGATCGATGAGCTTGGTCCATTAAAACAATTCTGGTGTATGAGATGCGAGGCGAAGCACCTGTATGTCAAGTCCATAGCTCTCAGAACGAAGAATTTCAGGAACATCAGCAAGTCCGTCTTGGAGCGACACCAACTTTTGCAATGCTTTGACTTCGCAACCCTTGACTTTGATGGTGCCATCTCAACTACACATGCAAAGCCTATAGATCCTGAGGACCTCCCACGGTGTGCAAAAGCACATTTTTCTTCCGACGTACCAGTGTGGGAAGTCGGCTCAGCTTACGTTGACTACAGCTCCCTCAGGTGTGGTAATGTTGTTATGCTACGCAGAGACGCGCTTCTGGTGTTTGGCCGGATACGGAGCCTATACATTTATTGTGGGAACCTCTTCATGCTGGTGTCTGAGTTGCAGGCTGTAGCATTCCAACGTCATCGATGGTCGTACCTTCTGGAAGCCACTGGCAAACAGAGACTTACAAGACCACCGGAGATTGCGTCCTATCACATGTATGACCTCTATTTTGGATGTGAGGTCGTTTTGAAACATGGAATCCTTTGCCCAGTTTTGGATTGCAAATACTGCCTAGGTTTAGGTTCATAATTGTGCTTTTATTTTGTGTCTTCATGTGCGTTGTTGAAATGAATGCAAACTGATGTGTATGTCTATACAGACAGCTAGCCAGATGCGTTGCAGTTATCCACATTTAAATTGAGAGGATATACCACCAAACAGCATGAAAAACAACAACAAAAATATTTCCTTGCATAATTTGATTTAACGCTGGTTCGAATTCTTCTTATAATCGGTTAGTATGTAATTAGCTAGTAATTAGTAATTTTGTATGCTAGCCTATCAATTTATGTGCTTACGAGTACCCAATGTTTCCTGCTATAGATTGTGGGGCGAAGTGGACGAAGACGTTGGGACGTTGGAGGACGACGAAGAGGTCAAGGACTGGGGGTAAAAAGGAGGATGACGAAGGGTTTTTGTGGTCAGTGTGGACGTGGGAGTGGACAAGAAAGAGACTGTTATTAAAATAGCGGTTGTTTAGTATATCTTGTGTTTGTAGTTGTGACTCGCTTTCCACGGGAATCGAATGGACGGGCTTTGCCCCCGAGAGTGGGAATAGGCTCCCACAAGATGTAACATATGGAAAATAAATAAGTAAACCAATAGGTTAATAAATCTTTCTATACTTCGAAGACACTGCCCAGTTACTGTTACTAGACGAGTCAGGTTGCTAGAACATAACTAGTCTTTCATCTTTAGGACTAGTAAAAGGCTAGTAGGAAACTAGTACGAGGCGCAGTTACTAGGTACTTACTGGTTTCACATTTTGGGGTAGTATTAAGCTAGTGGAAACCTAGTAATGAGTGTGGTTACTAGGATTCTACTAGTTTTTTTTTTCTAAGAGTGTAAGTGATTCTCTCTGATATATGTAAATTTCACAAACCAGTCCGTGTTCACGGCACGGTCAGCTACTGGTGAGGACGAATGTGACTCCGGTAAATCTCTGGACGCGGAATCTTCTACCGCTTCTGCTGCGAAGCACACACTTTCCAGCACGCTATCGCACGAAGAGAAGTTCTGTGTGACCGATAGTTCTCGAATGCGGAATTCTAGCGCACTCATGTTCAAGAGGTTCGACATTCTTGACGTAGAAAGTGGTCACAAATGCCCACTGCCATTTTCGTTTTCGCCGGATTAGCGAGCGGAAGCACACGTATTACATGCGTCCTCGACAGATGGCGCGGGGTGACGCAATTGTTCACAGACTGCTCGGTTTCCTACTAGGTCCCTGGACATGCTCTCATGGGAAAATTCGAGTAAAGAAAAACTACAGCGATTTCAGTGGTGTTCTTTGTTATTGAACTTTTGAAGGTTCAAGCTATTCGCTGAACATAAAGGCCCGGATTCTCGGTTCGCCCTCAGTGTTAAGCGCACGCGAAGGGGCCCTTCTGTCCATGCTTCGTGAATGGACGAAGGGCCCCTGCGCGTGCACTTAGCCCTCAGGGCGGAGCGAGAATTCGGGCCAAAGTTTCGATAGGTTTGTATTCAGTTTTCGGTCCTTTTAAGTGTTTTTCCGCTGTCCTGATATGTGTCTTTCCACAGTGCACGTTGATGGGACTCACCTTGAGTAACTTGTGCCCTGCTTATCATGGTGATACCTAGCCAAGAGACGCCCGTTAAGAGCGTTCCGAGGAACACAGACCGAGTTCCGATTATAGGGACTTCAAAAGAACCGCGGCCTGGAAAGGAGAACGAGGACAGATGCTCTATCGACGCCACTGACGTAGGGCTGCTCCGGGCCTTTTGGAAATAAAGGTGACTGGTGACTGGTGACGTACTCTATTGTAATGTGTCTGTAGTGTCTACATCATCGGGACGGACAACACTCAAAGCCCCCGAACAAACTTAACTGGCGCAGTCGACTAGGATACTACGGCTTTCTGGGGAGACGACTGCAACGACATCCGTTACCTCCGAAGCTGCGAAAATGACCATATATGGGTAAGTCCAAGTGGATACCAGTCAGCCACATCTGGGGCAGCGCAACGGCTATGAAAGAAGCCCGGCGAGGAAGAAACGTTACTATACAGAACGACATTTAAGTGAGAGGGTCTGCAAGCTACGGCTCATCATAGAGAACATAGAAATCTTAAGGAGTATGCTAGAAAGAAACCTCCGAACCTGGGATGTACGGGAGAGGGGAGCGCCATATTGAATCAGCTACTGTTGCCATGGCGCATGCAAAAAAGGAATGCAGTAAGCAAACAGCAAACATACCACCAAAAATGTTTTTGGAGCAGTAACACACAACCTGAATCCATGAAACTGTGAGATATATGAAAACACACACACACAGGAAGAAACAAGGACACGACACGGACGCCACATGCGGACGCCGTTTCCACCGCTGCCTCAACCAGACCAAGCAGCCTTGAGCAGAAGCCTTGATAGGAGCGGACACTGACAAAATACATAGCCAACGGAAGCAGAGGAGCAACCGAGCAAGTGTTGCAACAGTTTTCGGAACTGTGGCTGCTTTCACGAGTTAGAAATACGCGATGTTTCCTCGGCTGATTCAATATGGCTGCCTCCGAGCGCATACACTGAGAGAGGGAAGAGCCCCGTTCAAGATCCTTGCTCTCCTCCGATCCTCCTCCCCGTCTTTCCTTCTAGCCTCTCTTCGTAAGGTTTCTATGATGCAGAACGACATCTAAGTGAGAGGTTCTGCAAGCTACGGCACATGACACAGAACGACATCTAAGTGAGAGGTTCTGCAAGCTACCGCTCATCATGCAGAACGTCATCTACGTGAGAGGTTCTGCTAGCCACGACTCATCATGCAGAACGACATCTAAGTGAAAGGTTCTGAAAGCTACGGCTCATCATATAGAACGACATCTAAGTGAGAGGTTCTGCAAGCTACGGCGCATCATACAGAACGACATCTAAGTGAGAGGTTCTGCAGGCTACGGCTCATCATACAGGACGGCATCTAAGTGAGAGGTTCTGCAAGCTGCGGCTCATGATACAGAACGACATCTAAGTGAGAGGTTCTGCAAGCTGCGGCTCATCATACAGAACGACATCTAAGTGAGAGGTTCTGCAAGCTACGGCTCCTCATGCAGAACGACACCTAAGCGAGGGGTTCTGCAAGCTACGGCTCATCATACAGGACGACATCTAAGTGAGAGGTTCTGCAAGCTGCGGCTCATCATACAGGACGACATCTAAGTGAGAGGTTCTGCAAGCTGCGGCTCATCATACAGAACGACATCTAAGTGAGAGGTTCTGCAAGCTGCGGCTCATCATACAGAACGACATCTAAGTGAGAGGTTCTGCAAGCTACGGCTCATCATGCAGAACGACACCTAAGCGAGAGGTTCGGCAAGCTACGGCTCATCATACAGAAGGACATCTAAGCGAGAGGTTCTGCAAGCTACGGCTCATCATGCAGAACGACATCTAAGCGAGAGGTTCTGCAAGCTACGGCTCATCATACAAAACAACATCTAAGCGAGAGGTTCTGCAAGCTACGGCTCATCATACAGAACGACATCTAAGTGTGACGTTCTGCAAGCTACGGCTCATCATACAGAACGACATCTAAGTGAGAGGTTCTGCAAGCTACGGCTCATCATACAGAACGACATCTAAGTGAGAGGTTCTGCAAGCTGCGGCTCATCATATAGAACGACATCTAAGTGAGAGGTTCTGCAAGCTACGGCTCATCATACAGAACGACATCTAAGTGAGAGGTTCTGCAAGCTACGGCTCATCATACAGAACGACACCCAAGTGAGAGGTTCTGCAAGCTACGGCTCATCATACAGAACGACACCTAAGTGAGAGGTTCTGTAGGCTACGGCACATCATACAGAACGACACCTAAGTGAGAGGTTCTGCAAGCTACGGCTCATCATACAGAACGACACATAAGTGAAAGGTTCTGCAAGCTACGGCTCATCATACAGAACGACACCTTAGTGAGAGGTTCTGCAAGCTACCGCTCATCATACAGAACGACATCTAAGCGAGAGGTTCTGCAAGCTACGGCTCATCATACAGAACGACATCTAAGCAAGAGGTTCTGCAAGCTACGGCTCATGATACAGAACGACATCTAAGCGAGAGGTTCTGCAAGCTACGACTCATCATACAGAACGACATCTAAGTGACAGGTTCTTCAAGCTACGGCTCATCATACAGAACGACACCTAAGTGAGAGGTTCTGCAAGCTACGGCTCATCATACAGAACGACATCTAAGTGAGAGGTTCTGCAAGCTACCGCTCATCATGCTGAACGTCATGTACGTGAGAGGTTCTGCTAGCCACGACTCATCATGCAGAACGACATCTAAGTGAAAGGTTCTGAAAGCTACGGCTCATCATATAGAACGACATCTAAGTGAGAGGTTCTGCAAGCTACGGCGCATCATACAGAACGACATCTAAGTGAGAGGTTCTGCAGGCTACGGCTCATCATACAGGACGGCATCTAAGTGAGAGGTTCTGCAAGCTGCGGCTCATGATACAGAACGACATCTAAGTGAGAGGTTCTGCAAGCTGCGGCTCATCATACAGAACGACATCTAAGTGAGAGGTTCTGCAAGCTACGGCTCCTCATGCAGAACGACACCTAAGCGAGAGGTTCTGCAAGCTACGGCTCATCATACAGGACGACATCTAAGTGAGAGGTTCTGCAAGCTGCGGCTCATCATACAGGACGACATCTAAGTGAGAGGTTCTGCAAGCTGCGGCTCATCATACAGAACGACATCTAAGTGAGAGGTTCTGCAAGCTGCGGCTCATCATACAGAACGACATCTAAGTGAGAGGTTCTGCAAGCTACGGCTCATCATGCAGAACGACACCTAAGCGAGAGGTTCTGCAAGCTACGGCTCATCATACAGAAGGACATCTAAGCGAGAGGTTCTGCAAGCTACGGCTCATCATGCAGAACGACATCTAAGCGAGAGGTTCTGCAAGCTACGGCTCATCATACAAAACAACATCTAAGCGAGAGGTTCTGCAAGCTACGGCTCATCATACAGAACGACATCTAAGTGTGACGTTCTGCAAGCTACGGCTCATCATACAGAACGACATCTAAGTGAGAGGTTCTGCAAGCTACGGCTCATCATACAGAACGACATCTAAGTGAGAGGTTCTGCAAGCTGCGGCTCATCATATAGAACGACATCTAAGTGAGAGGTTCTGCAAGCTACGGCTCATCATACAGAACGACATCTAAGTGAGAGGTTCTGCAAGCTACGGCTCATCATACAGAACGACACCCAAGTGAGAGGTTCTGCAAGCTACGGCTCATCATACAGAACGACACCTAAGTGAGAGGTTCTGTAGGCTACGGCACATCATACAGAACGACACCTAAGTGAGAGGTTCTGCAAGGTACGGCTCATCATACAGAACGACACATAAGTGAAAGGTTCTGCAAGCTACGGCTCATCATACAGAACGACACCTTAGTGAGAGGTTCTGCAAGCTACCGCTCATCATACAGAACGACATCTAAGCGAGAGGTTCTGCAAGCTACGGCTCATCATACAGAACGACATCTAAGCAAGAGGTTCTGCAAGCTACGGCTCATGATACAGAACGACATCTAAGCGAGAGGTTCTGCAAGCTACGACTCATCATACAGAACGACATCTAAGTGACAGGTTCTTCAAGCTACGGCTCATCATACAGAACGACACCTAAGTGAGAGGTTCTGCAAGCTACGGCTCATCATACAGAACGACATCTAAGTGAGAGGTTCTGCAAGCTTCGACTCATCATACAGAACGACATCTAACTGAGAGGTTCTGCAAGCTACGGTTCATCATACGGAACGACATCTAACTGAGAGGTTCTGCAAGCTACGGTTCATCATGCAGAACGACATCTAAGTGAGACGTTCTGCAGGCTACGGCTCGTCGTCTCATCGTACAGCACGACATCTAAGTGAGAGGTTCTGCAAGCTACGGCTCATCATACAGCACACCATCTAAGTGAAAGGTTCTGCAAGCTACGGCTCATCATACAGCACACCATCTAAGTGAAAGGTTCTGCAAGCTACGGCTCATCATACAGCACACCATCTAAGTGAAAGGTTCTGCAAGCTACGGCACATCATAGAGAACAACAACATAGAAAAACTAGGCTGTACACGTCAAAAACTATACAATACTTATTTAACCAACCAACAACCGTTTTTTTCTCGTTGTTGTCCCAACGTCGCTTTCTTACTGCGTCCTTTGCAAGCTCAATGTAGCTTATACATACAGGGTGTCCCAGAAAATGTGTCATTGAATTATAATTAAAAAACTATGCCACCTAGAATCATGCGGTCAACAGCATTTGTTCTTATTAGGTTTTTGCCACCTCCTGATGTGAATGTCATGTACTCCAAGTTTAATTATGTAGATATTTGCGAACTGAACTCGGAAATTTGCCAAGTAAAGGTCACTTTTTTACCCCACCAATATGAAGAGCGTGCCGAATTCACTCAAATTCATGATAATTCACAGTTATATTCACGAGCTATCCCATCGGAAAAAATAGCCGAATATCATGCTTTTGGGAGCACCGGACCATAGCGCGCGATGACTTTTTGAGCGCAATCGCTCTCAGTGCGACGAAAGGAGGTTCCGAAGCCAGCCCACAGAGTGATAGTAGAAAACGTAACAGCTCCTAAAATTGGAAGAGGGAAAGCATTATCCCAGCGAAAGTCGGACGTGATAAGCCGTGCCTGTTTTATCTCTTTCTCCGATGTCGGGGAGGGCTGGGTTTCCAACCTCCTTTCGTCGGACTGACAAAGACTGCGCTGAAAAATTCATCGTCCGCTATTCTGTGCGACGTCCGTAGAACATGATGTTCGGCTATTTTTCCGATGGGATAGCTCCTGAATATCCCTGTCAATTATCATTAATTTGACTAAATTAGACACGCTCTTCACATTGGTGGGGCAAAAAAGTGACCTTTACTAGGCAAATTTCCGACTTAATCTCGCAAAAATTTACATAATTAAACTTACGTTACACGACATTCACATGAGGAGGTGGCAAAAACCCCAGTAAGAACAAATGCCATTGACCGCATGACTCTAGGTGGTGTAGTTTTTTTATTATAATTCAATGACACGTTTTCTGGGACACCCTGTATTTACACACACATTCAAATGTTTCAACATCCTCCCCCGCAATGATCGTGCACGATCATTCCTCCACAAGTCATCGTGGATCGTTCACTCTCATGGAGACCTGAGGTCCTAAGCATCAAGATCAAGTTGCATGCTCGTACCAATATCCTACGATTTTTGGCAGGTTGTCGATGGGGATCATCATGTACACCAATCTTTACCCTACATACTGCATTGGTACGGTCTCTCCTCACGTTCTACCTCCCAGTTCTTCACGATCTAGCCCCGTCGTCGGTAATGATTCTAGAACGTGCGTTGGCAAAGAGCATCAGGATCTGCCTTGGAGTTCCCAGAGCAGCGTGCAATGCAGTTGTTGTAGTCGCGGCGACGCAGACCCCACTTGTGCTACGGATGGTAGAATCGTTTCGCCATTACGTTCGACTAACAACGAGGTTTCGCCGGCACCCGCTTTTAAGAGCTATTTCGACATGAAGTTTTTCGACGTTCCATCAATGCCGTGCCGCACTTATGTCCCCCCGCATAAGCCTTTGCCAGTGCACTCCAGCCCTCTCTGGACTTTGCTACAGCCTCGGGTGTTCGCGAAAGTACCGGGTCTCACGGGAAGAAAGTTCGTGCCGTTAAGTGTTGTGTGTCAGAAAACTCTTCAGGTAGTGCACAGTCAAAGGGACAGAGTGCGCATTTTCACGGATGCGACTACAAATGAGTCAGGATCCGCGTGTGCATATGTCATCCCTGAGCTCTGCATTGAGGGCTGCGCATGATTGTCTCATCGCACGTCGTCCACGGCCGCAGAACTTCACGGGATGATCATGGCGATGTAATTTATAGAAACATGAAGACCCCAAATCATGGACTGTTTACAGTGATCCACACACCGGATTGCGAGCATTACAAGCGCCGGGCGGATCAGCATGTCTTGCTTCAGTTGTACACGACGCCATTAAGGCTTACAACGCGTGTGTAGTACAAGGACACGACGTCATCCTTCAATGGATCCCTGGCCATTCCTGCAGGCTTGGGAATGACGCAGCGTATGCAGCGGCTTCCCGGGCACATCAGTCCGGTCCGGTTCGTAAGGTGTATTTTACTCCCTCTGACACTCACTTAATGTTGTCTACTTTGACGAAGAGCATAAGCAGAGGCCTGTGGCACAGTTATTCTGGAAGGCCGCCACTGACCAGCACAGACCGAGACTTTTCCTTCGTGATCCCTGTCTCACTACCGAGGTCAATGGAGACCCTAACCCACCGCTTTCGTCTGAAGGTCCCATACATCCCGAGCTTCCTACGCATGATCGGGAAAGCAGCCTCCCCAAACTGTTCCATGTGTCGGTGTTGTGGAAGTTGTAGAGCACATTTTGGTGCCCTGCGTACGATACACAGAAGCTCGTCGCCTTGTACAGTCGGAGCTGGCAGCAGTGGTCGGCCGTCAGCTCAGCGTTTCGAAAGTACTTGGACCCCGGAATCACAGTGTCGGACACCCTGCGTTCTCCGCCATAGTGAAAATTTTCCGGGACATTGATGCAGACAACAATTGTTTTGAGCCTATGTGTGTTTGTGGATTTTGCTGTTCGACTGTTTGCGTGTTGCGTGTTCGCGCGTTCTGTGACATCTCAGTGTGTGTGTGTACTTGCTTTCTGTCGGAAGCACCACCACCACCACTAGTCATCAGCAGCAGCATCATAATCGCGATCATCCACCTCACCTTCACTGGCATCATCATTCCAGGAGTTTGAGTTTGGTTATAGAAAAAAAAACAGGAGATATTGAATTCGTCACCTGACGTATTCTGCTACTCCCACAAAGGAAATGAAATGAATGAAAGGAGAAAGAAAACTGAAAAGACGAAAAGGTAAGAATAGAAAAACACCATCCCTCTCGGTCACCGAACTGTACGTGCACATGCGTAGCTACATCCCGTGGAAGTGAACTGAATTGCAAGAAACTAACAGGAACTGGGAACTCGACGACACATGCCTAGAATGCGGTCCTAAAATACAGATTCCATATCACTGCTCACTATGAAGTTAACAAGCGCTGATAATGCCACCTCTCTCTTCTTGGGTTCCCATACACACAGCACCTTGACTGTATCGAAGGTTCTATTGTCCAAGCGGGCTAGAGCAGACTTTGGGATGCATATCATGTGCAGTGCATAACGTTATTTCCGTGTTTTCCACAGATGCACACACTGGACAGTTTGCTGAACTAACCCTGCCGACGTCATGAAGAAACTGTTGACCATACGGAACGTTAAGACGAAACCGATGCAAAAGTGTTTGTATAGGTCGCGGTATGCTGGACAGAACACGGAATTTCGGCTCCGGGTCAATCTCATGAAGCAAGGATGACCGCCAGTCGACTTGTGACCATTCCCCTCTGAAGCTTCAGTTATTATTGAATATCGGGTAACGGCGGTAGCGTGAAATCCAGTAGAAGTCGATGGTAGCCAGAACCGGTCGAAAGGTCAGCCAAAGTTAAAGCTCAGCTACGCCGATTTTCGAGTGTTACAGAATGGAATGGTACTCACACGATGTGTTCATCAGGAAACACTGATTATGTATGCAAAATAGTTATCCCAAACTCCTCGCCGTTTTCCGAAAAAGTGAATTTTTAGTTTCACTGACATCCCGTCTTGTGGCCCGCAAACCCTGTGTCGACGACACATTCGTGGTCTGCCCGCGCTCCGGCTTGGCATGACTTTTGGCTTGGTTTCTTCCGCCAAGCCGGCCAGTTTCTTCTGCCGAGCCGTCTGCTGCGCAGATTCACATTGGGGAAGTGATAAACAGTTAGCTATTAGGGAGCCAGTATATTTCTGGACCCACGAGGAACGTGAGTTTCGCTTCCTTTGACTGCAAAGCATTTGCTAGGCCAGTACAGACTTCCTGGTGTGATTCGTGTTCTGTGCTGCGTGCCGAGAATGCGTGAGCGTTTTGCTGCCGTCTGCAAGAACACTTCAGCATGCAGTTCCAATGTTTCAAACCACAATTTTCCGAAAGGCGAAAGAGAAATCTATTGACTGCAACAATCGGTTACAACTCCGACTGGGTGCCACCTTCGAAAGCAGCGATTTGATCTGTTCATCTGGCTCATACGAATGTTACGGAAGCAATACACAACTTGTTTCACAAGAAGCCGAAGATGTCTCGTCCGGGATGCTGTGCCAACCTTATCTGCAGCAGGAGATTGCAGGGGCAGGACTAGGCAGCAGATAAAGGTAAGACGCCTAATGTTAGACAAGTCAGTCATGCGGTGCAAATTGCATCGCGTAGAAGAGAAAAATACGCTATCTGTCAGTTACTGCTTCATCCTTTAGATATTACGCCCCAGCGGGTGTATTCTCAGTACAGATTTGGAATTGCCTTATTTGTTAAATGATTTCGCAGGCATTCTGGCACCACCGAAAAGCTTGCACTCCACGTCGCAACTATCACCGTCTGGGTTTCAAGCTGAAGGCTGTCACCAGTGCCAACCAGACGCCCCTTCAAAGTTCATCTGTTTTTGTTGACGGAACAGTGACACCTGGTACTGAGACATTTCATTTTCTGATTAATCAAGTGCATTCCATCACTTGTGCTCGACTTCTTGTGTTCGTATACCCTTGCTGTTGCTCGCTAGCTTAGAGCAACCATGCCTGAGGTGCCAGCGCTTTCAGAGTACATTTAAGCAGTATCATCGTATCATATGCACGGCAGCACATCTTGTGTATTTTGAGTAAGGTATAAATTCGATGTTGGCTCAGCTGTTGTATTTTAGTCACAAATAAGGTGTTCTTCCAGAGCGCTCAAGGGCAGTTCAAGCAGTTTCATGTGTGCAACAGCACATACTTTTTCTCAGTTTTGACTAAGGTATATCGAAATCTTCCAGTTGATGTCATAAATTATGTTTTTCGAGACATTCAAACAGCATCATGTGTGCAACAGTAGATACTTTTTCTCAGGTGAAGTAAGGTAAATCTGTCCGCCGTGGTGTTCTGGCAGTGCAGCAGCAGCTTTTGTTGCATTCAAGTGGTATCATATATACAAAAACTTCTTTTATGGCTTTCTGTAGCTGCTCTACTAATATTGTGAGTACAGAGACATTCCTGCAGAACATATCGGAGCAGCTTGTGTGCTATTGTTTGTATCATCTGCAGCAGTATATTGATAATGTTAATTATTCAATGACTTCAGCTAACATTTACATTCTTACTTCCAGGTAAACCTGTCACGCAGATGCCCTACCCCTTGGTATGCATAGTTCAATATTGTACCGAAACAATCCACCTGGAGCATTATTCTTCAATTGGCAGTGGCATTACTATCACAACACACCACATACTGCATGTCTATGGTGCGTGTACAATGCATCAAACCTATTCTCAGGTACAGGCGAGCTGGTACACAATTACAAGATGAAAACAACTGACACAGAGACCGTAAAGTCATGCCTTTTCCTCCGCGCCTCGGATTTCATGTTATTATCCTCACATGCAGCTCAATTCGCCTTGCTGTGCAGCATGAGCAAAAGCATATATTGTTTGTGGTCACATGACACGGAACATAAATACAGTGAACCCTTCCCATGTTGGACACCCGCGGTGCAGCCGAAGCGTCTCCTACTTATGGAGGTGTCCGAGTTACAGAATATGATGGCAACAAAAAATGGAAGAGATCACAGCTGTGAGAAATGTCCCTCTTCTTCAATTTAAGGTCCTTAGTGGTACCTGGTAGTGGTACCTCTACCCGCTCTTCACTAATAATTATTACTGATTTTAGTATATTCAATTCCGTTCAGATTCTACTCAATGGCATTACCTCTGGAGCTTTTCGAGCAGCAAGGAGTTGTCTCTGAAGCGTCAGCCCACTTCTCATAGCTTTGGTGCAGTGCTCGTTCAAAGGCTCTAGACAAACTGAAGACAAGTGCTCACATAAGGAATTACAATGTAGACTGACAGCACTTGTTTTTGGACTCTAAAAACTAAAGCAACAAAATGCTGAGACCAGTATAGGGGGAAAAAGGGACAAAAGTCAAGGCCACTGTCTCTTTTTGGGTCTTTTTGGTGCAAAGATGGGCCGATATTGAGGTAATTTGGTCAGGGTTTTGTCCGACTTTGCAGGGAAAATCCTATCCTACTTCCAAGATAGGGAGGTGTCCGACATAGAGAATTTCGTCCCCATGTAGTTTCAATGGGAGCCTGCCCGTGCAATGAAATCATGGGGAGTTGTCCGAGGTAGGGACGTGTCCGACTTTGGAGGTTTTACTGTACTATAGAGCATTCTACATCATGTAATCTAACAGTTGTTCACGTTTGGATATTTTAACCATGCAATTTACCCTGCATGCACCATACCATGTCCAAACACAAACAACTGCTAGACAGCAGCATGTACTGTTGCCGTATAGCACTTATGGCTTGCGTCCTGTGATCGGAAACAGTGGTATCTTTTTCTGCTACAATCGGTAAACTACAGTAAAGATTTAGAAATGCTGTGTCATACCATAAAGCACTATGGGAAATGGCAGTTTGAAAAACTGGAGAAGACTGTCATTAGAATGGGGGACATAAATTTTTTGCAGTATGTGCTGTACCACGTAATGCACTGCAGGCCCACCACAGTATGGTAACGCTCTGAATACTGATTTGCTCAAAAAAGGAACGTGTGCGTTTCTTGTACTAACTTCCCCTTATGCAAAGTAAAAGAAAAATGTTTTCAGCCAATGGGGAGGGAGAGGACATCATTCTGGAGTCTCGTTGACCTACAGTGTGTCGTGTGTGAAGGTCATTTTGAAGAGTGTAGGTTGTACAAGACTGTGTTCCCACATTCTTGGCAGTGTTGACTAATAACCATAATAAAGTAGAGGGTACATTTGTTGCTTCATATATTTGTGTCATGGCAAAGTATGTAGAGATACATCTGGCTCAACATGCAGGTGCCAACACTGCTTTTTGTGCCTAAAATATGACAAATCGTTGTCTGCTCAACACCACTAATCACGTGCCGGCCTCCATGACATGTCTGTGACATTCCAAGGTGATTAACATGTACCATAGATGTGTGCAATGCTGAAGATGACTGTGTACCTTCTATGGATTCTTATTTCAAGAAAAGTACTGTGTCATTTGTACCTTCACAATTGTACATAAAAATATGTAAAGTTTCCGGAAGGAAACATCATGAAGGTCCATAGCGAAAAACCCTTAGACGAGGGATAGGAAGGGACATAAACAATGTCTCAACATAGCGTGTTTATGTCCCTTCTTGTATCTCCTCTTCAGGTCTGGCCATCATGGACACTATCACCAGCTCGCTTGCTGTTGAACCATTCTTTCAACGATAAGGGTCACTTTCATGGACTGGATGGCAGCCAACATGCTGTCAATAAAAAGAATAATGGAAGGAGCTCAATATGATCCTTAGGCTGTGCGTGGTCATTGCTTTCTGACAAATGGTGACTTAGAATTTCAGGACAGTGCCTGCAGTGGTAGTGTTCTTGTGTTCTCACCCTTGACGCACATTGTGTGTCATCGGTCACCTGTAATCTGCTAATATGCACATAGCTAAAACAAAGTATATTTGTATTTCTTTGAATACAGTTGGTACAGCACATTGTTTTTTACATGTTCTTTGGAAAATATAAATAAAAAATTCTCTACTCTGCAAGTCTCCTGTCAGCTCTACAGAGCAGCTTTGAATTTCACTAGAAGCCACGTGTGAAACCTAGACCAAACTAGTGGTGAAGGTCCATATAGGTCATAGATAGATACTATTATTATTATTAGATCATAGGTCAGGCTTAGGTCCTGGTTGGTAGCAACGCATTTGAATCTTATTAAAAATTGGTGCAGGAGGTGACCAACATAACTAAACACACCAACTGACTCTCACAAATTTTGTGGTGTTATACTTTTGAAACAACATTAATACGCTGCAGTGGTCTTTTCTCCTTTGTTCCTTTTAACCTAGAAATATTAGGTCTTGAGCATCACTAGCCTTAGTTGCTGATCATGCAGTTATTTACGTTGAGCACTGCAGTTTCATATTTGTTTCTCTGGACAAGCAAGCCCGCTTCCCCATTTTGATAAGAGTCTTTCAGCTTTGACAGGGCATTTGTGGACAAGGAAAACATTTGGACTATTGTGTATTTTGTTATGAAGTGCACCGTAGAAGGCAGAGGACACCATCAATAATTTCCACCAAGGTTATTAAATTTGTGATAAAGTACATATACCTTTTGTCACTGACTAATTTCGTGGCAAAGTTACTTGAGTGGCAGTTGTGCAATTTTAAGCACATGTTTAAAAAAAATAGGATATGGTAAGTGCTGACTGGTTGAACATGTGGAGTACCCAATATAATAATTGGGGGTTTATGTCGCGAGACAACTGAGTGTGGAATACACAGCACAGTGTAATGTTCCTTATTCTGGCAATGTTAGCATGGTTCAAGAAGTGGGAAATGTTGCACTACCCTTAATAACATCTGTTGGGCCCAGCAAACAGGATACACATACCCTGATCTGAAGACACTATGCCTAACTCAAAAGCAATATGAGATCGACCCGTACGTGTTTATTTGCAAAACTATTATGAATGAAATATGGGCTGTGTGGTATAGAACAATGCGCATACTCAAGTAAACATGCAAAAAATACGTATAAGGGCCCTCGACCTACATGCCGCGATGCGCTCTACGAGATAAACAACACACTACAAAACTACATCCAACACTTTTTGTGCGGGGCAACTCTAATGAGCACTTTCATATAACCGACGAATGGTTCAACGAATGCAGTTCGAGTGATCACGATACATTCCTACGTCGTTCATTGCAGTCGTGCTATGATGCTGCACAATATATGTATCTCGTGTAACAAGCCTGGCAATCGCACGATGTGCATGGGCAGAAATACGGCCTTCTTTCTTTGAAGACCAGTCCTCTGCAGGTATATGCTCAAACAATCACCAAGTCTCACGTTGTTGCTCAGTCGCTCCCATTCCTGCACTTGTAGTAAAAGCAGCGTACGGGTTGACATGAATGGCAGCTGAACGGTTGAACTGCGAAGTTCTCGAGCACATAATCACAATTTCCCGCCGCAAATGATGTTGAGGTGAGTTCGCGGTTGTTGTTTCCATCGTTCAATAGTTCTCGGGATTACCTCGGACGAAACATTCATCGTAGCCGGCGGCCATAACTGGATTTCCTCGCAAACGGGAGAAGACGCCAGGGAAGTCAGAGAAAGCCTCAGCTTTCATCCAATCAGACGCACGATTCTCTATCTACGTAGATGGAGCAGGTTTATCCCATCTACGTCACAAAAATGGCTGCGCCCATGGCTTGTTTTGGTTTCTTTGATTAATTAATTTTCGTAATAGGAAGACAAAATTGAGAAACGAAGGTACGTTTCGGGGGCAGTTGGATGTGCTCGTTCTGAATATCACAACCGTTTCAACACATCGGGAAATCGGCGTAGCTGACCTTTAAGGCTCCTGATTGGCCGACTGGCACTGCATAATTTCTACAACGTTGCACTCTCATTGGTGCTGTGCCCAGTGTTGTGTGAATTATCTCAAACTATGGGCTCTATGGGGAGCTGTTGGAGCCTGGTACAGCCACTTTCCAAGAATGATGTTATAGCTTGGAGGCTGGCCTTTGAATCGCAATATAGAGCAGAGAGTCAGAGAGCAAATTTTGGCGCGCAGGTGCAACGGTGTGTGCTATAAAAAATGACGAACATGCACTCTCGCACAGTTTTGTCCCAATTTCGACGCGTGATATATCTGGCTATAGATGTCCCTGATGGCCATACTTGGTATCAGCTCACTCAGCTTTTAATGCTCTTTCTTCTGATATATCTATCCTGCATATACTTCCTAGCGGCATGGATTTTGCGCGTGTGTTTCTCAAAAAGCAGAATATGGCCCGATGTTAGGCCTTTCATCTAACGCAAAAAAATTCTTCAAAAGGCGTATACCGCTGATTAGCGCGTTAAAACGCGGCCCTACTCTGCGTACGAACGTGTCGGAGATAGGTATCTACAGCTAGAGCAAGAAGGGTCGAAGTTGGAACAAAACTGCGCGACAGAGCATGTTGGCCGCTTTTTATACAACACAGTGTTGTACCTGTGCGCCAAAATTTGCAGTCGACCCGTAGGTATACAAAAGCACAAAAAAAATTTTAACTACGATATCTTTTAAAACTTAGGAGATATACGCGTGCAAACACGGCAAAATTGCAACACTCGAATTTAGGGCTGGATTTCTCGATATTTTGCACGGAAAGTATTCGGTAGGAATGATTAATTTTACCCATGTTGATCATCATGCACGATGAGCTTCTAAATATATATAAAAAAATGAAAATGCAAGAGGTCCATGGGACCTCCCTGTCTGAGCTAACGTGGAACCGGCCCACAATTATATTCTGGCTAACCTTTTCCGTTACTCGCAGGACCACGAACGGATGTCGATTTCTGAATGATGAAAAAAAGAAAGAAAGAAAGAACCTGTTAACGATATTATGGTGGGCTAGAAAGACTGGTGTGCTTACCGCCATATTCAATACATGGAAATCGCGATGCCCCTGTTTTGAAGCCAAGCTCCTGAGCTCCGGCGCTATGCGCTCGCTGCGAACCAAGCGGGTTCTCGTTGAACTAGTCCAACATGTGCCGTGTGTGACGGTGTATGTGTGCTTGGCTATTTTTATAGTGAATATATTTGGACCAGCACTACGTTGGTTTGCCGCACTGACTGTTTACTAGCATCCGCAGTTCTTTGTAACTAAACCACGTGACATTTGCTACCGTCACGTCTGCCTAGCCGACGATCCCTGCAAGTGAAAGATATCGGAATGTTGCGAAACACGTGACCGCATGTCTTATCTTCGTTGGATGATGACAGACGGGTCGAAAAACAAAATAAAGAGCCGCTACTGCGTCCGAGAGCTCGCCTCCTTGATGGTTTCTTTCTCTTCACTCTTTCTTTTCAGTCTAGAATATCGAGTTGCTGTGTACAGGAAGCTGGGAACACTTTGTCACGGAACATAGGCCGATGGTAGATTGTTCAACTAAATTGTCATTTAGCTAAACTATGGCGCTTTCATACAGTGTACCTCGCCGCACATCTTAGTTGTTATGTAATTCTTTTGCTCCCTATGTAACTATAAAGGAACATGGTATCGGCCATAAAAAACGAAATTGTAGCACCGCAGTAGTATTCTCTCTGCACGCACGGTTTTACTGTTGACCAGTAGAACGACCGAGTCATATATATATATATATATATCGCGAAAGATATATTCCCTATTTCCTTGCTCCTTCTTCCTTGCTCCTTATTTTGTTGCATATATATATATATATATATAAGCAGGGAAAATCAGAAGACGACAAAGAGCTTACAGGAAAACAAAAAGGGGAGTTTATTAACACATATAGGGATAGGGGTCGACGTTTCGGCAGTCAGCGCTGCCTTCGACGGGAATATATATATATATATATATATATATATATATATATATATATATAGACAGAGAGAGAAGAAAAAATGCCACACTTGTATTATTAACCGAAAATGCTTGAATGGAATTGATGTTATACAAAGGGTTCCTAGAACGTCATGTTAAACTCATTTTATCCACTGATTGAGCGGCCTAAGAGTGCTGCTAGCGTGACATTATACAATACTAACGAATACACTGATGATGATAAACGGGGAAATTTGCCACCTGGGTTTGTGGCCCACAACCGGCAGCCTTAATGCCGTCATTATAGATTATAAAGATTCAAGTTGAAAAGCGTAATACACATGTGCCCTATGACTTGCGAAGTGCCCGCTTGGTGCGCCCCCCCCCCCCGCCATATTGCTTGTGTCATACTACCCTCACTCGTTCTGAGACCTTTGTCCTACATTTTGCAATTGATTCGTTCACCGTATGTGCATCTGTTTGCATTTTCGTCGCTTGTAGGCGTCCTGGGGTGGCCCCGACTCTGTCGCGACTCATATCCCCATCTTTTCCTATTACCTCATCACCGACATCATCAGGTTATGTTAAAAAGGGTGTAACATAGTTACAGATGAAACCTATTGACATTTAACACGGTTAAGGATATGATGTCATGATTGTTCAGTATATGGTCCCATGTTGAAGTGTAAATTAGGAAACCCCAACCGGAGTTTGAGACTTCACAAATGAAAATGCACTACTTGATATTGCCTTTTGCTATGAGGTACACTAGAAGTCAAGAGTCTTCTGCTTCAGTACGTGATCTGTTCCTGGTGCCTAACACCCTTCACTGGAAATGGGACTGCCAAGTACTTGGTTGACATTCAGATCACAAGATGGTTCTTGAGATGCACCATATAAAATTTAAGCATGACAGACCTAAAATCCAGATATTCCACGATATTCCTTGGGCAGATCCTTGTACACATTTTAACTGGATCTGTAGCATCTCGAGAAATGTTAACATGGCCTGAAATTTTTTCAAGGCCACTGTACACATGTCCACAAGAAAGTTCGTGTACAAGAAGCCTTACAGGGGGAGGGGGGAAATATGTTTATTAAGAAAAAAAAGAAGGAAAGGCTAGCCAGGCAAAGAGCCGGCTTGCTATTCCAAAAAAATGGGAAAAACGAAAAAGAGAAGGAAGGAAAGATAAAGGAAAAAAACGGAGAAAACGAAAAAGACAAGGTTTACACTCAAAGACCATGGCTGACACGCGAAGCTTAGCATCTTAAACGTCGCATAAACAAAATTAGACGGCTATGGAGACTAACCCTGGTTTCAGGTTTGACGAAGGCACTGAAGGAGGAAATGAGGAAATTAAGTGAGACTAAAAAGAAATATTATAGCTACGTCTTTGTTGCGTACTCCCAGCAAATTTGGCATATGACTACTCAAAGTATCGAGCAAAAGAGGAACAAAATGACGCACAGCAGTGAACAGATTATATAGAAGTTGTGGGAAACTCCTAATAGATCTATCACCGTTGTCGCACAACTTAAACTTCCGAATTATTATTAGTATGACATTACTTTAAAGCAGACATGTACAAGATACTCAAAAATGTATTTAAGATAAGATAATAAATAGTAACGTTAGAAAGTAATTAATATAGAGTATAAATACATGAAAATTAATGTAATTAAGATAGAGTACAAAATACTTCAAAAAGTATTTGAAATACAATTAAGATACTATTTATCCTTGAACACAAAAAGTCACCGGTCACTGGTAAATGCGGCAGGCCGCCGCTACGTGACATGAATCACCTAAACCCCACGCACTACGCTAACCGCCGCTGTGTGATAGGAGTCAACTAAACACAAGTCCCAAAAAGATGACAAAGAGATACCACATAACTGCACTAAGTATATGTGACGCAGAACAAAGCAAACTTCTAACAGGTCCCTGCTCGGCGAGGTCAGAATTCGGCATCATCATATCATGGCCCACGCACACATAATAGAACCCTGACTGGCCAAGGATTAGTACACACGGGGCAAGATCTCTAAATGGGAACTTCCAAGAAGGGCCAGTGTCCGGGTCAAGTCCAAGGGACTCAGGAAATTCCCACTAAACAAGCAAGATAATGGAAAGACGAGACACAGAAAGTCTGAGAGAGAGATCCAAAATATGTAATTAGAGTATTGAGTAGAAAATACCGTAAAATGTATTTTAAATAGAGTACAAATACACAAAACAAAAAGTATTGAGTAGAGTACCAAAATACCGCAAATTGTATTTAAAATACAGTATTTTAAATAAAATACTCCAAATACGTACAAGTCTGCTTTAAAGCAGCACTTGTATCTCTATTTCTTATTACGCCACTGTGGGAGGTAAATATGAAGAAATCTTCTGCGGGTAGATTGGCAAAGGAAAAAAGAGGGTATGCCAGTCCAAAAAGTCTCGGGACTGATTACTTCAGGACGCGATATTGTGGTCTTCTGGGCAAGACAATATTCCGAATGATTTTCTTAGAAGGTACGCCGAGTAAGCTGGGCAATTCCTCAAAATTATTTTCCAGATATCGCTGGACGAAGGGACTGTCCCGAACGAATGGAAATGCGCTCGTATAAAACCGATACGAAAGGCAGGAGTCCCGACTTTGGTTTCGAATTTTCTCTTCTTTCCAGCTTTTGTGAATTGCTAATGCACATCTTTTCCAAACAATTAACATCATGATCAAGTAACAGCATTCCTTGCAGCATATCTTTCGTGGGGGCTACTCCGCTGTCATGGGCCTGTTTGATTTCATCCACGACTTTGCATTTGCTTTATATAATAACCTACAAACTGAAATATTGGTTTTGCATCTCTCCAAGGCATTTGACCGTGTACGTACCCTATAGAAGGCTGACACATAATACCAAGATCATGGATTGGCTTCGGGACTGATTCCCTGTCTGATCGAACCCCATACACCTGGGGTATACGACAGGAGTCAGTCTTGAGACTTTTGCTGTTTCTTGTCTATATGCACGATATGTTAAGTAACATTAATTGTAAAGCATGTTTATTCACTGATGACTGCGTAACATATCGCGCGATATATTCCGAAAAACATAGGGATGTCTGAACGTGCGTCCTCAATATGCCGATCGTTCTCTCTCTGTTTTCTTTCTTTTTTTTCTGTGTGCTTTGCTTATGGCTCACCTTGCTCGCCTTATATTACGCACCTTTGCAAAGCAGTTTAGAACACATCAACGAGTGGTGTTACAAATTGCAAATCAATTTGAACACCGACAAAACTGTGTCTATGCTGTTATATGTAGAACAATGGCTTTGCCAACATCATAGTATACTTGCAAGGGAGCTTAGTACAAATATCTTGGGGTCGCCGTCCCGTCCGATTTTAGATGGAATTTTCACGTGCGCTTAATAGGCATCACAGTCAAGAGAAAGCCCCTCCTATCTCAGAAGAACACTTCATTATGCTACTGCTTAGGTCAGACTACCGGTATATAGAACACTCGTGTTACCGATCGTCACGTTCGCGAAGGTAACTTGGGACCCCTTTGCTGCGTCTCTTTTGCGGGTTTCTTTCGAATTGTCGCCACTATACGAGTGTATTACGTGTATATATTATATAATTAATGTACGTTCCCTACTCCTTCCCAGGTTCCTTCTGGGACCAGTATTCTTAAATAAATGTATAAATCATTATATTTTCGTGTCGTCCCCTTTGTCTTCCGGATTCCTTCCCTCTACTGACTGCTCATATGCAGACTGTAATCAGCAATTCTATCGCTTCCGTTGGTTAGCTGCAGTTAACGTATATCTCACGCTTATAGCCCACCACCGACTTAAACATTTCTATCACAATCCCCCGTCACCGGACCTCGCAACCTGTACGTAAAGGTCGCTCAGATGAAGGGAACGATGAGCACATATCACGAATATCACTACCCAAAGGCAGAACCGGCTGCTCGAACACGTCTTTATCGTTATCAAAGTACACGTGTCCCAGACCCGAGGGCTGATAGGGACGCGCCGACGAATGTCAGCACTGATATCTGGGTGTGCCATTCGTTTGCTCCTGCAGGTGACACTCAAGGGGCATTTTGCATGCAGAGCAAAGAAAAGGCACGCTCATGGGTTAACGGCAGGTGTGTAATCACGTGACGAGTAGCACTGAAATGAGCCGCCAGAGGCGATTAGATCGCATAGCGCCGAGATACGCTTGGCGCCATCTCTCGGCAGGAACATCGGCGGGTACATATGACAACCGCCGAACGGCTCACCAGTCCTTCTAGCCCACCATAACGATATGGTAAAGCAGAGCATAAGCAACGTTATACGCTATGTAAGACATATGCTACCGTTACGTAGTGACGTGTCGACTAATGATAAAACTCGGAGAGCCAGGCGTACGCGATACATGCTGCACACCAGTGTATTACACATCAGACGCATTCGAATAGCAGAACAAAACGCAACTATTAACGCGATACAGAATAGCGCATCACCCAGGTCATGACTGATGACCGGCAGAAAGTGATGACGGGACAAGGCGTACCTCAGTTATGCACACTGTTAGGCGGCAGTATTAAACGTCCAACCACTGACATGCATCATACGTTTGTCTGCTTACCTTTCATTCCGGCGTTGGGCTCTGGCTCGAACCATCTTCGAAATCCATGAAACGAAATCGCCGTCTGCCCATATAGACGCCAGCTGAAAACGGTCAGACGGGTCAGCACCTCGGAAGAAACGGACGCGACCGAACCACCGGTTAAATGACAGTCAGCCAATCATGATCGAGAACGGTCACGTGGGGAACCGGAGCCAATGAAGCAAGTAGCGGGAATTTGGCGGGAAATGCCTGCGGCAACACTATTCTCGCGGCGGCGAAACCCGCTTACTGTGCCTCCTCTGGATGCGTTGCGCCGCTCCCTCTGCGGACGCTGTTTCCAAACTGGCGCACCGAGGGCGTCCCCGCATTCATGTTTCCGTCTCACTGCAGCATTCTTGCGCAGTCCCATTTTCTTTTGCCTGCTTGTAACTTTATTCAGACCCGGTTGTTCATGGGGTCAGTGCGAATAACTATTGAATTTAATCACGTTGAGCCTCACGGTTGCAAGACACACGGTTTATAGTCGCTCTGTCATGACGGCAGCAAAAACAAACTACTTTGGTCACTTTTCGCAGAGCACAGAGGCAACGTTGTGTTATAGCTTCTGTGAAACTGGTTGCATAAATTTGTGATGCAAGCCTAAATGTGGCCAACATGTGACATGCTTTTAGTCTTCTAACGGTAGACGTCTACTGCGAAATATCTCGGCCAATACACGTAGACCACCCCTACTTAAACGTCTAAATAATGTATAGCGTTATGGACAGCTTGTAGACGTCTAAATTTATCGGTATCCGTAAAGTCTCAGGTTAGCCCATTTTTAGCCGTATAGTAGCGCACGATGTGTTACCTGGGTATTTATGCCATGATTAAGGTTCCCGGTTTTCGATGCTTAGTTTTTCGGAGATTCGGTGGGAGAAATCGGTGGCTATTTGGCCCACCGGCAATCGGCGTCTTTCGTTGGTAACATTTTGAAACTTTAAGACACCCGGTGGAAACCGGCGAGGGACGTTACGGGAGTTTGCCATGCACACAGTGAACCAACACCTGATGTCCTTGTGTTTTTTTTGTTTTTTTTTGTTGTTGTTTTTTTCATTACAATAATGGGACAGAGCAATGGCGTCGCTTTCGGCCGTCCACCGAGCTTTGGTTAGTGGGTCACTTGCATACAGTATGTGTATGTGTTGAATGACCTTCCACCTTCTTCAGTCCATAAGCTTCAGTGCCTCCGGCGCGCAGTCTCCGAGTGTGCTTGGGAGTCCCTCGAGCGGCAGAGACCCATATGGTCGTTGCTGAGGCTAAGGAAGCCCGCTTGAAGTTCTTCGCTACGGGGAGACGTGTCGGCAGTACCTCCGCCTTTTAGCTCACCATCGGCGGCATCCGCTAGTTAAGAAGCTCCGGAGACGAAAGCACAGCAGCGTACACTTATGTGTTTCTCAAATGAAGACTAGTATACCTGACTTTGTGGTCGCACCCACAGCTCCCAGCACTCCTCCTTGGACTTTTCCGACAGCCTGCCTCTCCCTGTCGGTGCCTCGGCTAACAGGGAAGAAAGGCAACGTTGCTGCATGGGTGACGAAGCAGCTCACTCTCGATATAAGCTCGTGTTATGAGGCTTCCACCGCAGTTTTCACGGAAGGCTCAACCACGAGTGGAAGCTCGTCGTCTGCCTTTGTCATTCCCTTCAAGTCAATTTCAGATGGCCATCATCTCTCACATAAAACATCGTCAACATGCGCTGAGCTTTATGCAATTCTTTTCGCCCTGCGGAAGATTACTGACAGCCCCGTTCGCTCCTGGGTCGTTTTTACGGATTCCAGATCTGCGCTGCACTGTGTGGCAACTATGAGACTTCGCGGCTTCCTCAGTCCTGCGGTCATTGACATTCTGCAAGTATATAAAAAAGCAATCGCACAGGGCCACTCTATCGGCTGATGTCCGGGCCATGCGGGCATCAGCAGAAACGAGGACGCAGATCGAGCAGCCGCAGGCGCGCACCAATACACCCTGCGTGTCCCCCGTCATCTTGTCTTGGGGGGACCGCCCTTACCTCGTCTCAAGCCTCACTGGCCCCATGACCCAGTCTCAATGGCAACGTGACATCACCACCCACTCTGAGCTTTACTCCGTTGACCCCACATTGTTCCCGCCGAATTCCGCGTTCCTTTACCACAGTCTTCCACCGCATGAGACTTAATGTGCCTTTTACTCCGGCTTTCAAACACCTCCTCGGTGTCGGCGCGTCCACCCTCCGTTCCACGTGTGGTGTGCACGGTGACCTCATCAGGTCCTTCTGGTCTTCGGACAGTACGATAGCGAGCGCGCCCTCATGGAAACTGCTGTCCAATGCGTCGATCAACGCCAATTCGACTTCGCCAAAATTCTCGGGCCATGGTCGGACCTCTCACATGTGATGCAAGGCAAACGAGCTGTTGCTGAGTTCCTCTCCAGCACTGGACTAATGGACACCTTTCCATCATCATCACCCCAAGAACACACTGTCATCCCAGGGCTATCCTAAGGTTGTCAGATGGGGACAGGTATGGCATCCCTAGGATGTCAAAATCTGATCCTCAAAAAAATGTCATAATACTGCCACTTTGGCATATGAGATGACATCCCCGAGGCTGTCCCTCGCCCATCCTCAGGGACCAATTTAGGACAGTTTAAGTACACATGGAGGACAATGCTTTCCCTCAATTCCCTGTTTTGATTTGTGTTCCCATGCAACGCGTTTGCGCTAGTATACGTCTAAAAGATGTCTAAATGTAGACTTTGGAAATGTCTATTAGACGTCTAACAAAGTAGCTGTATTGCATCATATCCGTCCCCTAGTCCAGCTAACGTTGCGCTAAAATACAGCTAATAGCCGGATAATTGTTGGATCGATTTAGACCATTTTAGACCAAACGTCTAAAATGGGACGGTACTGATCTATCCACTGAGCCGTCATATAGACATGTATTAGCCATGACATCTAAAATTATACATATTTTATACCTAAATTTTGGCACTAGTGGCCCATGTATTGGTTCGTCCAGGTATATGTCACTGACATGCACATGCACTTATATGTGGTTCATGCACAGTATGTCTTACAAAGGCAACAATGCTGGTACAAGATTTATTTCTATGAACATACCGGGCAAACACTGACTTCCAAACATGTCGACAAATCAGCAGACATTGTGAGCACTTCCCCTTATTGCACAGTCACATACCAGCAAATCTTGGTACTCTTCCAAAGCAGATAGTAATGTACATGCACACAAATCGCAGCACTTATATCACTGGTAGCTGCAAGTATTGCCTCTGTCTCTGGGTCCGTGCTTGAGTGCTCCAAATGCAACCAGTACGTTACACACGTGTGGGGTAGTAGACGGCTGTGGGTAGCAGGAAGGAACGTTTCCGAGGTACACTGAAAATAGAAAAGATAATGTGTGATATCACTATAAATGCCTGTATGTAAAAATGTTGCATGCAGCTTGTTTACTGCAGAACTGCAATTTATGCATATTTTTTATTCAGGCACTATGCAAGTGTCAAGTATTTCCGTATCCATACATGTCGGATCATAGTTGCTCGTGGAGAACCCATTTGATTCTCGACTGACAATTCGAAGACGGAAGATGAGGTTACTAAAGGGACCGTGAAGTGACACATCCTACTAGGCAAATCACAATGTGCACACGTTAAAAAGGAAATTGTGTGACTGAATCTGAAAAATAATCATTCTGACAGGCTGCACTTACATGGCATCAATGACATGAATCAGACGCAGTTCAGACAATCCAACTGTAACTGAAGCTCTTTGGCAACAAAGTATTTACAGAAGGCTCACACGAGCATCAGATTAGCGAACTCTTAGAAATCCAGCGATATTGAACAACAGCACAGTCAGATTAGAAAAGGTAATAGTTTTTGTTTACCTGAAATAGGATCGTAGCTGCAGCTAAGCCGAAGTGCCAACAAATGACCCACAGGACAGGCGTTGTATTCGTCACCTCCAATCCATGAGCCTGGAAGCACCTATAAAATACATGAAACCATGAGGTACCCACGCCAGCATAATGTGTGCGGCTTTTGACAGCCAGATATCAAACGAAAGAACTTCTCAACGTACGCACTGGTTTAAAAAATGTAACTATCATAAACATGCTGCCCGTGGCAAAATGATCACTGCACCCATATTTCACTGCAACACAGTCAGCACAGATTAGTGACAACAGCACAGAGTAGTGAGAGCAGACAGCGTCAGATCAGCGAGTACATAGAACACAAGGGGACAACAGATCTGAAAACGTAACTGTTTTCGTTTACCTAAAATGTGATCGTAGCTCCAGCCCAGCTGAAGTGCCAACAAATGGCTTACAGGCCAGGCGTAGTAATCGTGACCTCCATTCCATGACTCTGCCAGCACCTATAAAGATAATAAAGACGTAAATCCAAGAGGTACCCGAGCCAACAACGTATCCAAACGATTGAATCTAAACACACACATACGTCAGTCCCATATCTCCATATTGTTCGTCGCCAGTACACTGAACAGACAGCATCGAACGTAACCAAACGACAATCTTGTTAACACATTTAGGTCAGTCACACATCTCCATTGTGCTCGTCACTCATTCATTCGTAACATCATTCTGCAGAAAAAGAAAACCACATTCAGCTGCTGTGCTCCAGAGCTCTATCGCATGCGATTGTGAACACAAGCAGGGACAAATCTGAAAGCAGAGGACAAGAAAGAAAACAAACTCACCCCTGAAACCTGAAGTACAGAGAACAAATAAGGGACGTTGCCTCCCCGCTACAGCAGCGCTCGTTGTTACGCTTAAACGATATCGCTCATTGCGTATTGGACAGGATGCCGGAACTGTCCAGTTGACCGACAGATTGCAAGAAAACATACGCACGACGCTGGACAAGAAATAAACTTACTAAACTTCGAAACACTACAGTAGCGAGCGTCAGATCCAGCAACTGAGCGAACAAGTTTGAACGCTGACCGTTGCCGCCGTTGCGCTACGCCGCTGGTGGCGCCCTCTGCCGATGCCGTTTCCAAACTGGCGCCCGAGGGCGTCTTCGCGCTGTATGTTTTCGTCTCATTGCAGCACTCTTCCGCAGTCACATTTTCTTTTGCCTGCTTGAAACTTTGTTCAGACTAGGTTGTTCATGGGGTCAGTACGTTCCAATAACAGTTGAATCTAATCACGTTGAGCCTCACGGTTGCAAGACACACGGTTTCTAGTCGCTCTGTCATGACAGCAGCAAGAACAAACTATACTTTGATAATATTTCGCAGAACACAGAGGCAACGTTGTGTTATAGCTCCAGTGAAAATGGTTGCATGAATTTGTGGTGCAAGTCTAAATGTGGTCAACGTGTGACATGCTTTTAGACGTCTACTGCGAAATATATCAGCCATGTCTCGCCCCTTCTTAGACGTCTAAATAATGTATAGCGCTATGGACAGCTTGTAGACGTCTAAATTTATCGGTACCCCTAAAGTCTCAAGTTAGCCCATTTTTAGACGTATAAGGCGCACCACGTGTTACCTGGATTATTTTGCTATTTCTGGCACGCACATCCGCCAAGTGCTTACAGAAGTTACATCAAATTGCAATGACACCAAAGTTAAGGCAGCATTTTTATTGTTCCACTGAGAAACAGAATCTTGTCAAGGACACTAAGTCTGAGAAATCCTCGTACTGCCAACTGTAGGGTGGGATAAGCTAAAGCGTGCCCACTCCGTAACCAACTCCGAAAATTATCTCCCGAAGCCCACACAGATACTGTTTGTTGCTTATAACGTGACCCTCCGTAAATTCGAGAGTCCTGCTCGCCTGCTACGCAAAACGAAGGGTGAGCTGTCCATGTTTCTTTCGATTACGCAAAGAACATACCCAAAGCGAAAAATTGATTGAAGTAGTAGCTCTGCTTCATTCCAAAGTCTATGTTTCTTACTGCCTTTGGTTTGAGACATTCAGGTAGAACCTTTGAAAGTCAAAACAAGTGCCACAGAATCGCGCGTTTTCTTCTTTCCAGGGGAAATCCTTCATGTATCATAGACAGTCATTCCTTTTGGTGGCAGGGAATTTTACGCTGGGCCACGTACCCTATATTTACGAAAAATGTCAGTCAGGTCCGAGGATCGGCCCAAAAACAAAACAAATGTGCTTAGGGAGTCTGAGCAGGTAAACTAAACAATATAATAGTTCTCGTCCTCCTAGCCACCCACGGGGACGGGCACAGGATGTGCCTGGATGACTCTTCACGGACAGTCCGGGAGTGTTGTCCTCAGGACTTTTTGGGGATACACATCGAAGGACGAGGACACGATGACACTGTGGGGACATCCTGAGGACCATGTGTGTTCTTGGGGCACTTCATCATCCCTTCCACAAGCGTAATAGGGAAGTGTACCGCCATAACGGCGGAGAATGACCCAGCACATCATCATCCCATTTATGTGTGTGTGTGTTAAAATCAGGAGTTGCTAAGTTTGTCATGTACATGTTAGCTATGCAGGTGACATCGCGGAAAGCTCTTTTCACTGTAACGAATTAGCATTGGAGCTTCCTTGTGGAAGGCAGATCTTCCAGTCGGTCTAGGTCCTAGTTTTCAGTGTTTGTGGAATAGGCGAATATTTCGCACTGGTACACTCCGTGGTCTCTAGGCTTTAGCTGGGTCACTTCCTCACCGAACAGACTTATTCTCATTATGCAGATCTATTTGTAACCTGCCTGGATCCTGACTATCGGCAACACTGAGGCCCAGTGCGAAGCTAGAGACGAAATATATGTTCTTTCGAGAATGACCTCGGGTCCACTGTCCGTTGCCAACCAGTTCAGAGCGAAGGGACAGAAAACGAAATCAGGACATTTGAAGTCGACATTTCGACTAGAATCGGTGAATAACTGTTTCCACCGAACTTGTAAAAAAAATTGCCGGTGTACATTTATCGAGGTTTTTCGGTAGATACCGAAGACCTGGAACCCTAACCATGAGCAGTGAAATTAAAGCAGCAGACAGACACACATAAAAGCTGGGTTACGCTGCATATCTGTATGATGAGCCGTAGCTTGCAGAACCTCTCACTTAGATGTCGTTCTGTATGATGAGTCCTACCTTGCAGTACCTCGCACTTAGATGTCGTTTTGTACGATGGGTTGTAGCTTGCAGAACCTCTCACATAGATGTTGTTCTGTACGATGAGGCGTAGCTTCCAGAACCTCTCACTTAGATGTTCTGTATGATGAGCCGCAGCCTGCAGAACCTCCACTTAGATGTCGTTCTGTATGATGAGGCGTAGCTTGCAGAACCTCTCACTTAGATGTCGTTCTGTATGATGAGCCGTAGCCTGCAGAACCTGCATTTAGATGTCGTTCTGTATGATGAGCCGAAACTTGCAGAACCTCTCACTTAGATGTCGTCCTGTATGATGAGCCGTAGCCTGCGGAACCTCTCACTTCGATGTCGTTCTGTACGATGAGACGTAGCCTGTAGCACGTCTCACTTAGATGTTCGGTACGATGAGCCGTAGCTTGCAGACCCTTTCACTTAGATGTCGTTCTGCACGATGAGCCGTAGCTTGCAGAAGCTCTCACTTAGATGTCGTTCTGTATGATGAGTCCTAGCTTGCAGTACCTCTCACTTAGATGTCGTTCTGTACGATAAGTTGTAGCGTGCAGAACCTCACACTTCGATGTCGTTCTGCATGGTGAGTCGTAGCTTGCAGAACCTTTCACTTAGATGTCGTTCTGTATGATGAGCCGTGGCCTGCAGAATCTCTCACTTAGATGTCGTTCTGTATGATGAGTCGTAGCTTGCAGTACCTCTCACTTAGATGTCGTTCTGTACGGTGAGTCGTAGCTTGCAGAACCTCTCAGTTAGATGTCGTTCGGTTTGATGAGCCGTAGCCTGCAGGACCTCTCACTTAGATGTGGTTCTGTATGATGAGGCGTAGCTTGCAGAACCTCTCACTTAGATGTCGTTCTGTATGATGAGGCGTAGCTTGGAGAACCTCTCACTTAGATGTCGTTCTGTATGATGAGCCGTAGCTTGCAGAACCTCTCACTTAGATGCAGGGTGTCGAACCGCAAAAAATACGGGTTCGGTTCGGGTTCGGGTTCGCGTTGCTTTGATTTCGTTCCGGTTCAGTTCCGGTTCGGCCACGCCAAAACTCGAACCGGTTCGCAAACCGGTTCGCAGCCCCGAACCGGTTCGCGAACCGGTTCAACGCTTCCGTTTTATATGTTCCATAAAACTGATTTTATCAGGAAATGCGTGGCTAATAGCTTACTGCTGTTGTCTGCATTGACGTCTCTAGCAGTGATGTAGCCCTTTAGCGAGAGAAATGAGAAATGGATGAACACTTATTGCAAATAGAGTCCACGCTGTTGAAGCGATGTAGTCCTGCTACTTTCTGTTTCCAAAACCTCTTTTTTCACACGCACAGTGCCAGCAAGATACACTTAAAGGAAGCCTAATAAGATGGACAGCGTAACATAGACGACAGTACTTGCCGACAGTACTTGCCGGCACACTGCCTTCGCAGCGTGAATCGATCTGAAACCGTACTGAAGCATGTCGAAAATAAGCCTCTGTCCGAGCTCACAGCAGTGTACTAGTTAATCCACAACACAAAGGCAATGTGTCGCGACATAACTGCGCTACCAATAAGCAGAACCACATTTACTGTTCAAACCACGACCAATCAAACAGGCACCGTTCTGCGTACGCTCCTTCTCTACTTCTTATGTTTCTGACTTGTTTAATTTGTACCGCTCACATGTAAAGGGAAATCTTGGGCGCTTATTTGATCACATATTCGTCCTGTAAAGCTACATAACTGGCCTACTCCATTTCTGTTTCATTCGTAGGCGTGGCACCTCGTCTCTGAAGAGTAGACGCCGCAAAGCGTGCGGGGCGCGAGCCGCGGCACTCACAAGGACAACTGCGCTTCAACATGTTAAAAAGACGCTGAAAGTATACTTACTATACGTCGTCATCTGACTGCTAGGTGAAAATTTCGGAAATCCATGATATAGGCGCGTGATGATGATACCAATGCGTCTTCGTTCGGGGATAGAGAGGAACTCTTATGCTGACTTCTTTTATGTCCGAACCGTTTTGTTGCGAACCGGTTACCGCTATTATTTTTTACGGTTCTGCTCCGGTTCGGGTTCAACAGTGTCATGAAAATTTCGGTTCGGGTTTGGGTTCGGTTCCGGCAAAAATAACGGTTCGGGTACGGTTTTCGGTTCGGGTTCGGGTTCGGTTCGACACCCTGCTTAGATGTCGTTCTGTATGATGAGGCGTAGCTTGCAGAACCTCTCACTTAAATGTCGTTCTGTGTGATGAGTCGTAGTTTGCAAAACCTCTCACTTTGATGTCGTTCTGTACGATGAGTCGTAGCTTGCAGAACCTCCCACTTAGATGTCGTTCTGTACGATGAGTCGTAGCTTGCAGAACCTCTCACTTAGATGTCGTTCGGTATGATGAGCCGTAGCCTGCAGGACCTCTCACTTAGATGTCGTTCTGTAGGATGAGTCGTAGCTTGCAGAACCTCTGACTTAGATGTCGTTCTGTATGATGAGCCGTAACCTGCAGGAACTCTCATTTAGATGTCGTCCTGTATGATGAGCCGTAGCCTGCGGAACCTCTCACTTCGATGTCGTTCTGTACGATGAGACGTAGCCTGTAGCACGTCTCACTTAGATGTTCGGTACGATGAGCCGTAGCTTGCAGACCCTTTCACTTAGATGTCGTTCTGCACGATGAGCCGTAGCTTGCAGAAGCTCTCACTTAGATGTCGTTCTGTATGATGAGTCCTAGCTTGCAGTACCTCTCACTTAGATGTCGTTCTGTACGATAAGTTGTAGCGTGCAGAACCTCACACTTCGATGTCGTTCTGCATGGTGAGTCGTAGCTTGCAGAACCTTTCACTTAGATGTCGTTCTGTATGATGAGCCGTGGCCTGCAGAATCTCTCACTTAGATGTCGTTCTGTATGATGAGTCGTAGCTTGCAGTACCTCTCACTTAGATGTCGTTCTGTACGGTGAGTCGTAGCTTGCAGAACCTCTCAGTTAGATGTCGTTCGGTTTGATGAGCCGTAGCCTGCAGGACCTCTCACTTAGATGTGGTTCTGTATGATGAGGCGTAGCTTGCAGAACCTCTCACTTAGATGTCGTTCTGTATGATGAGGCGTAGCTTGGAGAACCTCTCACTTAGATGTCGTTCTGTATGATGAGCCGTAGCTTGCAGAACCTCTCACTTAGATGCAGGGTGTCGAACCGCAAAAAATACGGGTTCGGTTCGGGTTCGGGTTCGCGTTGCTTTGATTTCGTTCCGGTTCAGTTCCGGTTCGGCCACGCCAAAACTCGAACCGGTTCGCAAACCGGTTCGCAGCCCCGAACCGGTTCGCGAACCGGTTCAACGCTTCCGTTTTATATGTTCCATAAAACTGATTTTATCAGGAAATGCGTGGCTAATAGCTTACTGCTGTTGTCTGCATTGACGTCTCTAGCAGTGATGTAGCCCTTTAGCGAGAGAAATGAGAAATGGATGAACACTTATTGCAAATAGAGTCCACGCTGTTGAAGCGATGTAGTCCTGCTACTTTCTGTTTCCAAAACCTCTTTTTTCACACGCACAGTGCCAGCAAGATACACTTAAAGGAAGCCTAATAAGATGGACAGCGTAACATAGACGACAGTACTTGCCGACAGTACTTGCCGGCACACTGCCTTCGCAGCGTGAATCGATCTGAAACCGTACTGAAGCATGTCGAAAATAAGCCTCTGTCCGAGCTCACAGCAGTGTACTAGTTAATCCACAACACAAAGGCAATGTGTCGCGACATAACTGCGCTACCAATAAGCAGAACCACATTTACTGTTCAAACCACGACCAATCAAACAGGCACCGTTCTGCGTACGCTCCTTCTCTACTTCTTATGTTTCTGACTTGTTTAATTTGTACCGCTCACATGTAAAGGGAAATCTTGGGCGCTTATTTGATCACATATTCGTCCTGTAAAGCTACATAACTGGCCTACTCCATTTCTGTTTCATTCGTAGGCGTGGCACCTCGTCTCTGAAGAGTAGACGCCGCAAAGCGTGCGGGGCGCGAGCCGCGGCACTCACAAGGACAACTGCGCTTCAACATGTTAAAAAGACGCTGAAAGTATACTTACTATACGTCGTCATCTGACTGCTAGGTGAAAATTTCGGAAATCCATGATATAGGCGCGTGATGATGATACCAATGCGTCTTCGTTCGGGGATAGAGAGGAACTCTTATGCTGACTTCTTTTATGTCCGAACCGTTTTGTTGCGAACCGGTTACCGCTATTATTTTTTACGGTTCTGCTCCGGTTCGGGTTCAACAGTGTCATGAAAATTTCGGTTCGGGTTTGGGTTCGGTTCCGGCAAAAATAACGGTTCGGGTACGGTTTTCGGTTCGGGTTCGGGTTCGGTTCGACACCCTGCTTAGATGTCGTTCTGTATGATGAGGCGTAGCTTGCAGAACCTCTCACTTAAATGTCGTTCTGTGTGATGAGTCGTAGTTTGCAAAACCTCTCACTTTGATGTCGTTCTGTACGATGAGTCGTAGCTTGCAGAACCTCCCACTTAGATGTCGTTCTGTACGATGAGTCGTAGCTTGCAGAACCTCTCACTTAGATGTCGTTCGGTATGATGAGCCGTAGCCTGCAGGACCTCTCACTTAGATGTCGTTCTGTAGGATGAGTCGTAGCTTGCAGAACCTCTGACTTAGATGTCGTTCTGTATGATGAGCCGTAACCTGCAGGAACTCTCATTTAGATGCGGTTCTGTATGATGAAGCGTAGCTTGCAGAAGCTCTCACTTAGATGTCGTTCTGTATGATGAGGCGTAGCTTAGAGAACCTCTCAATTAGATGTCGTTCTGTGTGATGAGTCATAGCTTGCAAAACCTCTCACTTAGATGTCGTTCTGTACGATGAGTCGTAGCTTGCAGAATCTCTCACTTAGATGCCGTTCTGTATGATGAGCCGTAGCCTGCAGAGCCTCTCACTTAGATGTCGTTCTGTATGATGAGGCGTAGGTTGCAGAACCTCTCACTTAGATGTCGTTCTGTATGATGAGCCGTAGCCTGCAGAATCTCCACTTAGATGTCGTTCTGTATGATGAGGCGTAGCTTGCAGAACCTCTCACTTAGATGTCGTTCTGTATGATGAGCCGTAGCTGGCAGAACCTCTGACTTAGATGTCGTTCTGGATGATGAGGCGTAGCTTGCAGAACCTCTCACTTAGATGTCGTTCTGTATGATGAGCCGTAGCCTGCAGGACCTCTCACTTACATGTCGTTCTGTACGATGAACCGTAGCCCGTAGAACGTCTCACTTAGATGTTCTGTACGATGAGCCGTAGCTTGCAGAACCTCTCACTTAGATGTCGTTCGGTATGATGAGCCGTAGCCTGCAGGACCTCTCACTTAGATGTCGTTCTGTACGATGAGTCGTAGCTTGCAGAACCTCTCACTTAGATGTCGTTCTGTATGATGAGGCGTAGCTTGCAGAACCTCTCACTTAAATGTCGTTCTGTGTGATGAGTCGTAGTTTGCAAAACCTCTCACTTTGATGTCGTTCTGTACGATGAGTCGTAGCTTGCAGAACCTCCGACTTAGATGTCGTTCTGTATGATGAGCCGTAGCCTGCACGACCTCTCACTTAGATGCGGTTCTGTATGATGAGGCGTAGCTTGCAGAACCTCTCACTTAGATGTCGTTCTGTATGATGAGCCGTGGCTTGCAGAACCTCTCACTTAGATGTCGTTCTGTACGATGAGCCGTAGCTTGCAGAACCTCTCACTTAGATGTCGTTCTGAATGATGAGGCGTAGCCTGCAGAAACTCTCACTTAGATGTGGTTCTGTATGATGAGGCGTAGCTTGCAGAACCTCTCACTTAGATGTCGTTCTGTATGATCAGCCGTATCCTGCAGAACCTCCACTTAGATGTTCTGCATGATGAGGTGTAGCTTGCAGAACCTCTCACTTAGATGTCGTTCTGTATGATGAGCCGTAGCTTGCACAACCTCTCACTTCGATGTCGTCCTGTATGATGAGCCGTAGCCTGCAGAACTTCTCACTTAGATGTCGTTCTGTACGGTGAACCGTAGCTTGTAGAACGTCTCACTTAGATGTTCTGTACGATGAGCCGTAGCTTACAGAACATTTCACTTAGATGTCGTTCTGTACGATGAGCCGTAGCTTGCAGAACCTCACACTTAGATGTCGTTCTGCATGATCAGTCGTAGCTTGCAGAACATTTCACTTAGATGCCGTTCTGTATGATGAGCTCTAGGCTGCAGAACCTCTCACTTGATGTCGTTCTGTGTGATGAGCCGTAGGCTGCAGAACCTCTCACTTAGATGTCGTTCTGTACGACGAGACGACGAGCCGTAGCCTGCAGAACGTCTCACTTAGATGTCGTTCTGCATGATGATCCGTAGCTTGCAGAACCTCTCACATAGATGTCGTTCTGTACGATGAGCCGTAGCTTGCAGAACCTCTCACTTAGATGTCGTTCTGTATGATGAGCCGTAGCTTGCAGAACCTTTCACTTAGATGTCGTTCTGTACGATGAGCCGAAACTTGCAGAACCTCTCACTTAGATGTCGTTCTGTATGATGAGCCGTAGCCTGCAGGAACCTCTCACTTAGATGTCGTTCTGCATGATGAGGCTTAGCTTGCAGAACCTCTCACTTAGATGTCGTTCTGTATGATGAGCCGTAGCTTCCAGAACCTCTCACTTAGATGTCGTTCTGTACGATGAGCCGTAGCTTGCAGAACCTCTCACTTAGATGTCGTTCTGAATGATGAGGCGTAGCCTGCAGAAACTCTCACTTAGATGTGGTTCTGTATGATGAGGCGTAGCTTGCAGAACCTCTCACTTAGATGTCGTTCTGTATGATCAGCCGTATCCTGCAGAACCTCCACTTAGATGTTCTGCATGATGAGGTGTAGCTTGCAGAACCTCTCACTTAGATGTCGTTCTGTATGATGAGCCGTAGCTTGCAGAACCTCTCACTTCGATGTCGTCCTGTATGATGAGCCGTAGCCTGCAGAACTTCTCACTTAGATGTCGTTCTGTACGGTGAACCGTAGCTTGTAGAACGTCTCACTTAGATGTTCTGTACGATGAGCCGTAGCTTACAGAACATTTCACTTAGATGTCGTTCTGTACGATGAGCCGTAGCTTGCAGAACCTCACACTTAGATGTCGTTCTGCATGATCAGTCGTAGCTTGCAGAACATTTCACTTAGATGCCGTTCTGTATGATGAGCTCTAGGCTGCAGAACCTCTCACTTGATGTCGTTCTGTATGATGAGCCGTAGGCTGCAGAACCTCTCACTTAGATGTCGTTCTGTACGACGAGACGACGAGCCGTAGCCTGCAGAACGTCTCACTTAGATGTCGTTCTGCATGATGATCCGTAGCTTGCAGAACCTCTCACATAGATGTCGTTCTGTACGATGAGCCGTAGCTTGCAGAACCTCTCACTTAGATGTCGTTCTGTATGATGAGCCGTAGCTTGCAGAACCTTTCACTTAGATGTCGTTCTGTACGATGAGCCGAAACTTGCAGAACCTCTCACTTAGATGTCGTTCTGTATGATGAGCCGTAGCCTGCAGGAACCTCTCACTTAGATGTCGTTCTGCATGATGAGGCTTAGCTTGCAGAACCTCTCACTTAGATGTCGTTCTGTATGATGAGCCGTAGCTTCCAGAACCTCTCACTTAGATATCGTTCTGTACGATGAGCCGTAGCCTGCAGAACCTGCATTTAGATGTCGTTCTGTTTGATGAGCCGAAGCTTGGAGAACCTCTCACTTAGATGTCCTGTATGATGAGCCGTAGCCTGCCGAACCTCTCACTTAGATGTCGTTCTGTACGATGAGACGTAGCCTGTCGAACATCTCACTTAGATGTTCGGTACGATGAGCCGTAGCTTGCAGAAGCTTTCACTTAGATGTGGTTCTGTACGATGAGCCATAGCTTGCAGAAGCTCTCACTTAGATGTCGTTCTGTATGATGAGTCCTAGCTTGCAGTACTTCTCACTTAGATGTCATTCTGTACGATGAGTTGTAGCTTGCAGAACCTCACACTTCGATGTCGTTCGGTATGATGAGCCATAGCCTGCAGGACCTCTCACTTAGATGCGGTTCTGTATGATGAGGCGTAGCTTGCAGAACCTCTCACTTAGATGTCGTTCTGTATGATGAGGCGTAGCTTGGAGAACCTCTCACTTAGATGTCGTTCTGTATGATGAGCCGTAGCTTGCAGAATCTCTCACTTAGATGTCGTTCTGTACGATGAGTCGTAGCTTGCAGAACCTCTCACTTAGATGTCGTTCGGTATGATGAGCCGTAGCCTGCAGAACCTCTCACTTAGATGTCGTTCTGCATGATGAGGCTTAGCTTGCAGAACCTCTCACTTAGATGTCGTTCTGTATGATCAGCCGTACCCTGCAGGACCTCCACTTAGATGTTCTGCATGATGAGGTGTAGCTTGCAGTACCTCTCACTTAGATGTCGTTCTGCATGATGGGTCGTAGCTTGCAGAACCTCTCACTTAGATGTCGTTCTGTGCGATGAGTCGTAGCTTGCAAAACCTCTCACTTAGATGTCGTTCTGTACGATGAGTCGTAGCTTGCAGAACCTCTCACTTAGATACCGTCCTGTATGATGAGCCGTAGCCTGCAGAGCCTCTCACTTAGATGTCGTTCTGTATGATGAGGCGTAGCCTCCAGAAGCTCTCACTTAGATGTCGTTCTGCATGATGAGGCGTAGCTTGCAGAACATCTCACTTAGATGTCGTTCTGTATGATGAGCCGTAGCTTGCAGAACCTCTCACTTATATATCGTTCTGTATAATGAGCCGTAGCCTCCAGAACCTCCACATAGATGTCGTTCTGTATGATGAGCCGTAGCTTGCAGAACCTTTCACTTAGATGTCGTTCTGTACGATGAGCCGAAACTTGCAGAACCTCTCACTTAGATGTCGTTCTGTACGATGAGCCGTAGCCTGCAGAACGTCTCACTTAGATGTCGTTCTGTACGATGAGCCGCAGCTTGCAGAACCTTTCACTTCGATGTCGTTCTGTATGATGAGCCGTAGCTTGCAGAACCTCTCACTTCGACGTCGTTCTGTATGATGAGCCGTAGCTTGCAGAACCTCTCATATAGATGTCGTTCTGTATGATGAGCCGTAGCTTGCAGAACCTCTGACTTAGATGTCGTTCTGTACGATGAGACGACGAGCCGTAGCCTGCAAAACGTCTCACTTAGATGTCGTTCTGCATGATGATCCGTAGCTTGCAGAACCTCTCACATAGATGTCGTTCTGTATGATGAGCCGTAGCTTGCAGAACCTCTCACTTAGATGTCGTTCTGTATGATGAGCCGTAGCTTGCAGAACCTTTCACTTAGATGTCGTTCTGTACGATGAGCCGAAACTTGCAGAACCTCTCACTTAAATGTCGTTCTGTACGATGAGCCGGAACTTGCAGAACCTCGCACTTAGATGTCGTTCTGTATGATGAGCCGTAGCTTGCAGAACCTCTCACTTAGGCGTCGTTCTGTATGATGAGCCGTAGCTTGCAGAACCTCTCATATAGATGTCGTTCTGTATGATGAGCCGTAGCTTGCAGAACCTCTGACTTAGATGTCGTTCTGTAGGATGAGACGACGAGCCGTAGCCTGCAGAACGTCTCACTTAGATGTCGTTCTGCATGATGATCCGTAGCTTGCAGAACCTCTCACATAGATGTCGTTCTGTATGATGAGCCGTAGCTTGCAGAACCTCTCACTTAGATGTCGTTCTGTATGATGAGCCGTAGCTTGCAGAAGCTCTCACTTAGATGTCGTGCTGTACGATGAGACGACGAGCCGTAGCCTGCAGAACGTCTCACTTACATGTCGTTCTGTACGATGAGCCGTAGCCTGCAGAACCTCTCACTTAGATGTCGTTCTGTATGATGAGGCGTAGCTTGCAGAACCTCTCGCTTAGATGTCGTTCTGTATGATGAGCCGTAGCCTGCAAACCTCCACTTAGATGTCTTTCTGCATGATGAGGGGTAGCTTGCAGAGCTTCTCACTTAGATGTCGTTCTGTATGATGAGCCGTAGCTTGCACAACCTCTCACTTAGATATCGTTCTGTACGATGAGCCGTAGCTTGCAGAACCTCTCACTTAGATATCGTTCTGTATGATGAG